>NC_136497.1:134083403-134325903 GCF_053919585.1 Euprymna scolopes
GATTAGCGTAACTCAAACTCTTAGTGAATTTGAGATTTTATTTTCACAAATAAAAAATAATGGTTCTGGTGACAACTTAAATATTGTTAAATCTCGCTTGACTGAATTAGCCAATAATTTCAGTCAATGCAATATTTCTTCTCGCCATTTTATTTTGCAAAGTAATCAGTAGAAGGAAAAACTGTATTTTTACATGGGGAAAAAAGTAAAAATGAAAAATATTTTTTACGGCGACTACAAAAACTCTAAAATTCATCTAAAAATAAAAGGTTGCCTTTTTTCTTTCTTGGCCTTCGAGTCAAGATCAAAGTGTTGTATCTGTTCTGATGCTTCCTTCACTACACATTTTGGTCTCGGTTACCCTTAATGACTGATATATTTTCTTTTTATTACTAACCAGAGCGAGAGCGTTTCGTTTGGGGGAACTGGTTTCCTTTCACATTAAAAACCGACCTAATTTGAAAATTAACTAAATTAATTGTAAAAATCATTGAAAGATAAATATTAATTTTCTGGAACTATTTAAAAGTAATGTCCTAAGATACTGAATTAGTAAAAAAAAAAACTTATTGTGTCGAAAATAATTGTTTAATTATTACCCAAAAGTGAGAGTTTAGTAACAGAAATGGGCCTTTATACTATCAAAACAAACGACAAAGCAAGGAGCATAAAGTATATGGAAGCCCAAAATGTCAAAAAGTTAACTTTACTTTTTAATTTAAAGAAGACTTTAAACATTATACCTTAATTTCTGTATTTTGGAAGATTATGAAAATTATTCCTTAATTTAAGTACTTATATTTTGTCGTAATAAATAGGAAATGCTTATTTTTTCAATATATACAATTAATTTTTTTCTATAAACATTTATATTTAATTTTAACTTTAAAATTCAAGAGCATTTTTAACAATAGCCAGGAGTGCAAATGAAGTTATATTCTGAAAATACTGATTAGATCTGTTTATCAATATTTTTCCTTAGAAAATGAAGTAAACAATTATTTATTGATAATTAAATAGAATAAAGTAGGTGGATGCAAATCCTGCCTGTTTCCAATGTTGCCCATCCGTAGTTCTTCAAATTAATTGTTAGTAGAAATAATCACATTTTAAAAAAAATATATTTGGTCCCCCCCAACAAAAGGAGGGTGGACCTATAAATTCACCCTTGTCCGTTTGTACTTTTCTTAATGACTAAACCTTGGAATTTTTTGAAATTATGAGTAAAAAAGTAACAGAATGAATTTTCTGGGAAACTTCGGTTGTACCCCTAAGGGTGTCTTTCGGGTTAAAATGGCTAAAATTGACACTTCGAACTTATCAAAAATATTGATCCCTTGGATTTTTATAAAGCTTTCTGAAAAGTTGAAACTGATTTCTATATAACTTTGTCTATACTTCACGATAACTCTTGATTGTGCTCCAGGGGCTCTTTAAGGAATAATAAAAACACTCTATTTTCGGGACTATTTTACCATTTTTTGTTCAAAACTTTCTGTGTATGTCTATTTAGCAGTTTTGCATAATATCTAATACTATAATACCTCATACTATAATATCTAATACTATAATACCTCATACTATAATAGCTAATACTATAATACCTCATACTATAATAGCTAATACTATAATACTTCATACTATAATATCTAATACTATAATACCTAATACTATAATATCTAATACTATAATACCTAATACTATAGTACCTAATACTATAATACCTAATACTATAGTACCTAATACTATAATACCTAATACTATAATACCTAATACTATAATATCTAATACTATAATACTAATACTATAATACCTAATACTACAATACCTCATACTATAATACCTCATACTATAATAGCTAATACTATAATACCTCATACTATAATAGCTAATACTATAATACCTAATACTATAATACTAATACTATAATATCTAATACTATAATACCTAATACTATAATATCTAATACTATAATACCTAATACTATAATACCTAATACTACAATACCTCATACTATAATACTAATACTATAATACCTAATACTATACCTTATACTATAATATCTAATACTATAATATCTCATACTATAATATCTAATACTATAATGCCTCATACTATAATACCTAATACTATACCTTATACTATAATATCTAATACTATAATACCTAATACTATAATACCTAATACTACAATACCTCATACTATAATACTAATACTATAATACCTAATACTATACCTTATACTATAATATCTAATACTATAATATCTCATACTATAATATCTAATACTATAATATCTCATACTATAATACCTAATACTATAATACCTCATACTATAATACTATGTCTGTAATTTAAAGAACACGCAAGAAAATAATGGCGGCGTCATGAAAACAGTAGTTGGCGATAATTTCAGGTCACTAAACTGTGGTTTCAATTTTTTGTTTTTGTGGTGAGCTTGTGTCTGGTCACTAACAAACTTTTAAACTTCTGTCCTCTTTGTTATCTCTTTTTTTTATAATTATGTTCTATTCTTTTGACCAAATTTATATTAAACGATCATATTATGTGACCAGTTTAGGCAAATATGGATTTCTGTAATAAAGTTATAATTTTATGCATCCAGTCTGATGGCGCCCGTATTCTTGGCCTCATGTTTGTATGTATGTATGTATGTATGTATGTATGTATGATTTTCTTCAATGCCAATTGATCAATGTATGCACATCCATGTTTCCAATCTTGTTCTCAACCTTTAGTTTGATGTTTTACACATGAATATTATTTGCAAGCTTGACTGTTCGCTTAACATATTTGACAATGCCAGTAATAAGAAGAGGGAAAATATGCAAACAAAAATATAAGAAATTTGGCATTAACAATGATTCCAAATTTCTAGTTTCTGCAGCTCACTGCGCTACAATTACAGTTTTACGAGGTTTCTAAATCATAACGATACCATACTTGTGTGGTTCCTTAAATGAAACACAACCTTTTCCCCATAACAAAAGAAACATAATTAAAATAAAAGTGAAGAGAGGGTGTCGTCTATGAGATATTCATCTTCCGCTATGTCATGAATTGTTCTTTTAATCTGTACAAAGAAGATAGTGGTCGACACATCTATAAGCAAACAAGAATTGCCATCTTATAGCTGTCAAGCCACTAAACAGTTTGTATACAATACTGAGAAAGTTTAGTGGCATTTACTTATTATAGCTAAAGGATTCGCTTGTCTTTTGTATTAGCTACACAGTTGTGGTAAGAAATTAGGAACATTACCAATTCCAATTTTCTTTTATGGTTTGCATATCATGAAAGTTTTATTTAGATATTTTCTTAATCTTATTACTAGCTTAACATATTAAATATATACTATAACATGTTAAAGATATACTATAATATATCAGAGATATGCTATAACATATTAAAGATATATTATAACATATTAAAGATATACTAAAACATATTATAACATATTAAAAATGTAATGTTATACTATATTTTTAATATGTTATAGTATATCTTTAATATTTTATAATATATCTTTAATATCTTATAGTTTATCTTTATTATGTTATATCATATCTTTAATATGTTATAGTATATCTTTAATATTTTATAATACATCTCTAATATGTTATAGTATATCCTTAATATTTTATAGTACATCTTTAATATTTTATAATATATCTTTAATATGTTATATGTGGCTTTATCTGCGTTCGTCCCCTTATTTGTCCTGTGTGCTTTTGTTTGAAAATAGAAATCTTTCATGTCGGCATTTATTTTTTTTAATATGAAAATTATTTCACAGAACTAAGAATTTGAATTTTTAATTCATTTCACTTTATTCAAAATTCTCAGAAATAAAGTTTTTTTTCGTGGTAAACACTTAATCTCTATATGAGATAATCTCTATGATAATCTCTATGAGATATATAGATATTTTAATATTCAATTACATATTACTCTGTCTTTCTCACATATTAAAAGTTTATTTTATAAAATCTTTGAGTGTTCGATTAAATACTCCTGAATTAGAACCGAAAAACATTATTAATTGACTAGTTTAATGTGTTATAGTATTTCTTTACTATATTATAAGAACTGTGTGGTGTTTTATCATAGAACGGAAGACAGAGCAAAACATCTTTACCAGGCTTTACCAAACTAATTTCACAGCCAATAATAAATGTAAGAGCAAATAAGAAACGTAAGAGCAAATAATAAACGTAAGAGCAAATAGTAAAGAGCAGGTAGCAGCAGTAAATGCAAGAACTGTTAGTAACGAAATGTGGAAGAAGAAAAAAACTCAGTCCTTTTAAAAAGGAAAAGGAACGTGTGCACAATCACGTGCCATAGAAACTTTAACGGAAATATAACAAACTGAAAAAACATTATTTTTCCTTTTTATAATTGACTAGTTTAATGTGTTATAGTATTTTTTTACTATATTACAGAATATCTTTAATATGTTATAGTATATCTTTTTACAGATGTTATAGCATATCTTTAATATGTTTTAATATATCTTTAATACATTATAGTATACCTCTAATATGTTATCGTATATATTTAATATATTATAGTGTATCTTTACTATATTATAGCATATCTTTGATATGTGATAGTATATATATGTTATAGTATATCTTTAATATGTTATAGCATACATTTAATGTTATATCATATTTTTAATATGTTATATATCTTTTAAAATATGTTATAGTATATCTTTAATATATTATAGTATATGTTATAGCATATATTTCATATGTTATAGCATATATTTCATATGCTATAACATATTTTTAATATGTTATAGCATATCTTTAATGTTAGAGTATATTTTTAATATGTTATAGTATATATGTTATAGCATATATTTAATATGTTATAGTATATATTTAATATGTTATAGCATATCTTTAATATGGTATAGCATATATTTAATATGTTATAGTATATGTTTAATGTTATAGTATATATTTAATGTTATAATATATCTTTAATATGTTATAGTATATATTTCATGTTATAGCATATCTTTTATATATATAACGTAATAAAGAAATACTATAACATAGTAAAGATATGCCATAACATAGTAACGTTATAGCATATCTTTACTGTTATAGTATATCGTTATTATGTTATATTACATCTTTCTGGTGGCCTGTGCCAGTTTTATTCAGATACTTTCATAGTCTTATTACTGGCTTTGTCCTCGTTTGTTGTTCTTCCATACAGTTCGTGTTCACATTTTTTAAGATCTATTTTTTTTTTGGTTTCAGATCTTGCAAAACTGGTTAAATTCTGTTAAGGTTTTACTTACTATGCATTGCAACTCATAGTTCATACTGCCTTCCTTGTTTATAGACTTTCCTCAGTAAATGAAGTTGTCAACTAAAAGTATTTATTCTTAGTTGATAAAAACTATGTTGGATGGATGAAGTGTTTTCTGTTTAGGATAATGTCTAGTTAAGATGAAATTTATCTTTTGTTTAATTGCTTAATTTTGGGGTTATAAATGGATATTGGGCAGTCAAATAAGCTGCCAACATTCACCCGCTTTTTATTAACTCCAGACATACTATAACATAGTAAAGATATGCTATAACGTTACTATGTTATAGCATATCTTTACTATGTTATAGTATGTCTTTATTATGCTATATATATATATATATATATATATATATATATATATATATATATATATATATATATATATATATATATATATACATATATATAAACGATATGCTATAACATGAAATATATACTATAACATATTAAAGATATATTATAACATTTTCAGAATCCTTGTTGTTTCTTTAAGTGCAACTGTCTGGATCACTCTTGCACTTGGTTCACCAGGAATACTGGTCGGATAGGTCTTAAAGTTCTTCTTCATGAACCCTGTATCACCTATAATAACTGGTATGATTGATATCTCCCTAAGATTCTAGTTTATTTTCATATCATACATGAGATCTTGGTATTTGATCTGTTTTTCTCTTTCAGCTCTGTTCAGACCTCCATCATTAGGAATACTCACTTTAACCAAGGTTGCTAATCTCTCTATCTTATTCCATATTACTATAACAGGTTTAACAGCAGCATTTTCAAGGTAGTTGGCTGTAGGGATTACATGGTCGTAATGTATGGTATATGTTCCCAGGACTTGCTCTTATATATTCCCTGCAGCCAGTCGTTTAATGTGCTTTTCAGTTTATATAATTTCTAAATCAACTCTTGTCATTGGTCTACGATATAAACACCTGACAGTGAATAAAACACAACACAACTGGTTTATAAAAATATTTTGTTTATTTTACACTGTTAACAGTTTTTGATTTAGCATCAGTGAAGTCACGTGGTGGGGGTGTGGTGTGAATGTTTGAGAAGTGAAGAAAATGTACCAGCTTGTCCTCGCTCTGTGACCAACTTCTATTACTCGTTTCCTTTTGTGTCGATTTATATAAACATTATTTCATCCTGGAATGTTTAATATTTCCCATCGTTTATTGTCTGGATCTTTGGTCCGATAATCTCCCACACATTCCTGGTCAAATTATGTATTCCAATAGACAATGGTGAAAAATCTTGTATTCCTCAAATGGAATAAATTTGCATGTGTGCAACTCCTATTGATTGCCTCTCTTCTCCAGATCACTTGCCAAATATCCAATATTGATGCTACATTGGACGTTTATGAGCATGTCTTTTCATATGATACTTATTTGAAAATGCTGAGATTCATTCAGACCTCCATCATTAGGGACACTCACTTAAACCGAGGTTGTCAATCTTTCTATCTTATTCCACATAATTATGTCAAGTTCGACAGCAGCATTTTCAAGGTAAGTGGCTGCAGTGATCACATGGTCGTAAAGTATAGTGTCTGACTTATTTCCAACACTTCTTTTAAGTTGATGTTTCCAGGGCTTGCAGCTACATTGGATGTTTAGTTTTTTTACAAATGTTCCAGTGGATATATTTGCACACATCATCATGCCTAGAACCTTGCAACTTGATACCAGATTTCTCTGCATAATCATTGTGAATAGTATATGACTTATTTTAAACTGTTTTTGTATATTTTCCCAGGACTTGCTGAAGCATTTCATGTTCATCTTTTTACAAATTGTTCAGTCGAATTTTCCAGACATTTTCGTACAGGCATGTAAAATTCTCACAGACCCTTGAATATTCAGCATGTTATTGCTATATAGCGTATGAGATGACTGACTAATTTTATGATTTCAGATTCAATTGAAATACACCCTACTAAAGTCTGATTCCTACAGCTGATGAATTTCAAAAATGCAAACTGGACGTGAGGATACTTTAGAAGAACGATATGCAATAAAATTGTGTTAAACTTGGAAAAATGCAACAGAAACATTTGGAATACTACAGATTTCTTTTTAACCATTTTGCATGAATCCAGCATCAGTTTATGAGAGGCATAAGAGATTCAAGAAAGGCAGGGAATCTGTGATGAATGAATGTATGGTGTATGCCTATTTCCAAGTTCTTTCATGTTAATGTTCCCAGGATTTACTACTATGTTCGATGTTTATCTCTAGTGTGGGTTAGCATGTGTCGCTTCATGTCATATTTATTAGAAAATGCTGAGCCACACGCTTCACAAGAATATGGTTTCTCTCCAGTATGTGTTCGCTTGTGTTTTTTCATGTTAGAACTATTAGAAAATTCTGAACCACAAACTTCACAAGAATAAGGTTTCTCCCCAGTGTGGGTTCGTGTGTGTTTTTTCATGTCAGAACTATCAGAGAATTCGGCACTACATAATTCACAAGAATAAGGTTTCTCTCCACTGTGTGTACGCATATGTTTCCTCATATCAGAACTATTTGAAAATGACAAGCCACATACTCCACAAGAATATGGTTTCTCTCCAGTGTGCCTTCGCATATGCCTTTGTAAACTATACTTCTGTGCAAATGTTGAACCACATACTTCACAAGAATATGGTTTTTCCCCAGTATGTGTTCGCACATGTATTTGTAAGTTTTGCTTTCTAGAAAATACGGAATCACATACTTCACAAGGATGAAGTTTCTTGTCAGTGTCAGCTTGCATGTTACTTGTTTATTAAGAATATGTTTCCAGTTTTTTCTTCACGCGATCAGATATTATTTACATCTATCACATTAATGATTTCTTGAATTCTTTATTAGCAAAAATGCTGATTTACTTTCTTCAGAATAATAATTTTTCTCGTTTGATTAGATGGTTTATTTATACTTCACTAAAGCTGGTATCTGGAAAAGAAGGATTAACATTATTAAATAATTCATTGATTACAAAATAACTTCTCTCATTTTTAACTGAAAACACAATTACTGAAGACATCGATAAAAAATAAAGAGAAAATAAATCTGTTTTTCATGTAGAATTATGTAGGTTTTTTTTTCTGATTAGTTTATTCCATTAATCAGATAAAGAGAAATGTTTGAGAAATCCAGTGTTTATGGGTATTTCCGCTAGTAGATATACATATGGATTAGTTATATATCATTATTCTGCCATTAACAGAATTATGTTGTTACACAGTTTTGATGATAAAGTTGATTTATTCATGAATGCAATGATCTTAGTTAACCCCCTATCGACTACATTTAGCCTTTTTTTTAATTTTCTTAATCTTCTGATAAATCTTATTTAACAAAAATCTCTCTAAACTCGAGCAGCAGTTTCAATATTTTCTTTGTTTAGTTTTACAGAACTTTATCATGTCTACTGCATATCCAAGAAACAGAATTTGGTTGACTTAATAACCATAACTAATAAAATGCTTATTCCTTTTCAAATCTAACATTTGGTCTATGTATATTGTGGTATAAATGAAGAAAAAAGAAACAAGAACGACCGACCGCGTTTTTGTGTGGCTTACCTCGTGTTCATAATGAAGAAGAAAGAAACAAAAATGGCTGCCCTGTTTCTTTATATGCCTACAGGGTGACCATGAGGTATGCAAATGAGATGCTCCTGATTGGAGATAAAAGAGGAGTGATTTGGGGAAGGAGGGCATTCTGAAGTTAGATTGCGAGCAGAGAAGTTGTATTTGTAGAAGAGAAAAGTCGGATTCGGGGAGAGAAAAGCTAAAGTTGCAGAAGTTCGTTTTGGAGTGGAGAAGACGCGTCAAGTGGTAACCAGAAAGTGAAAGTTCGGACAGCAGTGTCACGCAATCGACATATATTGATGATCTAACAGGGTAAAGATGTACAAGATGAGAGTAATATATTTTGAATTATTTTTCTATAAACCTTCGACCAGCAATACATCTTCCCACGTTTAGAAATATACACCTGAAGAAGGTCGAATGTTCCATTTAGAATCCTTAATAAATGATAATAATTTGTCCAGTTTATTTTTATTATATTGTTTATGGTTTCAATGAAGTGAAAGCATAGAACCTCTTTTATATCTGGACAACGTCCAACTAAGACAAAAGGTTCACAATCCACACTTGTTTGGATAAGAATATCCAGTGCAGCAATCAATTTGTAGTGGAAATATTATATTATACCGTTTAAAACTAATTGATACAGCTCACAAATGTAATCACTCAACTTTGCATTTCAAAATAAAAATAAAACATATTTATATTATAATAGGACATCAAAACCTAGTTTAATTTGACTATCTTTAGTGGAAAGATCATATAGTATTTAAAATTAATTTTATCACTTAACTTTTCATTTTTTATATGCATATTATTCAAGGATTTAAAGTAAAAAAAAACATTTCAAAATAAAAATAAAATATATTTTTATTATTATATGAAAATAAAATCCAGTTTCAATATATTATTTAAAAAATAATTTGCGGTACAAACATTTAAAATAAAAATAAAATGGAATGATTCTGGTATTGTGGTTAAAGAGACTAGTTAGGTTATCAAGTTTTACATAATTACCCATCATTTTTGCCTTTGTGCCTCAGTTTTTACGATTATACATAAATATTTATGAATACATATGTTGCATGTCATTTTATATTTATTTACAAAGTGCCTTAAAAATATTTTCCAGACTGGTTTTGTACAGGCATTTAAAATTAATCATAGACTCTTGAAAATTCAGTATGTTATTGCAATAAATATTATGAGATCACTGACAAATTTTTATGATTTCAGGTTCAAATGAATAGCTGCAGCAGAAATTTGTATACACTCTAATAAGGACTGATTAAATTAGTGAATTTCAAAAATACAATCTAGATGTGAGGACATTTTAGAAGAACTATGTACAATAAAATTCTGTTTTATGCTTGAAAAAATTCCACAGAAGAGTATGGAATGTTTCAGACTTTTTTTAGACCACCTTGCATGAATTAAACATCAGTTTTTTGCATAGCATAAGAGATTTAAGGAAGGCAGAGAGTCTAGGAGGGATGATTAGAGGTTTGGGAGGAGTAAGGAAGTCAGAGTACCAGAGTTGGTAGGCCAAATAAAGAATTTTATATCGAGTTGATCCATTCAGATCCCGCAGTTCTTAATGCTCTGGTGGCCTGCGATGAAAGCTAGATCTACTGCTATGTTCCAGAGACAGAGTTTTTAGTGGAAGCATGTTGCTACTCACATATTCAAGAAAGCCAGACAGAGCAAATTCATCCACAAAGTTATGGTCCCTTTTTTGACAGCACGGGCATGATCTACATAAGTTCCTACTGGACTGACAGTCAACAAGCAATACTATGTTGAGTCAACAAGCAATACCGTGTTAAGGGAGTTCAGGAAGAGATTCTGCCAGAAGAGGTCAGCACTCTTCAAATCGGGTCAGTGCCATTTCCACTAGGACAATGAACTCGTCCACCCTCCATCCTTTTCACAGACTATTTGACCAAATATGGGCATCAAGACAGCTCCTCACCCTTCAGACTTGCTCCCTGTTAGTTTTGGTTATTCTTAGGCTTAAGGAAAACCTTAGAGAGTGTCGTTATGAGACAATTGACGAGATGAAAGAGGCTGTGATTAGGATCATTGACACGCTCACACAAGAAAACTTCTATGGGGCTTTCCTGAAGTTGTTGGAACAAAAGTTCATTGCAGCTGGAGGGGATTAGAGTTTTAATAAAAGTGGCCATATGAAAAAAGTTAGGAAACATAGTGAAGACACCTCATACCTTATAAACTAAAGCTGAAATAATGGAAATATATAAATAGAAATGCGTTCCATTGATTACTGCTTGAAACAAAAATAAAGAAACAATAATTAGAGAAACAGTGAAACAAATAATATGTTAACAGAAATCAAGACTGACTGGAAAGCAGAACCTGCTTACCGGAAATGACGTCAGGAATAGATCATCATTAGAATCTGTAGGGGTGCCATCCCAACACTAAGTGTAGGTGATTTTTGTGGAACTAACTGGATTCGAACCTGGAACCCCGAGGTCGTCAGTCCTTGTCGTTAACCACTTGACCACCGTCACCTTCCATAGTTTGAGTTAAAAGAATGTTGGTTATTTTCATGGCAAGTGCTCGACTGAGCTTCAGTCCATGGTCCCTCCCTCGCCAAACTTTCACAAGAACAACACCCGTCCAGCAGAAAACACTATCAATAATTTCCCCCACTCTTTATCTGTGCCTAAACCTAAACATAGATTCCATGAACAAAGCTTCTTTCTGAGAACTGCACGCCTATGGAATCGTCTTCCCTTTTCCTGCTTTCCAGCTGACAACAATACGGTCATCTTCAAGTCTAACATAAACAAGTTTTTGATGAGTCATTCCATTATAAGTTAACAAATTTACCGAATTTCCATTACAAACGATTACTTTATCGTCCAATTGTCTAATGTACACTCTTTAACTCTTATCCTCGAGTGGCCTCTTGGCCTTGATAAGTGGTGATGCCTTTGTAAAATAAAAACAACTTGCTTAAATAACAAGCTGTACCTACTCAGTGTTGTCTGGATGCAGTGATATGATACTTGTGCCCGGGGTAACACCAGGTAGCCTTGCTGCTCTGTGACGATATTGTCAAATTGAAAAGTGAAAAAGAAATCTACAACTTTAATAAATATAGCGAGAAACACAAATATAATTCCCAGGAATATTCGCGTTCAGGTATGACCTGTGACCTTGCCAGTATTGTTTGTAACTGAGGTATTTTCAAGAGACATCTTACTGCTTGAAACAAAAATAAGAAACAATAATTGCGCGGATACCAAAAATGTATAAACATTTGGCCTCATCCTTTACTTATAAATCCACCAAAGGAAATTAACTAATTTTGATGAACCCATTATTTTTATTCGAATCTTAGTGAAAATGTATTATTTTCTTTAAACAAAAACACATTTACTAAAGTTATGGTTATCAGTAGTAAAAAAAAAAAAGAAAATGAATGAATTTATTTTTGCTTTTTTATGAAAATAAAGCATTGTAAATTGTAAAGATTAAAAAGAAAAATTAAATTTTTCAGAAACATTATGAAAAAAAAGCCCCCAAAGTCGGCATTAATGAATTCGATATGAATTTCTTGAACTACCAATATTATCATTGAATTAAGCATTGTTTATTCAATAATTTTACACAAAAAAATTATAATTGCAAACAATATTTCATTTTTTATTAGATTACATTTTTTGCATAATTTTATCAGTAAAATTCTAATATTTTTCTTGCCTGGATGAACGTGTAACTGTCAGTATAACATAATTACATATAATCTTTAAAAAAATTTAATTTAAAAGCAGGAACACAGAAAAATGGTTAAATTAAAAACTGGTCAAAATTATACATTCACAATAGGAATGTACAGATGCACGGTTGGAAAAAATAAGAAAACAAGCACTCCGTACCTCTCTCCAACTACCTGACGCCATTTTCAGTTGGCCTTTTAACATTATGACAGCTTGGGCTTCTGTATAATACATGCTTAAAGACTTTGGCTTTGTTTGTGCAAAGGCAAAATTTCTTCACTTTTGGAGGCTAATTAAGCAATTTCTTTTGCACAAACAAGATGTTTTTAAAATTTTATTTAACAATCTTAAGACTTTACTAATTATCTTTGAAATAAACCTAGAAAACTAATATTTATCATTCAAGTGATTTTTGCAATGAATTTATTTAACTTCAAAATTTAGCTGAATTTGTCAGCTTCTGAATGTCGCCATTATTATAACATTTTTTTTTACATGTACAAATATGTTTTTTCCATTTGGAAATTTACTTTAGGCTTTAATCTTTCAAATACAATCCAAAAGTAGTCAGAAACCTACAAAACATGATAACTCGGCTTTCAAAATATGTGCCCCATAAGTTTTCTGCCATTAATGCCATACCTAACAATAATATATGAAATATTAAAAAAGAAAACAATTTTTAAAACAATAAAATTATCTATTATATTTATTTGTAATATATAAATAAATAAACATAAATATATTTAAAGTCAATACTGAAAAGAAACACGTCGGAATTGTTACGGACGAGGATGATGATCATTCAATCACTGTGTTGTTTAACTTTTAGATTATCACTAGCAGGGCTACCCGGCGTTGCTCGGGACCGTATAAACAATGAAAAAACAAAAGCAGATATTGAACATATGTTTTATTCTTAGGGGAGAGGAATCTTTCATCTCAAGTTTTAGCGTTGTTAGTGGTCCGTTTGACGTGAAATTTCGATATTTGTCATCCGGGTGATGGGGCTTCGATATGATACCAAATTTGTCAAGTTTGGTTCCGTCTTTCAAAAGTTTTAGCGTTACAAACAAACATACATACATACACACAGACGTTTGGCTTTTATATATATAGATAACTCGAGAGTAAAATGAGTTTAAGTGCCAAATTACCACTAATTTTACTTCGGAAAAAAAAATGAGGTAAATTTTTTACTTTACCTGCCACCCACCTTTAAACTGACAAGTTTTATAGGTTTTCAGGTCTCCTGGAAACGAATATCACATTGAAATTTGGGGCAGAAAAGTAGTTTTCTGGATCTTAAGACATTTTCCATTGTATTACTTAATAAAAGTCTGTGGTCATCGCCATTCTTAACATGGGGAGATATGCACTTTAATACTTATTCAGTTGGGGAAAACATGTCTGCAGTGAAAACATAATGGATAACATTGTATAATAAAGGTTTTATTATCAAGAAACTAATTGTCTGCCTCAAATTTGAATGTGATATTCATTTTCAGCACATCTAAAAATCTCTAAAAGTCGTCAATTTAATAGTGAATGTTGAGCTGCAATTGAAGGAAGAAAAAATTAAAATGGGCCACATCAGTTTTCACCATTAAACTGCACGTAGCTATTGTTTTAACTGATTTTAAAGTGTTTAAAGTGTAAAAGGCAAGTAGTGCTCAACAATGTTATAACCAAAACAAAGATTGCGACATGGTCATCGCCATTCTTAACATGGGGAGACATACACATTAATACTTGTTCAGTTGGGGAAAACATGGTTGCAGTGAAAACATAATGGATAACATTGTATAATAAAGGTTTTATTATCAAGAAACTACTTGTCTGCCTCAAATTTGTATGTGATATTCATTTTCAGCACATCTAAAAATCTCTAAAAGTCGTCAATTTAATAGTAAAAAAATTTAAAATGGGCCACATCAGTTTTCACCAATAAATTGCACGTATCTATTGTTTTAACTGATTTTATGTTATTTTTAAATCATAACATAAAACATATTTAATCATTTTAAAAGGTCATCTGTTATTTAATTTAATTTTATTTGTTAAACAATGTGGTTAATTTAAATTATATTTTAATCAGAGGATTACATTTTCACTAATCACGTAAATATAAACAAACTTTTGTTTAATGTTTACATAAGAAGTATATACCGGTGTCAGCCCAACGTGCCCCCTTTTTTTTTTGGATAACAGAGTTAGAGACTATTTGTACAACTAAACGACAAATCTGTCAAAATGTTTATACATTTTGAGCATCATCGGCATTCATTTTTCACGTACCTAGGGAACAATGGTTCAGCCGCGGCCGCGTCCATGTAGTAAATAAGACCCCCCAAAACACACACACACACGCGCGCGAAATTAACAATGCCAACATGCCAGTAATACTCACTTTTTGTTTTATAATTTGCTTCTAAATAATGTATCCTCTTCCAAGAAGGAAACATTTTTTTTTTAAATCTACTTTGTAGGAGGAAGACAAAACCAAAGATGGCGACCAGAAAAGCAGGATCGCAGAAAATTAAAAATGAGGAAATATTTTTTCTTTTAAAATTTTTTTTCAAACGTCCGAAACTGCTGCGATTTCTTAAGTAAAGATTCTAAAATTATTATTTATTTATCATAATATTTTTATAATTTAATGAGAAAAAAAATAAAAGATTACCGTAGGGACGGTAGTGAAGTGAGTGGGGTAGCTCTGTTCCATTGCAAGAACTGAGACACTAGGATTGGAAATTGTAATTGAGAATGCAGCAGCGTTCCCGCTGAGCATCCCTGTCGGCATTCCCCGGTAAGGGCGCGTAAGGCGAGTAGCAATAAACTAACCCTTCTCAATGAGAGAAGGCAAGGCCTGGGAGGATAAATCTTCTACTGCACAGAACTAAACTAAATTGCGTCTTCGTTTTGTCAATTGTTTTTAACAAAAAGTCTTTTTTCCGCAACTTGATTAAGCGAATGTAATTTGCGGCAAGGAATGTAATTGCGTAGGTTTTCACATTCAGTAGTTTTGAAAAAGTAAAATAAAATAAAAATATAAAAACTAATAAGAAGTTACATAAATACATATTTAATTATTTAAAGATTTAAAAACAATACATTTTTGAAATTGTACGGAAAAAAATGAGAAAGAAACAATAAAATAATAAATTAATAATATTTATTTGAAATATTGAAAAACTAAAAAGAACTCTGTTGTATTTATTTTCAATATATATATATATATATATATATATATATATATATATATATATATATATATATATATATATATATATATATATATATATATATATATGTATATATAAAATAGATAAACATTTGCTAAAAAACAAGTCGGAAGAAAAAAAAATTATTTTTAATATATAAATAAATAAATATTACACGAAAGAAACAAGTCGGAAGTTTTACACATGGTGACGTTTTTATTCAATCGCCGCGTTGTTCGACTTATTTGTCTTCATAACTGAAGAGTAAAATGAGTTATACTGCTAAATAGCCGAATTATTGTGTACTTTGAATTGATTATGTTAAAGGTTTATAATTAATGCAAAAAAAAAAAAAAAAAAAAAGAAACATTTGGTCAATGTTAAGATTTATTTCCAACTCGAAATAATCTTTACAATAACGACATTTATGGAGTTTTGAGGGTGCTTTTTTTTTTTTTTTTTTTTTTTTTTTTTTTACAAGGGTGTCACCACTTATCAAGGCCCAGAGGCCACTCAAGGATAAGGGTTAATAGGTATACATTAGTCATTGTGATTTTAGCATAGTAAACAGTGGGAATTTTGAAACTTGGATTACTTAGGGGGACGATTCAATTAGAACTTGTTCACATTGGACTTTTTCTTTTTTTTTCATATGTATCAACTCATTATCAAGGTCAAAGAGGCAACTCAAGGATAAGGGTTAAAGAGTGTACAGTAGAAATTGGACAATATAATAATCATTAGTAATGAAAATTTGTTAAATTTGATAACTTATATGGAACGGCTCATCAAGAACTTATTTACGTTAGACTTGAAGACAACCATATTGTAGTCAGCCGGAAAGCAGGAAAACGGAAGACAATTCCACAGGCGTGCAGTTCTAAGAAAAAAGCTTTGTTCATGGAATCTACGTTTAGGTTTAGGCACAGATAAAGAGTGGGGGGAATTATTGATAGTGTTTACAGCTAGACGAGTGTTTCTTGTGAAAGTTTTGCGAGGGGGGACCATAGATTGAAGCTCAGTCGAACACTTTCCATGAAAATAACGATACATCAGAGACAAACTCGCAACATCTCTTCTGTGAGATAGAGGTTGCAAGGAAGAGAAAAGGACATCTCCTACGAGGCTACGAAGTCTATTTTGAACTCTATCAAGGCAGGCCAAGTCCTTTCTAGCAGCTCCTGCCCAGATGTTGCAACAGTATTCCATCCTTGGACGTACCTGGCTCTTATATAGATAGAGAATTGCATCAGCAGTGAGATATCTACTGGATCGATTGAAAGATCCCACCATTTTTCCAGCGGCCTTGGCAACAGATTTGATGTACGTGTTCCATTTAAGATCAGGAGTAATGGTCAATCTCAGAAGCTTGTCAAAACTTGAGGCCTCCTGAAGACGAGAGCCATTCATTTCAATTGATGCCAGATGTGGATCAGAATGTTGATGATGTAAAGAGAGGAGCTTGGTTTTAGATGCATTAAAAGTAACCAGCCACTCCTTTCCCCATTGTACTACATGCTCAAGATCAGAGGAGAGAGAATTGGAGAGAACTTGGTCGTTTACTGTCTTAGATGTACTACCATAAATGGTAGTGTCGTCAGCATAAATGTCTACAAATGATGTAAGGATGTGATTTGGAAGATCATTAATGTAGATCAGGAAAAGAGTTGGGCCCAGGATGGACCCCTGAGGGACACCGGCATTAATACTGTGGGCTTCTGATTTTTGCCCCTCAACTACTACTCTTATGAACCTATCAGAAAGAAATGATTTAATAATTGAGAAGACATTTCCAGCTATACCATAGCTAGAGATCTTATGAAGTAAACCTTTATGCCATACCCTATCAAAGGCCTTAGATATGTCAAGAGCAATTGCCCTAGAAAGGTTGCCTCCGTCGAGAGATTTGCTAATCCTATGAGATATAACTGTAAGCACATCTGCTGTAGATCTAGCAGAACGGAAACCATATTGAGGGTCACTAAGAAGGTTATTTTTGTTGAGATGGTTGATTACTTCTGTATTTAACACAGATTCCAGCAACTTACTCATGACGCACAGGAGACTTATTGGCCTGTACTGAGAGGGGGATGAGCGATCACCTGAATTCTTAAATACAGGGCATACAGATGAAATTTTCCAGGGAGATGGGAAACTATTCTCCTTAAGACAATGTTTAAATAGTTTTGTAAGTATGGGCGTTAGTTCAGGTCGAAGTTTTTTGAGTACTATAATTGGAATACCGTCAGGGCCAGTTGCTTTACTCGAATCAAGGTTTTTGATTAGCTTCGCAACATCACGTACAGATATACGTATATCACATAGTGTGTTTTCAGATACAGGAGGAAATATTGGGGGTTGGCAGCCTTGATCGCAAAAGGTAGAATTAGCTGCAAAATTCTTGACAAAGAGTTTGGCTTTGTCTGATGCTGACGAGATTACCTCAGGTCCATTGATGATAGTTGGAATGGAGCGCACACTTCTGTTCAGAATTCTGTTTGCTATTTGCCAAAACTGGTGGGAACCAAGCCGCTGCTCAGCTACTTTGGACTTAACAGATTGAGCATACAACCATCTTGCGTTCTTTATTACTTTCTTACAATGGTTGCTGGCAGTCCTGAAAGCGGCTTTAGTTTCCATACATCTATTACGTTGGAAACAGTGGAAAAAGTGATTTCTGTGCGCAATGGCAGCAGCACATTCTGGAGAGAACCATGGCTGGCTGTTAGGTTTTTGCTGAAACTTTTTCGAGGGTATGAAATGATCAATACCTACAATTAACCATTCCGTCAGGTCTAATACTATAGAGGACACATCCTTTTTAAATATGGAATGCAGAGGTAGATCAGTTATAAATGTACGGAAGCTATCCCAGTCAGCCTTAGTGTATCGATATACTGTACGATGAAGAGGTACGTCTGGGGACTTATTACATTTCATTTTTATCTTAATTGATACAACAGAGCGGTCGCAAGATCCAAGAGGCGACAGAACAGAAACTGAACATAGTTCAGGGCAAGTTGTGAGAAAAAGATCTAGTAGGCTAGCATACTGGCCGTCATTGTCGGGCACACGGGTGGGTTCCTGAACAATCTGAGTGAGGTCATAGGCAATGGAGAAATCATGACAGAACCTCCCCTCATCATCGGTCTTGTTTGAGTGGGTCAACCATTCGACGTTGTGAACATTGAAATCTCCACATACGTGAATGTTAGCTGAAGGATAAGCAGATAGGACTTGGTCAATTTTCTCAGATATGCTTTTAAATATAGTAACTCCGCTGTTGTGGGGGCGATAGAGAGTAAATAAAAATGCCGTAGTGTGAGCTAAAGCAACCCGGAAGCACATATAGGGTAAGTTAGGATCTTCCCTGGAGATGTCCCTACCACATGGAAAGCTATCTTTAATATAGGCACATATTCCATGCCCATGGCGATCTTGGGGGTCAGATTTAGAGGTTAAGTTAGAGTATCCTTTAATTGCGAACTCTTCTAGGGAAATAGCCTGTCCAATGCCAGTTTCACTTAAAAATAAAAGGTCTGGTTTAGTCTCCTGTAATTGGGTTTCAACCTCTGGAAGGTGCTACTGCTCGGCGGAGTTGTACAACCATCACCCCCCACCCCATGTGTAATTTGTATACTGATAGGGTTTTTGAAATTTTTTCACTGGATTATTATTAATTGGACACTAATTAACCAGATTATGAAAAAAAATGAAAAAAAAAATCGGGTTTGTATTACTGTACACATAGATTCGAAAAAGTTGTCAAAAAAACAAATATATAACAAATAATTGTTATCAAAAGCAAGATAAGTTACTTTTCTACCAAACTGGATATAATTTTCGTGTTTTTATTCAATGTAACATGTCTATTCAGCTCGAAAACCATACATTGTTTACTGATGTATTGGAAAATTCAAAATAGCGCCCGACTCTCTCTTTAACACGGTAAGTTCGGAAAAAGGTGTTATAAATAATAAACTAGACAAAATACTATTAAAAAAACACCGAATATATGTCAACTTATGTCACGGTAATATATATTGAGCGAGTTTCTAACAGTATTTTGTCTAGTTTTATATATATAGCACCTTTTCCCAAACTTACCGTGTTAAGCTGAATAAACATGTTACATTAAATAAAAACACTGAAAACATATCCAGTTAGGTAGAAAAGTAACTTATCTTGCCTTTGATAACATTTGTTATATATTTGTTTTTTGACAACTTTTTCGAATCTATGTGTACAGTAATACAAACCCAAAAAATCATGGTAAATATATGTAATATACGTTACAACAGAATGCCGACAACTCTAATTTTTTTTTTTATATGGGTAATGGAGGTCGCTGACAACGAATCTGATAATCAAACCCCAGGGCAAATTTACCTTATTAAACTTATACGAAAAAGAAGAAAAGCACTCCAAGTGGGGGGGGGGCGTTGTAATGTCGGAAAGACTTTTTTTTTCAAAACAGAATTAAATTTTTTTTTTTCTTTTTCATTGGCGGACAATTTAAAATTCGAAGAAAAAAAAACAAAATTTAAAAAAATACATTACAGTACTTTTGGGCGGGGGGATTTTTTTTTTCTTATGTAGTTTTTATTGCGGTTTACAAAAACATAAGCACCAAACATTTTTATGTTTTTCGTTCTTTTGTTTTTTTTTTGCGGTAGGGGGATTCAATTATAGAACTTGTGTGACTTGTGTGACTTAACAGGTGCTTCTGCAACCGTTTTTCCGTAAGTAACGCACCAACATTTACCGATTAGAACACCATTTAACATTTTTCGGAGATTTTACTGTTTACATTTGGAGAGGAGGTGAGAATGTATTCTAATTGGTAAATTTCGGTGCATTACTTACAGAAAACTGGTTCTTTTTCTTCTTTTTTATATAAGTTTAAATGTTCTATAAAAGATTCATACGCCATGTGAAGAGGCAGTGAAGGCACATTCAACAACTGTCGTTTATGTTATCGCGTGCTCGCGCGTAGGGTAAACAGAAACTGTAAAATGGCAGAAAGTAGTTTGTGGGTTCAGGGGTTAATTCTCTATGAGTCGTAGAGAATTGTCTGTTTGGTGTATGTGTGCATGTGTTATATCGATTTAAAACTGATAAAATTGTGAATATACTCTAGTTGGTGTTGTGAGGTTGCAATGTTTTGTGAATTATATATTGGTGTTTATATGCTTAGGAATTGCGTTTACTGTGATGTTTGTGTTTTGTATTTTGTTTTTTTTTTCTTTTGCTGTACGGCTTTCTCTGGCGGTTTTCTTTGTTGAAGTAAGGTGCGAATTATTCTAATGATGTGTGCATCTAAAGAAATGGGATTTGAAGTTGTCATGTGTATTTATTATGTTCATTTGCATTGTACCGACAAAGATTTGTCCTAGCGTCGCCATTGCTGGTTTCCGGTTTATTCATGAAGATATGTGATATAACAGTTCCGTACGAATAATTGTGTGTGCAACGATCACACTGACATCAAACCATGCATTTATTGTCTCTATAATCAGACGACGGTTTTTATCCATGAAATTCTTTATTTGGCCACTCAACTCTAGTGTTCTGACTTCCTTACTCCTCCTACACCACTCCTTATCCCTTACATACTCGTTGCCTTCCTTAAATTTCTTATGCTACTCAAAAAATTGATGCTAGATTCATGCAAGATGAGCTGAATTAGTTTTGAAATTCACCAGCTGTGACGCTCAGACTTTAGTAGGGTGTATTCCTATTCCTACTGTAGCTGTTCATTTGAACCTGAAATCATAAAAATTGGTCAGTCATCTTATAAGATGTATAGCAATAATATACTGAATTTTCAAGAGTCTACGACAATTTTAAATGTCTGTACAAAAATAATCCTGGAAAATTATTGAAGGCACATCATAACACACTATATCGTGTATCAGATATATTTTACGAATTATTTTGTTTTACACTTTCTACTTTTATTTAATACTTTACACAAGGTGTGAAGTACTAAATACATTATACAGTTTTTGTGGGCGGGAAAAGTACTTGGGGGAAATGCTATTTGCATACATATAACACATTTAACCGATAGTCTAATGTAACAGAATGCAGACGTGCATATAGTGATGGTAGCAGCAGCAGCAGTAAGAGCCAACGTATGCAAATGTCCGAGCTGTGTGCGAGGTGACGTCACAGCGAGGAAAAGAGAAAGAAAGATTATAAAGAAAGAAAATCATGACCCGAAAGGAGAAGAAATAGGCGTGTTACACGCATCGCTATGAGTGACAGGGAAAGACATTTCATAAACATCACTAGACAGACAGAATCTGGTTAAGCACATTGGAGTACGAGAATACTTTTAACAAGAGAAAACGCCTTATTCTGGAAGTAACAGTTAATAAATGTTGTTGTTTCTTTGTATTTGCTTACTGCATAAATGGTTACAAGAACATATTTTTCCAAGTTTAAAACAGAATTTTATTGCATATCATTTTTCTAAAGTCCAGATTGCATTTGTGAAATTCACCAGATGTGACAATTAGGCTTTAGTAGGGTGTATTCCAATTCCTGCTGTAACTGTTCATTTGAACCTGAAATAATGATAATTGGTTAGTCATCTCATAAGATACATAGCAATAGCATACTGAATTTCCAATAATATACGACAATTTTAAGTGTCTGTGCAAAAATAGTCTGGAAACTTATCGAAGGCATTTCATATTTTTTCCATATCTTAGTTCTCTTTTGTCTTCATTATTTGACACTTCTTTTCCAATTGTTGATAAAAAGAGTCTGTAAAATAAGAAGACAAGGAGTTTCGTTCTAGCATTTAAAAAACAGCTTTATTAATTATCTTCTTCGTATAGGAAAAGGGTTAGTCATGGAAAGTGTTTCTATGTGAAGACGTAGATTTAAGATTAAACCTGTAGAAGACTAGGATATATATACCCTTTCTCGCGACAAGAAAATAATGAAACGAATGGAATTGAAGGAAACAAAAACTCAATTGATGGATAAGATAAACGTCGTTTATTTACTGTAAATGTTTTAGATATAACATGTGTTCATGTCTGCACGGGTGTAACCATCGTTTGTTGCGGGACTGGTGTTGTAGAAAGAAAAGGAAATGTGTGTTCATATCAAGTTCGGGTCACTATCGTTTGTTTGCGCGTGGGAAGAGAAGTGAGTAATGTAATAGAACGAGAAATGGCAGTCCATCGTGTAGACAAAGAAAAGGATAGAGGGTTGACGTCAGTTAGCAGTCAGCTACGCGAAGGTGTTCTCAGGGACCAGTAGTAGATAGAGAGAGAAAGAGTGAGAATGTGTACGTATGGTCTGTTAGCTTTTTGCCCCACATAGTAGCAAGTGGCGTGAGGTACACGCGGTCGGTCCATAGACCGACCAGCTCGAAAGCTGGTCCTAAAAAGAAAGAAACCGCTTATTGCTCTTTCTTTTATACTTGTTTCCGCTGGTCTTTTGCGCTTGTGTGGATTTCCTTTGAAAGTGGAAGTGACGTTGTCCATGCGTGCATGTACGTGAGTACATGTGTGTACGTTAGCATGTGTGTATATACACGTGAATGTGAGTGTATGTACGCAAACGTGAATATATGTATGTGTGTGGACGTGGGCACATATGTTTGTGTGTGCGTATGTATATGACAAGTAATATAGCTTGAAATGTGAATGCGTGTTTTTGTGTGAGACTAGAAAAGGCTCACGCAGACCTATTGAAAGAGAAAAGAGGTCATGTGTGTTGAAGCTATAGTTCGTAGCCATAATAAATTATTTGTCTCCTTACAGTTAGTAGTAGAAACGTTGCAAAATATTAGAGACAGTATTGTAGAATGAAAACGTGAGTTCGTTTGTGTACTACACTGGAGTCTTTATTATTTTACACTTCATTTCCGATTGTTGATAAAAAGAGTTTGTAGAATAAGAAGTCGAGACATCTCATTCTAACATTTCAAGAACATTTTTATTAATTATCCTCGTTAGTATGTTTTATAGAGAAAAGGGTTAGCCGTGGAAAGTGTTTCTGGGTGGAGACGTAGTTTAAACATTAGAAAGGCCCGTTGAAAGAGAAAAGAGTTCGTGTGTGTGTGTGTGTGTGTGTGTTGAAGTTATGGCCCGTAGCCACGATGGATTATTTGTCTCCTTAAAGTTAGTAATAGAAACGTTGCTAAAGTTTAGAGACAGTACTGTAAGATGAGAAAGTAAATTCGTTTGTATACCACACTGAAGTACGTGTGTAGATAGCTGTGTTTGCTTGTTTGTATTCATGTCTTAGTCGAACCCCGGAGTCAGAGGGCCGGGTGAGTTCTGTTGAGACCCAAGAGAGAAGTTTGAGGGAGGGGACAGGTCTGTTCCACATGGAGTTGTTCTCAGTCCAATATCCGGGAAGAAAGAGAGAGTGTGTGTGTGTTGCCGGTTTAATCTTTTATAAACTCGGTCACATGACTAAGAGCTGGTTTCTGATTGGACAAGCCAGAAAGGAAGTGTATTCAAAATTTCCAGCCGCGAGGATTCGCTCCTGGTTGTGTTCTTTGCAATTTCGTCTGCTACATAGTAATCGAAAGAAATATAATCTAGGAGACACTTAAATATTTTAAATAATTTTTTTTCTAAAAAATATTTGCTTATTTAGCCAGCGACCCATATGAAAATGTTGACAAAGTTTTAAATGATAAAAATATGCACATCTCATTTTAAATAAATAGATTAAAAATGCTGAAAACGTTCTCATCGTGGATCCATCGTGTATCTAGAGTCAAATAATCTCAAATCCATTAATAATCAGTATTTATGAAGAGATTAATATTTTAAATAACGAAAATGCACACCTAATCAAAATAAAAAAATAACATGAATAAAAATTGTGATCAGAATGCTTTAAGCAAACTATATTCTCATTGACTCTTTTTAAAATATATATATTGAAAATAAAAATAAGTCATGAATTATTATTAATTGAACACAAACATCCTACAGTCATTACTTGCATTGATTAAAAAGCAACCGTGAAGAATAAATAGTAAAATGGCAATTATAATACAGGAGGATAGTTTTTATAGGAGTTTTTATTTTTAATTTTAGCCTCTTGCATGGTTACTATACTGATAAACTTTAAGTTTTAAATGATGAAAATGTACACATCTGTCAACTTTACTGAAGTTTATGACATAAGACGCAGAATGGCGCACAATAATATCTCGTCTTATGTCCAGATTTAAATAATCTTAAATCAGATTCAAATGATGCATTAATATACCGTTTCAAATGTTTAAGGTCCTGGATATGACCTTAAACTACATCCGATGGTAAGGCCTCAGCTTGCGGGCTTTGGGGAGTGTGGAGCAACCCCTTAATTGCCATTGCTCCCAGGTCCACTCTGACCCGGAGTGGTAGTGCCTGTTAGGGTCCCAACTATGGGTTAAATAAAAACTGACTTGAAAAAAATAAACAAACATATATATTCTATTAAAAACTTTTTCTTCAAAATCACTGGATTCGGCATTAAATGACCTAAAAAGGGTTGATATGCCGTAAAACAAAAGCACCCAACCAACTAAATGTTTAACTATGCATGAAAATATTGAAATATGTTGAATGAATGTAAATTAGGAAGAGAATAAATACATATGTGATTAAAAATTAGTACACAGCTTTTTTTACAGCATGTAGTGTTTGCATCAAGCAAAAAGAATAAAGAAATAAACATGACCACTGTGTTGACGTTAGTAATCTCATGAGGTAACGAGACTTTAGGGCACATGAAAAGAAGACAGTTTCAATAAAAAAAGTCTGCATGTTCGTTTTGCAAGAAGTGAGTTTTGTCAGATGTAAATTGAATTTTGAGACTGGGAACTGTGAGTAGATGAAGAATATTTTACAACAATATAGATTGAAAAATACATTTAAATATGTAATATACTTTTCATTGTGTATAAAGAACATTATTTGCATTTATAAAAAAGCAATTTTAATACAAGATGGATTTTTATGAAGTGTTTGGTTTGTCCGGTGGGTTTTTGTTCAGTCGGCATCATTGACAAACATAACAAATTTGGACAGAATGTTTGAAAAAGACTTTGGCGTTTTATTTGTTTGAATCAATTTAATGTGAGAATAGACTTTGTTGGATAATCAAGGTCGAATGTCCCCAAACACGACAATCCAGAATCAATCGGGGAAAAGAAAACAACGAGAATGACTCATCCTGGTTATTGAACTTGTTGTCAATTGTAAAAACTGTCACAGTCAATTAATAAAAAAACGTGAATTGAAATGAAGAAAGTTAGAGAGACTGATTTGCAGTAGGCGTCATAAGCCAACACCGAAACCAAATTTAAATCCTTTCACTTGCAACAGATGTAAAACAAGAATGTGGATAGAATTAGAATGCAAGAAAACCAAAGACTGAATGTAGATTGTGAACAGAATTCTTTAATCTAAATTTGTAAAATGCATAAATTAGAAAAACACATTACTTTTTATTGAACATAAAAACATTATTTGTATAAAAAAAGACTTGATCAACGACACACCATACAATGTTGCTGCATAAACAACAAACAATTATAATACAAGAGGATCGTTTTTCAAGAGTGTTCATTTTGTATGGAAAGTTTTTGTCTGGTCACCACCATTAATAAACATACAAATTTTTAACAAAAAACTTTGAACACTTTAAAAAGAATGGCGTGGAGTTTAATTAGATATAAATGGATTATTGGCTAAAGATTTTCACGGCTGTGTGAGAATATATTTTGGTCTCAGTTGTTCTTTGATTCAGAGTTTCCATTTCTGTGAATTTGTTGTACCTATTTACTATGCCTCCCCACGGGACAGAGTTAGACACCAGGGCCGTTTTTTAACGTGGAGAAAAGGTACAAAAATAAAAATTGTCTCAGTCGTGAAGGATTTCTCCTCCACCGAAAGAGAACAAGAAAATGAAATGAAGCATCTGAAGAACAGATACTACACTTTGATCTTGACCAAAAGGCCAAGGGTTATTGCAAAAGATATAAAACGTGGACATGGAATTAGAAAGCAATAAAATCAAAGACCTCCACTGATAAAAGAGAAGTATTGAAAATGCAAACGCGTAATAGTGATTTTAAGTAACTTACAGCATTTGAATTTCATGTGTTTTTTTTACAATCAAAACTGCTAAGTCACTTCAGAAAAATTATGTTTCTCTTTATTAAAAAAATTCTTGACGGTGGACACTAGTTGGGAATAGAACATCCTACCGGATGTCAGACATTCACTTGCTATCTCAGATATCCCAAGCAGTTTAATATTGTTCTTTGAAATGCAACCGTTTGTATCTATCTGGCACTTTGATTACTGGGTTTATTTGCTGTATCAATGATGTAGGATGCTGACTGATAAGGAAACGGTAATGGGTCCTGGGTTTTTATGTAAATATTTCAATCTCACATATATCCCATGTTTTTTTCAACAATTTAAAAAAATGCTAACTTACATAATAAACACTAAATTAGAAAAAGTCAGTGTTTTATTCATACAATTCTCTTTTAAAAATAGACCCATATACTTTACAAGATTAATATTCTGTGTTTTTAACAATTTAAAAATGAGGATCTACATACTTTAGAAGAATTGTTTCCCTTTATCTTTTTAAATATTATTTTGTTTTTTGCTAGGGGGATGGAGCATCCTACTGAATGCCATAAATTCACCCGCTATCTCATACATTTTGAATAAGATATCTTAAGATTCTAACCGTCAATATAAGTGCAATTGTATCTTTTTTGCACATGGATTACCGAGTATATTTACCACATACTTTTTGAAAAAAATGTTTTCATAAGTCTAATTTTCCTTCAATATGTATCATAGAAACATATAAAAAATTGCTGAAGCACATGCTTCAAAACGATGGCGTTACTCTAGTATGTTTTCGTGTCTGTGAATTCAATATATGGTCCTTTAGAAATGTTTCTCATTTGCATATGTAATTTCAATATATAATCTATCAACATAAATAGCCTTCAGAAGAGTTTTTCGTCTGCATCTGATTTATAAAATCATTTATCTCCAGTGTGTATTTGCCGCGAGTGTCCCTTTACCTCAGCACTACTTGAAAATGCTAAGCCACATATTTCACAAGAAAAACGTTTCTCTCCAACATGTATTCGTCGAATGTGTTTTCTCATATCAGAACTATTTGTAAATGCTGAACCACAAACTTCACAAGAATATGGTTTCTCTCCAGTATGAGTTAGCATGTGTATTTTTAAGCTAGAACTGTGTGAAACTGCAAACCCACACTCATCACAAGAATAAGGTTTTTCTCCAGTGTGTACACGAACATGTGATTGTAAACTTGATTTTCTTAGAAATGCTAAACCACATACTTCACAATGAAAATTTTTCTCTCCAGTATGAGTTTGCAGGTGACTTTTCATAATAGAACTATTTGAAAATGCTAAACCACAAACTTTACAAGAATATGGTTTATCTCCGGTGTGAGTTCTCATATGCACTTTTAAAGTAGAACTGTGTGAAACTGCAAAGCCACATTTTCCACAAGAAAAAGGTTTCTCTCCAGTATGTGTTCGCAAGTGATTCTTTAAAACAGATTTATCTGAAAATGCTAAACCACATACTTCACAAGAATAGGGTTTCTCTCCAGTATGTTTTCGGGCATGTCTGTTTAAAACAGATTTATCTGAAAATACTAAACCACATACTTCACAAGAATAAGGTTTCTCTCCAGTGTGTACACGCATGTGTGTGTTTAATGTATATTTTACTGAAAATGCTGAGCCACATACTTCACAAGAATATGGTTTTTCTCCAGTGTGTGTTCGCATATGTCTTTTTAAGATAAAATTCGTTGAAAATGCTGAGCCACATATTTGACAAGAAAAAGATTTTTCGCCATTATTGCCATTCATGTTTCTGAATAAAATATGTCTTCATCACCAATACTAATTAGGTCTACGCCTTTATTCTATTTTTAGCTGAAGATTCAGGATAAACACATTTTATCAGATTTATAGCATCATCTCCACCTGTTTTAAAATTCATTATTAAAATAATGAAGTTTTCCCTTCTATTGTTCATTATTAGATGCGGAGACTATTTATTCTCACTATCAAAAATAAATTATATCTTTTATACTTACTAATTGTATGTCTTTCTCTGTTTTGTTCTTTTTCTAAAGGTTCAGAATTAACAGTTAGTATCCAGTATACAGATTTAAAACTCCATTTTCTTAACTTGTTAAAATTTGTTATTAATGATAAAAACAACTTGTAAAATAAAGTTAGAAAAAAAGCTGTATTTTTAGCTTTTTATTATTTTCATTATTTTCTTTTTGGAAAATAAGACTGAACTCATCGACTGTTTTAGACTCACTATTTTCGTTTGAATTGTGATTGCGTATTAAATATTTGCTTCCAATTCTAATTCCAATATTTTATGGCATAATTTAGCATTTGAATCTCTCACTAGAAAATCCAATTTCTTTTCTATTTTATCTTTATAGTGATATTTATATCTAAAAATAAAATAGGTTTAAGGCTTTTAAAATTTGTGCTAGAATTGTCGGCAAGGATCCATGTTGAAGTTGTTAGAGCACTTTGAAAACATCAATTGTAAACGTGATATTCTTCTGAAGGTTTAAAGTTCGATTCTCAATTTGGGCATCCTAAAATACAATTGTAAATTACTTAGGAATTTTGTACAATTATGGCTTTTGGAAAAAGAGCATACTACCTCCAGGAATTAAATAAAATGTACCGTTCAAAATTTTGTGCAGATTCCCAAGTTCGACAGAAATGTTTTCAATTTTGACAAGATACACCTGGAGAATTTGGAAGGATACATCAACCCAAACGTTGTGAGAATGACACTCAGGATAAGAAAAAAAGTTCAAAGAATCCGAATAATAAGGATTCTTTTTTATTTGCTTTCAATTTGATGGAGATGAACCATTTTAACATTCTATTGGATTTTTTCAAGTATATCAATAATTCTTCTTTCGATCATGTGATATATTGAATTCTATGTAAGAAAAATCGCTGATTTACTTCCTTCAGAATTTTCCTTTTATTTCCTTATATTTGATGCAATCATTTGTGCTGTCATCTGGAAATGAAGAATAAATCTTATTACATAAAACATTTAATACAAAGATATGCATTAAAATGAATTTCTTGTAGTAAAAACATTACTTTGAAATCAATTTCTTTCACTTCGGACATGATACCTAAAAGCGACATTTAATATATAACGAGTCTATAAGGACTCAGTGATATGCCACGCCAATTTAAGTTTGTATGGATAGATAAGGCAAGATTACAGGACATATTACCCATTTTTTGTAATTTACAATTTTGTTCCATACTTTGTTCTGCAGATGAAATTCTGATTAAAGAATTACTTCAGTAGTGTAGGGACATTTATATTTCATCAAAATGTCAAGAACTGTAATATTATTTAAAACATTTAATGTACATTTAAAAAATTAAAAATTTACTTTCACCATGACTAAATCTAAATTACAAAATTTCAAAAAATTACAAAAAAATTTTAAAAATTCAAAAAATTACAAAGAAATTTCCAAAATTGCAAAAATTAAAAAAAAAACTCCAAAGCGTGGTTTTTGAGAAAAGTGCGACCAAATAAATTGATAGACAATTTGGAGGCATTTAGAGGGACAACTAGAGGTATCCGGGAAAATCTGTTCTGGCAAAAATGTACTTTTACTGTGTTTGTGCAAATTTAAAAAAAAAAACCCCAAGGCATGGTTACTGAGAAAAGTGCAAACAAACAGAGAAAATGGAGTGAATTACTCGGTCCAACCAATCCCTCCATTGTTGGGGGAGCAGTAAATCTACTAAAATTACATAACCTTAAAATGAAGATAATTTAAGAACTTCGCTTTTTGTATCCTCACTCAGTTAAGGTGGAGTTATTTGTACAACTGAGGAAGATGCATTTTAGGAAGGAGAAAATGAATTTTGCATAAATAGCTTTTTGGATTGTTTTATTCTACAAATAAGTAATTTATTAAATCATAAATTGCTAAAAACAGAGGTTTTTCACCTAACAGCTCATGTGCACATATATTTTTCGATTTATCCACTTCCGAAAATAATGGTCACTCGTGCACTTTAAAAAATAATGTTCTTACAAACACGAAGGTTTATTCTACGATTTAGTAAAGAAAAGAAAAATCATCTGAGATATTAGAAAAATGTTTAGTTTAAAGTTTGGATCCCATAGGTGACACTTTGTTTTTGCTTGAAATAAAGTTAGTGTTTTTTTTTAAATTTTTACTCATATTTTCAGGCCATTTTAATAGGATTATGTTTGTTTTGTTATGTTTATTATTTTAATAATATAAAGCAAACAAACTCACTGGAAATTAGTTTCTAAAAAAGATGCATCGTAATTTCGATGGTAATACAATAAGTCTATTTACGTAAATCGTCAGATAAACGTCATTATCATACATCATACAGTTTATTGACGAACAAAATTAAGATTTATAAAGGCATTTTCATATGAATCCAGTGTATTTTTAGATCATATGGTTCATGGTTTAAATCATTTTGATGATCACCCCAGTGTTTGTGTATATTACTATGATAGCGTGTGTGTTCTTTTGTGTGTCACACTTTCCGGCAAATTTCATTGGTTCAGATTAAATTCATATTTTAATTGTTTCAGAGGGAAATAGAAAGAGAGGGGACACGGATATATGCTGTGTATTTCCTTAATTAAACTATTACTGCTACTACTACATTTTCATTCGTGTGTGTACTTACACTGATGAGTGTAAGTACACACACAAATGAAAATACTTTTGCAGTTTTAATAAAAGAGCTACAACACGTCTCCATTTACACCGAATGCCAACATCAATATATTACATATGAAAGAGTCTGGTGGGGAATTTCCACAGGTCCCGCTAGTGTTTTATTATTATTATTTTAATAATATAAAACAAACTCACTGGAAATTAGTTCCTTAGCAAGATGTATCGTAATTTTGATAATACAATAGGTGTATTTACATGAATCGTCAGATAAGGGTAATTATCATGCGTCATGCAGTTTATTGACAAACAAAATTAAGATTGTTATTTTTACAACGTTTCAGGAGATGCAACCTTGGATAATCTTCAAATATTGAATTCGGGAATCAAGTGTATTTTTAGATCATATGATTCATGGTTTAAATCATTTTGATGATCCATTCAGCGTTTGTGTATAGGAAAATAATAATAATATATATTTTATATGTTGTAAACATGCACTAGGCGGTTACATGTTAAGTGTTTTGCATGTTTATGAGTTTGCATGCTTGTAATGCATGCGGATATCAGACTTGCTTCAAGTGAAAAATATTTGACTAAGCGAAAAGAAGCCAAACAATAAAATGGGAAATAGTTCTGATTTGTGTTTGACCATAAAGAATTCGATTTATTTACTTGAGAAAATAACGTTCCGTCAGATATGAGGTTCGCTGTTTGGGTTAGTTAAGTAAAAGGAAATTATCTAAGATATTAGAAATCTGTTTCTCTTTAGAAAAAAGGTGTTTTTTTAAATAGGACTTATGTCGAGAGCCATGTATCCCAACAGTGTTTTCTTATGTTCATAGATTGTTAGAAGATTAGCCTTTTTAAGTAGATGCTAGCTAGCCATTATCTCAAGTGATTCTTCTGGTGTGATTCCAAGGATATCTACATATGAGGTGCCTTTAATAAGTTTCCAGACTTTTTCCGTATGGCTACTTTTATTGATAGTACATACATGGAACTATACTTCCATTTGAAGTAATCCTTCTTCGGCTGCAATGAATTTGTTGTACGATTACAATAACTTTTTGAAGCCTCCAAGGAAGTCCTCTTGTATGAGCATGTCAATGACCCTCATCCCAGTCTCCATCTCATAACGACAGCCTCTAAGGTTTTCCTTGAGCTTAGGGAATAACCAAAAGTCACAGGGAGCACGGTCTGGACTATAGAGAAGGTGGGGAACAGTCTTGATGCCGATGAAAATGGCTTTCTTTTTTTATCTTTTCTGGGCAACTTTGGGACAAACTTTGCACAAATCTGCCATATCTTCAGTTCCTTGCGAATAATTATGTGTACAGTTTCCACATTGACATAAAACCGTACAATTATTATCTCTTTATATAAAACAGATTTTCTTTAATATAATATGCAAATGAAATAACCTTTTGAATACTGATTCCTTTTAAATAAAGTTAAAGTATATAGACATCCTGCAATTATAAAAGTATATAAGAGTTTGTTTCCAGAAGTAAAGTGTATTTGTGAAACCATGTACATTTTGTATATATTAACCAAATTATGAACAAACAGACAGGAATACAACGTTATCATAATATAAATAAATATATGCATATTGTATATTTTTTATATGGGTTTTAAGTAAGATGTTGAATCAGTGATTTTGTTTCAATAAATACAAAGCAAATGAGTTACATAAGTAAGCCATTTTGATGTTTGGTATATTGATTTTAATAATCATCTATTATGAATATCAGCATAATTAGCATTTTGATATTTAGAATGATCAGTGATTGTGATTAGTTATAGAAACATCTATAAAACTAGTCTTTTGCTACATCTGTTTCGTGCGATTCTATTTTGTAATTATATGGACTCATCTAAACATTATGTAAAGAGAAGCTGAAACTCTAGAAGCAATCTCGGAGCAGTTTTTTTTATACCAAGCTATTCTATAATTTTGTGTGATCTTACTTATTGCTAGCGCAGCAAAAGGGGGAAAGAGGGAAGGGAGCCGGGTGTTGCCCGGTCGTAAAGTATGCTAAAATATATTTGGATTCATGCAGATGTCGTATTTATTATTACACAGTCAATTTATTGTTAAATATTATTAGTTTGGTACAAAAATAATTTCGTTTTTTGACATTCAACTTCAAATGTCGCTTTTTGACATTAAACTTCAAGTTAAAAAACGAAATGCGTGTAAAAAATTTGAAAATTTTAAAAGATAGGAAATGTAGTATTGGGAATCCCAGATACAATGCTATATAGGTAGTTTTAAAAATAGAAAGTTATGTAAGCATATTTTGATTTCCCATCAGCGAGTTAGCAGGGTCAGAAGGTTAGGTTTGACAGGAATCTAACTCAAGTCACCCTATAACAACCTAGATAGAATGCACCGGAAATTAAGGGGTGACACGGGAATTGTGGGTAGACTTCCGGTTGACGCCCACATGGGGAGAGCTGGTCTAGGCAGCAGATGAAGAAGACGGGAAATTGGGTCTCTCCTGACAATCAGGGTCTGAGATGATAGGCATGCCTTGAATAAAAGATTGAAGCTTCAAATCCCATCTTGTTGTTCATTAATGAATCTGTCTGCAGCGACCACTCCTGACAAGATGGCAGACCAGCGACTGGAAGATATCATCCGCTGGCCTAGGCAACCAGGTATGTTCACATTACATTGCGCATTCACGTCTCGGAAACCTTCCAAAGCAGAAATAATTATGTATATATACAATTATGTATATATATAATTATATATATATAATTATGTATATATAATTATATATACATATAATTATATATATATAATTATGTATATATATATAATTATGTATATATATAATTATATATATATATAATTATATATAATTATGTATATATAATTATATATATACATAATTATATATATAATTATGAATATATAATTATATATATAATTATGTATATATAATTATATATATATAATTATATATATATAATTATGTATATATAATAATATATATAATTTTATATATATAATTATATATATATAATTATGTATATATAATTATGTATATATAATTATATATATATATAATTATGTATATATAATTATATATATAATTATGTATATATAATTATATATATTTATATATATATAATTATGTATATATAATTATATATATATAATTATGTATATATAATTATATATATATAATTATATATATATATAATTATGTATATATAATTATATATATAATTATGTATATATAATTATATATATATATAATTATGTATATATAATTATATATATAATTATGTATATATATAATTATATATATAGTTATATATATATAATTATGTATATATAATTATGTATATATATAATTATGTATATATATAATTATGTATATATATAATTATATATATATAATTATATATATATAATTATATATATATAATTATATATATATAATTATGTATATATATAATTATGTATATATAATTATATATACATAATTATATATACATAATTATGTATATATATATAATTATGTATATATATAATTATGTATATATAATTATATATACATAATTATATATATATAATTATATCTATATAATTATGTATACATATAATTATGTATATATATAATTATATATATATATATAATTATATATATATAATTATGTATATATAATCATATATATAATTATGTATATATATATAATTATGTATATAATTATATAATTATGTATATATAATTATGCATATATATATAATTATGTATATATATGTATGAAAGCACTCCATACAAAGCATGAAACCACTTTATGAAAGTATATAAAAATAATTAAGGTTAAAATCAAGCCTACAATAAGTGTTAGATAGATTCTCACCCAGAAAACAGCAGTTCTTTTTGCCTTTGTCAAATCATGAATATTAAAACTAAAGGGCAAATCAAAGGAAGCAATAGTTAAAACTACTCTATTAAATCTCTAGCAACTATTACACACTGACACAAAAATGCTGTGTGCACGCAGCACACAACTACATAGTTGATTTGACATTTTGACATGACAAGCATCACTAGGTCACTTTCAAATGGACAAATTTATCTTTATTACACCTTTGACAACTAAATATTTTCGTTTACTAGCCAAACCCATATGATGACATCTTCGTTCTGTGATGATTATGTACATTAGAAAGTTTTTCCTGTATATTTTTTTAAATAAGTGTGATTCTAAATATACAACAATTTGTTTAACTCGCAATGTAGAGTTCTGCTTTCTTTTGACTTTTAGCATCTGTTTTTTTTCTTCTTTCTCTCCCTGTTTTCACCTCGACTTGAGAATGGACACATGCTCCAAAAAAAAAAAAATACACGCAAAGAAACATTTATATTTCTTTCAGACATTTTTTTGAACAGTCTTCATTAAAAAGAAGAGTATATTGTGTAATACTCACCAGAGTAGCAAGCGTCCATGTATTTGTGCATTGTGTGGATGTGCATGCGAACGGTGGCGTGATGGAAAAGGGGTGGACTTGCCGCAGAGAAGTGTTGGGTGGGGGAAAAAAAAGATGGCGCCTGGTGTTTTATAAATTGTGGTCTCGTGAGATCGCAAGATCATGAGAAAACAGAGGGCACACATGCAAATGAGACAGGTTGAAAAACTGCATAAAAAGCAAGCTTGAGTGATAGGAAGGGACAGTGTCGTTTACAGTCATGAGGTTATTGTGTTACTATTGTGAGCGTTGATGATGACTGAAGTTGAATTCGATACATATTGTTCTAGCTGGATTAAAAGTTCCAAACATTCAAAAACACTTCAAACATTGGGGGAGGCACTTGAACCATTTAAAAAAAAAAAAACACGGTAACATAAGTACATAAGCATCAAAATTGTTTTTGTTTTCATTTTGTTTGTTTGTTAAATCTGGCTAAAAAGTAATCAGAAAATTGTTTTGTTTGTGTCAGTCAACTTTAAATTTTGTGTAAACATTCCGATAAATTAAAACGTAAGTTTGTATTGTTTGTTAAATGTGTGATTTTTTTCAATAATTTTATAAATTATTTTTTTTATACTTTGAATTCTGTATTAATAAATAACGGCGTTAACTTTTATTTTTCAATGAATAAATTGTCAGTATAATTAATGAATTTGATTAACATTCATGCAGTTTGTATTTCAAGTTTAAATTCTATTAATGATTGTTTGAACTTTTTTTAATGAATAAATTGTCATTGTTACTTTGTGAATTTAATTGACCTTTCGACACTTAAAATACATTTGTAGTTTTATTAAAAAGTAATTTATCGACACATTTAGTGTAGTTGACGAAAAAAAAATACCGAAGGCAAGCTATCTTTCTATAACTACATAAGATTTTTGTGTGTGTTCTAACTTAGTTTTAAGTGTTTTTTTTTCTACTTAAAAAGAAAGCTAGCGGAAAGCCTGCAAAGTTAGAATGAAATAAAAGGTCTCTTATATTCTATGATTATGAATCAATAAATACTGACATTTCCATAAAAATTCGTTGATTTCCTGAATTTTGATGAATTTAAAATGAAGGGATGGGTCTGCGACTGAAAACTTATTTTGGTACTAGTGCAGTTATTGATCCATGCTGAAATAATAACGTTATTATTTAAAAAGCCATTCTTAACATGGGGAAGGGAGGGTGTTTTGTACCTATTCTGTACTTTAACCTTACAATTGAATAAAAAAATATATCATAAAACTTTAATTAAACTTGGAAATACGATTAAAAAATAGCGTGGATCAGTAAGTGCACTAGCACCCTTATTTTTAATTAAAAAATATTGGCTGACCTGAGAAATCTTGCCCTCCTCTCTATTTTTTTTTTTTTTTTGCCTTTATCATCGGATTATTATCGAATGGACCAGATTATTAAAAAATCAATAAATAAATAAAAAGTCGATATCTTAATATTTATAGGGGATACTCAGTTTCTAATGCAATATTTCTAGTAAATTTTGACTTTCGCTTTTTAAAATAATAATTTAAAAAATGGGGGGGGGCTAAACAGCTTTAAAAAGGCTAAATTCGCGAAATTTGGCCTAAAAACGTGGAGCTGTTCTAAAATGGGCGATCGATTTACTAGAAATTCAAAACTGAGCACCCCTACAAATATTTTAATATTAACTTTTTTTTTTTTTTTTTGATAATTTGATAGACTAGTGTCCATTCAATAATAATCCGCTGAAAAAATTACAAAAAAAAACGGAAATATATATATATTATTCCCGATTTTTTTTGTAATTTTTAACTCTAACTGATTGAACCCTTGACATACCCTACCGGCTACTGGTGACAATAAGTCTCAGATTGGCATTTCTCTGAAAAACACAATCAATGTTGGCAGAAATAAAATGTTTTCCAAAAAGAAATTCCAAACTTTTAACACCCCCCCCCCCAAAAAAACCTTTATATAAAAATATCTGAAGAGAGCTGAACAAGACTTGAAACGCGTTATAAAAATATTTAAAAATATTAAAAAATGATAAAAGTTTGAAGAACCTACAATTGTTTATGGTTACACTCTTTTAAATATACATTTTTCTCTCGTTGGACCCACACTGCCCCAGTGTAGTATAAACACGTAATCTTAAGAACGACTTTAGGAATAAACACCACCAACTTTCCCCTGTTAAGAATGGCTTTCAGAATACCCCCCAACATCGAAAGCCGTTCTTAACATTGGGAGGTTGGGGGTGTTTATTCCTAAAGCCGTTCTTAAGATGAGGTGTTTATACTACACTGGGGCAGGTGGTAAAAAAAATACCTCTTTATTTTTGTGTCAGAAATTTCGGGGAAAATATTGAATAATTCCACCCCGTCTTTCCAAGCTTATAACTCCTCGAAAAATGTAATTCAAACCCTAATTTTTCAATTAAAGGAGCAAGGACCAAGGTTTCATTAAAAAACAAAAAAACAAAAAACAAAAACAACGTGTTTTTTTTTCTTTAAAAGGAAAGGTTTTAAACTTCGGACTTTACAGATAAATTTCTAAAAAACACTACTATTTTTGTATTAAATTTGAATATATTATTTATTGATCATTTATCTTCAATTTGTGATATATAACACTTTGGTGAGTAAATTAATTATTTACTTTTTAATAGACATTTCAAAATGGGAGGCGTGAAATCATCCGACCCCCTGTCTTTCCAAGCTTATAACTACTCGAAAAATGTAATTCAAGCCCTATCTTTTTTTTTCAATTAAAGGAGCAAGGACCAAGGTTTCATTTTAAAGAAAAGAAAAAACAAACAACGTGGTTAAAAAAAAGGGGGGTTAAACTTCGAACTTTACAGGTAAACTTCTAAAAAACACTACTTTTTTTGTCTTAAATTTGAATATATTATTTATTGATCTTTTATCTTCAAGTTGTGATATATAAAACTTTGTTGAGTAAATTACTTGAAAATAGGGGGGGGGGCGTGAATTAAAAAAAAACGTTTGTCTAAAATATTATATTCGGTTTATTGGAAAAAGCATAAAATTTCACATTGATCTTGAAAATATCGTAAAAATAGAATCAATAGAAAAATTTTGATAGATTTTTAAAGTTTAAAAATTGAAAAATACTGAGCTCGTAAAATTCAATTAATTTCATCACTGTTTTAAAAAAAATCTATTACTTTTAAAACAACTTTATTAGTTTATTTTGGAAGTATAATCTATAAAGTAAATAAACAGCCCACTTTTAAAAGAGAAATTACGAGTTTTTATATATTTTATTCGCAGTTTCGTCTTAGGGGTGTCAAAAATTCCTACAAAAATTCTGATACACCCATGCGTTAAAAAGTAGACGTCGAGTTCTTCGTTGGCATGTAAAATTGGATCGTTTGGTCATTTTGAACATAAGGAATCGATAGTTCAGCCGTGCTCTTGTAATAAAATGTAAATAATACTCACCTTTTATTTTACAATCAGCTTTCCAATTATTTATCTGCTTTGAAGGAATAAACGATTTTTTTTTAAAGTTACTTTGTTTATGGATTGGAGTTAAAATCCAAGATGGCGACAGGAAATACAGGTTCGCAGAACATTAAAGTGGAAAAAAAAAAATTAATTAATTAACGATTTTGAAAGAGCGATTTCTTGGATGAAATTCTAAAATTAGCATTTATTTATCTCAATATTTTGGCAAATTATTACTTTCTTTCCATCTTAACAACCTTCACTTACAATGGCTACTCTGGAGGTTTTCGAGTATGCTGAAAACGAATATCACATTTAAATTTTGCGCAGACAAATAGTTTTCTGGATATTTTTCTCCAATTTATTATTTAGTAAATGTTAATGGCGTTCGCCATTCTTAACATGGGCAGGGGATGACACGCATGGTCATTAGTACTTTTCAGTTAGGAAAAACAAAAAACAAAAAAAAAACATGACCACTAATAAAAACATAATGGATCACATTGGATAATAAAAAGTCTTAATCCAAAAAAACTACTTGTCTGCGCCAAATTTAAATGTGATATTCGTTTTCATCATGCCCTATAACCGAAAAAAGTCGTCATTTTAAAGGTTAGTGTTGAGGCGTTAAGAAAGTTAAAAAAAAAAAAAATACCAATATTTTTTATAATTTAATGAAAAAATAAAAGATGAACGATGACATTTTTCTTTACGATATTAAAGGAGCATATACGACAGACAGACACAATCATTTAATATTTTTCAAGAAGAAAAAAAAACGGTAAATTGGTGCTTATTCAGATTGGCACTTATAGCGATAAACAAAAATGAAGAAAAACTTTTATATTGTGCCTACTTGTCACGGAATGGCATATTCCAAAAATCACAAAAATTGATCACATTTTATTTTTTTATGTACGAAGAACAAAGTCACCGTTTTTTTGTTTTTTTATTTATTTATTTTTTTTTACCAATAAGTGATATAGACAAAGCCATGTTTTTCCATAGAACAAATAAGGGAACTAATACGGCATAATCACTTTGACACACCGGTTCTCGCCAGATCACCAAAGTTAAGCAACGTTGAGCCTGGCTAGTACCAGATGGGTGACCATTTGGGAATTCTAGGCACCCACTGTATGTGCTCTCCGCTCATCTCGGCATTGTTTCCAGTCGTCTTGTACATCAACTTGCCACTGGTATGCAACAATGTTGACTCAGGAGAGGCGTGGTTGGAGATTGCGCAACTCTTGCCACACAAATTTCACGCACAGGCACCGTTACAGTGAGTATTTATAGTCTTTCAAGACTGAAGGAAGCCACAATAAGGGGAGTTAATCTGATTATTTTGACAGTTTCCATGAGCATTAGTGTTGTTTATCCTTGTCCATCGATTCGACGAATCGACGATTCGTTGATTGTAATATGGACGCTTTTTCTACCCTCATCGAATTTGATTTTCTTTAATTATAAAATATTAATAATAATAATAATAATAATAATAATAATAATAATAATAATAATAATAAATGCAGTGAGTAGAGAAAAAGACAGAAATAACCTTAAAAACGGAAGGCTTTAATACACGATAAAATATATACAGGACTGTTTTCTTTAGAATATAGTTCTCTACTGAAGAGCGTATAGACAAGGGGGAGATAATACACGCTAAGTCAACACGATTAAAGTTATTGGTGAAGGGGGAATAACTCCGTATCGCCATATATTACAATCAAATTACATGATTTTTCAGAATTTTTCATCGCAGAATTGTATGCTAGTGCTCTCACGTGAGTGCTTTTTTGACCTCATGAGGATCCAAGCATATTCTCATTGTCCCGATTTTTTTCTTGCTATGACAAGTTGGCTAATCCACGGAGTGGGTTTATCTACTGGTCTGATCACTCCTAATGTGGTTAGTCGACTTAACCACATTAGGAGTGATCAGACCAATAGATAAACCCACTCCGTGGATTAGCCAACTTGTCATAAAAAGAAAAAAATCGGGACAATGAGAATATGCTTGGATCCTCATGAGCTCAAAAAAGCACTCACGTGTTACAAAACATAGTCCTTCTCCTTTTTAGGAGAGTTCTATAGAAAGGGGAGAGAGCAACTGAGGGCAGTGGTGGGGGTTTAGCTATACGCAATCGTACCCACGTAAACACACTGAAGACTTTGCTCTTTCTTTCTCTTTTAACTGGCCTCATTCATCCCGATGACTGCTGGCTGCAGGCACGTGTGAACTGAGCTGTTCTCTCCTCAACAAGCCGACAATATATTAAACCTATCTTGACACACAAGAACACTTCACCTACTAACCCGTTTCTCTTTTCTATGCGCTACTAACGAAGATGACAAATAAAGTTGTTTATTAAATGTGGGAACGAAACTCCATATTGTTTTGTCCTCATTATTAACTAAAAATCCATCTTATGACCATTCTGCAAGAAAATAAACAGAAGGTTAGTTCCATTATGGATTATCGATGGCAAAACAAGTAAGCTGATACATATACACCCAATGCAGATGATTGCTCACAACAATTAAAGGAATGGTGACAATAAGGCTCAAACTTGCGGTGCTAGATCTACGCTAGGACTATCTGTAAGTACATATCGCCAAGTGAAGTCCATTTGGGCATTTCAAATAATAGAGATTAAGAGACAAAGATAATATTCCCAGGTAATTAAATGACAACAAGGTCTTATCGACTGCAAAACTATTAGTCTCACAAGACTAGCGGAAGAACCGTTTAGTTTGGAGATATTTTTCTGAAAGAAACAGAAATTTAATTTGCTAACTTGCGAGACAAGAAGGCATTGGTGTACGTGCGCTCCAAGAGAAGACTAAAAAAACCGTCTTGAAAGACAATTCTTCGGAAATTCACTTATTATCAAAACATTTTTTTTATTTTAAAAGAAAATAAAAACTATATTAGAACCAAAAGATTCTGGAAGATTGAGGGAGTGCCTTTCAAGGAAAAGGATTGAAAGTGAGAGAACATTTTTAAAATACCCCTTTTTGCATGTTTCTTTCCTTTCCGGTTTTATATATCAAGTAAGACTGCTTTTTCTGATCATTATTTCAAAAGGTGCAAAGTATATTTTCCGTTTTTAATTTGTTAATATCGTTTCGACGATAAATTTAACTTTGTCATTCCATTCGATGTAATTAATTCTAGAATACTCTCTCAAGTAGAGATTTTCTTTTTTTATGTTCTATTGCTTTAATCTTCATAATTGGTACTTGAGGTTAATTATTTTGGGAAATAAAAGCAATTCAGCAATTCTTTCTTTCAATAAAACTTGACTGAATTCATATACTTTTCAGGTCTGGCTTTCATTTGCTCTTTTTTTTATATTTTGTCTCCACTTTGTCTTTATTCACGAAGCTTTGTTTAAATTTCCCAGCACTTTGTTTTATTTGTTCTTTCCCAATATATATATTTTTTTAATATTCGTTACACAAACAAAAAAAAAAAACAACAAAAAACAAAACAAACAAACATATTTTGGTAATGAAAAATACGGATCTCATTCTTCACTGGAGATACTGTTGATGGTGTATAAAGATTAGGTGTGATCATATCGATTTGTAGAAACTGTTGCATGTCGTTCCTGCAAACTCAAAATAACAAAAATAAAATTGAGTGTAAAATAGTGGTGGCAATCAAACAAAGAAGACTGAGGCGCATGAATAAATTAAATACAAATTTTTTTTTTTTAAATTGTAAATAAATGAAAAGAGAAGATAAGAAAGTTTCTTCTTAAGTCAAAGTCTCTTCCTGCGACTGAGGTAATAAAATGAAATGATGTAGAAAAATGAAAGTTCTTGGTGAGGAATAAGCAGTTCTTTTCAGGAAGAATTAAACCATATTAAAGTCCATCGCTTACTTTAGCAAAGAGATAGAAAAGGGTAAAAATCCATTAAGATAAAAAGTCCATCTCTACATCGAGAATCAAATAATGGTGCACACGAGTTTAACGTCTACGGTGACGGAGTTAAACAGTTTGTTTTCGGCATGCTGTGTTGGTGTTGACTGACTCGTTTTCGCACAAAAAGCCTTTTGTATACATTTCAACCGGCTCCACGGAGACCATCAGAATTTTTTTTTTTTTAATTTGTTTTCTTCGTAATCCAATTGGATGAAAAAAACAACATCTTTATGACGTAAGGTGCTTTCCAAGACTTCCGTATGAAAAAGTAGAGTTTTTTTTATAAGTCCACAGAATTTGCGTGAGTGGAGAAAGCGAAATGTGTGCACAGCTGAAACGATGTTTACACATGCGCGCGCAACTGGGTTTTACAGTTGGGGCGACGTGCCATTATTCTGTTTGAGTAGTCTCGACATGAAGGCGTCGAGGTTACAATAGGCTCATTTCAAAGTGTTCCCGAAGCATTCCACCTGTCTATTAGATCGCGGGTGGTACTGGTGAGTCGTAACATGTTTAATTTGGCAAGTCTCACTATTATGTTATGAGATTCATGGATAGGATGGCTATGATAATGATAATGCTTTATTTATAAGACGCAGTTATAACACAGCATCTCTTTTCAATCGAGCGTAATCTTATCTAAGTTCTTAAATTTTTATTTTACTATTATTTTTATTTTGGTAATGGAAGACTATAGTCTATGGCCTAAGGGTGTGGAGCTTTATAGATCTGCTCTCTGTAGGCGGCTTTATGCACATTTGAGATCCTCTTAGAGGGTAAATCTGAATTTTGTTTGTACGGCAGCCATTCGTATCTTGCTACATGAAAATTCTTCCTTGGGTTCGAACACTGTCTAAAGTATTAAATGTACATTTCGACGATCCTTTCTTCTTCATGCCAAAAAATGCATTACTTCTTTTTTGTCCCTCGATACCAATCCATAATAAAATATATCAAAATGCATTTTGACTTAATGAATAAATCTGTGTATTGATTTGACAAGGTTTGTGCTGAACCAATCTATTATTGAAGTGGAGCAGCCAGGCTAAACCTTACTATATTTTATGTCATAACGATAATTATCTTACCTTTTTTTAGTGGCTACACGTGTTTGTTTTTTAAACCCTCGTAGAAAAAACAAATATCTTGGCTAATTTAGTATTCCAGTTCGTTTCATTTTTAGCATAAGTGTGTCTTTATAATCCCGTTTCTAACACCATGTTATGATATGGGTTTCATTGAATAGGATGGCGGCGATAATAAACGGATAAAATGAAACTTAGGTAAACACATGCTATTTTTAGAAGACGCCACGAGAAGAAAATCAATAATAACTAAAGGCAATAACTCCTCTGAACTTTAGTGTTATAACAAGGCGTTTAATTCGTACAGTGTGACCGGAATGTTTGTGATAGCACTGCACACAATGATTTTAATTCCACTATCTGTATGTAAGTAAGTATTTACTTAGTCATCAAGAGGTTCACTCTGTCTCATAGCCAACCTTGAAAATCAGTCCGCATGTCTGGTTTACTTTAGGGAAAGGTACTCTAACTTGAAATTGTCATTCAACAGAATGTCTCACCTTAGCAGTCTATTCCGTGTAGACAGGTAGCCATTTTTCAGACCCAAAATGGTCAATATCGTCAGTCTGCCGTATAAACAAAATAGCCAGTGGAAGTACAGTGAAACTTTGTAACTGCAAAGGTAATAGCAAGCGCTCCTTTCTCCTGGAGGCAGACATCTTGAAGCAGGTGCAATAAGTTTTATATGCCTTTCTCACATTTTATGTAAAATAAAAGCTCCTATTTCATACGAACTCACATCACTGGCGACTATGATATCTAGTGAGTGTAGAATTGGTCTGACGTCAGCTATTTTTTATTTTTTCGAATGTCGCCTGCCATTCAGGTGTCCATTTCCCCGTTTTTTCCTTCTTTAGTAGATGTCGGATTTTTCAGTGTTCTTTAGGCCCGTTTTAATGCTAATCAATCGTTGGTTGTCTTCTGCTGAATTCTGTGATATCAGGCTCAGTAAAAACTCTGCATCGAATTATAGTCTATCAAACCTTGTACAAATAGCAACCCTTTGAAGTCTTTAGCACTCAGTGTAGAAAAATGTGTAAGGAAAGTCCTTTAAAAAAATTACTGCGCCCTCTGTAGATGTATAAGGAAAAATTCAAGATGGCGCCCGACTCTCTCTTTAACACGGTAAGTTCAGGAAAAGATGTTATAAATGTTGCAGCAATTCAATAACCAGTAAACACCGGTTCTGCACGGAATCCAACTAGCAAGGTGCCTAGACGGACGCGAACGGTTACTCAGACCGGCCCCAACAACGGTAAGATATCCTCACACGGCACGAGAAGCAACAGCAACACGATTCCCTGACCAACTCAATCGTCGCTCTCCCAACGTCTTTTTTATCACCCGCTTTTATGGTTGTTGTAGGCCGGCTAAATTTGCATATTGCGAGAATTCGTGTGACTTTGCGAGATATCATCCTTTACAAAAGACGGCGGCCGCCATCTTGATCTTTCCTTATCTATTTTCGGTCGGTGACGCCGAGCCAGTCTTGAGGTAAGTCTTTCCTTTTCGTCCGTCCCTCTTACGCACCCACACAACACACAAACATGCGGGCGCTTATATCCTGGATGCACATTACACTCAGTTCACCAAGTTTAAAATCGACGCAGTGTTTGTTGATTATTGATGCAAATGTTAAATTCTCTTCGTTATTTTCTTAGTTAAATTTAGGCATTACCACCTCTTATAAAATAACGACGTTTTTGGAATGAATAGTTCTATCAAGAGTTTTATTGTTTCAGAAAAGGTTGTCACGTATTCTCTGCGCTAAAATATAATCCACAAGTTTATTGTATTTTGTGGATTTCAGTTTTGTAATCAATAAGTAGGACATTTTAGCATCTGTCTAATCACCACAATCAATGTTATACAAGTCCTATACCTTCTAAAATACGAGGTGAAAGTCTTGTCTTCCTCCATAGCGTTACAATTATCAATAGCATTAAAGATTGCACTTTCCGATAATGTTATGATGCTTTTCATAAGTTTGTTTTTACTTGTTAAAGTCTGAAGTATTAATCGTAAAACGGGATCATGTCTTTTCTATGGCGACAGTTTTATCGTTCAACAATGTACAAAAAAGTGATATAAAGGAAGGTCATCGGTATTTACCAATTAATCCAAATAATTATAAAACCTCAGAAAAACAATAAATGTAGACTCTGTGCTCAAAGACGAAACAGTAGACTATGTAATATTATATAATTATATCTTCTGTGCTATTTTCTTAAAGGTTGTATTGAGACGATGGTAAAGAGTGGTGGTTCCCGAAGAGGCATAGCAAACAAGTAATAATCATATATACTAGCAGGCACAATTGGGCGTTGCTCGGGATTGAATGAAGTCATCTATTCTTGAATCGAACGTTACTAATTTTATCCTTTTTTATTCTTTAATTTTAACGTTATAAATAAAATGAAAACGTCGTTTTTTTCTATCTAGCTCGAATGCAGATCAGACAACAACAAAAATATAGAAAGTGTAATTCAAATTACCAGCAAAAAAATCAGAAGTAAAATGATATATGTTTAACATAAAAGTACAATTCTAACCAAAATTTGACAACCGAAGAAATTGATTTTCATTTTGATTGATTGCTTGTTGGGTTTTACTACGTATCGATCAGTATTAATTTTAATGGTGAAACTTTTGTTCGTCCTGTGCATACGAATAGTTTGTAGATTCATTTGTTTTGCAGACGTATGTTAAATATAACAAATGATCTATGAACGATCGTTTCTATTTAAAGCATATATAAATATTTAAGTTAGATAGTCTGTGAACTCATATTGTGTTGTGATAATTTCTCTCGAGAGTATTAGACTGTTTTTTTTTTAATAATTAGAAGAGTCTACTTTGAGTAAATGAGCAAGTGCCCACAACATTAGCAAATTAATAAATAGAGATGTATAGTGACAAATAGTAAGATTGTTTATCTAAAAATAAGTATAGATGTAAGGCTTTTGGAATTAATACAATAATTGTTAATTGTGGAGTCAAATTAAGTTGTAAGTGGAGGATTATGTATACATTTCACATTAAATTAGAGATTACAAAATTTTGGCAGTAAATTTAAAGATATCAAAATTAACATCAAAATTTTATAAATTTTAAACAAATAGAAAAACACTTTTCACTTTGTGATTATTTTTTATTGAATAAATCAAAACCTATTTATTTACACATGTTGTATTGTTGGTATTATCATAGCCCCAACACTCGAGCGTCGAATCTACTCAAATCAAAATAATGGCGCGCTGCCTAAACAGTAAAACCCAGTTGCACATGCGTGGGTGTATAAACATCGTTTCAGCTGCGCATATATTTCCCTTTGCCCACCCACAAAAATTCGGTGGGTCTTAAACAGAACTTCAGTTGTTTGTACGAATGTCACTTAAAGCATCTTACATCATAAAAATGTTATTCTTTTCATCCAATCAGATTACAAGGAAAAAAAAGAAGATAAGAAAGATGGTTTTCCAGGGATTGCTTCTAAGTATTTCTGAAGGTTCTTTTTTATTAGGCCAGTTGCTCCCATCACAACTGGTATGTTTATTTCTTTCAGAGACCATGTTATTTTTAGATCAATTTTTAGGTCCTAATATTTTGTTATCTTTTCCCGTTCTGCTCTATTAAGGCCAAAGTCATTTGGAACTGTGACATCGATAATGAGTGCAGTTCTTTCGAGCTTGTTTCATATTACTATATCCGGCTTGATGGCCTTGTCTTTTATGTGTCTGCCAGCCTGTATGTCTTTGTCATAAAACACTGTGACTTTTCCATTTGATGCTATTGGTGGTGGTTCATGTTCCCAGACATTCGACGACCTATCCAGTTGCATCTCTCCACAGATCTTCCAGTGTAAGTATCTACATACTTTGTTGTGGTGGGCAGACTAATGACCATCGGCTAGAAGGATCTTGCATCCAGGTGTGTTCGCATCTGTGTTTTTAAGGAAGAAAGCTGAGAAGCTGTTAACTTACAGATTTCATAAGCATATGGTTTCTCTCCAGTGTGTGTTCGTATATGTTTTTGAGAGTAGATTTGATGTGTTGATCCTTACTATAACGAGTTGAAACTACAAAGTGCACACTTCACAAGTATGTAAAATGATGAAATGCATAATTAACAACCATTTCTGATTTTTGCATATGTGGTTTCAAGAGAGAAATCTAAGAAGCTGCCTTCCTATATAAGAATAAGGCTTTAAATTTATTAAGTAACTTAAGGGATCAAGGAGTTCCATCCTGAAGACATTTGATTGCATTATAATTTGAATTTATATCCAAGACTCTTTAAAGAATAATACATTACTCTAGTGTCAGTACGCACACATCTATTCATAGCAGATCTATCTATAAATAGAAAAATTATACTCTCTACAGAAAGATGGTTTTTACTGAGTATGTATTCGTATGCATATTTGTAGACTTGATTTCATTAGCATTTTAAATTATATCCAAGGGCTCTGTTAGGAACTAACATATTTCTCCAGTGTCTGTACGCATGTCTCTCCTAATATCGTTATTAATGGTGTGACTTTCACGAAATTATTAGTACAGTTACAACCATTATTGTGTTGCATCATTGGCATTAGTACTAGTCTTACTATTATTGTTCATATTATTGGTTTTATTTTATAAGTATTCTTACTTGTATAATATATTATTAATATTACTTGCATTTTTACTATAATTCTTATCATAGATTATGGTTTCTCCCTTTTTTTTTGTTTTATTTTACTTCAGTAAAAGTTCTCAGAAATCAAGGGGCATCCAACCTGGTGCTAACACTTGAAATCTATATGAGATACATAGGTATTCGAATGTTCCATTAAAGTTCTTTATCTCTCAAACACTTAGTAAAGAAATTGAGAACATAATTTTCCTCTCCCCAATTAACCATTTTTATACATTGTAGTATATCTTTCATTTTGCTCTCTTGGTCTTACTGGATTCCAGGACACGAATTTATCTAGTCTGGTGGAGTATCCAGCTTCGTGCTATTACTTGAGGTAATATCACTTGGAAAAGGTGCACCATTCTTCGAAAAAGATGTGGGGTAGCCATAGTGAGGAGATCTTATTTGGGCTGCGAATACTATGTGATTTTGAATATTTGGTCAGGGTTTACTTCTATAGAAAAAGTATCCTCACGGCAGATTGTTCTGACAAACCTCTGTACAGAGAGACCTTGGGACAGTGTTTAGTAGGCATTCAAGTTCTCTCTGTACGCATTCAAGTGTGTAATCGCATATGTATTTGTAGGCTTGTCTTTCTTGAAAATGCAGAACTACAAACTTTACAAGAATATGGTTTCTCTCCAGTGTGTTTATGCGTGTGTGTTTTTAAGGAATTGATCTGAAAAGCTGCAAACTTTCAGATTTCACAGGTATATGGTTTTTTTCCCCAGTGTGTGGTCGGGTGTAGTTTTTGAAAGTACATTTGTGTGAAAATGCTAACCCACATATCTCACAAGAAAAAGATTTATCGCCAGTGTGTATGTGCATTTGTTGATCTTTGGGGTTTCTCTCCCGTGTGGGTTCCCATGTGTGTAATTAGAGCAGATTTATTTGAAAATGTTGAACCACATATTTCACAAGAATGAGGTTTCTCTCTCGTGTGTGTAAGCATGTGTTTTTTCATAGCAGACCTATGCTTAAAAGCTGAGCCACACACTTCACAAGAATGCGATTTCTCTTCACTATGTATTTTCATATGTGATTTTAAAACACAAGGGTATGAAACTGCAAATCCGCATATTTTACAAGAATAAGGTTTCTCTCCAGTGTGTGTTCGCATGTGCATCTTTAAAGAAAAGTTTCTTGAAAATGCTGAACCACAAACTTCGCAAGAATATGGCTTATCTCCAGTGTGTGTAAACATGTGTCTATCCCTAGCAGCTTTACTTGAGAATGCTGAGCCACACACTTCACAAGAATGAGGTTTCTCTCCGGTGTGTGTTCGCACGTGTGTATTCAGATCATATTTATTTGAAAACGCTGAACCACATATTTCACAAGAATGAGGTTTCTCCCCAGTGTGTGTTCGCATGTGTTTTTTCAGAGTAGATCTATGTGAAAAAGCTGTGCCACACACTTCACAATAATGTGATTTCTCTCCACTATGTATTTTCATATGTGATTTTAAGGCAGAAGTGTATGAAACTGCGAACCCGCATATTTCACAAGAATAGGGTTTCTCTCCAGTGTGTGTTCGCATGTGCATCTTTAAAGAAAATTTTTGTGAAAATGCAAACCCACAAACTACACAAGAATATGGTTTCTCTCCAGTGTGTGTAGACATATGTCTATCCCTAGCAGATTTACTTGAAAATGTTAAATCACACACTTGACAAGAAAGAGGTTTTTCCTTTGTGTGTGTTGATGTATGTCTTTTCATGGCTGAAAATCATACCCCACACACGTAACACGAATATGGTTTCTTTCTTTTAATTTTTTATCAGTTCAAGCTGGGGATTTAGTATTCTACCAGATGCAAAACATTCACCATCAAATTCAGGTATTCCAACAAAGAGATCTTTTTAAGATGCTGATTATCACTTTAAGAGCAATTGTTTTAATCTCTCTTGCACTTCGTTCCCCAAATATATTTTACTGGTAGATTTTGAAATTCTTTACATGAGCCCAGCTGTTGTGTTTGTAGTCGAAAATACTGCACTACATACTCCCGTTTTAATTTTCTCATCATTTTCTTTTGCTGGGGTCGGGGCATTCTACTGGATGCCAAACATTCTCCTGTTAGTTTAGTTACACCAACTGAGTTGAGAGATCTTTTTAGGATTCTAACAATCTCTTTACGTGCAATTGTTTCTATTTCTGTTGCACTTGGTTCACCAGGTATAGTCACCATATAGTTTTTGAAATTCTTTTTCATTAGCCTGGTTGCTCCTATAATGACTGGTATGATTGATATCTTCTTAAGATTCCAGTTTCTTTTTGTGTCGTACATAAGTCCTTAGTAGTTTGATATTTTCTCCTTCTCTGCTCTGTTAAGGCCAACATAATTAGGAATGCTTACTTCAACTAGGTTGCCACTATGTCCCTCTTGTCCCATATCACTATGTCAGGCTTAATAGCTCCGTTTTCTAGGTATGTAGCTGTAGGAATTTCGTAGCCATAATGGATGGTGTGTGTTTGCATGTGTCTTTCAAAAATATCAGTATTTACTTTCATATTACTCACTGGATAAAACTACGTTTTTATATTCTTTTTCTGCTTTTTCTGATAAAAGATTGTCAGTTTGCATGTTATTAATGAATAACAATGTGCTTTCATCTCTATATAAATATTATGCAATTGGAAATATGAAAAACTGATTCGTTACCTTCAGAAGAATCAAATATATTCCCTTTTGATATTTATGCTTCACTATAGTTCTTATCTGAAAATAAAGAACAAATAGCATTAACAGAAAACTCGGATTTGTATTAAAATATATTTCTTTTACTGTAAGAATGATAAATGCGAACAACATTTAATATATGATAATTTATGTAATAATTTAATATAATTTATATAAAGTTGAAAAACCACACAAATTTACATAGTGAACTTTTCATTTTGTTCCCCCCAAAAAACTGACATTTATGAGAATGGAGGAATTAGTAAAACCAATAGGAAGCATTAAGCCTGAAAATAGGACAAGAAATAAGACAACACAGTGGTATATTTACAAGAGTGTATTTATAGTTTATAGGGAAGTACAGAATAGTATGTTAGAGAAAGACCCCATCAAACATAAAGAAGAGACAAAACATAGAAAAGAGTTCATATAGTAATAAAAAACGGGACGTCATCATAAACCCACTTTTAACCTTGTTCAATATTAAATCAATACTTGTTCAATATTAAATAAATACTTGTTCAATATTAAATAAATACTTGCTCAATATCAAATATTCTCGTTAAGATTATTTCAAATCAAGTCCGTAATCTCATGTTTCATTTTTCATCTTCACTTATCGAAAACTGTTTACGAGATTGGTATCTTAAAAATATTGAACACAACATCCAATATAACGTTGCCTTGGGTGCTATTTTTGATAATATCTAAACACTGTTTTCTCATTTAGTTTATGGGTATTTTGTGTACCATCTAGAATCCCTTGACCACGTAAATCATGTCAAATCCATTTATTAACTATGTCTGTTTTCTAGTATAATGTATTATTTTTGAAAATCTGAATTTTTTCTTCTTCAAATTGGTTATATTTTTTGCATCCTCGTCAACTGTCTCCTGTTATTTATGGTTTGCAGAATTGATATTTTCAATGTCTCATGTGTTAGCAATAAACTTCACTGTGAATATGCAATGATCAGAGCAAGTAGTTTCTTGAATAACTCATGTGAGATAAATTTAGTGCGATTTTAAAATGCTGTTCTGATTGTGCAGTTAGCATTTAGTAAGTTCTATATACAAATTTTAAATTAAAATAAATCATGGAAAATATTTTTTATTAATAAGAAAGAGTGAAGGACTTGGAGACAGAGGGAGAGCGAGAGATGGGGAAAAGAAGAAACAATACGAAAATCTTTTCTGCTTGTAACGATCCAAATAACAGTAAAATGACATTTTTAAATCTCGATAATTTCATGTTAAGCCAGCTGTTATATATTAAAGGAGGTAACAGTTCAGCAAAGCTATTTCATGTTAAGACAGTTAAGGGTGTTTTTTTAAAAAAAAAGCAAATTAAAATACATTATTGAAAAATATTCTTCTTAATTAAATATGTGGTTTATTCAAAAGATTAATTTTTGGCATTTATAATTTAAATACAATTTAATGTATATTTATGCTTTATCGAATTGGTATCTTAAATGTCTCAAACATAACATACAATATTACGTCATCTGCAGTGTTATTTTCGACAGCATCCAATTATTTTGTTGATAATTGTAAATCTTTTTTTTACCATGTAAATTATATCTAATCTCCTGAGAATATTATGTTGCACATCTATTTCTACAATATGTAGAAAAGAGTCTACATAATCACAAGAAATGGGATTCCATAAAAACAACCCTACTTTTTGCCTCCCTCAATACTTTTGCTTTTAAGTATATTTATAATCGAGTTCTTAATCTTATGTTTTATTCTTAATCTTTATTGATCGGAAATATAGCATCCTGTATTAAGTACTCTATTATTACTGTTGTTTAAAGTTAGCAGAAGGAAAGGAGAAAAAGAAAGGAAAAAACAAATCAAATGAATAAAGGTCTTACCGCATGTGTATTAGGCGAGGTTGGGCGAAATAGAGAGATAAATCAAGATGGTGCCCATAGTTTTAAAAGGTGTGCTCTGGTGGAAATCATGCAAAATCACGGGAAATTATGCTGGAGACATGTATAAAAGGAGTTGACAGGTTAAGTCGGGGAGAGGCAGACAGACGAAGGTTGGTGTCAGTGGTGATCTCAAACCCGGCGGTTGTTGGCTTGCAAAGACGAATTCTTTTTTTTTTATTTCTCTAATTTTGTTCTCCTAAACCAGAAACAGTTCAATTACTCGTACATTATTTTCAGTAGCATCTGATTATCATTTCCTCATCTGGTTTATCCGTCTTTTGTGAATAAATTTGCGTCCCCTTACCATGTAACTTATATCTAAACTTTTTATCTATTTTTTATAGTGAAATGTATTGCTTTTGAACTCCATAACACATATTTTTCTCCAAATACATTGTTTTTTTCTGGCATCCTTATTTCGTTGAAAAGAATTTTGTATTGTTGACCTTCGGATTGTGCGGTGTGACATTGGTGGCGAGAGGCCAGGTGTGGTCGATTGGAAAAGAAGAGGGCAGAAGCGTGCTGTTGTCGAGAGAGTGACTCACTCCTTCCCGAACCCCAGAACCGAATCCTGATTATAACATTATAAATTTTTTTCCATCAATATTATGTTACACGACGACTACACTTTTTCTTGTACTCAACACACATCTCCAAACACCCGGGCAACGCCAGGTCCCCCGCCAGTTTAATATATAATAATTTCATACAATTTATATGAGTTGAAAAATCACACAAATTTACTTACTGAACTTTTCATTTTGTGCCCGAAATAACTGACATTTAAGGGAATGGAGGAATTAGTAAAACCAATAGGAAGCATTAAGCCTGAAAATAGGACAAGAAATAAGACAGCATGGTGGTATATTTACAAGAGTGTGTTTATAGAGAAGTACAGAATAGTATGTTAAAGAAAGACCCCATCAAACGTAAAGAAGAAACAAAACAGAAAAGAGTTCATATAGTAATGAAAAATGGGACGTCATCATAAAACCCACTTTTAACTCCTTCCCGAACCCCAGAACCAAATCCTGATTATAACATTATAAATTTTTTCTATGAATATTATGTTACACGACGACTACATTTATTTCTACAAAATGTAGAGAAGGATTTCATGATAACAACTTTTTGCCTTCCTCAATACTTTTGCTTTTAAGTATATTTATAATCGAGTTCCTAATCTTATGTTTTATTCTTAATCTTTATTGATCCGAAATTATTTGCAGGATTGGTATCTTAAATATTCTAAGCATAACATCCTTTATTAGGTACTCTGAAGGGTTATTTTCAGTAGCATCTGATTATCATTTCCTCATCTGGTTTATCTGTCTTTAACGAATAAATTTGAGCCCCCTTACCATGTAATTTATACCTAAACTTTTTATCCATTATTCTGTTTTCTATAAAACATATTTTTCTTTGAATTCATTGTTTTTTTTGCGTTGTTAATTCGTTATGTGTTGGCAATAATCTGTGAAACACTTATAATCTTCCTTGCAAACATTACGTCTGCTTGCATCATAGAAGATTCACATTGTTGGTTGGAGTCATCTTATATACCCGCAAAAACTCTTACATGGCTTTTCAAGTAAATCTTTTAAACGTATCCATAAGCTGTTCTGCCTTAACTTTGCCTTTTGCATTGTAAGATACGATTCTTTACAAATGTTTGACAGAACAGTTTGAATTCACTAAACATGATTTGATACGATACAGTCAATGACTTAACCGAGTCAATAATTTATGTAAAAAATTAATAGCTATTTCCGTTTACATAGTACTATTTCTGCTTTTTGAGAAACTGCACACTGGAATTAGATAACAACAACCTACTAACAAGCTAGTAAAACTGTTGTAGATCATAGATTACTGTTGACTAGTTTCTGAACTTAAAAGGAGGTTATGCTGCCAAAGAACAACTATTGCATTTTTTCACTTTTGTTCATTTTTATGAGATTTTCATTCTCGAAATTCCTGGGTGACTAACATGAAATTCTTTAATATTATTCTCTCTAATACTGCGAAAATAACCACTCGATTGCTGTACTTTATAGCAGATGCTATGTATCTGTAGTACTAACCATGCGGGAGGCTAGTAAATGCCGAGTTTAGAAGCAAAAATCTGATGATAAACCTATACCACATCATGGAAGATTCATCATTGTCAGTTAGAGTCATCCTATATACTTGCAAAAACTCTTACATGACTTTTAAAGTATATCTACTTATCTTTTGAACGTATCCATAAATCATTCTACCTTACGTTTGCTTTTTGCATTTTAAGATACGATTCTTATATACTTCTTTACAAATATTTGACAGAATAGTTTAAATTCACTAAACATGATTCGATACGATACAGCCAATGATTTAACCGAGTCAATAATTTATGTAAAAATATAAATAGGTATTTCCATGTTTTACATAGTACTATTCCCGCTTTTTGAGAAACTGCCCACTAGAATTAGATAACAACAACCTACTAACAAGCTAGTGAAATCGTTGTATATCATAGATCATTGTCGATTAGTTTCTGAACTTAAGGGAAGGTTTCGCTGCCAAAGCACAACTACTGAATTGTTTCACTTTCGTTCATTTTTATGAATTCCTGGATGACTAACATGAAATTCTTTTAAAATTCTGTTCTCTTGCGAAAATAACCACTCGATTGCTGTAATTTATAGCAGATGCTATTTATATTTAGTACTAACCCAATTAATCTGAACTAACCATGCGGGAGGCTAGTAAATACCTCGTTTAGAAGCAAAACTCTGATGATAAATCTATGCCATTGACCTCATACACCTTGGCACCAAACAAACAGGGGAGAAAGACTTCCTTAGTACTGGTCAACAACCTTCCTAGAGCTGGTGACTCAAACTACTGGTTCGCAAATCTAAACTGCTTAAGGAGTAGATAAGCTCTGCCTATCACTTGGTTTCCATACTCCTTCCGTGCTTATTGGTCAAGCACATAATTGCGATTAAATGGACTCAGTAGAGAAAACAAGTGCTTTGGATCATTTCCTTTACTAGGTTAATGAATGCTGTCACTCTGCCTCTATCTTCTTTCCCCTAAAACTGGGCATTTTAGGGGTGTTTGATTGTCACATATGTTCATGTGATTAGACTGGACTACTGTTGTCTGACAGGTTGAAGGGAACTGGTTTGACAGTTTGGCTGATGTGTTCTGACTGATAGTACAGGAACCTTAACATTTTTGTAGTGATTAGAGCGAGTGCTCTATCATTAGTTGTATAATATCGTGATGTTTGTAGTGCCATGTCGTGCATGGAAAGGAACCCTGCACTCATCTATAGTGGGATTTTCTAAGGCCACAATCCTGTGGACAAGCAGTCGGCTGATAGTCTACTTACATTCCATGTTTGGTATAATGCACATCTACTTTCTCCAGAACCTCTTAACCTAAACTAGAAATATAAAATAAAATGATAGCTGAATCAAAAGTAGATCAAATCAGAAGCATATTTAAATAAAACCAATTCATCTCCCTTGAGGATCACATTCACAAATATCCCTGGTCTTAGAACTAACTTAGATGATGTAAAATCATTTCTACTCACAAACTCCATAAATATCTTAGTGCTAAGTGAAACTAACCTACATTTTTCTATCTCTACTAACCACTTTAGCATGTCTCAATTTGTCATGAGGACTCAGGCACATGTATGAACTGGGAATTTACATTCGTAACATGTTTCTCTTGACTAGAAAATCCAAACTAAAATTAGACGACCAAATCTTCATGCGCTTTAGATCAAACCTCCAACATAACACTAATTACTTATATTTCCTCTACTGTAATTGGAAGCATCACACATAGCTTTTCTATATCTCATTTCCTGTTACATACAGTTACATTCTCAACCCGTCTCGCAGATCAAAAGAATCAGCAAGCCCCACTTCTAGACTTATTTCTGACCACAGTTCATAAGGATTGTCAAAGAAATGCCGCTGCTCACTTGGAAATGCCGCTCTCGTTTTGATACTTTAAAACGACAAGGTAGATCAGGAAGGTTGACTGGGAAGCCATCAAGGGCATATGTGATGGATCCTTTATTTTCTTTAAAGATGCACATACACATACTGGAGAGAAACCTTATTCTTGTGAAATATGCAGATTTGCAGTTTCAAAGTGATCTTTTCTTGTTCTGCAGAACAGTGCAAAAAGGGTTATTGAATGGTTCACAACAGCAATTAAAGTGGATGTTCACACATGGAAGATTTTAGCAAACACCACTTACCATAATGGTTCACACCCACTTATGAGGTGCCTTCAATAGGTTTCCACTCATTTTGTACAGGCATTAAAAATTCTTGTAGCCTCTTGAAAATTCAGTATGTTATTGCTATATATCCATGACTAAACAATTTTATGATTTCAGATTCAACTGAACAGTTACAGAAGGAACTGGAATACATCCTACTAAAACCTGATTATCACAGCTGGTGAATTTAAAAAATACGATCTGGACATGAGGATACTTTAGAAGAACAATATGCTTCAGACTGCTTTTGGGCCATCTTGCATGAATCGAGCATCAGAGTTTGAGTTTGAGTAACATAAGTTTGAGTGACACCGGAGTTGATTGGCCAAATAAATAAATAATTTCATGGATAAAGACCATCGTGTGTCTACAGAGACAATAAATGCACAGTTTGATGTCAGTGTATACAAAATTATTTGTGAGGAACTGAAGATGTGGAAAATTTGTGCAAAGTTTGTTCCAAGGGTGCTCAGAGGAGATATGAAAGAAAGACGTCATGACAGCAGAGAGATAGTCGAGTTTATCAATTGAGATCCCATAGTGCCTGGTGCTCTGTTGACCTTCGATGAAAGCTGGATCTACTATAGACTATAGACTCTACAAGAGACTATAGGACAAAATCCCCATTGGAAACATGCTGGCTCTCCCAGACCCAAGAAGGCCAGACAGAGCAAATCCACTCAAAAACATATACTGATCTCTTTTTTGACAGCACGGACATGATCTACATGCACTGGGTGCCCACTGGACAGACAGCCAACAAGGAATATTATGTTGAGGTTTTAAGGGAGTTCAGGAAAAGATTCCGTCAGAAGAGGCCAGCACTCTTCAAATCGGGTCAGTGGCATTCCACCAGAACAACGCACCAGACCACAACTGTATTCTTGTCACAGACCATTTCACCAACATAGGCATCAAGTCAGTTCCTCACCCTCCTTGCTTTCTGTGACTTTTGCTTATTTCCTAAGCTCAAGAAAAACCTTAGAGGTTGTTGTTATGAGGCAATTGATGAGATGAAAGAGGCAGTGACAAAGGTCATTGACACGCTCATATAAGACGACTTTCATGGGGCCTTCCAAAAATTGTTGGAACAGTACAACAAGTGCATTGTAGCCAGAGGAGATTACTTTGAAGCGGATTACTAAGAGTTCCCTGTGTGTACTATCAATAAAAGTGTCTGTATAAAAGGTCTGGAAACTTATTGAAGGCACTTTGTATGTAGCTGCCATCGCTCAAATAGCAGTGTGCAAACCATAGGCTTATCAGACATAAGGACAGTAAAAATAGCCAAAAGTATATAGAAGAGTGAAATAGCAGCAGTAAAGAAAAAACATGCAAAAACCTACAAAAACTCATCGAGTTGGAGGAATCAGGGATTTCTGGAAAATTTATGACAGAGTAGTATTTCAACAATTCCCTTAATATCCAACAAGCTTGAGGGAATTAGCACCACAACCGTGAAGACCAACCCACTTGCCCAACGTTTCGTCTCCAACTCGACTTTGGATCCAGCAAACCAATCTGCCAGATTTTCCTTTGCGGAAAGTAGCCACACTTGATGATGTAAAACTTATTCCTTTCCAAGTTTATTATATCATAAAAACCTACACCTAAAAGGCATGTGGGCCTGATCTCATCCAAGCTATATTATTATAAAAATGCTCCGTTGAGATTGCCCCAGTTCTCTCCAAACTTTTCTGCAAATGCCTTACTGAATCTTGCTTGAAAATTGCTTCTATGGTACCAGTTTACAAGAATTCTGGCGAAAAAACTGACCCACTATCGCCCTAGTTACCTCCCCCCTTCTACGTTTAAAATTTTAATCCTTAATCAATCAAATACTAGTCTATCACCTCATAGATACTAAACTTCTTTGTGACTGAACAAAACCCAATTCTTAATAGTAATCTCATTGCATTATGCTATCAGGTAAGCTGATATATCTATTTTAGGAATAATGGATGTCCCCAGAGACAATAAATATTTATGTATTGCCTCATGAACCCCATTTGCCACTGACACATGCCAGTTGAGGTTACAATCGGAAGTGACATAGGTTTAAATTAAGGCTAGATAATCGAAATAAGTGGGTGGCTTTCGACAATAGCGACGAAAAAAGCGACCCCTCCCTGTAGAAAAGTGTCTAGTTAAAGGTGAAGAAATTAATATTTTTTAGCCAATTTTTCGATATTTCTCCTCTAAAAGGCAGAGCTTAAAAGCGATACTCATTTTATGAAGGTCCGTCCCCTCTGTCGAAAGTTTTAGGCAGACATGCACACCTAGATACATACATTTATATTTCAATAGCTCACATTTTTGACCAAATCCAATTAAAAGCTTGCCTTATCTCAAAATACCCTTTATGTAAAATTTCACATTTTTAGACCAGAAATTTTGTGAGTAATTTGGTAGAGACCGCAGATGTCAATTTTTTTAAAAAATATTGACCGCTGTTATGACGAATTAACATTTATTGTTTTGGGCTAAAATCAAGTTCTTAAGTTAGATCCATGCCCAAGGAACCTCTATCTAAAATGTCAAGTGTTTATACCCTTGGAAGTCTTAGGCAGTCAACCCGCCAATGTATTTCTTCCTTCAGATGGAGTAAGATTATTGCTCACTCCTTGAAGCCCACTCACCTAGGAGTGCTAACAGGTCTGTCCGCTCAATTTAATTAACTTTAATTATTATTTAATTTAATTAATTAACAATTTTTAAAAGATCAGAGTACTTCTTTGAAGGCATTGGCTTGACTCTCGCTCACCTCCTGATATTGTGTTACATTTTTCTGCAAATAGAAAAGAACTATATACCAGAGATTTTTGTCAGTTATGGCCCTAAGAATGATGACGTGTACTATTGTAACATACTTTTTACTAATTATATTTCAGATGGAGTAACTTTACTAGGAATGCCAATGGGTCTTTCCAGATTATTTTAACAATTTTTAAGAGGCCAAAGTACTTCTCCTTTGGAGGCATTAGCTTGACTCTTCTGATACTGTATCGCATTTTTCTGCAAATAGAAAAAAAACTAAATACTAGCGATTCCTATCAGTCCTATAATGAGGAATTGATTATGTGGTGAAAGTAATGAAGAAAAGGACTTAGAAAAACGGGCGTGCCTCTTTCTATCCTGTCAGGTGACAGAATGAGGGAAGGAAAGAGAAGGAAAAGATCTTTGTATATAGGAGGCTCAATAATATACATAGGGCATTAATTTGCATAGGAGAACAGAAACTGCTATGAAAAGGACGAGTTAGAAGCACAAGGTGCTTTTTTTTAGTTTTTCGACAGCTGAGAGAGAGAGAGAGAGAAAGAAAGAGAGGGGGAGAGAGAGAGAGAATGGACGGTAGAAATTACAGTTGAAGGTAGTCGTGGGAAAAATTAAAGTTCTTGGTTAGAAATAACCAGGTCTTTTATGAAGAATTAAACAATATAAAAGTCCATCGCTTACTTAGCGGAGAGATAGAAAAGGACAAAAATAAAAAGTCCATCAGGGTAACAAGTCCATCTCCATATAAAGGAATTAATTGTCGAGCGTGCGCACATTTAAGGTCCACGCAGATGGAGTCGATGATGATGATGTTACAGAATGTTGCCTTGTGGTCAACTGATTCATTTGGGTTCAAAAATGCCCTTTTTATACATTTCCAACCGGCTCCCCAGAGGGCTTCAGAAAAAAACATTTTTTTAAATTTGTTTTCCTCATTATTCAATAGGATGAAAAGAATAACATTCTTATGACGTAAAATGCTTCTTACGACATCTGCATGAACAGGTGAAATTTTGCTTATAGGTCCACCGATTTGCATGCGTGGAGAAAGAGAAATGTACACACAGCTGAAACAATGTTAATACATCTGCGCGCACAACTGGGTTTTACAGCGCGCCATTATTCTGTTTTGAATAGATTCGATGTGGCGTCGGGGCTATGATAAGGGATAGCCGAGTAGAGGGGATGGAGGTTAACTCCCGGAGATTATGTCATTCCTCTTCAAATCATGTTACGAATTGAGATTATTCTCACATGGATTGATGATTGTTTTAATGAGAATATCCTCCCAGGCTTTATACCTTCCTTTTTATTAGAGTGGATGGGAGATAGGCGAATGGAGGGAGTCGGGTCAACATCCAGTGATAATGACATTCCTCTTCAAATTATGGTGACCAGTGTATCACGACTTGAGATTAATATAACAATAAGGAATTTTTTACTGCTGTGTTTTCAAAGCTTTTAACTACTGTAGAATTCCCATGGGTTCTGCTATTATTATTATTATTATTATTATTAATAAATTAATTAATTTATGTATTTATTTATACTCACATTCACCCAAACGAGGCAAATTGAGAGGTAAGGGGCTACTGTGGATTAAAGACCACGCCCACAGAAATACACTATGTAAGAAATTAAGCAGATGTCTCTACGCATTAGATTTAAATTTCTGCACGTTAGTACTGTAGTTGAAGCAGGACGTGGGGAGGGAATTCCGAAGTCTAGCAGCCAAGAGAAGTAACTATTAGAGTAGGTGGTTTTTCTACATTTTACAGATTGTCCAGAAAAGATATTTACACATGCCAATGTGTTGCAGATATTCACCCCAAACAAGGCAAATTGAGACGTAAGAGACTAGTGTGGATTAAAGACTAAGCCCACAGAAATACGCTATGTAAGAAATTAAGCAGATGTCTGTACACATTACACTTAAATAACAGGACGTGGGGAGGGAATTTCACAGTCTAGCAGCCAAGGGAAGTAACTATCAAAGTGGAAAGCGGACATCTATAGCAAAGGCGTGCGGTTTTTCTACATAATCCAGATAGTCCAGAAGAGATATTGATACACTCCAATGCGTTGCAGATACGTAGCTGTGGGAATTGGATAGTAATTTCAATAGGTTGTTTTAATTAGCATTATCTTAAAATACTGACTCGCATACGTCATAAGAATAAGGTTCTTTTTTTTTCTATTTTACCTCAGTAGAAAGTTTTAGAATTCAAGGTGCCCACTTCACTTTGATCCTACATGAAATCTGAGTTAATAAAGCTTTTGTATCGTCCACACGTGTGTCTCTGTTCTCTTGATGTTATCACTAACCGTTTACTAATTCAGTTCACACAATACAACATGCATGAAATCTGAGTGTTTAACTAAAGTGATCTATACATTTATTATAAGCAATTGGCATCCTTAGTAAATGGCAAAATCTTTGTCACGTAGATGCTGAGTATTGAATGTATCCAAATTTATTTTTTATCACATTGTTTTATGGTTTCATTCAAGTGAAAGTTTAGAGCTTTTTTTATATCTCAATGACTTTTAAGGACGATAGAAACATTGATTAAAAGTCACATTGGTATAGATAAAAATACAATGCGGCTATAAATGTACAATGGAAAAGTCATATTATATTGTTTAAAACTGAATGATCACTAAACTTTTAACGTTGTATGCGTATATTTTTCTTCCACCGCAAATATTTCCCAATGACAAACAATGAAGTGTTATTCTTCTTGAAAACTTGTTTTTAAATTGAAAAATTGGAACCTTGTCTTGTTTTGAAAATTTATATCTAAAACAAAGAGAAACGTAATGGTTTAACCACACTCCTGTAGTACTATTGTAACTTCTGTAGTACGAAAAAACTACCCAAAAAAATCACATAATACTCACTTTTTGTTTAACAATCTGCTTCCACATAATTTATCAGCTTTCAAGAGCAAAAATATTTAAAAAAAATTATGTTGTCTATGAATTTAAAAAATGGCGACCTGAAAAGCAGTTGCGCAGAAAATTAAATAGGTGGAAATTTAAGAAACCATTTCGTAAATTCGAAACTTGTTCAATTTTATTTTGTTAATTGGTAATCTTGAAGATTCCTCTTCCTTTGTTTACAAAGCCATTTGGCGGAAGTGACGTCTGACATATTTTTAGCTATGGATGACCAAAACCGCATAGAATGAACCATTTTTTTAGAAGCTTTATTCAAACAGTCTTTATTTGAACTTAATGAACTGTTTTTTTTTTTTTTAATATTTATTAACTGTTTAATTCTTTTTATCAAACAAAAATAGAACTTTTATAATGAAATATATATTATGGACTGTTTTCCAAACATCGAAATTTTAAAATTAAAGTTAGTTTTGTTTAAAAAAAAAAGAAAAGAAAAAAGATAGTGTTTTTTTCTTTTCAAGATTTTTTTTTCTCCATTCATCACTTTGAAATTTTATTCAACAATAAAATGATAACCAATTTGCAATAAAAAATACAAAATTTAATTTTCGAAACGAGATTTTTGTAACAAGATTTTTTCTAACGTGACTTTTTCTTTAAAGAAATTTTGAAATCTCATGTTATAAAAGGTCAATAAAGTCTATTTTTTATGTTTGCAAAAATTTGTTAAAAAGTTCAAATATCATGTATTGGATACGACTTTTTTATGATGTTTGATTAAATAGATGAGAAATGTCCAAAATTAGACCCAACTTTTTGTTAAATATATTTTTAAAAACAAATTATTATAAATTATCTATTTTATTATGCATGTAAAAGTTTGTTGAAAAGTTCAAGTAAAATTTATAATATAACTGAAAAGAAAACAACCTATAATTCAATAACTTGAGTGTTATTTCTTCCGCCCGTCACACCAATAATTATTATGTTATAAAAGGTCAAGAAAGTCTTTTTTATGTTTGCAAAAATTTGTTAAAAAGTTCAAATAAACAAAGACAATTATTTGGGGAATATCATGTATTGGATATGATTTTTTATGATGTTTGATTAAATACATGAGAATGTAAAAAACAAAACTTTTCGTTTAATATATTTAAAAACATTATTATAAAATATCTATAAAGTCTATTCTTTTGTGTATGTTAAAGTTTATTGAAAAGTTCAAATAAAGTTTATAATGTAGTTGAAAAAAACACCTAGTTTTTTTTAATAAAACGAAGTTTAATCTCAAAATTTCGATATCGACATTTACCTAACTTCTATCTTCTATATATATAAAAGCCAAACGTCTGTGTGTATGTATGTATGTTTGTTTGTAACGCTAAAACTTTTGAAAGACGGAACCAAACTTGACAAATTTGGTATCATATCGAAGCCCCATCACCCGGATGACAAATATCGAAATTTCACGTCAAACGGACCACTAGAAGTTGGTCAACTGATCAGTTATCTTCGAGGGGGGGCCAAAAAAAAACTGTCATTATCTATATATATAAAAGACAAATGTTTGTTTGTAATGCTAAAACTTGAGATGAAAGATTCCTCTCCCCTAAGAATAAAACATATGTTCAATATCTGCTTTTGTTTTTTCATTGTTTATACGGTTCCGAGCAACGCCGGGTAGCCCTGCTAGTTTATTATAAAAGTTAGGTAAATGTTCATAAACATATTAATGGGGAAAAATAGTTCATAAATCTAAAAAAAAAAAAAAAAAGAGGTCCCTTAAGTTCAAATAAAGAATGCACTGTATAGAATGAACCTTTATATTAAGATAAAACTTCTAAAAAAAAAAAAGGTTCATTCTATACAGGTTTGGTCATCTGCAGCTAAAAATGTCGGATGTCACTTCGGCCAAATGGTTTTGTAAACAAAGGAAGACGAATCTTCAATATAACCTGTTAATTTAAATGTGAGAAAATATAAGATGATAAACATCTTCCTTAAACTGATATTATGTTAAAGCAAAAAACATAGGACCCATCATCTGACATTTTTTCGAAAGAAAAATAATCATTTTTTTTGGAATTTATATCGATTTTTTATGATCGAAGTAAGTAAACCTTCGTTGATTTCCTTCAAATCTTTTTTAAAGAAAACCGATTTAAAAAAACAACAACAAATATTGCATAATTTGCTATTAAACCTGTTATTTTTTTAAATTTTGGTCTTCGCTACTTTAATTGAAAAAAATTAGGGTTTGAATTACATTTTTCAAGTAGTTATAAGCTTGTAAAGATAGGAGGTCGAATTATTCAATTTTTTTCACACATTCTTAAGGTCGGTTTCTGACACTGCTAAACCATCACATTATATATATATATATATATATATATATATATATATATATAAAAGAGCAAATAGTTAATAAAACATGTTAAAAACACTCTGAAAAAGAGTTAAAAACATATTTAATCTGAAAAGGAAACACTTAATAAGTGAATAGTCCTTAATCCATGAAGTTTCGAAGAAATACTTTCCTTCTCATCAGAGGGTAGGAATTAGCAAAATGCGGGATTGGATCTTGCATACAAAAGTATTTGATGAAACCGCAAGTAAGTCAAAGATCTTACTTGATAACAAAAAGTGAATCAGAGGGAATATGGTGAAGAAAAAGGTGATTTCATAATATTGAATAATTCCACCCCCTGTCTTTCCAAGCGTATAACTACTCGAAAAATGTAATTCAAACCCTAATTTTTTTTCAATTAAAGGAGCAAGAACCAAGGTTTCATTTAAAAAACAAAACAAAAAACAACGTGGTTAAAAAGAAAAAAGGTTTTAAACTTTACAGGTAAATTTTTAAAAAACACTACATTTTTTTTTGTTTTAAATTTGTGATACATAACACTTTGGTGAGTAAATTATTTACTTTTTAATAGACATTTCAAAATGGGGGGGGACGTGAATGAATTCAATTAAAGGAGTAAGGACCAAGGTTTCATTTAAAAAAAAACAAAACAAACAACATAGTTTTTTTAAAAAAAGGTTTTAAACTTCAGACTTTACAGGTAAAATAGACATTTCAAAATGGGGGGGGTGAATTAAAAAGAAATGTTTGTCTAAAATATTATATTCGGTTTATTGGAAAGAGCATAAAATTTTACATTGACCCTGAAAATATTGTAAATATAGAATCAATAGAAATTTTTTTAATAGATTTTTAAAGTTTAACAACTGAAAAATACTGAACTTGTAAAATTCAATTAATTTCATTAATTTTTTTAAAAAATAACAAAATAATATTTCTATTACTTTTTATACAACTTTAATAGTTTATTTTGAAAGTATAATCCATAAAGAAAGTAAACAACCCACTTTTTTAAAAATAGAACCAATAGAAAAATTTTGATAGATTTTTAAAGTTTAAAAATTGAAAAATACTGAGCTCGTAAAATTCAATTAATTTCATCACTGTTTTAAAAAAAAATCTATTACTTTTAAAACAACTTAGTTTATTTTGGAAGTATAATCCATAAAGATAAACAACCCACTTTTAAAAGAGAAATTACGAGTTTTTTTTTAGATTTTATTCGCAGTTTCTGTTAGGGGTGTCAAAAATTCCTACAAAAATTCTGATACACCTAGCAGTGCGAGTGCGGCAGTGTGCGGCACTCTTATCATAAAAATCTGTAATTTCAAGCCTTGGGCCAGACTCACAAGTCTCACTCCAATAATCCTTTATTATGAACATTCAACACAAGAAAACACTTATGTTGGAAAAATATAAATTAACATTCCTAACGTGTAAATAAATGTTGTTTATTTAATGTTAATGCAGCGAGTTTGTGTTCTTTATCGAGTGCCGTCTTTTGTGGTGAATAATACATAGCTTACGTGAGTGTAGCTGCCGGAGGTGAAGATGGTCTTCCAACAATCAAGAAGAACAATAGTCTTGTGGTTATTTATGCCAATAGAGTAAGGTAAATTGTTATAAAAACCTTCCTCCTTTGTGAAGAGTCACTCATTATTTTTTTTTTATGTTACTGTGGTTACAAGACCTGAGAAGAAGGTCGCGAAGAAGATTGTATTTTTTTCGCAACCTCACTTCAGGTTAGCTACTCTTAGTTATATGACTTTTTTTTCCCAACACTTTTACTGAATTTATTTATTTTTTTCATTTTTTTGTTATGTTAGGGTGCAGATTGGTGAACTTTTCTATGATTTAATGATTCTGTTAAATTTACTTTTGGTGGTCCCACTAATATACTCTACAAATTGGCGATTTCCGACGATAGATTGGTTACCCTGCAGAAAATACATCTTTGTGGAACAAATGGAAATCGTTCTAATCTATGAACAAGATTTGAATTCTTCCTTCCACCGCGAATATTTTTCAACGGCAAACGAAAAGTGAGATTCTTCTGGAAAACTTATTTTCAAAATTAAAAAATTGGAACGTCTGATGAATTTGGACATAAAAACAAGAGAGAGAAACACAATGGGTTCAACCGCGCTTCTGTTGTAAGAAAGAACCTAAATAAATAACAAACTGCATGTACCTATTTACTATGCCTCCCCACGGGACAGAGTTAGACACTAGGGTCGTTTTTTAACGTGGAGAAAAGGTACAAAAATAAAAAAAATTGGGGTTTGTATTACTGTACACATAGATTCGAAAAAGTTGTCAAAAAAACAAATATATAACAAATAAATGTTATCAAAGGCAAGAGAACAAGAAATGGAAGTGCACTGAAGAACAGATACTACACTTTGATCTTGACCAAAAGGTAACAAACTACTCACTTTTGTTAGACAATCTGCTTCTGAATGATTTATCTGCTCTTATGGAAGAAAAGATTTTTAAAAAAATTACTATGTCTATGTGTGGAAGTTAAAATAAAAAATGGCGACCGGAAAAGCAGGTTCGCATAAAATTATACAGGAGGAAATTTAAAAATGAATCTTTTCAAAAGTTCGAACTTTATTGCATTTTAATTATGTAATTTATGTAATAAAAATAAAAGATGACAAACATATTCATTGAATTGATATTATATTAAAGCAAAAAATAAATAGGCACGACCACCGCGAATATTTTTCAACGGCAAACGAAAAGTGAGATTCTTCTGGAAAACTTATTTTCAAAATTAAAAAATTGGAACGTCTGATGAATTTGGACATAAAAACAAGAGAGAGAAACACAATGGGTTCAACCGCGCTTCTGTTGTAAGAAAGAACCTAAATAAGTAACAAACTGCATGTACCTATTTACTATGCCTCCCCACGAAAGAAAAAAAAGTCGGTTTGTATTACTGTACACACAGATTCGAAAAAGTTGTCACCCCCCTCCCCCAAATATATGACAAATAAATGTTATCAAATGCAAGATAAGTTACTTTTCTACTTAACTGAATTATTTTTTAATGTTTTTATTTAATGTAACATGTTTATTCAGCTCGAAAAACATACAGTGCTTACCGATATATTTGAAAAATTCAATTTTTAACAATGTTTTGTCTAGTTTTTTTTTTTTTTATGTATAACACCTTTTTCCAAACTTACCGTGTCAAAGAGAGAGTAGGACGCCATTTTAAATTTTCCACATCGGTAAACACTGTATGTTTTTCGAGCTGAAAAACATGTTATATTGAATAAAAACACTAAAAAAATTATCCAGTTAGGTAGAAAAGTAACTTATCTTGCCTTTGATAACATTTATTTGTTATATATTTGTTTTTTGACAACTTTTTCGAATCTGTGTGTACAGTAATACAAACCCCCAAAAGTGCATAATCAGAATTGCATTTATGGTGGACGTTAAAAGTAAAAGAAAAAAAAACAAATACAGAAAAGTCGGTGCTTGTTTACAATTGGGCCGAAAATAAATACGCATCGGCCCCGATGTTGTATGCAGTTGCAGTTCATTCGAGGGATGTATACTTTTCTTTGGGTCGTGGTTTTCTTTGGGTCACTTTGTTTCATCACAAAGAATTGTTGACGGTATACCTCAGGTTGAACAGTTTTCACTACAACGGTTTTAATATAATCGTGCAGTTGTTCTTATGTGGCCTTATTCAGTGCATGCATGTGTAGGTGGAATTTTTGGTAAAACTATACAAACACCGTGACAGCGAATTAACCCTAACCCTAACCCTAACCCTAACCCTAACCCTAAACCCTAACCCTAACCCTAATCCTAACCCTAACGCTGTCACGGTGTTTGTATAATAATACCGAATTTTTAACACCCCTCACACAAAACTGCGAATAAAATATAAAAAAAACCCTCGTAATTTCTCTTTCTAAAGTGGGTTGTTTATTTTCTTTATGGAATATACTTCCAAAATAAAATATTAAAGTTGTTTACAAAATAATAGAAATATAATTTTTTTAAACAGTTTTTACAAAGTGTCGGCGCGTCTTCATGCAGCCATTTATTTTTTTTTTTTACGTAATGAAATCAATTTAATTTTAAGAGTTAAATATTTTTCAATTTTTAAAATTTAAAAGTCTATCAAAATTTTTCTATTTGTTCAATTTTTACAATATTTGCAGGGTCAATATGAAATTTTCTGCTCTTTCCAATAAACCAAATATAATATTTTAGACAAACGTTTTTTTTTTTAAATTCACTCCCCCATTTTGAAATTTTTATTAAAATTTAAATAATTAATTTACTCACCAAAGTTTTATATATCACAAATTGAAGATAAAAGATCAATAAATAAAATATTCTAATTTAAAACAGGAAAAAGAAGTGTTTTTTGGAAATTTACCTGTAAAGTCCAAAGTGTAAAACCTTTTTTTAAAAACAAACAAAAAAACAAAAAAAAAACAACCACGTTGGTTTATAAAATTTTTTTTTTTAAGTGGAAACTTATGTTATGATTAGATTGTCAATTAAATATTGGACGCTGACGACAATTTTTTCTATTTCATTCAATGTTTTCTTTTTTTTCTTAGATATATAAAAAAATCACTTGATAAAGAAGAAATAAAATATCATCAAAAATTCATGTATTTCTTTAAGAGAATAAAAAAAATGGAAATTTGGTAGAATTAATTTTATATAATCGACTAAAATCCATGAATGTAATGTTATTATTTAGCAATATGGTAGCACATACTCACCACTTTGTAGTTGAAATGAAATATGTTAAAAATACAAAAGGCTGCATGGCATAAAGACAAAAGGAAGACAACCAGAAATGATTACCGTTCTGTCACACATAAAATGGTATTATTTTGTAAATATGGTAGCACATACTGGCCTCTTTGTAGTTGAAATGAAATGTGTCAAAAATACAAAAGGGAGATAAGGCTGCATGGCATAAAGACAAAGGGAAGACAACCGAAAATGATTACCATTCTGTCACACAGAAACGGTCGACGGTCGCAAACGCATGTATGCGCAAACTTGTGTTTTGAATTTCATTCTCTGTTTTTTCTTCTTACAATTATTACAAGTTTTATATATATATATATATCAGTATTTTCATTTAATATATTTTAATTCCTGTCACGACAACGACACAACTGTTTCGTTTTTTTTTTTTTAATTTTTTTTTATATTAAATCCTTTGGCTCCGTTTGGCTTACTCGGACTCGTCTTTAAAGAATTCTGCTTAAATGGTGAGTCTATTTTTTTTTTCATTTACCACACATGATTTTTTACTTACTATAACTGATGAGAAAGTTGTAGTTTAATTTTATTTTGATTTTTTAAAACTTTATTTGAGTAAAACAAAAATATTAATTTTTGAGGTAATTCTACACTTTATCGCCGAAACTGAAATAAAATGGTGTCTCCAGTCTCGGCGATAAAGTGTAGGTACCATTTTAAAATCATGAATGGGAATTGTTATGGCGAGATGAGCAATTCACCACCGGAACTTTTTATCGAAAGAACGTTATCACCGGTTGTGAGAGCCTTCCCTGGGCGGGAACACTTAAAAACGTAACATGCTGTCTCTGTAAATATTCTCAATAAACTTCTCTATTTCTTTATTAACTTCAGAACCTCTTTATCCATTTATTTTCCTGGTGGAATACCTTTCTTGAATATCCTTTTATTACGGCCACCCACCGCAGGATATATCAGGAATAATGGTGGTGCAGTGGGGGACCAACCGAAGATTTACCTGTGAGAATTTTATTTATTAATTTATTTATTTATTTATTTTCGCATTCAACTGTTTACATGTGCATTCGGGTCTGCTGCAAACAAATCTCTTAGTTACATTGAAAATTAAGAAATGTCAATCCTAAAGTTTTCTTTTAATATTTTTGGTGTATACATAAAGATTTATTTATTTTATACAAAACTTAATAAAATATGCTTATGCATTTTTTGTTATTATTACATTAAATGTTTGTTTCTTCATATAGTTACTATCGAGATTACGAATGTGTTGTGTTTACGTTTTTTAAATAATTATTTTTGTCACTTTGATGCTTCCGTATATAACAACTAGACAGATCGACGAACATCCGCTTTTGCTAATGCCGAAAAGGCGGTTTTCTATGACTCTTGGTTTGAAAAATCGTTTTATTTAAAAAATACATGGACAAATTCTTATAAATGAAGAATGGAAGCACCCATAGCTTAGTAATTTTGTACAGGTAAGTGATTTTTTTGGCAGTTATATATATTAATTAGATTTTGATTAAGTTTAATTTGTTGATTTTCGTGAAATCTTTTTTAAAGAAAACCGATGAAAAAAAATATTTTATATTTTTCAATTAAACCTTTTATGATTTTAAAATTTGGTCTTTGCTCATTTTATTGAAATAAAAATTAGGGGTTGAAATTACATTTTCATACAGTTATAAGTTTGTATACATGGAGAGTCTATTTAATCAAATGTTGGCAATGGCGACTTGCACAAAAATTCTGATACACCTAGTGCATGTAGACCAACAAAATTGAATAGCATTTTGTTAAGGGACGAACTGACTGCAGACTGTAGCTCATTTCGGGTTTCGGTAAGGTCGGTGAGCCCTATTATTTCCTTGTGGCGTAGCCACGCATCTTGTAATATAACCTATCTATTATGCGATGAGTCGGGTTCAATAATTGGTTGCACGGATTTCACACGTGGATGGGGCAATGATGGGGAGAGGGTGTATTGGAGCTCAGTGGGCAAATTGAGATTCGTAATTTGTTCTTGCATAGCAAACTGTTTTTGTTGCATTTGCACCATAAAAGTCATCGGGTCAACTTCAGTGTGCCTTGGAGGCTCGTTTGGGTTAGACATTTTGAGATATTAAAATTTATATAATGGTGCGGATGTGCATTCTTTGACTTCATTGCGTTTTTTTTTCTATTTTTGTTCCTAACTTGGGATGAGTTGTATATTCCCTTTATTTTTGTTTTAATCCGACTTCTGACACGATGTATAGTTAAGATATAGGGACATTACATAACGGGGAATGACAACAGGATTCAAGAGTTTAGTTATTGATCTACAATGTATGTGAGATCTTTTATTAATTCCACCATTACAGTGCACTCAGAGGTGGAGTCAAGGATAGATCTCAGAATTAAGTTTACACTGTCTATGTGTTGGACATCTGCAGACCTAACGGAAGCATTCAGATTTTTTAAGCAGCGTTATAACCTTTATTTCTCAGTCAAAATAGTAACACAGAACGCTGAGAAGTACAAAGGAACCAGAAACTCAGCAACCGTGTGCACTTTGTAAATGCCACTCAGAGGGACAATGAAAGGATATTTCACAGGTTTGAACAAATGTCTTTAAACAAAGTGATTGTGGAACAGAGACATTCACCTTATACTCAAACTTTCCAAACTCCCAAACACCCACTTTCTGAAATCTATCTGAGAATTGATTTTGATGAATTTTCAACCCCAAAACTAGCTCAGTTACAGCAAGTAACAAATGAGGATGCCACACTATGTGAATTGAGGGACATTATTCTATGAGGTTCGCCCAACACTCCGAGAAGTGGACAAAAAGCCCTATTGGGACGAACTGTCCATGGAAAATGGAATATTATTGAAATCAAACATAAAAACAATGCAACCGGATGTCTAACAAAAATATATTATAGACGCAAAGGGATAGAGAAATGTAAACTGCGAGCGAAAAGCTATGCTTTTTGGCACAACATTAACAAGGACATAGACAACATAGTGTACAGGGAAGATAGCAGCCGACACCTGCTACATACAGGCGGGAACTACGTCTCTCGACGAGATTTGAAATCCATTTTCTCCCTGGCTTATCCAATCACAAGCCAGCTCTCAATCATGTGACCGTAACGGGAATTTTATCATCACATTCAACGAATTTTATCCCGTTGCATGAGACAAGTGTTCTAAAGAAATTTAATCACATTAAAAAAAAGGCCAAGGTAAACCGGTATAAATTTTAGCAGAAAGAAAAATAGGAAAGGAAGGAAATGTATAGTTCGGCTGGGCTGCCAAATCAGTCCCTCTGGCGGTTCATAAAGAACACTTATAACAAATATACTTTTTACTTGTTTTTTTTTTCTTTTGGCATATCAAAGTTCGCAAAACCACTCTGGTGCTTTAGTTCGAAGGTTGCAACACCGTTCTGATGTAAAGCAGAGGCTGCAAAACTACTGTCGTAATTCCAAGGTTGCAACACCGCTCTGGTGTTTTCAAAAGCCTAACACCGCTCTGGTGTTTTCAAAAAGCCTAACACCGCTCTGGTGTTTTCAAAAGCCTAATATCGCTCTGGCGTTTTCCTTTTCTTCTGCCAGTCTCTTGTTTTTTTCTTCTTCCTTTTATCGAATATCGCGAGACACAGCCAGAAGTAGTAGCAACAGAGTCGTCTGTTCGATGTTTGTATACATGTGCAATATCAATTTAAAGCTAATAAACTTGTGAATGTGTTCTAGTAGGTGTTGTACTGCTGCAGTGATTTATCAGATAATTATTCGTGTTTTTATGTTTCCAGAGTTTGTGCTTTGAATTTTTAATTGTGCTTTGATGGGCGGCTTCATCTGGCGGTTTTCTTTGTTGAGGTGAGTTGCGACAAAAAAGATGAGGATAATAGTCCGCAATAAATAAAATTAATAATACTCATCTTATTAATGAATTCCAGTTGAATAATATATACATTACTTTTATTGGACATAACATTATTTGCATAGAAATACTTCATCAAATAGTGGACAATACAATATTGGACCATAAACAGAAAACAACGATTATAATATAAGAGGATCGTTTTGTATGATGAGTTTTTGTCTGGTCGCCAGCATTGACAAATAAAAAAAATCTGAACAAAAAGCTTTGAAAATTTTCAAAGGCATGGCGTAGAGTTTAATTAGATATAAATAAATTTAAAGATTTTAAAGATTTTCATGGCTATGTAAGAATATATTTCGGTTTCTGATCTTTTTTTGATTGAGAGTTTTCATGTTTTTGAATTTGTTGTAACAAGAAAATGCAAAAAATGTAAAATGCGGATATGGATAGAATTAGAAGGCAATAAAATCAAAGACTTCAACTCACAAAAGGCAAGTATATTAAATATTGTAAAAAGACTATATATATATATATATATATATATATATATATATATATATATATATGTGTGTGTGTGTGTGTGTTTGTGTGTGTTTATTAACTCGTCAGGAAATTTAAAATGTTTTATGAATTCAAAATCTATTACTAACATGATTATGGAGATCGAATTTTTGTAGTGTTTTTGATGTCTTCCATCTGCCATCATCATATGAACTTCCTCGATGAAAATTCTTCATGTCACTATTCTGACTCTGGAAATTCTAGTGGTGAATATGAAAAAAAATGATTGCTAAAATGTCTAGGAGCCAGTTGATAAAAGTAAAATTATAATGCGTCTATTTGTGATTCATGACGGTACAGTAATGGCAAATTATTTTTAATGTTGATATTTTACATGATCTTATATGACCAAACAACCTCATTCAATGAGTCACTCTTCAATGAGCTGGGTTTTTCACAGTTGTATCTTTAGTGAATAAAATTGTTTCCGTCCGTTTTTACATGCATCAAACACATATTAGAAGATAAGGAGTTTCCACTCTAATGTCTTACAAGCGCCACTATCTGTAAATGGTTATTCATTTCTATATATGCTTCGATTTTCGATTTCATATATTCTAGGTCTATTTTCAGGGTAATCTGCAGGTAGCCGTCATGAATGCTACTCTTGGTGGATGTCTTGAGAGGTCACTTCTAACCAAAACCTAAGAATTAATCATAAATAGAAAGATTACAGGAAATGGTTAGATCAAGCAATGAACAAGAGGACGACTAGTTAAGTCAGAATGTTCGACAGAGGTAGTTCATTTTTCCTGGAGGCTGTTGCACAGTTGGACCGAGCAGGTTGGGTTTCTTAAGGGCTTCTGGCTGAAGAATTGTGTCAATAAAACTCATGTTCCGACCTGGTCAGGCAAAGGAATACAAGTTCACTATGAAACTTTGGGAAGACAAGTACCATTTGTAACATCCATATTCTAAGTAAGTTTCATTAGAAACATTTCCTTTTATATCTTGTGTGTGCGTATATGTTTTTTCTTACTAGTACTATTTGAAAATGCTGCACCACACACTTCACAAGAATATGGTTTCTCTCCAGTGTGTGTTCGTATGTGTTTTCTCATATTAGAACTATTTGAAAATGCTAAACTACATACTTCACAAGAATGAGGTTTCTCTCCAGTATGTGTTCGCATGTGTATTTTTAAGCTAGAACTGTGTGAAACTGTCAACCCACATTTATCACAAGAATAAGGTTTCTCTCCAGTGTGTACACGGACGTGTGATTCTAAACTTGCCTTTCTTAAAAATGCTAAACCACATACTTCACAATGAAAAACTTTCTCTCCAGTGTGAGTTTGCATGTGGTTTTTCATAATAGAACTTCTGGAAAATGCTAAACCACATACTTCACAAGAATAAGGTTTCTCTCCAGTGTGAATTCTCATATGTGCTTTTAAGGTAGAACTGTGTGAAACTGCAAAGCCACATTTTTTACAAAAATAAGGTTTCTCTCCAGTATGTGTTCGCATGTGCGTCTTTAAAACAGATTTATCTGAAAATGCTAAACCACATACTCGACAAAAATAGGGTTTCTCCCCAGTATGTATACGCATGTGCGTGTTTAAAACAGATTTTTCTGAAAATGCTGAACCACAAACTTCACAAGAATAAGGTTTCTCTCCAGTGTGTCTTCGCATATGCCTTTGTAAAATATAGTTCCTTGAAAATGCTGAGCCACACACTTCACAAGAATATGGTTTCTCTCCAGTATGTATACGCACATGTCTTTGTAACATATAATTTTTTAAAAATGTTGACCCACAGACTTGACATGCATATTTTTTTACGCCAGTATTTCCATTCATGTTACTGAATTATAGGTCTGTATTTCCTATATGTATTGCTTCTAAACAAACATTATTATTACATTTCGGTATAAGTCTTCTTACAAACACATGTCATTCGATTATATGGTGATTTTCTTCTATCCAGTGGTTGTTATCTGGAAATAGAAAAATAAATCATAATAAAAAACACGTCTATTACAATGATAAACATCACAATAAATTTATTTTGCTTGAACCATAAATTTAAAATCAAATTGCCTCACACTTTCAGCAAGATTACAAGATAACAAACAAAAACAGAAAATATGTAAGAAAATAATGTATATATTCATTAATATACTACACTAATTTACTTAAAGATATCTTAGCACATTATTAATGTCTTAATAGTTATGTTTTATATTTTATGCTTCAAGTTCTTAATACCTTCAAATGTACAATTATTGCTATACATCTTTTGGAGATGACTATATTTTAGGATTTCAGCTTCAACGGAACAGCTACATGAGGATATTTTAAAAGAATGATATGCAATAAAATTCTGTTTTAAACTTAGAAAAACTGTCACAGAAACGTAGGAAATGTTTCAGACTGCTTTTGGACTAGCATGCATGAATCAGGCATCAGTTATTGAGTGGCATAAGAGATTCAAAGAAGGAAGATAAAATGTTTTGAGTGGCATAAGAGATTCAAAGAAGGTAGATAAAAGTTTTTGAGTGGCATAAGAGATTCAAAGAAGGTGGATAAAAAGTTTTTGAGTGGCATAAGAGATTCAAAGAAGGTGGATAAAAAGTTTTTGAGTGGCATAAGAGATTCAAAGAAGGTAGATACAAAGTTATGTTGTTAATTCACTTGTTTTCATCATCCATAACTTCCAGAAATAAAGTCATTTAAAGAAAAAGTATGTTCACTTGATTTACTTCACAATTAACTGATATTATTAATTAACCTATCAGAGGTAATTAATTAAACCAACAGGGAGTTGAGCAGCAAAATGTCTGTTTACATTACACTTCTGCATGTCAGTACAATACAATTGTATAGCCAGGATGAGATCAGGTCCACATACCTTTGCAGTGTCTAGGTTTTTATGAAATCACGAACCTTAGAAAAATTTATTTTCAGATCATCATGTGGTTTTTGTCCAAAAAGGAAAATATGGGAGGGAGTGGTTTGGTGGGTCCAAAGTAGAGTTAGAGAAAACCGTTGGGCAAGCAAATTAGCCGTCTCGGTTGTTGTGCAAACAGTCCCTAGGTTGTTGGATAATGAGGAAATTGTTGATTGGCCATTATTTAGTACACTGTTATAAATTTTCCAGATATTACAAGTACCTAATTTCTGCACATATATCCGTTTTTTGGTGGTTTTGGTCTATATCTTCGCTTAGCTGCAGCTATTTCACTCTTAAAATTATTTTTAGCTTTTATAAACTTTTGTCCATTTGTACTGGACTTATGGTGGATAATTCTGCGGTATGCATGCTGCCTTTGAGCAATGGCAGCTAGGCAAGTAGAAGTGAACCATTGGGGAAAGTGGAGTTTGTTATAGAACATCCGTGTGAGAACAATTTGTGCACGGATCCACAGGATGAACAAAGCTATTTCCCCATGGAGTATATCTGAGGTGATCTCTGATGGCTTCCCAGTAAGCTTTCTTGTAGTACCTTGTCATTTTGAGCAATGGCTCTTCAGCTTATAGTCGAGAGTGTATAGTGATGTCTATCATTATCACAAGATCAGTATTCTTGAGAGGGCAATGGGCATTTGTTACACAATCCTTATGAACTGTGGTCAGAAGTGAAGCTTGTTGATCCTGATGATCTGGAAATGGGTTGAGAATGTTACTGTGTCAATGAATGGGATATAGAAAAATTATGTGTGATGCTATTAGCTGTGTCTGCGTAACTTGAGAAACCAAACCAATTACTGTGGTAGGCAATTAAGTCAGGAATATTCCTGAATATTTTAGAGTCTTCGTAAAACAAGGGGACATTATTAGCTGAGATATCAAAGAAGTTGGACTTGATAATTTAAGGGCCGTGCTAAACATGGGTCTGAAAATCGTAATCAAAACTTCTCCACTCAAGTATATAAATTATATTTAATTTAAAGATCTTAATAAGAGTCAATGTTCAGTGGTTTTCATACTAGAAGGTAAATTCAATGAGAAAGGTTGAGGATATTTCAAGGAGTAAGTTTATACTGATTGGCAGATAATAATAGTCAATGAGTTGTGTTTCTGTGTGTTCACTAATGTTTGTGAGTTGCAAACTAAAGGGTACTGAGTAACGCTGATCTGGGACGCCAGATCAACTGGTTTATTGAAGAAAAATCTGGCTTCTGGCTTTTAAAGAATTGAGATAGTTTCAAGAAAATCAATTTTGAATGAATAAAGAAAATCCTCTAATTCGTCGAAAATATAATTATTTGTTTTTATTAATTGAATTTAGTGTATGTGTAAACAATGCATGCAGAAATGAGTTTATGTATTCTTATTTAGACACTGACAAAGTACAATGAATGGAGTTGTTTGATGTGTCAGCTGGATTCATTTGAACTGTAACAGAGTAGTATGGGCGCATGTGAGAAAATCAGCAGCAGTAGGATACAGGCAAGCGAAACTATTAGTAGCAGTACCAGCCAGTAGAGCATGTATGCAAATTAGCAAGTGTGTGCAATCTTGCATCACAAGAAAAGGATAGAAAAATACACTACATGGTCGAGGGAAAGAGCAAACTGTATGGATCTGTAAAGATAATGCAAAATAATGAAATGGGTAAGGCAGAACTGATATCTCATGATGATACCTTTAACCACGCTCTTCATTTGATTGTCTATTAGTGTGTGATTAGTCATATCTATAAAATTAAACCTGGATAGAAAATCTGGTCCTAATATTGGCGTCATCACGTTGGCTATGGTAAAAATCCATGAAAAAATCCATCGCATGCTGAGATTAACATTTAAGGATTTCTCTCCATACGTCGGTATCTCTATGCTGTTAGCTGCTTGGAGGTGGTAAGATCGGAGTAATTTTTTGATTTGGCGGCAGTGGTATCACGCTTATCTCCGTTCCAGTGTCTATTAAGAAGTTATACCTGTGAGTGTTGTCACGAATATAAAATAGACGACCATTAGTAGGAAATCCAGTAACAGTTGTCATTTCTACGGGCTGGAATGTTCGTTTCCATGTTCTTTATTGTTAAAGGAACAAGAGTAAGTATATCTCACTTCAGTACCAATTTTATCATGATAATAACGCTGCATTGTTTTGGAAAAACAATGAATAAATACACTTCATTTGCACTTAAAGAAAATGCTGAGTCAGATTTTTATTGCTTTCCTTTTTTATTTGTTTTTTCCTTTGAAACTTGGGAGTCTGGGTGGTTAAAATGTAATGACACAGTTCGAGTGTAACGGTCACGTAACAGAATTTAATTGCAAACCTTAATAAAATCCAGTTTGAGAAAATTTTATAACTGTCACAGCACTCCATCACTAAAAGTCCCCAATTAGATGCCAACTACCATAACGCTTCAGGACCACATGATAGGAGGAGAAGGAAATACACATGATCCAACATATTTCAAGATATAAAAACAATAACAATTACTTAATAATTAAAAAGTAAATTAAACGTAAAAATTTAATTTATATTGTTTTTTTTTTGTAATGTGAATGCAGACCATGTACATAATCGTATACATAATCGTATATACTATCATTTAATATTGTTGTAGATTTCTGTTATAATCTATTCGTTGTTTGTCGTTCGTTAGGGTCTAATATAAAACTTTCACATTATAACAAATTGGTAATTATTACTGATTATTTTAATTTTGGTTGTCTTTGATGGCATTTATTTGGGCACTTCTTTGTTATAATAGCGAAATCAGCAAAAATGTATTTCCATTAAAAAACAATGTTATCTACTTACTTGTCATATCACAATTAGTTAAATATTACTGCATTGTTGCATAAAACTTGTATTTTGAAGATTTTATTAATCACTAAAAGTCGCCATTAATTGCATCAAGACAGACTGGGTTACTTCCCCCTGACTATAAGCTACTTATTGATGTATAAACTTGGATTTGATTTCGAAAACTATTTTATTAATAATTACTTTTCTATCTCATTATTTTTCGTAATTTTTGGATATTTTACTAAATTCGAGATGGCAATTACATAAATATCATAGGTGTTACTTGAAAGTCAATATTTCGATTTAAGGATTTTGCTATTATAATAAACAAGCATGTTTATTTGTTGTGTATTTTTGGGGGGTGGATGTCGGTTAAGGTAGAGTCGAGATATCGATTTTTTTAAATATGCGGTTTTAAGCAAAATCAACAACACTTACTTGAGTGTCGTATCGAAAATAGTAATATTTTCAAAAATTACGAAAATTTATCGATTAGCTACTGTTTTAGTAAAAAGAATTCTATAACTATAAAGCTACAATGTTGATCGACATTAAAGTGGCGAAAAAGGGAGTATATATATGTCTCCTGTACTCGCAATATTCAAGGTGTTCACATCTAAGGAAAATGCAATTTCCTCCAATTTTCCGTAAAAATTACTTTCAACTATAAATAATTATCTAATCGATGGATTTTTTAATGATTTTTGGAAATGACAAATTAGTACAACTGTTTTTGCTTTGAACCACATATTTAAAAATAAAAATCGATATGTGAACTATCTTAACACGCATCTTTTTTTCCACTACATTTTCTTTGTTTTGTTGGCTATTTTTGGAAATCAATACACACACACACACACACACACACACACACATATATATAAATATATAAATATATATATATATATATATATATATATAGAGAGAGAGAGAGAGAGAGAGAGAGAGACAAAAAGAAACATAATGGCTCCCCCCCCCAAAAAAAAAAATCAATTACTACTCACCTATTGCTTTAGCAAGCCGCCTTTAAATGAGTTATCTGCTCTAAAAAAAAAAAAAAGAAAAGAAAAAAAAACGATCATTAACATTTATGTTCACGGACAGAAGTCAAAATCAAAGATGGCGGCCAAACACGAGATTCGCAGAAAACTAAAAAAAAAAAAAAAAAAAAAGAAAAATTAAAAAGATAAAAACAACAAATAAACAATCAAAAGGTAGCTGACCTTTTTAATGAATTTTATAAATACGGTTAAACTGAATAGAAGCTTTTCAAATTTTGTTCGGGGGAGAGGGGAGGGGGATCCCGAGTCAGTATGGATCGTCAGAAGTATTATAAAGTCCTGGTTGGATAAAGACCATTTTTTTTTTTTTTGTAAATGTTTTAAAAAATATACTTTTACTAGGGGGACCCGTGGAAATTCCACAACAGCATCTATCATATGTAATATATTGCTGCTGGGCATTCTATGAACGTCCGGCGTGCATGGTGACCTCGCGTTAATATTGTAGCCCTTTTGTTAAAACTATAAAAGTGTTTATCTAAATAATCTGGTTAATGTAGTGTCAAAATATACCTGGTATAATGTCGGGGGTTCCCGTCTCGCGGGTATCAAACAATACGAAAGAATAACAACGCAGGGATTGACATGTTAACAACAGCTCGGTCGCAGTCAGACTGACGGCCAAAACATAATTTATTGAAGAGCGCACGTAACTAAGGGTAGATAACTCCTAGAGTTATGTCCCTTGATTGGGGACATCACACCTGGTTATTACAGTTTATCTCCAATATCCTTATAGAAGTCTGTGACATATTTCCATTGTATGAACGCCTGGCGTGAATGGAAATCCCATACATCATTATACCATCTTTAGGCAGAACGAATACAAATCTTGGATCCTAGCCAGAGGACCAAAAAAGGGGTATATTTTAGTTTCACGTACAGCCCACAAGCGGCATCATTTTCTTTTAAAATGCATCTTTGATGATCGGGAGATCCTAATTATTAAATAGAAGAATAGAAGGTAATAACCGAAAACGAACATTAAATTAGTATATAGATAAATTAATTTAACGTTCGTAACATGTTATCACCTTCTATTTGGATAATATTTCATTAATGATTAATGATTGATGTTGAAAAAAAAAAAAAAAGAAAAGATTTTTATGATAAAAAAAGAAATACATTTTTATGATGTTTATTTTGGCAGATTTGCGGTTTAGTTGTACAAATATGCCCCAACCCTGTTATAAAAAAAGGGGACACGTTCGGTCGTCACCTGAATATATCCCAAAGTTTGTTTACGTATAATTTATTTTAGATTAACCACATTGTGCAACAAATAAAAGGATTAAATGAGTTTTATTTTATGATTTAAAATTTTTATTGTATGATTAAAATTTTTATTTTATAATTTCAAATTTTTATTTTATAATTAAAAATTTAAAACATTGAAAAATACAAAAATACGTTGTTTAACAAATAAAAAACAAGAAATGAAAAATGCAGTTTTAAAATGATTAAATGTGTTTTTATTTTATAATTAAAATTTTTATTTTATAATTTAATATTTAAAACGTTGGTGCTTCTACACTTTATTGCCGAAATTGGAGACGCCATTTTTTCACGCACTTGCTATCCAAATGTAGGGGAAACATCATTTATTACTTCCGGAAACGTTAAATTAAACTAAAAGGATCAAGTAAAGAATAGATACCCTGTAGCAGACGACGCCGCCTGGCGGTGACAAGCGCAAATTTCAACTAACACCGGTGATTCGACCTTGACATTGGCACAAGCACATGGCGTCGGTTGTTTGTAAAAACGTCAAATCAAATAGCAAACATGCTCGAATATTCGCCAGCAATTTATATATATATATATATATATATATATATATATATATATATATATATATATATATATATATATATATATATATACAAAACTTTTGAAGATTTAAAAGAAAAAATATATATTTACAAAACATTTTTTTAAGTAACAAAACGAACGTATTAAAATAAAAAATATTTAAATAAATGGGTGTCTTCTGTTTCGGATTTTTGCGACCAAATTTTTAAATCTCGATTGTTTATACTTGTGATTTTATTATGCATAAAAATTGCCTCGGCCTAGAAGGATTTCTCCTTCATTGACCACCGACATACATCGCACTTTAAATAAATACTGAATTGTATTATAATAAATAAATAAATAATAATGAACTTCTTTTTAATAAGTTTTATTCAAACAGTTTTTATTTGAACTTAATGGACTGGTTTTTGTTTTGTTTTGTTTTTTGTATTTATTAACTGTTTTATTCTTTTTATCAAACAAAAATAGAACTTTTATAATGAAATATATATTATGGACTGTTTTTCAAACATCGAAATTTTAAAATTAAAGTTTAATTAAAAAAAAAAGAAAGAAAAAAGACAAGGTGTTTTTTTCTTGTTTGTTTGTTTTTTCGAGATATTTTTTTTTCACCATTTATCATTTTGAAATTTTATTCAACAATGAAATGATAAAAAAAACTTTTCGTTAAATATATTTAAAAAAAATATTATTATAAAATATCTATAAAGTCTATTTTTTATGCCTGTACAAGTTTGTTGAAAGTTCTAATAAAGTTTATAATCTAATCGAAAAAAAAATACCTCGTCTTTCTTTTTTTTTTTTTTTTTTAAATAAAACTAACTTTAATTTTTAAATTTTGATGTTTGAAAAAACAATCCATACTATATATTTCATTATAAAAGTTCTATTTTTGTTTGATAAAAAGAATAAAACAGTTAATAAATACAAAAAAAAAAAACAACAAAAAAAAACAGTCCATTAAGTTCAAATAAAAACTGTTTGAATAAAACTTATATATAAAAAAAAGGTTCATTCTATACGGTTTGGGCCATTTTTTTTTTTTCTTAGTACGTTTTTAATACAATTCAATATTTATTTAAAGTGCGATGTATGTCGGTGGTCAGTGAAGGAGAAATCCTTCTAGGCCGAGGCAATTTTTATGCATAATAAAATCACAAGTATAAACAATCAATATTTAAAAAATATATTATTTTATTCACATATCTCTTTATAACTTTTATTTTTCTAAAGATGAAATGTACTATCACAAGATGGAAATCTTTTTATAATTTGTATTTTTATTAAAAGAAACGCATTCAGAAAGACACCCATTTATTTAAATATCTTTTATTTAAAAAAAAATCTTGCTCGCGAATATTCGTCAAAATTTAATATTTAAAAATATTATTTTAAAAATATATTAATTGTCGCTGAAGTTAATGTTTTAAAGAATAATTGAATAAATATTGAATTGTTTTAAAAACGCACACAGACCCCCCCCCAAACACGGTACATAAAAATCAATCTTGGTCGAAAAAATCCGAAACAGAAAGACACCCATTTATTTAAATATCTTTTATTTAAATACGTTCATTTTATTACTTACTTTAAAAAAAATGTTTTGTAAATATATATTTTTTCTTTTAAATCTTCAAAAGTTTTGTAAATATATTAAAAAAGAAATTGCTGGCGAATATTCGAGCATGTTTGCTATTTGACGTGTTTACAAACAACCGACGCCATGTGCTTGTGCCAATGTCAAGGTTGAATCACCGGTGTTAGTTGAAATGTGCGCTTGTCACCGCCAGGCGGCGTCGTCTGCTACAGGGTATCTATTCTTTACTTGATCCAAAAAATGTTTAAAATTATGTATTTGTTAAAAAAAAAACAAAAAAAACAAAAAAAAAACAAACTATTTTATAAAAGTCCAATGTTGCTTTAAAAGTAAATAACGAAAGTGAAAGAGAACATATATCCGTAATTGTTTAATTGGAAATGTTTCGATTTAATTAATGAGAACGGGAAAGTTTTTTCATGAAACATTTTTTTTATTATTAAAAACAGAAAATTGAAATGACATATTCATAATAGCTTAAACTGGGCGAACGCCATTTGAAAACCAAAACAAAACATTTATTAGTTTTTTTGTTTGTTCATTTTTTCGTTTGTGTGTGTGTGTGTGTGTGTGTGTGTGTGTGTGTGTGTGTGTGTGTGTGTGTGTGTGCGTGTGTGTGTGTATGTGTGTGTGTGTATTTTTTCAAACAAATAAATAATTTTAAACATTTTTTTTTTGAATTGTCAAGATTCATTTTCCCTAGTAATATCGGTTTACCAAGTTTCTGGGAGTAATAAACGATAATTTTAGTTTAATTTAACGTTTCCGGAAGTAATAAATGTTCATTTTTGTAAAGTTATTCTTTCCCTTCCCGGAAGCAATCGTTCGGCCATATAATGATGTCTCCCCTAGATTTGGATAGCAAGTGCGTGAAAAAAAATGGCGTCTCAAATTTCGGCAATAAAGTGTAGAAGCACCAAAACATTGAACAATGCAAATAAGATTTTAGTTAGATTGTTGGAATTTTTTCTGTTTTTACACCAACAATTGTATACTCCCCCCCCCTGTGTATATACTTATATTTTTTATGCTGGTTCATGATTTATATTTATATATATATTGTTTTATTGGATTGGGTTCCGTGTCCCTTTTTTGTACGAAACTCCCTTCAATTTGGAGAAAAGAGAAATGCTAGCTCTGTGATGACGTCACGAGCTCAGCGCGTATTTCACCCTCTTTTGAAATTCTGCTGTCGAGGAGAGAGAACGCGTTCTTTGCCCGGCGCTGAAGATGAATTTTGAAGAGCCCTCCTTGAAAGAAGTAAACCCGGCTGTGACGAGACAGGCTTCTGGAGATTAACTACGTGGCTGCGGTCCTGCACGTATTTATTTTATTATTATTTTACAAGGAGTGAAATTTAAAGAAAATACCTTTTACGTGACAAGGTATTATGGAATTTCCTATCCGGACAAGCGACGAGGTCTTGCTCCTGTAATACCTGTGTGTCTACGGTTTTCACGCAGGAAAGGAAAATTCTAAAAGAACTTTGAACATTATTTTTGTGAGTACGTTCCTTTATTCAAGGCTTTATTTCGGAAGTACTTTTACTTTTAATATATTCTGTGGTAGTCGGGTTAACAAACGACCCTTCCGTTAAAACATTGTTTTATATAGAAGAACCAGCATTTTTTGTTTTGTTACTGTAATATTGCGAGCGTGTTTTGTCTTCGTTATTTTGGCGTTTTAAGTTTAATGCCCGCAAAGGGAAAAATTTGCAACTTATTGTAAATAAAGTTTCTTCTTCGTTTTAAAACAAGACATTTATATTTTATTCCTTACCCCCCCCCCTTTTGTTTCATGCTTTTTTTTCAGCCTAGTTACTTTAGCGTCGAATTTATCTGGAAGCAGGATAAATTCCGACATTTTGCAAATTTTTCTTTCTTTTATTTAAAAGTTGTTAGAAAAAGTCTGCTTTTATTTGTAGGCATTTTGCAAATTGTTTTCCGACATTTTGCAAATTTTCTTTCGTTTATTTAAAGGTAGTTTAGAAAATTTCTGCCTTTATTTGTGGGCACTTTGCAAATTGTTTCCCGACAATTTGCAAATTTTTCTTAAGAGTAGTTGGGAAATTTCTTTTATTTGAAAGCATTGGGCCAATTTTGTCCCATATTAAATGCATTAGGCAAATTTATTATTCCCTTTCTTGGAACCCTTTGAAAATTAAGTATATTTCCTTTTTCATCGAGGTACACTAGTCTCTTTCGGTAAATGCATTTTGCAAACTTTATATTAAATACATTTAGCCATTTTTTTGTCCGTTATCGTGTACCCTTTTCTAATAGAGATACACTTTAATTCACTTTCTTTCGAGTTAGGATTGAAATTTCTGTTAACTTCGCTACTTGACGCTATCAGCGTCACTTAGATTCGTTCGACCACTGTAAATTGCTTCCATTATTTGAAGGCATTTTACAAACTCGTATTCCTTTATTTCAGAATACTTTTCAAACTAAGTGGTCAGTTATCTCAAATAATTTAGCGAACCTAGTTGCTAAGCCTTTTATGATACGACGCATATGCCACTTCCTATTTCGAGACGCGTTTCTGTCACTTCCTCGTCCACTACACGTCTTATTGATGCCTTCCCTCCCCACTTGTAATTTAGCGCGTCTGTTAACGCTCTCCTTAAAATATTTGAGGACTATGTCCGGAATTTATAAAGCGTGTAATGTAATTTAGTGTTTCCAACATTCGTCTTTCGCTTAATGAAAATTCCCGAATTTAGCTTTTATGTGCGTCTAGTGTCTTTATATCTGAGTAATATTTTACGCACAACTTTTCATAAATATTTTTCTTAATAAAAAGATTAAGCGATAAGTATACACTTTCTTTTTCTCTATTCCTTAGAATTGAAGTTGTAAATTTCGTAAACCTCCTTCGGAATATAATTTATATTTTACCCGCTTTAGTTGAATTTCCACGGGTATTGCGAGTTACGGTGGGAGAAACTATAGTATTTTCTGTGCCTAGTCAGCGAATAAGAAATCCTACTAGACTGAGGTAATTTTATTTTTCGTCCTAATTCAGCGTGTTCGATATTTTTCGGAAGCTGGATTTTCCCCACTTTAAGAAACGACTTTTATCTTATTTTACCCTCGTGGGGAGCCTAGTAAATAGAGACGCTGTGTCTAAAACCGGTGTCAGTTATATGTTGGTATTTCTCCTCAATATATTAGAAAAAAAAAAAAAGAAATAAGTATATACCCCACTTTGATTTAATGAACACGTGCGTTCTCTCACATGTGTTAAATGTTCCGGGTTATGAATTAACCGGACAACATTATTAGAAATATTTTATACGTTGGAGATATTTATTATAATTTTCTATAGCGAATTTATACCCATTTGCTTTGCAGACTGTTATTCTAAGAGTTTGTGAAAAGACAAGCCCCCTTTTTCTTTCTTAGCCCGTATTTGCATTTGGTTATTTGAATTCCTTTGAAGATACACATGCGACATAGTGGCATGTACCCTCCCCCCGGCGTAGTTGTATATTTAAACTCTTTCCACTTTTTTCCTAGGTCGTATTCAGTGAGGATATTGCTGTAAGCGTGTTAACGCTATTATTCATTTCCAGTGAATTAACTTCCATGTAGAAGTTTGAATTTTAAATTCACTTAATTTTAATTTAAGTCATAGGGACTCTTTTAATTTGTAACTGGGGATTGTATCCCTTGATATTTTCACGGCTAAATATGCTGTATTGGTCTTGTTTTGTTTGTGCTATGAGGAAGGAATTTTATGCAAATACCCTTGTAACCTTTGTGTGTGCATTTTTTTGTGTATAATTCTCGAACGCCTATTTTTTGTATTTGTTTGGATTTATTCCATATTTTTGAAAGAAAAAGAAAAACGCTGCACGATGTTGGTCACTCGTTCTTCCGGATTCCTTGTAAAGAAACGAAAGTTTTATTTGGGGAAAGTTATCGCCGTCTTGGATTTGTTGCGGTTGCAGAGGGAATTACCCCAGCCTTATTTTATGACGATGAAGGCCGATGTCGATGAATGGTTGTCATCGGTAGATGATATTACAGAGTTGTTGGGTGATCGTTCCTTACGTGAGGACGTGGACTGTTCGCTAGTAGAAGCGGATGCTGTTAATGTTGTAGTGTTCTCGTCCCAGGTTCGATTCATTCTTTCGAGGTTGGCAGATGGTGTGGAGTGTGATTCTTTGTGCAACCCTGAGATATTTGAAACCCCTAGGGAGATGCTTGGCGAGTTTCCGACTACTAAGCCCGAATGTCAGGACTCTGAAAACTGTTCGCTGAGTTCTGGCAAGTTTGGCTTGGAAGATGTTGTATCACAGTCTGAAAGCAGTGTTGCAAGTGCCACTTCAGAGGATCTGCGTAGTCAGGCGCTGAAGTTTGATTTTTCTGGCGGGCAGTTTGCCTGTAGTATTTTAAAGAAGGTATTGGGAGTGAGATTCCCAGGTATCATGAATGATACCACTCGTGTCCACGACTTGTTAAGTGTGGGCATGAATATTATGAAATTTATGGAGGGATTTCCATGGGATGTTGGAATTGTTTTGCCCTCTAACCATGTGAGTTCGAAAACTCGCATATGTGGTTATCTTCCACAACCTTGTCAGAATACCGAGGAATTTAATCATGACGGTGGGATATTACTCCGGTCATGTGGTTCTGACAATGGTCAGTGGTTGAAGGACAGGAGTCTGTCCAGTGTGAAAGTGCAAGTTTTGTGCACTTTAAGTGCTAATGTTAGCACTGGGAGAGAAATTCTCCATGAAGGTTATAGGGCAGAAAGCACTATATCCACCTGTGAACGTGTAAAAACCAGGAGAACGGTTTTTGAAGAGTTACGTGAACTCAAGTTGGACTGGGGCGTCCAGACTCAGGTTGAGTGTAACTCGATAAAGAATCCCATGAGGGATCCTGTTGAATTTGCTGACTACATGGTGTGTAGTTCAGCTTCTCCGAGTTCCTATGGGAGTGTAGGATATGTTGTGCAGAAATCACTTGCAGAACCTTCATTTTGTGAAGTTGCTCCTTTAGGTAGGACGGTTCCTGCTTGGGAGTCACGTGCAGGTGTTTTTGTTTTTGAATGTTTTGTGGAGATCTGTCTTGACGTGGCTTACTGCAGTATTGCAAGAGCTATCGAAGTCAAGCTTGATTTGTCCAGGGGTGTTTCTGAGGCGCTCAGAACCATCCTATACTTAGTTAGAAATGATTTTTCTAATGCTGAGATGTTTGTTTCAGTGCTGAACACAAGATTGGATCTCTCCTTGATAGGAGTCTTCCATAAATATTACATCTCAAGCTACCTAGGTGTTTCTGACACCTATACTCAACTTTGTTTGTTTAGCTATATGTATATAGCTATGCAAGCGTTTAAAACTGCAATTGCCTTTAATAATTTGTGCAAAATTTGGGTTGCAGTTTTATTTTATTTCACAGAGTTGAAGAACTTGTCCAAGCGTAGGGTTGATTGGATTCGTCCCTCTTGTAGCACCGGTGTTGATCTCACTGGGCTCTTGTGGTTACGAGGGAGCTGAGATATTTTGATGTTCGCCAGAGATAATATAAGGATGAGGAGGGTGGATGGTAAGTGAACTTCTCAAGCCTTTACTCTTATATGCTAATGGTTGATTACCTGGCAGAATATTCTCTGTTCTAACCTTAAACATGAATGTTTTCATGTGAATTTTTGTAGAATAAGCCTTTAAATTTTTCTGCTTTTTGTTCTAATATGCGTTTCCTGGAGAGCTCCTGACCATACATTGTGTAGTATATGTATATATAAAAAAAATTTGTATTGTAAATTTTACAGGTGTCATCCAACTGTAGGTTGACTGCCATTTCCTGTTGGGGGAGAATGTTGGAATTTTTTCTGTTTTTACACCAACAATTGTATACTCCCCCCCCCCTGTGTATATACTTATATTTTTTATGCTGGTTCATGATTTATATTTATATATATATTGTTTTATTGGATTGGGTTCCGTGTCCCTTTTTTGTACGAAACTCCCTTCAATTTGGAGAAAAGAGAAATGCTAGCTCTGTGATGACGTCACGAGCTCAGCGCGTATTTCACCCTCTTTTGAAATTCTGCTGTCGAGGAGAGAGAACGCGTTCTTTGCCCGGCGCTGAAGATGAATTTTGAAGAGCCCTCCTTGAAAGAAGTAAACCCGGCTGTGACGAGACAGGCTTCTGGAGATTAACTACGTGGCTGCGGTCCTGCACGTATTTATTTTATTATTATTTTACAAGGAGTGAAATTTAAAGAAAATACCTTTTACGTGACAAGGTATTATGGAATTTCCTATCCGGACAAGCGACGAGGTCTTGCTCCTGTAATACCTGTGTGTCTACGGTTTTCACGCAGGAAAGGAAAATTCTAAAAGAACTTTGAACATTATTTTTGTGAGTACGTTCCTTTATTCAAGGCTTTATTTCGGAAGTACTTTTACTTTTAATATATTCTGTGGTAGTCGGGTTAACAAACGACCCTTCCGTTAAAACATTGTTTTATATAGAAGAACCAGCATTTTTTGTTTTGTTACTGTAATATTGCGAGCGTGTTTTGTCTTCGTTATTTTGGCGTTTTAAGTTTAATGCCCGCAAAGGGAAAAATTTGCAACTTATTGTAAATAAAGTTTCTTCTTCGTTTTAAAACAAGACATTTATATTTTATTCCTTACCCCCCCCTTTTGTTTCATGCTTTTTTTTCAGCCTAGTTACTTTAGCGTCGAATTTATCTGGAAGCAGGATAAATTCCGACAAGATTTTACATTTTATATTGTTCTCGGATGCATATGATGATGCGCGGAAACACTTATTCCTTATTCCTGCATGCATCTCCACAAAAATTCAATATTTAACTTCATCTTTCATGATTTCTTTTCGAGAACAAAAGCAATATTTTATTTATATTGTTCAATGATTTCATTTTTTAAATTATAAAATAAAATACATTTAATCATTTTAAAACTTTATCTTGCATTATTTCTTTATTATTATTATTATTATTATTATTATTATTATTGTTATTATTATTATTATTATTGTTATTATTATTATTATTATTATTATTATTATTTGTTAAACAACGTGGTTAATTTTAATTACATTTTTATCACAAAATTACATTTTCAATAATCACGTAAATATAAACAAACGTTTGTTTACAATACTTATACAGCGGTCTCGACCCAACGTATCCCTTTTTTATAACAGCATAGAAGGCTATTTGTACAACTAAACGGCAAACCTGCCCCCCCACCAAAAAAAAAGAGAATAAACTTTGTTTAGTTTATTTTTTTTATATAAAAATGAATATAAATTTTAAATAAAGATGTTTTATCAAAATTCTTTTTAAAACATTCTTTATAATGTTTGTAAAAGTTGAAATAACACTTTAAATCCAACCAGAACTGACCACCATCGATACTGACTCAAGAAACCCGATCAAAATTAGAAAGGCTTCTCTTCAGTTTAACCACAAATACAATTATTATTATTTATTTACCTCCATAGTTTCAGATTTTAATGTTACAATATAAAAATTTACAGACCCTTTTGTAATATTAAAACACCCCTTTCACACACACACACACACACACACACACACACACACACACACACACACACACACACACACACACACACACGCACGCACGCACGCACGCACGCACACACACGCATAAAAATAACATAATTCATTGAATTATTAATTTAATCAATACTTACATTTTGTTTAACTGACTGCTTTTAAATGACATAAATGAAACGAAACGATTATTAAAATCCATGTTCACGGATGAAGTCACGATCAAAGATGGCGATCGGAAACCAGTTTTGCAGAAAAATTTAAAATAATTTTTTTTTTCGAATCTGTGTATAGTAAAACAACCCCGTTCTGTTCACAAATACACATAAAAAAGTAAAAAAAAAAAAAATGGATTATTTTACAGTTTCAAAATTATGCCCCCCACCCCCACCAAAAGTAAATAAATAGCAAAATTAAATTAATTTTAAACTGCACAATGACGGACCCAATACATTATATTGCCGAAGAAATTGCGTTTAATTCTTGTAGGTATTACAATTAAATTATTAATAATTGATTATTAAATATGTGTTTATATTGTTTTAAATTTGAAAAAAGGTCCTGTATATTGTTTAAAATAAATAAAAAGCGTTTACTAGTAAAAAAAAAAAAAGTTTTGTTTGTATTGCTAAAGTTAAATTTAGGCACCGTCAAAAATGGCCGAAAAATCAAGTTGTTGTTGTTTTTTAAATCGAAATTACATTTATTAAAATCCATTATTTCTGAGTAACTTTTTTTTCCAGAAAGATAAAACCCTGAATTTTATCATATAGAAAGCAGCATAATGTAAAACTTTTTCTACTATTTTTAATTAAATTTGAAATGTTAAATTTTACCCAAAAGTTAGCAATTGGCGGTTTTTGTTTTGCACAAAAAACGTATATAAATAGTTTAAAAAAAAAAGAAGGTTTTTGAAAGAATTTGTTTATTTCTTGTCTAACTAAGATTTAGGGTGATTTTCTATGAGAATATGCAAAAATATTATAATATAAGTACCTGAATTTTAAATAATTCCACTTATTCATATAGGCAACCAGTTACTTCGAGTCGATTTGATTACTCTGTTTACATTTGTACTTGATAAAAAGCAAACTACGGAAGACCAAAAAGCCAAAAAAAACTTATTTTTCAGTGACGAAAATTTCAATGTATTATAAACGCTGAGGCTGGCTAATACCAGATGGGTGACCATTTGTATGAGTTTGGCTTTTAATGTATATGTGTGTGGGGGTCAGGCTCTCCAAAATGGGGAGGGGGGCAATTTAAAGCAGAATAAAAAAAAATATTTCAGCGCTTTTGGTCCACCGTTGTAGAAAGACGGCAAACGTTTCCAAACTGGATCGAAAAAAATGATGATATTTTTAACACAAAGGGCACAATATTTATCGATTTTTTTGTATCGATTCTTCAAAGCATGCCCTGTTTAATAATGGTCATGCATTATTCGGCTCGCTAACAAGAAATTGTTAATTTATTTATCAAAGATTTTAAAATGGCTTTTTTCGTATAAATATTAAAAAAAAATTTTTTGTTTTGCTTAACTTAAATCAATTATTTTACTTAACATATTCACCGAATTTCACACTTCAAAACTCAAAAGCAGGATAATTAAACACAATCGAAGTTCTGATATTCAGACATCAAAATAAGGTATGCAAACAATTTTTTTTTGTTTTTTAATCTATAATCCCGTCCCTTACAACAACAGAATATGTTTTGTTCAGTTTCAGATGATTATTTTAAGCATATTTGGAACCCCCTCAAAACAAGGGGGGTTTTGTAAGCAATATATATATATATATATATATATATATATATATATATATATATATATATATATATATATATTGTTTATGAAAAATAAGTACACTGTTATAAAGTTCATTCTTCTCTTAATAATCACTGAAAATTTCGTATTGATTGGATAATTACCTGATTTTTAGTAGATTTTTAAAAAGACGGTCCGTCAAAAAGTACTTACCTGCCCCCCCCCCCACCAGTTTTGGCGGTGCCTAAGTTCTTAACATATGTTATGTGTACGGTGATTCTTTTTTTGGGATATCAGGACGCCAGTTCGCCAAAAAGTACGCCACGGGCCAAATTTCATTCCTCATGAAAACAACTTTATACAGAAAAAAACAAAAAAACAACAACTTATTTTTACATTTTTATCTCGCGAATAAACGTGAAATTATATATTGAAAACCGTGTTTATTATTTTTAATATCCAACAACGGAGTTGAAGTCAATGATTTCGATTTTAAAACAAAACTAATCACTGCATAAGGTCTTATGGCGTGGCTGCCAGACAGAGTGGCAATACTCCAAGATAGGACACACAAGGCTCTTGTAAAGTTGCACAAAGACTGTATTCGAGAGGAAGTCAAAAGTGCGGCGAATGATCCCGACAACTTTATTTGCTTTTGCAATGGATTTAGCTACATGTTCATTGAAACTCAGTTTGTTGTTGATGTAGACGCCTAGGTCTTTCTTATGATCATGCTCTTCCAGTGTTATCACTCCAAGCGAGTTGTCTTTCAATGTGTATTTAGCCTCTGATCTCCTGCTCCCTAGTTTCAGGACGCTGCATTTCTCTGGGTGAAAACGGAGCAACCAGTCCTGTGACCAGTTTTGCATATTATCTAAGTCAGCCTGTAGGCTGTCTGTGGCTCCTGGGATGTCACTACGTGTGAACAACTTTGTATCATCTGCAAACAGCTTAATTTCACTTTGTCAGAGTTTTTGTTGGTAGTAGAGTTTTCTTTCTCTTAGGAATTCTCTGTTTCTCTTACTACAATATTCGATCTGTTACTTTGTTTCCCCCCCCCATAAATTGTATCCTTTTTCTGACACCATGTAAAGTTATCAGCTGGGTTTTAGTAGTAAGACGGAAAGACGTACAGGATAAGAATATAAGTTTTATTAGCGGCAAAATACATATCTTCCTGAGTCATCATCAGGGGCCGTAATTCGTCCCTAACCAGTGAATCGTCAGAGCAGTAACAATACAATATGAAACCAGTAGATGCCCAGCTTTTGATTAACGATGTAACGCATGTATGGAGAAGAGCCATTTTGAGTCGAAGTGCCCCAGCAAGTTCAGAAAAGCTACCGAACAATGGAGCAACACATAAAAAAAGCATAGTACGCCACGACCACATGTCCTAACTTTACAGTAGAGGATAACAAAAGTGAATGCACTTATGGGCTACACGTAGTGAAGTCAAAGAAGACGCAAAGAAGAGATGCCAAGTGTCTCATGCTCCTCGACAACCAGGAAATTGTCTTCCAGATCGACACAGGAGCAACCATCAACACACTTTATGCAAAGTTTGTGAATAAATAAAACCATACAATGGGATTCTGACGATGTGGAACAAATCCCCAATGAAATATATCACAATAATGTTAAAACCCCTAATATATATGTCACAAAAATTTTAAAAACCATAAGAAGCGCAAAACATATTCAATGGAGTTTGTCGTATTCAAAAAAGAAGACAACTGTCAACTCCTTCTGGGGCTACAAGCACACATATGGGCATAGTGGGGATAAAACAGCAGAATTTCCACCATGTCGCAGCGGTTAACATAGACAAGAACTATCGAGAAATGTCTGATGGAGAATTGGGAAAGTTACCAGGAGTTACAGCCTTACAACTTAAGCCAGATGCTATTCCAATGGCAAACAGGAGGACACTTGTGGCGGTACGACCAGAACTTAGGAAGAAACTGGACAAACTGAAAAAACTGGGAGTCATTGAGCAAGTGAAAAATCCTACTCCATGGGTTAGCCAAATAGTCCTCACAAGAACGAAGAATGGGGCCTTAATAATATGCCTGAACCCTCATGAATTCAACAAAGCACCTATGTGATAAAACTAAATCATTCCTATCCTCGAGGATACTCTCCATGACATTTTTTTACATGGAGGTCACCACTTATTAAGGCCCGGAGGCCACTCGGGGATAAGGGTTATTGCATGTACAGTAATCAATGAGATAGTATTGTAGTAATCATTAGTATTGGAGATGTGATAGAGTGTCTTACTTAAGGAGGCGGTTTGTCAGGAATTTGTTTATGTTGGACTTGAAGACATCCAAGTTGTAGTCAGGTGGGAAACAAGCAAACGGAAGAGAGTTCCACAGTCGTGCACCTCTGAGAAAGAAGCTCTGCTCGTGGAATCTACGTTTGGATTTAGGCACAGATAAAGAGTGAGGAAAATTACTGACAGTGGTTTCAGCCAGACGGGTGTTTCTTGTGAAAGATTGGTGAGCGGCGACGAGAGATTAGAGCTTAGACGAGCACTTGCCATGGAAATAACGATAAAACAAAGACAGGCTCGCAACGTCTCTTCTGTGGGAGAGAGGCTGCAGAGAAGAGAAAAGGGCATCCCCACTAAGCTACGAAGTCTATTTTGTACTCAGTGTAGGCTGTTTTTAGCAGCTCCTGCCCAGATGTGGCAGCAGTACTCCATTCTTGGACATACTTGGCTTTTATACAGATAGAGAATTGCATCAGTAGTGAGATATTTTCTGGAGCGGTAGAAGGATCCCACTATTTTCCCCAGCGTCCTTGGCAACAGAACTGATGTACATGTTCCATTTCAGATCAGGAGTAAAGGTCAAACCCAGAAGCTTGTCAAAACATGGAGCCTCCCCAAGACGAGAACCATCCATTTCAATTGATGCCAGATGGTAATCAGAGCGTTGATGATTTAAAGATATTCACCGAGGCAGACCTATCTACAGGATATTGGCACACTGAATTTTCTGAAGGCTCCAGCAATTTCACCACATTCTAAACATGTTTCAGCCGATACTGTTGGCGTCGACTACCCTTTGGTCTGAACTCGGCAGCCGAAATATTTCAAAGGAAGCTGGTAGAGCAATTCCAGGATATGAAAGGAATCATCATCATTGCTGACGACCTGATGGTTTATAGAACTAACCAGGAGGAACACGAGCAACGACTTCACAGCCTTCTCCAACAATGCCAGACAATAAGGATAAAGCTAAACCCCGAAAAGTTAAAAACATGCCTAGATGCTATTATTTTCATGAGGCATCACATCACTAAGGATAGTATAATAGTCGAACCAGAAAAAGTGTGAACTGTGACTGACATGCCATCCCCAGAAGCTATTGGAGACCTGCGAAGATTTCACAGCATGATAAACTATGTTGGGAAATTTATTCCCAACCTCACGACAATCTTAAAGCCCCTTCCAGGACTTAACGAAAAAAATGTCACACTGGACGTGATCAGAGGCACAGCAATCTGCTTTCAATACGGCCAAAGAAATGATAAGCAAAGCGCCAGTGTTGTCCTACTATAATCCACTTAAGGAACTCACACGTGAGTATGGATTGGGAGCAGCCCTGATCCAAGAAGGATAAACAGTCACCTATGCAAGCCGTTCCCAATCAAACACCGAAAGAAGATATGCCCAAATTGAAAAAGAGATGCTTGCAGTGGTGTATGGTCTGGAAAATATTCACCATTACACGCACGGAAGGAAAGTGAATGTCCTCACTGACCACAAACCACTTGTGTCGGTCTGCAAGAAGCCATTAGCAAAAGCACCTAAACTGCTCCAAAATTGCTGCTACTGTCTCAACATTATGGTCTCTCTATCAGATATAAGCCAGGTAAAGAAATCCCATTAGCAAACACCCTCTCACATGCGCCTACAGACAAACCCAAACCAAAAGAGCTCATGATGGTGAATTATCTGACGATGCATCCCATCAAAAACCGCAGGCTTTTTGAGATCAGACGCAAGACACTGGAGGAACCTATCATGAAGATATTAGCCTAGGTGATTGCGACAGGCTGGCCCAGCAACTAAGGCTGCTGCCTGATTCAGTAAACCCCCTTTTGACTACAGGGACGAGTTGACAGCACAAGATGGACTAATACTAAGAAGACAAAGAATAGTCGTATCTCGTTCTATGAGAGCAGAAATGAAGCAAAAATGTCACACTGGCCATCTAGGCACAAACTCTTGTCTCAGAAAAGCGAGGGAGCTGTTATTCTAGCTAGGTATGTTCACTTAAATACGCCAATACGTCCAAGCCTATGCCACATGCGTATCATATGCAGATCATCAACCAGCGGAGTCACTTATATTCACAGAAGTCCCAAGGAAACCCTGGCAATGAGTTGCTGCCGACATTTTCTCATGGGTTGGAAGTGAATATCTAGTCACGATGGACTAGCATAGTGTTTTTTTTTAAGTGGAGAAGCTGAACAGCTCAACCTCAGGTGCAGTGATCGGTCATTTTAGAGGCCATTTTGTCAGGTATAGTATACTAGACATTCTCATTTCTGATGACGGATCCTAATTCTCATCTAACATATTTCAAAAGTTTGCAAAAGATTGGGCATTTACTCATGAAACAATACCCCCCGGTAACTGTCAAGCAAACGGTGCTGCTGGGGCGGATGTGAAATTGATGAAGCATCTTATGTGGAAGTGCCAGGCCTCGGGAGATGATCTAATACTTGGGCTACTAAACATGCGAAATATACAAACTGAGCATCTCAATACTAGCCCAGTACAAAGGCTACTCGGCTGACCGAAAAAAGCAACGGTACCAAGTGGTTTAAGAAATTTACGACCTAAATAATAAATAAGATGGAATCTTACTTCATTTCACCCCACTCCACCAAATTTTTCCTAAGAAAATCTGTCTGAAGAACGGAAGGAATTTAAACAAGACCTTAAAATATATTTGATGGCGTCGGAAAAGCTAGAAAAAAGTGATGCAGTCAAAGCGAATATTCTGCAAACAAAGCCGCAAAATCTATAGAAATTTTATTTTTTAACCTGAGGAAGACAGCTTTATTTTTTTAAGTCTTTGATAAATTTGAGGAATTTTGCAACCTTCGAGAAAAACACGCTCTCGTTTTCAGTTTCTCACTTTGCATTAGGACGACGCAGATCATATGATGAATTTGTCACTAAAATAAAAACTCTCAGCTTAGAATGTGAATTTGGTGAACTCTGTGACAGCTTAGTGAGGGATGTTATAATTATAAGCACTAATGACTCCCGTCTGCAAGAAAAATTTCTAGCCGAATTTAATTTAACTCTAGAAAAAGCCATAAAAGCGGGTAGAATGGCCGAATTAACTAGATAAAGAATGGATGTCTTACAGAAATAGTTAAAGTCGGTTAATTTTACAAAAAAAGCCCAGCAAGAAAGAAAAATATAGACCCAAAAGTTTTTTTTTTTACATAGGCATCACCACTTATCAAGGCCAATAGGCCACTCAAGGATAAGGGTTAAAGAGTGTACAGTAGAAATTGGACAATATAGTAATCATTAGTAATGAAAATTTTGTTAATTAGATAACTTATATAGAACGGCTCACCAAGAACTTATTTACATTAGACTTGAACACAACCATATTGTAGTCAGCCGGAAAGCAGGCAAACGGAAGACAATTCCACAGGCGAGCAGTTCTAAGAAAGAAGCTTTGTTCATGGAATCTACGTTTAGGTTTAGGTACAGATAAAGAGTGGGGGGAATTATTGATAGTGTGTACAGCTAGAATCACTAAACTCTTCAAACAATAACTGCAATAGCGAAAGATAAAAAAAAATTCAGATTCTGTGCATTCTCGTATTTTCGTGGAAACTGCCCTGCATACAGACTTGCAACAAATGCAACAGAAAAAAATCATTTTGCCAGTTGATGTCTTGCTAAAAGATCAGTACATAAAGTGCATCAGAAAAAAAATAGTGAGGCATCTTCTACAGATGATGATATATCTGTAAGTTATGTGGATTGCATCTCTGCCAAATCCCCAACCCGAAGAGGAAATAAAGTAACAAATATCCACAAGGTCAATGCCTTATCTGAAGATTGGAATGTGAATCTACAATAGGACCAACATTGCATTTAAAATAGACTCAGGCAGTCAAGTCAACATTCATCCCATATCGAGTCTTCCAAAATTAAAACCAACCAAAACAACATTCTCTGCTTATAACAACACCGCAATCCCAATTCATGAAATAATTTGAAGTATCATATCACAATCATCATAGCAAACATAGATGCATTAGGTGTATCAGAATTTTTGTAGGAATTTTTTACACCCCTAACACAAAACTGCGAATAAAATATAAAAAAAAGTCGCAATTTCTCTTTTAAAAATGGGTTGTTTATTTTCTTTATGGATCATACTTCCAAAATAAACTATTAAAGTTGTATAAAATGTAATAGAAATATTATTTTTTTATTTAAAAAAAAACAGTAATGAAATTATTTGAATTTTACGAGTTCAGTATTTTCAATTTTTAAACTTTAAAAATCTATCAAAATTTTTCTATTGATTCTATTTTCACGATATTTCCAGGGTCAATGTGAAATTTTATGCTCTTTCCAATAAACCGAATAAAATATTTTAGACAAACGTTTTTTTTAATTCACGCCCCCCATTTTGAAATGTCTATTAAAAAGTAAATGATTAATTTATGTGCCAAAGTTTTATATATCACAAATTGAAGATAAAAGATTAATAATATATTCTAATTTAAAACGAAAAAAGAACAGTTTTTTGGAAATTTACCTGTAAAGTCTGACGTTTAAAACCTTTTTTAACCACGTTGTTTGTATTTTTTTATGAAACCTTGGTCCTTGCCCCTTTAATTGAAAAAAAAATAGGGTTTGAATTGCATTTTCGAGTAGTTATAAGCTTAGAAAGACAGGGGGTCGAATTAATTATCACCCCGATCTTGAGATGTCTATTAAAAAGTAAATAATTAATTTGTTTGCCAAAGTTTTATATATCACAAATTGAAGATAAAAGATCAATAAATGATGTATTCAAATTTAAAACAAAAAAGTAGCGTTTTTTTAAGAAATTTACCTGTAAAGTCCGAAGTTTTTTTTAAAAACCACGTTGTTTGTTTTTTAAATGAAATCTTGGTCCTTGCTCCTTTAATTAAAAAAAAGTAGGGGTTGAATTACATTTTTCGAGTAGTTATAAGCTTGTAAAGACAAGGGGTCGAATTATTCAATATTTTTCACGAAGTTTCTGACACACCTATAGAGGCATCTCCAGTACATGGATTCAAGACCTGTACCAGTCTTAACCTCATAACAATATGTGAAGTTAAAGCAAGCAGTCATGATTTTCTGGCGGAATTTAAAGACTGTTTTGGAGTACTTAGTGCACTCTCTGCCACTTATCATATTACAATGAATCCAAAAATGAAACCCTCCACGAAAAATCCCTTTTTATTAAAGAAAAAATTAAAAAAGAACTCGAAAGAATGATGGACTTAGGGGGCATAAAACCAATATCTGAATCAACAGGATGGGTATCATCGCTGGTAGTAGTAGAAACATCCAATGGTTCCCTTCATGTATGCCTTGATCCAAGGAATTTTAACAAGGCCATAATACGAGAGCACTACAGGCTACCAACAGCATCAGACATAATACATGAGATGGCAGGTGCAAAGTTCTTCACTCCAATGCATTCTGGCAGATCAAAGTTGAAGAAAGCCCCAAACTTCTTATCTTTAACCCTCCCTGGGTGCAGTAGAGATCCACACGTCTCTCATATGGCATATACAGGGCCAGTGAAATATGTCATACAAAAATAGCAGGGATCATCGAAAACATTGAAGGATGCAGAAATTCACAGGACGATATCATAATTTGGACTGACACTTCAGAACTTTTGCAAAATGGAACTAGTGAAGTTTTGAATCCGGTATGAAACTAAATCAGTTCAAACGTCAGTTTAATTTAACTGAATTGACATTTCTAGGTCACACAATATTCAGTCGTGGAGTTGAGCCTGATGATAACAAATGCAGAGCTGTCAGAAACATGCCAGATCGAACAAACAAAATCGAACTTCAGCATTTTCTAGGCATGATAAATTACTTAGAAAAATTCATTCTTAACTTATCAAATGAAACCGCACCTCTTAGACTCTTATTGGGAAAAGACAACATGTGGTCTTTTGATAGACCACCAAATGAAGCTGTCCAACGACTAAAAAATTTGGTCACGCAGAGTCCAACATTAAAATACTTTGACCCAGCATGCCCAATCAGAGTCTCTTCAGACGCATCAACATTAGGACTTGGAGCTATGTTGGAACAAAACCATAATAATATATGTGCTCAAGTGGTATTTGCTAGCCGATCTCTTACATATGTTGAAAAAAATTATTGCCCCGTTGAACTGGAAATGTTGACCATAGTATTTGCCTGTGAACATTTTCATAAATTCTTATATGGATAACACTTCTTAATTAACAACGATCATAAGCCTCTCAATACTATTGACACAAAACAGATTGCTAAAACTCCACCCAGAATACAACGCTTAGAAGTATGGCTTACAGAAGTATGGCTTTGAAATTGAATCTACTATGGGAAAACGAATGTACGTTGTTGACGCACTCAGCTATGTGGCACAAAAATGCAATACTCCAGGAATCCTGGACAAAGAAATGAACCTTTTTGTCTACTCCATAATGGCCTCAATACCTATCAGTGACAAACGTCAACACTTGACAACTGAGACAAGCAATGATGTAATATTGCAACAATTACAATAGCAAACATAACATCTGCCTCTACCCATATTTAAACTACAGAAATTATCTTACATACCAGGAAGGACTTCTATTAAAGGCCAACAAATCGTTATACCAACTAATATGCGAGCAGAAATGCGCAAGATTTTGCATCCGGCACACCTGAGAATTGAAAAAAAAAAAAATAAATAAATGCCAGACAGGCTCTTTTTTGGTCAAACATGAACAAGGAAATAGAAGACGTCATAAAAAAACTGTGATTCATGTCAATCGTATAGTAATCAACAAAGTTCAGAGCTTGAGATATAATATGATATTCCTGATCAACCCTGGCAAAAGGTTGGCACAGACCTCTTCAGACTGTGGGAGAAATATTATGTCATGGTAGTGGATTACTACTCCAAATATTTTGAATTCAGCCATCTCACTGATACAAATGCCTCAACAGTGAAAACTCGAACAAAACACATATCCAAGCATGAAATACCCAAACTGGTAATCTCCAATAATGGCGCTAAATTTAAATCTTATGTATACAAAGAAATTTGCCACTAAATGGGACTGCTTCTATGTAACAAGCAACCCAGAATACCCACTATCTAATGGTCTAGTGGAGAGAACCATTCAAACAGTAAAGAAAACATTTAAAAGCAGTTAAAGAGACCAAAATAAAACTAGCATTTTAGCCCTTTTGTAAGGCAGATATTCCTTTTTATCTCCATTATAAAATCTGTTTCAATTTGAGTCAGTCTATCTTTTGGCATGCTGTTATATTTTCTCTTCCAATTAGAATCCTAGAATTAGATTCTAATTATAGGACAAAATATAACAGTATGCCAAAAGATAGACTGACTCAAATTGAAACAAATTTTATAATGGAGATAAAAAATGAATATCTATTTTACACACCACTAAAATGCTAGCTTTATTTTGGTGTCTTTAACTGCTCCCCACCAATTTTTGCTGATGAGGAGACTTTGTTTTTAAAGGACAAAACTTTTGTCAAATTATTGTCAATATTTATTTTTGAAACTGATTTTTAATTCAAAATTATGAATCATTTACTCAATATTAAAATAGCTCTAGGATATTTATACCTGTTGAGCTTATATATCTACAGTACAATGAGCACTGCTTTCTTTTAATAGCAATAATACATTTACTAGTACAATAAAATAAACTCTGCTCTTTAGAATCCAGGTCTAACGTTAACAAAAATAACTTTTTAGGATGTCTGTATATCTTTAATTATATACGGGTGAAAAATTGCTCAACAAAACATGACAGGATTAGCTATCAGCCATTCCTCCCCAGTATATATTTGCATGTGGTTTAAAAACAATATTATTAATGTATAAAATATCTTTCAATGGTCGTATAACATATATGTGTATAACAATAACAATGTATAACAGTAACAATAACTCAGAATGTATTTGTATATCTTTATAAATCATCATGTAAAAATAATGCTAAATGAAACATGTCAAAATAATTATGTTTTGTTTCTGCATTTTTGTTCTTAGAAGTTTTTTCTGTTTATAAAATGTTTTTAAATTCTTAATTGTGCTTTCAAGACGTTAAATATTAATTCCTAACAAGATAAACTAACATATATATATAAGATTAAAAAGAATAGCTACTGAAAATGTTTGCATAAACAATGATGTGGTGAATATGCTAAACCAAACATATCGCAGGAATTGACGTTTTTTCTCAAGAGTGTTTTTTCATGTGTCTTTTTATATTAGAACATATCGAAAAACCTGCCCCGCATACTTCACAACAATAAGGTTTTTCTCCAGTGTGTGTCCGCATGTGTTTCTTCATGTTAGAACCATTTGAAAATGCTGAGCCACATATGTCACAAGCATATGGTTTCTCTCCAGTGTGTGTTCGCACATGCGCTTGTAAAGTTGTCTTTTCTGGAAATGCTGATCCACACACTTCACAAGAATAAGGTTTAACTCCACTGTGTGTTCGCATGTGTGATTGCAAAGAAGAATTGTGTGAAACTGCTAAACCACAGATGTCACAAGAAAAAGGTTTCTCTCCAGTATGAGTTCGCATGTGTGTCTTTAAAATAGACTTTTGTAAAAATGCTAGTCCGCACTTTTCACAAGAAAACGGTTTTTCTCCCGTGTGTGTACGCATGTGCGTATTTAGAATACAATTTTGTGAAAATGATACTCCACAAATCTCACAAACATATGGCTTTTCACCAGAGTGTTTTCGCAGGTGTCTTTGTAAATTAAAATTTTGAGAGAATGATGAACCACAAATGTCACAAGAATATGGTTTATCCCCAGAATGTATGCGTGTGTGTTTTTTCATGTTAGAATAATTGGCAAATCTTGACTTGCATATTTCACAAGAGTAAGGTTTTTCACCAGTGTGTACTCGCATGTGTTTTCTTAGATCAAATTTTAGAGAAAACGCTGAGCTACACACTACACAAGAATATGGTTTCTCTCCAGTGTGTGTTCGTACATGTTTCTTCATATCAGACGTGTCATAAAATCCAGACCCACACACTTCACAAGAATGAGGTTTCTCTCCAGTGTGTGTTCTCATGTGTTTTTTCATATTAGAACTGTTTGAAAATGCAGAGCCACATACTTCACAAGAATATGGTTTTTCTCCAGTGTGTATTCGTTTGTGTTTTTTGAAATCAGAATTATTAGAAAATGCTGAACCACAAACTTCACACGAATAAGCTTTCTCTCCAGTGTGTGTTCTCATGTGTATCTTTAAAATAGACTTTGCTGCACATGCTAATCCGCAGACGTAACAAGAGTAAGGTTTATTTCCAGTGTCTGTTTTCATGTGTGCTTGTAAAATATAATTTTCTGAAAATGTTAACTCAGGGACTTCACAAGAATCATTTATTTCCTCAATAATTGTCTCCATGTTTATAACTGAAAAAATATTTTATATACAGCCTTGTTTATAAAAGAACTATTTGTATTTATATACATCACATCAAGGCTTCTTAATATGAAGGTGCTACCATTATTCAATTCTAACTTAACAAAAATGCTGATTTATTTTTGTGATCAAAATAACACGGCAATTTTGCTGGAATCTGCAAATAAAAATAAATCTCATTAAATACATCATTATAAAGATAAAGAGAGTTCATGCAGATTTTACATGTCTATTTTCAAGGACATTTAAAATTTTCTGATCCAGATACCAAGAATCATTTATTTCCTCAATGCTTGTCTTTTGTCCAACATGCACTTGTTTCTAAAAACGTTTTGTATGTATCACAATACGGCTTCTAATATAGAAAGTGTTACCACTATTCAATTCTAAGTTTACAAAAATGCTGATATATTGCTTGTAACTAAATTTATATTGCTGGAATCTTCAAATAAAGAATAAATTTCATTAAATTAAAGGAGACCTGTTTGTCTGTTTTTATGTCTACTAAAAACGTTCATTAACCACATCAGACTAAGTCGAAACTGGTACCATCTGAAAAAGCAATTCCTTGAATGCATAATATGTGAAAATTAGAAAAAAAGGTAAAATCTGTCATGGTAAACATGGCAAGAGTGGCACTTTTCACAAGTTATACAGACATATCAAACTAAAACTGTTTAAAAACGTTATTTTGCAGCATCATGACGTCATAAGTAGTTGTGGTCATAGCTTTTTCCTTTTTTCCTCTTTCACGATTCTAAGTTTTAATCCAGCTGCCACAGCTCAATTTTTTTGGTCGCATGGGCACTCCCTGCTATTTTGGTTGAAAGAAAACTGTTTTGATCCATTTATTTTTGGGAGGGAGTTTTTTTCCAGCACGCAGGCAAAAAGTGCTCAATATCCAGATAATAGCTTCTTTTCTTCATATCCCTTCTGCCATATTTATTGGGGGGGGGGAGGGCTGGAGGGGGTTTTCAGTGAACAGGCAATAAAAAGTGCTATCTGCAGAACAGCTTCTATTCGTATCCCATCTGTCAAAATATTTGATGGGGAGGTTGTCACTTCTTTTGGGCGAGTACATTTTTTTGTGTTTTATCTGTTCTATTATTTTTTAAACTGTTGTAGAGGTATTGACGTTACCCGTGATGGGCTTAAATACTATATCCTTAGTATAGAAAATGTGTGCAAAACAGAACTTCATACCGACCCAGGAAATGCCAGGTATCCATGCTAGTCGATTTGTGTTTGTATGTCTGCTAAAAACTTATGTCATCCACATCTGACTGAGAAGAAACTGGTACCATCTGAAAGGGCAATGTCCCGGATGCATAATATGTGATAATTGAAAGAAAGACCACTTTTTGGACAAGGAGTCTCTTTTCATGTTGCTTTTTCACAAATCATGTACACGTATCAAGCGGAAACTATGTTTTAAAAGCTTATTTGACAACGTCACTACATCATAAGCACTCGTAGTTTTTGCCTTCTTCACTTCTTTTGCATTTCATGTTTGAGCTCAGACATTGAAATTTTTGTGGGGGTATCAGTGTTGCCCAAGATGAAAGTGCTAAATATCCTTAGTATAGCAGCTGTGTCTGAACGGAACTTCATGGCAAGCCGGGCAACACTGGGTATCCATGCTAGCTCATTATAAAGATAACTCAGCCAGATTTTCACTGTCCATTTTCAAGCACTTTTCAATGCTCTTCAAAAGTTTTTCAAGGCTTCAGACAACATTTAAGTTTTAAAAACAAAATTTAATATACAAAGAATGATAAGATAAACAATGCAAACTTATATTTTAATATTAAAAAAATATTTTTAGTGCATACTTGGATTTTCACTTTGGCTACATCCATAAAGTATATGGATAGCATCAGGTAGTATCACTGAAGATTAGATGTACAGATATAGAATTATTTCTGTCTGAAGAGAGTGGACACACAATGGTCTGGTTTCTATTAGAACAAAAATCGCAGTAAGAGAATGACAGAAGTACCTGAAGGTATCTGTTCTGTTATAACGTCCTCTTATCTTTATTTTTTCATACTCCCAACAAAATAATTACAGAAAAGATTAAAATTAAGTTCCCATTCAAGCTATAGCTATAGGATAAAAATATACGGTAATGCATGTATTAACAATAGAAATCTATAGATGTTTAGTGTGTATCGATTTTTAAAAGGTCAGGACCAAAAGCCATCTATGTCATGCTTCTATTCAGTCTTGAAAGACAAAGGATACCCCTAAGGGGTAGTAGTGTGTGTAATTGTGAGGCAAGGGTTGCACAATATACAACCTCACCTCTCCTGAATCGGCACTGTTTGAGTCCAGTGGCAAGGAGAAGACCAGGAGGACTGGAAACTATGCCGAGATAAGCGGAGAGCACATACAGCACCTGAAAGTCCCAAATGGTCACCCATTTAGTACTGACCCGGTTGAACATTGCTTAACTTCAGTGATCCAGCAGGAACCGGTGTGTCAAAGTGATTATGCCGATCAACCACTAAAAGCTAAACCCCTCTATAGAGGTACATGTAATGTATGGCAACTGATGAGTTATTGCTCAAAACGACATAGTATTATAAAATGGCTTACAGGGAAGCGATCAGGGATCTCATCAGAGATGCCCCATAGGGAAATATATTTTTTTTTCCCACTGAACAACATGCAAATGAGACAACTGAATGGTTCAAAACGTCAATTAAAGTACATGTTCCCATGGGGAAATTCTATAGCAAGCCCCGCTCTCCCAAATGGTTTACTTGTGCAGCTGCTATTGCACAAAGGCAGAGTGCATACTGCAGATTTGACCAACTTGAGTCCAGTACAGACAAAAGTATATAGAAGCTAGAAGTAATTATCAGAACGAAATGGAGACAGCTAAAAGAGAATATACTGGAACCACTACAAAATGTATTGAAGCACAAAAATTAGGAACCCGTGATTTCTGGAAAATCTACAATTGTGTAGTAAATAATGGGCAATCAATAATTCCTCCACTAACCAACAATCATGAGATTGTTTTCACAGCAACCAAGAAGACTAACATGCTTGTCATTTGGTTTGTCTCAAATATTGAACCAGTAAACCACTTCCTCCCTGACTTTACATTGTGGACAGCTGCCACACTGGTTGATCTGAAAATTACCCCTTCTCAGGTGCATGATATCATAAAAACCTAGACACTTCAAAAGCATGTGGACCTGATCCCATCCCAGCTGTGCTATTAAAAAAAATGCTCTGCTGAGGTTGGTCCAGTTCTCTCAAAACTTTACAATGCCTTAATGAATCTTGCTTTCCTGACTGCTTCTGAGATACCAGTTTACAAGAATTCTGGCGAAAGAACTGACTAAATTATTGCCAATTAGCTTCCTGCTTTTTGCCAAAATATTTCAGTCCATAATTAAACAAGCTCTAGTCCATCACCTTACAGCTGCTAAACTTCTGACCGACCAGCAATATGGATTTAGGAAAGCGCGTTCTACAGCAGATATCCTAACTGTAATCTCTGAACGTATATACCATACACTGGGCAAGGCAGGGGAGGATGGAGTGGTAGCCCTAGATATATCTAAGGCTTTTGACCGGATATGGCACAATGATCTTCTCAGGAAAATCAGATCATATGGTATCACTGGATGAATACTTAACATAATAAAATCATCCTTAAACAGGAAAATTCCTTATATTCATAAATGACCTCACTGATAAAATTGTCTCTGAGATGGATATATTTGCTGATGATACCATGGTCTATAACAGGCACAAGGGGAAAACAAATTAACACATATCTAAGGAAATGGGAGAAACTCTAGCGAAATACGTCCAATCTGTAGTGGAATGGGGACAAAAATGGATGGTCACATTCAATGCTACCAAGACTAAGCTTGTTTCCTTCAATAATTATAAGAAACCTTCTTAACCAATAACTATGGCTAAAGATACATTACCTGAAAGTACTTCTTTCAAACTCCTCGGCTTAACGTTCACAGGGAACATGAGTTGGAACAGATACATTGAGAGCATTGCCAGGGCCGTTGCAAGTAAGGTGGGCTCTCTCTACTGAGCTAGAAAGTTACTTACGCCTGAAAGTATCCTGTATCTTTACAAAGCCACCATTCGTCATGTATGGAGTATTGTTGACACATTTAGGCTGGTAGATTTGATACTAATCTCTTGCTCCTGGACAGGATTCAAAAGAGTGCTAACGTCATAGGTCCTGAACTGTCATCCAAGTTTCAACCTCTGCTCCATCGACAGAATGTTACTTCCCTCTGCCTGTTCTACAAGTATTTTAATGGTGAACACTGCAATGAATTACAAGCCTTGATCTCTAAGTGGAAGGGTAATTTAAGCTTGCAATTAGTATCCACCTCTTATCTAATTCCAAGTAATATAATCGTTTTCTAATTACGCCTGATTTTGACCTTTAACTGATGCTTGAAAAAATGCAAGCAGCTACTGATCAGAAAAAGATACTTCCCTTGAGATTCCTTCAAATGTGACGTTTACACGACTATTCGAGTTAGGACTAGAATTGCGAGAAACACCATTCATTTTTCCCTATCACATGGCGGCCCAACGCTGTTTAATTAATTTAGTCATAGAAGTAGTTTGTAATCGATGCAAAGCATCACCTTGTTGACATATTCCCAGAACTGTTCAAGTCCGTGACATCTGAAGATGTGCTCGTGAGTTTCTTCTGTGTAGATGTAAGAAAGCCTTCTACTCTAATAGTTTCTTTCCAGAACTGCTAGACTCTGGAACTCTCTTCTGGGTCCCCTTTCTCCATTTTTTTTTTGACATGCAGAAGTTAAAGTGTAATGTGAACAGACATCTTGTTGCTCAACTCCCTACATAATATCCCCGCAACTTATGTCCTCGATAGTAGCCCCTACATCAAAGTGGCACTGTGCCTTGTTGAGGATAATGGAATAAAAAAGATTAGGAAATATAAAAATGTAACACACCCATATGCATACATTAATGTAAACAAATAGACGTGTGTATATATAAGTACAAACACACACACACACACATATATATATATATTAACACTTCTTTTCTACAGCTTTTTATCCATTTGTTTATTGTCATGGAAGATAATTCAACGAGGAATTGAATGTGCTAGTGATACTTATGTCTATAATTTTTTAGACACAAAAATGATTTTAAAAGTTAAAAACTTGAAGAGGTCTAATTAAACAGAGAAATATCCCAATAACATTTTTTATGAATACTCTTTTGCCTATTACACTTTTATGCAGCAGTCTGTCTACCCTAAGTCTACTCAAAGTAGTAAGATTTCTTTTTACTGATGTTTCATCAAAATCAACACATCAAAAACTGAATAGAACTCCTTTGTCTTCATGATGATGGGCCCGTTTAGTCCACATCTGCAGCATTCTCAGGTGATTGGGCTAAAACAGTGATCTCAAATTGTATAGTGCCGCAGGTGTTATAGTTCTAAAGATTTTTGAAGGAGTGTTGTTGGAAATTTGAAATGATCCCCTGAGCACAAAACGATCTTGGTGTCGGAGGATTCTTAATAAGGACCTTATCTTACTGAAGATGGTTTTCTGATCGCAATCAGCAATCTTCTGGAGTTTTCTTGCTAAAATCCAAAAGATATTGTACTACAATTCAGGAATTTCTGATAACTACTGGTTTATTAACTATATCATTTTTACAAGCATGAAAAAATCACGAGGTTGTTTGCTCAGCAACCGAGAAAGCTAACATGCTTGCCAGTCAATTTGCCTCAAACTCCATACTGAACCCTTCCAACCACCCCCTATCTGAATTTCCTATGCGGACAGATGCCATGCTAGACGATCTGAAAATTACCCCTGCTCAGGTGCATGCTATCATAAAAAACCTTGACACTTCAAAAGCATGTGGACCCGATCTCATCCCAGCTGTGCTATTAAAAAAGTGCTCAACCGAAGTAGCTCCAGTTCTCTCCAAACTCTACAACAAATGCCTTAATGAATCTTGCTTTCCGGGCTGTTGAAAAACTGCTTCTGTGGTACCAGTATTCAAGAATTCTGGCGAAAGAACTGACCCATTAAATTATCGCCCTATTAGCCTCCTCCCACTTTGTGCCAAAATATTTGAGACCTTAATTAACCATGCTCTAGTCCATCACCTTACAGATGCTAAACTTCTGACTGACCAACAATATGGATTTAGACAAGCCTGTTCCTCAGCAGACATCCTAACTGTAATCTCTAAACGTATATACCATTCACTGGACAAAGCGGGGGAGGGCAGAGCGGTAGCTTTAGATATATCTAAAGTTTTTGACAAGGTATGGCATGGGGGTCTCCTCAGGAAAATTAGATCATACGGTATCACTGGTAGAATACTTAACATAATTAAATCCTTCTTAGATAAGAGAAAAATCCAGGTTGTCCTCGACGGTTGCACATCTAAACAATATGATATAAATGCGGGAGTGCTCCAAGGCTCTATCCTTGGACCTCTACTGTTCCTGATATTCATAAATGACCTCCCCGACAAAATTGCCTCTGAGATGGGTATATATGCTGATGACACCACACTCTATAAGAGGCACAACAGGAAAACAAATGAACGCATATCTAAAGAAATGGCAGAAACACTAGAGGATGACCTCCAATCTGTAGTGGAATGGGGACAAAAATTGATGGTCATCTTCAATGCCGCCAAGCCTAAACTAGTTTCATTCAATAATTACAAGAAACTCTTCTATTTATCTGAGAGTACATCTTTCAAACTCCTTGGCCTAACGTTCACAGGAAACATGAGTTGGAACAATTACATTGAAGGCATTGCCAGGGCCGCTCCAAGGAAGGTGGGCTCTCTCTACCGTGCTAGAAAACTACTAACACCCGAAAGTATCCTGTACCTCTATAAGGCAACCATTCGCCCATGTATGGAGTATTGCTGTCATATTTGGGCTGGTGCATCTGCTATTAGTCTCTCGCTCCTTGACAAGGTTCAAAAGCAAGTCACAAATCGGATAGGCCCTGAACTGTCATCTAAGCTTCAGCCTCTGTTGACAAAACGTTGCATCCTGCTGCCTGTTCTACAAGTATTTTAATGGTGGATGCTCTGACGAACTGCAAGCACTTGTGTCTCTACGACGTGAACACCCTCGACAAACCCAACAGGCTGCTAAATCCCACCCCCACACTGTAGAGATCCCTAGATGTAAAAGATCTTTCTACTCCAGTAGTAACTTCCCCAGAACCGCTAGACTTTGGAATTCCATTCCAGATCCCTGCTTCCCCAACTGTACTGATGTGCAGAAGTTCAAGTGCAACGTGAACCGACATCTTGCTGCCCAAATCCCTACATAGTACCCCAGTAGTTGTTGCCCCTGATAGTAGCCCCCTACACCAGTGGCAATGTGCCTTGTTTGGGGTGAAAATGTAATAAAAAAAAATGTTCTTCCCCAACCATAATCTGGAGTGATATTAGGGCTTCAGGACATGTGATGATTTGCTGTAGTAGCTTATTTATCCACAAACACTAAGAGGATTGTTCACTGATTTTAGATATGATTTTAAGGAAGATAAAATAGTTAAATTTATGACTGCCACAAATCTCGTCTTCAGGCTGTGGAATCCATTTTAAACATAGGTAGATATAATCTCCAAATCAGCAGTTAAATATGATCTTACTAGTTGCTTCTGCATCCATTTTTAAAATGGGTAGATATAATCCCCATATATTTGGAGATCTACATTTTTTCACAACGGTTTCATCCTTATTCTGCCTTATGAAAACCTTAAAATATTTTTGGTGCCTTTCCCTTTCGCCAGGCTCCTGTCACCATGATCCAGAATGTATGAAGCAACTGTGTGATTCCAAAAAGTCTGAAACAACCTGGAAAGATGCATTTGGATATATTGTGCAATATTTGCCAAGGGTATCTTGATCCTCATCACAGACTATTTGACAAAGGTAGGCATCAAGACAGTTCGTCACCCTATAGTCCAAACCTTGCTCCCTATGACTTTTGGTTATTCCCAAGCTCAAGGAAAACCTAAGAGGCTGTAGTTATGAGACAATTGAGGAGATCAAAGAGGCTGTGACAAAGGTCATTGACATGCTCACACAAGAGGACTTTCATGCATGTACTATTAATAAAAATGCCCATACAAAAAAGTCTAGAAACTTATTTAAGGCACCTTGTACCTGTTAATAATTTGTATTGACACAGATTAATTTATCTAGGACAGGGATCTCTCAGACACGAAGTATTTTAAGTAACTTAAATTCTCCATATAATTTTCAAATGTACATGTTCAAATGTGGATATCTTATGAGCCAGAAGAGATAAAAATCGGACATAATCACAAAATCTTTGCCTGTGTATTGACAGTCCTCCCTATGATGAATAAATATACATAAAGTGAAATGTTAGTTTTATAACCTTTGGTTCACGTCTGATTCTACTCCCACATACAAACGGCAAGACTAACAAAACACATGTTTAAACACAAATTTATACATCTAAAATAATTTTATTACAATAAAAGATTCAATTGCCGTGGAATTTTCATAAAACGTGAAATTACAACATTATATGTATTATAATATAATGTACAAATGACTCAAAAAAGAAAACATTATCCATTTGATTAACTGTTTAATGGGGAGAGAGGGAAGCGGATACTTGAGTTAGTAAAGAAAATGGGTGAAGCAATAGGTATGTCAGAAATTTCGTGAAAAATATTGAATAATTCCACCCCGTCTTTCCAAGCTTATAACTCCTCGAAAAATGCAATTCCAGCCCTAATTTTTTTTCAATTAAAGAAGCAAGGACCAAGGTTTCATTAAAAAAACAAAAAAAAAAAACAAACAAAAAAAAGTGTTCTTTTTAAAAAAAGGTTTTAAATTTCGGATTTTACAGGTAAATTTCTAAAAAACACCACTTTTTTTGTTTTAAATTTGAATATATTATTTATTGATCTTTTATCTTCATTTTGTGATATATAACACTTTGGTGAATAAATTAGTTATTTACTTTTTTTATAGACATTTCAAAATGGGAGGCGTGAATTAATTCGACCCCCTAGCTTTCCAAGCTTATAACTATTCGAAAAATGTAATTCAAGCTCTAATTTTTTTTTCAATTAAAGGAACAAGGACCAAGGTTTCATTAAAAAAAAGAAGAAAAAACAAACAACGTTGTTTAAAATAAAAGAAGGTTTTAAACTTCGGACTTTACAGGTAAATTTCTAAAAAACACTACTTTTTTGTTTTAAATTTGAATATATTATTTATTGATCTTTTATCTTCAATATATAAAACGTTGGTGAGTAAATTAATTATTTACTTTTTAATAGACATTTGAAATGGAGGGGGGGGAGTGAATAAAAAACCGTTTGTCCAAAATATTATATTCAGTTTATTGGAAAGAGCATAAAATTTCACACTGACCCTGAAAATATCGTAAAAATTGAAGCAATAGAAAAATTTTGATAGATTTTTAAAGTTTAAAAATTGAAAAATACTGAGCTCATAAAATTCAATTAATTTCATTACATTACATTTTTAAAAATGAAAAAAAGAAATACTTCTATTACTTTTAAAACAACTTTAATAGTTTATTTTGGAAGTATAATCCATAAAGAAAATAAACAATTCACTTTTAAAAGAGAAATTACGAGTTTTTTTATATTTTACTCGCAGTTTCGTATCAGGAGTGTCAAAAATTCCTACAAAAATTCTGATACACCTAGCAGTGCGACAATCAATGATCATTTCTTTCGCAACACAGGGAAACTCCGAATCATCAATGGCCCTTTTTTTGTTCATCTCCGCAATCTCTGCATATACTGACAGGCACTAGCAGTGTCAGAAATTTCGTGAAAATAGTGAATAATTCCACCCCATCTTTCCAAGCTTATAACTCCTCGAAAAATGTAATTCAAGCCCTAATTTTTTTTTTCAATTAAAGGAGTAAGGACCAAGGTTTTATTTAAAAAAAAAACAAAACAAAACAATGTGTTTTTTTTTTTTTAAAAAGGTTTTAAACTTCGGACTTTACAGGTAAATTTCTAAAAAACTGATTTTTTTTTTTGTTTTAAATTTGAATATATTATTTATTGACCTTTTCTCTTCAATTTGTGATATATAAACCTATTAAACCTAAATTAATTATTTACTTTTTAATAGACATTTCAAAATGAGAGGCGTAAATTATTCGACCCCCTATCTTTCTAAGCTTATAACTCCTCGAAAAATGTAATTCAAGCCCTAATTTTTTTTTCAATTAAAGGAGCAAGGACCAAGGTTTCGTTAAAAAAAAAGAAAAAAAGACAAAAAGAAAAAATGTGTTCTTATAAAATAAGGTTTTAAACTTCGGACTTTACAGGTAAATTTCTAAAAAACTGATTTTTTTTTTTGTTTTAAATTTGAATATATTATTTATTGACCTTTTCTCTTCAATTTGTGATATATAAACCTATTAAACCTAAATTAATTATTTACTTTTTAATAGACATTTCAAAATGGGGGGGGGCGTGAAAATGGGGGGGCGTGAAAATGGGGGGGCGTGAATTTAAAAAAAACGTTTGTCTAAAATATTATATTCGGTTTATTGGAAAGAACATAAAATTTCACATTGACCCTGAAAATATCGTAAAAATAGAATCAATAGAAAAATTTTGATAGATTTTTAAAATTTAAAAATTTAAAAATATTGAGTTTAAAAATTGAAAAATATTGAGTTCGGAAAATTCATTACTGTTTTAAAAAAAAAATAAAAATATTTTTATTACTTTTAAAACAACTGTAATAGTTTATTTTGGAAGTATAATCCATAAAGAAAATAAATAACCCACTTTTAACAGAGAAATTACGAGATTTTTATATTGTATTCGCAGTTTCGTGTTAGGGGTGTCAAAAATTCCTACAAAAATTCTGATACTGCTAGACAGGCACACAACACAGATAGGTATAAAATTAACTTTTATTAGCTACGGTAACATTTATTTCTTGTATATTTATATATTTTTTTCGTATAGTTTTGTATTGGCTTCTCTGTTAAATTACCGAATATTTTATTTTTAGATGAATATTGAAAAAATGCTAGTAATTTTATTTATTTATGGTATTTTAAAAAGAAAGTGGGTGTATGTGCATCGGGGAGAGGGCAGTTTTGTTTACAAGAAAAAATTGAACGTCTACTTTTAGGCATCTACATCTAAAACAAAGAAAAACATAATGATTCACTGATTCAGCCACGCCCCTGCAGTAAAAGTAAAAGTAAAAAAAAAAAATCAAATAATACTTACGTATAAAAAAATACATTCAAATGAATTACCTTCCTACAATATAAGAAAACAGAGATCTAAGATGGCGACCGAAAAACAAGTTCGCAGAAAATTAAATAATACAAAATTAAAATAAACCATTTCGGAAGCGGACCGATTTGTTTGATCAAGATTAGAGCTAAAATAATTATTATTTTATTTATTTCAATATTTCAGTTGTAGACAGCTAAAGTCTTCCCGTATTTTCCGCGTGACTGTAACCGGAACCGGTGACGAGTCAAAATAGTCCCTTCGCTTTTTTCATCATGTCTGTAGATATTCTTTTTTATTACGTTTTATTGAAAACACCCCTTTTCCAATATCTTTTCAATGGAATTATTGAAAAACACTTTTTGCAATCTTTTTTTATAAAAATTATTGCAAACACTTTTTGCGATTGTTTCTAAAAACGAAAAAAAATCTTCTCATAAAGGCTAATCTTATTATTTTTATTTCTATAATTTCATAAACGGATACTTATAAGATTTCAAATGAAAATCTTTTATTTTTATAATTCCATTAACATTGTAGCAATATGCTAGAGACATTAAAATGGATGGATAAAGAACGTCCCAGTTACGCGTACATTTGTCGTATGTACCCACGCAAATTCTGTCGAAGTAAAAAGTAAAACTGTTCCTCTTCGCACAGACGTAAGACAGCGCCAGTAAATAATAGTATATCACACGAAACCGTTCGAAGGGACTTTATTCTCTAGCGTACGGAACGAAACTCAAAACACAAACTGAACAAGTAAACACAGATGGAAGACACAGACAACTCAAAATATGCTGAGTTATCTCCCTTGGCCAGGGTTGCCAATTTAGCGGGTTTCCCGCTAGAGCTGGAGAGTTCGTTTGAAATCTAGCGGGTAAATGTTGGATCTAGCGGCTAGCGGTTTTTTCCTCTAAAATCTGGAGATTTCGTTTTGAAGAAATTGAAACCGAAAAAACAAAAAACAAAACGCAAAAATTAATTAGTAAGATAGACACAGCTAACAGCGGCCAGGTCAAAACAAGTCTAAAAAAAAGTTCAGTGTTTTAATATTCAACTGTAAATTTTGCCAAGTAGGTGTGAAGTGAACACTTCCAAATAGATAAGGGTTCAGGACGTACCAATAAGAGAACATACAAATTAAACTGGAAGAGTCAATGATAAAAATCTGGAAATAGGATCCCTAACTTGCGGTCTTGTGGCCCTGTTTGTTTCATTTTTTATCGCCAAGATAGGTTAATTCAGGCTTATATCATTTTTTAACTAGCATTTTTTATTCTTTATTTTTAGCAAAATTATTTTTTTTAAAATAGGATTTTTAAAGTTTATGTTTGTTTTACTATACACATAGATTCATAAAAGGTGTTAAAAAACAAACATAACAAATAAAGGCAAGATAAGTTACTCTTCTACCTACATGGACAAGTTTTAGTCCTGTTGAAACTGAAAATCATTCTGACAACTTCTCAGAATATCTTAAATTTTAATGGTAAAAAGTAATTTATTAATACTGTAACTTGTGCTAATCATTTGGAAAAAAAAGAAAACAAATGATTAAAATAAATCGTTCATGAATTACATTGTTTTTTAACATTTGAATTCTTAAATATAAATAATAATGTAACAAATGATTTAAATAACATTAATTAAGGGTAGGTATATATTGAAGCGGTTTACTGACCAATATTACCAGCTAATTTTGTCCCTTTTTTCAGTCATGATACAGCGAATTAATCGACTTATTGTTTTGTTGTCTGATTTTTGCAATTTCTTAAAACTGTTTATTTTTCAAATGCTAATTTGTTTTCTGGGGGTTTGTGGATGTGATCATTCTGCATTATAATTGGATACAAAAATGCATTTTAAGTAAAAAGATCACTATTGTCTAATTGCCTGTCGAAATTAATAAAAATAAATTCAACAAATCTGAAAAATGATCGAGTAAAACATTACAATTACAAGAAAAAAAATCTGTCGAAAAATGCAGTTTTATGTTTCTTTTATTGCAGTCAATACCGACTGAGTTTTTTGTTTGTTTTAGTAAAAAAAAAAAAAAAAAAAAAAAAAATGCTCAAAAAGATCTAAAACTTTTAGATCTTCTTTTTAAGCATGTCTTTTTTTTTGTTTTTATTTTTTGGAATTTTTGGAATTTTTACTAATTTCGACATGGCATGTAATTAGGTAATAATGTTTTTACTTAAAATGTATTTTTGAGTTTTATTCGTTGATTTTTTGTTGTTGTTATTTTTATTATGCAAATATTTATTTGAATTGTATTTTGCGACAATTTCTTCGGTGATATTGTGATCTTAAATTTGTAATTTAATTTTTTATAAAAATTGTGATTTCATAATTTGTTTCTTACACAAGCAAAACCTCCCACTAACCAAATAGCAACCAATTAATATTTGTGAAAAAGTAATATTTATTTGCAAGAGTCAGATACATTAATATTCGCAAAATGATAAATAAAACAGACAAATTCTTATCTGCACATATTTCATAAATTAATACTTAGGACTTGCTGCTACATTGGATGTTTAATTTTTAACAGATGGTCCAGTGGAGGTAGTTACATACTCCATCATGTTTCGGTGTGTAGTAGCCATCCCTGAAAAAACATTGCAACTTAATACTAGATGAATCACACTTTCCAATTCCGTGTGGCAGAATCTACATTTGTGGTCATTAGTGAAATCTACTTCTTCTTGAATGCATTGGCCATCAATTCCTCGTCTTAAGCAGCCATTATAATCCTTTCCTGATCGTGTTGGAGGGATCCCCTTTTGAGTCAGTCCAAGGAAACTTCTTTGTCTATGTATTCTTGGGAGAGTTCCTCCAGAAAATACTTTGCACGCTGATGTTGGTCCCACTCTTTAAGGTTCCTCTTTTGAAAGGTCTCGGTATAATTGTGCCGACTCTTTCTTGCTATTTCTGTGGCAGGCTTGTTTGGTGCTTCATCCTCATCTGAGAGACAGCCCTGACCAAAATGCTTGGCCAGCTGGGTGACTGATGTTGTTCTGCTGGCTCTTGTCTCTTGATGTTCATATACCATTGAGAGGGTGTGGTTCTAGGAGCTTCTCAGATACTGGCCTGTGCTCACTATTGTTGCTCTTTGTTGGTGGTTGATCTCTGAGAGTCCTAGTCCTCCTTCTCCCCTGGGCAAATACAGTCTTGGTAGACATTTATTTCCAAATATTATTTTATGAAGCGTTAGTAGTTTCCGTGTCTTTATAAATCTAGCTGGTTGATGTATTTTTGGACCAGTCAATGATATCAAAACTATGTTATTACTGGCATGGCAAGCTAGTTGACGGCAGTAATTTTATTTTTATTTGTTTTGCAGATCTTCCTTACACGGTACACATACTCTTTGCCTATATTCTCCCTCATCTTGGCATGTTGCATGTTGTCATTTTCTTCAATATTAACAACAGCGGAGTTACTATCTTTCAACGCATATCTGAGAAAATTGACCAAGTCCTATCTGCTTATCCTTCAGCTAACATTCACGTATGCAGAGACTTCAATGTTCACAACGTCGAATGGTTGACCCACTCAAACAAGACCGATGATGAGGGGAGGTTCTGTCATGATGTCTCCATTACCTATGACCTCACTCAGATTGTTCAGGAACCCACCCGTGTGCCCGACAATGACGGCCAGTATGCGAGCCTACTAGACCTTTTTCTCACAACTTGCCCTGAACTATGTTCAGTTTCTGTTCTGTCGCCTTTTGGATCTTCCGACCACTCTGTTGTATCAATTAAGATAAAAATGAAATGTAATAAGTCCCCAGACGTACCTCTCCATCATACAGTATATCGATACACTAAGGCTGACTGGGATAGCTTCCGTACATTTATATCTGATCTACCTCTGCATTCCATGTTTAAAAAGGATGTGTCCTCTATAGTATTAGACCTGACTGAATGGTTAATTGTAGGTATTGACCATTTCATACCCTCTAAAAAGTTTCAGCAAAAACCTAACAGCCAGCCATGGTTCTCTCCAGAATGTGCTGCTGCCATTGCGCACAGAAATCACTTTTTCCACTGCTTCAAACGTAATAGATGTATGGAAACTAAAGCCGTTTTCAGGACTGCCAGCAACCATTGTAAGAAAGTAATAAGGAACGCAAGAGAGTTGTATGCTCAATCTGTTAAGTCCAAAGTAGCTGAGCAGCGGCTTGGTTCCCACCAGTTTTGGCAAATAGCAAACAGAATCCTGAACAGAAGCGTGTGCTCCATCCCAACTATTATCAATGGACCTGAGGTAATCTCGTCAGCATCAGACAAAGCCAAACTCTTTGTCAAGAACTTTGCAGCTAATTCTACCCTTTGCGACCAAGGCCGCCAACCCCCAATATTTCCTCCTGTATCAGAAAACACGCTATGTGATATACATATATCTGTACGTGATGTTGCCAAGCTAATCAAAAACCTTGATTCCAGTAAAGCAACTGGCCCTGACGGTATTCCAATTATAGTACTCAAAAAACTTCAACCTGAACTAGCGCCCATACTTAAAAAACTGTTTAAACGTTGTCTTAAGGAGAATAGTTTCCCATCTCCCTGGAAAATCTCATCAGTATGCCCTGTATTTAAGAATTCAGGTGATCGCTCATCCCCCTCTCAGTACAGGCCAATAAGTCTCCTGTGCGTCATGAGTAAGTTGCTAGAATCTGTGTTAAATACAGGAGTAATCAACCATCTCAACAAAAATAACCTTCTTAGTGATACTCAATATGGTTTCCGTTCTGCTAGATCTACAGCAGATGTGCTTACAGTTATATCGCATAGGATTAGCAAATTGCTCGACGGTGGCAATCTTTCTGGGGCAATTGCTCTTGACATATCTAAAGCCTTTGATAGGGTATGGCATAAAGGTTTACTTCATAAGATCGCTAGCTATGGTATAGCTGGAAAAGTCTTCTCAATTATTAAATCATTTCTTTCTGATAGGTTCATAAGAGTAGTAGTTGAGGGGCAAAAATCAGAAGCTCACAGTATTAATGCCGGTGTCCCTCAGGGGTCCATCCTGGGCCCAACTCTTTTCCTGATCTACATTAATGATCTTCCAAATCACATCCTTACACCATTTGTAGACATTTATGCTGACGACACTACCATTTATGGTAGCACATCTAAGACAGGAAACGACCAAGTTCTCTCCAATTCTCTCTCCTCTGATCTTGAGCACGTAGTACAATGGGGAAAGGAGTGGCTGGTTACTTTTAATGCATCTAAAACCAAGCTTCTCTCTTTACATCATCAACATTCTAATACACATTTGGCATCAATTGAAATGAATGGCTCTCGTCTTCAGGAGGCCTCAAGTTTTGACAAGCTTCTGGGCTTTACCATTACTCCTGATCTTAAATGGAACACGTACATCAAATCTGTTGCCAAGGCCGCTGGAAAAATGGTGGGATCTTTCTATCGATCCGGTAAATATCTCACTGCTGATGCTATTCTCTATCTATATAAGAGCCAGGTACGTCCAAGGATGGAATACTGTTGCCACATCTGGGCAGGAGCTGCTAGAAAGGACTTGTCCTGCCTTGATAGAGTTCAAAATAGACTTCGTAGCCTCATAGGAGATGTCCTTTTCTCCTCCTTGCAACCTCTATCTCACAGAGGAGATGTTGCGAGTTTGTCTCTGATGTATCGTTATTTTCATGGCAAGTGTTCGACTGAGCTTCAATCTATGGTCCTCCCTCGCCAACCTTTCACAAGAAACACTCGTCTAGCTGTAAACACGATCAATAATTCCCCCACTCTTTATCTGTGCCTAAACCTAAACGTAGATTCCATGAACAAAGCTTCTTTCTTAGAACTGTACGCCTGTGGAATTGTCTTCCGTTTTCCTGCTTTCCGGCTGACTACAATATGGTTGTGTTCAAGTCTAAAGTAAATAAGTTCTTGATGAGCCGTTCCATATAAGTTATCAAATTTACCAAATTTTCATTACTAATGATTACTATATTGTCCAATTTCTACTGTACACTCTTTAACCCTTATCCTTGAGTGGCCTCTGGGCCTTGATAATGTGGTGATGCCTATGTAAAAAAAAAGAAAAAGATATTTGTAAGGCTCGAGCTCTTTTAGATCCCTGATGTCAATGTCTTCATTAAGCTGCATATTTTCTTTGTGGGTCTTCTTCCCAGCTCTGAGTGTACACTTGGCATATTTATCCAGGCCAAACTTCATTCCGATGTCATTAGAGAAGGTGTGTAGTACCTGCAGAAGCTGGTGCAGATCCGTGTCAGAGCTAGCATACAGTTTAAGGACATCCATGAAGAGCAGATGGTTTACTTTCTTGCTTGGTTCTCGATGGCACCCCAGAATCAAATTTTAGGCGCTCAGATTGTTATTCAGGAGTTTGCTGAGTGGGTCTATTGTTATACAGAAGAGTAAGGGAGATAAGCTGTCATCTTGGAATATTCCCCTCTTGGCATTTACTTCAGGGTAATGGTCTTTTCTCCATTGTGTCTTAAGGATATTGTAGTTTTCCACATCTGAAAGTGAGCCCCCAGTGTTTGTCTAATTACTGGGTGGATCTTGTATAACTCAAAGCACTGACGTAACCATTAGTGTGGCACGCTGTCAAATGCCTTCTGGTAATCAATCCATGCCATGCTCAGTTTTTTGCCTCTTCCTACGGTCTTCTAAGATTGTCTTGTTGATCAATAGCTGATCTTTGGTACCGAGGCATTTTCTTCTGCACCCTGTCTGCTCTTTTTCAAGGTAGGTCCCAGAAGATAGGTGGTCATATATAACGTCGGCTACCAGACCAGTGAAAAGCTTTTAGGTAGTTGTTAGGCAGCATATTGGCCTGTATTTATTATGGCAATGTCTCTTTTGTCTTAAGTATGAGGCTGATGCCCCCCTCTGTCAGCCAGGGTGGTGTTGCTTCTTCACCTCTTAGCATCCCGCTGAAGCAATCACTGTAGTGGCGATGAAGTGCAGTCAATTGTTTCAGCCACAAGTTTGGGACATTGTCGATGTCAGGTGCTTTGTGGGTGGATAATTATGCCAGTTTTCTTGTTATTGTCCCAGGAGTTATAACTGGTTCTTGCATCTGAGGCTTGCTTTCGTTGAGCCTAATAATATCTTCAATCCACTGGGCCTCTTGATTGTATTTTGCCTTCTGTTTCAAATAGAGGCCTCCAGTAGTTTTCCAGGTCTTCCTATGCAGGTGGACTATCGACATTTACCGAGTATGCATTCGTATGTGTTTTTGTAGAGTTGTATTTTTTGAAAACGCTAAACCACAAATTTCAAAAGAATAAGATTTTCTTCCAGTGTGTGTATGTAAGTGACTCTTCATGGAAGATCTATCGATAAATGCACAATCCCACTCTAGACAGCGATGTGGTATATCTTTCACTTTGGTCTCTTGGTCTTACTGGATTCAAGGACAAGGATTTATCTAGTCTGATGGAGTATCCAGCTTCGTGCCGTTGAGATAACATCACTTGGAGAAGGTGCACCATTCCTCGTAAAAGCTAATGTGAGTCAGCCATAGTGAGATCGTGATTTTGAATATTTGGTCAGGGTTTACTTCTATGGAAAAAGTATCCTCATGCCAGGTTGTTCTGACAAACCCCTGTACAGAGAGACCATAGACACTCGAGGACAGTGTCTAGTAGGCATTCAACTTCTCTCACCAGTGTGTATTCGCATGTGTGCTTTCAATGTAGAAATCTAAGAAAATGCAAATCCACAAATTTTACAAGAATATGGGTTTCCCCCGTGTGTGTTTTGTTAGAGTAGAATATAAAGCAAATGCTGAACCACAAATTTCACAAGAAAAAGGTTTCTCGCTAGTGTGTGTTCGCATGTGTTGGTTCTTATTATGATCAGTTGAAAATGCTGATCCGCATATTTTACAAGAAGACTCTTTCTCTCTTTTTTTGTATTTTACTTCAGTAAGTTTTAAGAGATCAAGGGGCTCCCTCCACTTGATTCCGTAATGATTTAAATTTATATCCGAGGGCTTTGTTCCCTTTATGCCTGCTATCTGTATTTCATTACATTTTCCAGGGATTGCTTCTAAGTGTGTGTTCGCTTGTGTCTATTCAGAATTTTGAAAATGCTGAACCACAAAATTTACAAGAATGAGGTTTCTCTCTAGTGTGTGTAAGCATATGTTTGTTCATAGCAGACCTATGCGAAAAAGCTAAACCACACACTTCATAAGAATGTCCTTTCTCTCTTTTTTTGTTTTATTTTACTTCAGTCACAGTTCTCAGAAGTCAATGGGGCCCACAACCTGGGGCTAACACTTGAACTCTATATGAGATACATAGATATTCGCATGTTCTATTTAACTTCTTTATTTCTCAAACACTGAGTTAGTAAATAAATTGAGAACATAATTTTCCTCTCCCCAATTAACCATTTTCATGGTGGAGTATCCAGCTTTGTGCTGTTACTTGAGGTAACATCACTTGGAGAAGGTGAACCATTCCTTCAAAAAGCTAATGTGGGTAAGCCATTGTGAAGAGATCTAATTTGGGCTGCGAATACTATGTGATTTTGAATATTTGGTCAGGGTTTACTTCTATGGAAAACGTATCCTCACGCCAGTTTGTTCTGACAAACCCCTGTACAGAGAGACCTTAGACACTCGAGGATAGTGACTAGTAGGCATTCAAGTTCTCTCCAGTAGGCATTCAAGTTCTCTCCAGTAGGCATTCAAGTTCTCTCCCTTCCTCTCCATTGTTTTTGCATGTGTGACTTCAAGTTAGACATGTATGAAACTGCAAATCTGCAGATTTTACAAGTATAAGGTTTCTCTCCTGTGTGTATCAGCGTATGTCTTTTCATTGCAGAACTGTCAGAAAATGATGTTGCACAAACCTCACAAGGATATGGTTTTCCCCCTGTGTGTGTTCGTATGTGTTTTTGGAGATGTTTTAGTTGAAAATACTGCACCACATACTTCACAAGAATAAGGTTTTATTGCAGTATGTTTTTGCATGTGTTTTTTTTAAATATCAGTATTTGTTTCCATATTAATTACTGGATTAGACTACGTTTAAATATTCTCTATGTTTCTTTCTGAAAAAAAGATTCAAATATATTGCTATTAGGTTTTGATTGAAGCGTATGTTAGCATATATAATCAAGTCTAAATTTCCCCAAAAACTGATATATCCTTTTTCAGAAAATAACATTATTTAATAAGAATTGTTGTAAACAAATATTTATTATGCAATTACAAAATTTCTGATTTACTATGTTATATTTCCATTCAAATTGAGGTAGTATGCCTTTGCATGGGTCATTAAAAATCAGTATTTGTTTCCATATTAATTAATAGATAAGACTACGTTTTTATGTTCTTTATTTTATTTTTCTAATAAAAGATTATTCGCATATATCACAATAAGGTTTTTCATTGAAGCATGTGTTAGCATGCATATTATTCAATTCTAAATTTGCTAAAAAAGCTGATATATCCTTTTTAGAAAAATAACATTTTTGTCCTCTTATTCAATAAGGGTTGCTGTAAGCAGATATACCTTATACAATTTGAAGTATGCAAAAATTCTTATTTATTTGCTTTTCATTTGGATTTGATGAGTTCAATGCATCTCTTATCTGAAATTTAAACATAAATCTGATTAAACAAATTAATATTATGTTTATTAAACTATATTTTAATCATTTAAACATGATAATTGCAAACGACATTCAATACATAGACTTAATGTATATATATATATATATATATATATATGTGTGTGTGTGTGTGTGTGCTTTTTACATATATGTTTTTATCATCTGTTTTTTAATGAAAGATTATTTACATATATCACAAACAATTAAAACATCTTAATAGTATTTTCCGCTTCAGACAGACATACCAAATCTCACTTATCAGTAAGTAATAGTATATTTTAGGCTTAAGACAGACAGATACCAAATTTTACTTATCAGTCGAAGTAATAAATTTAGCCAAAAAGCTGATCTATACCTTCAGAAAATTTGTCCTTTAAATTTTTATTGAAATACAAATGATCAAAAATGCTGATATATACCTTTCAGAAAAGGTAAAAATATTTTTCTTACATTCTTTTAAATGGATGAGTTTATTTATCTATTAGTGTACCAGAAAAGATCAGAAAGAAAAATAATCGATTATTATGATGACTACTATAATCAAAAATTAAATAAAACCTATTCCCATGTAAATATTCATAACGTGTACAATGAAGTTTTTATCAAGTGTTAAAAGCTTTATATGCAGGATTTTTGAAGTACCAGTTGAAAAATTATCTTGTTAGTTGAGTATATTGCTCCGCTGTAGTTTCAGTTTGTAAATACTGACGTGAGTTTATCTTTTTTCTTAGCTTGTTCGAAAACTTTTTTAGCAATTTTCTATCCTCTTTATGAATTCGAGTTTCTCAACTCCACTAAAAAATCCGATACAAATATTGTTTAGAAAAGGTATGTGTGTTTACAAAAAAGACAAGACTGGTGTTTACAAAAAAGACAAGATGAGATATTTTTGAAGTTGAGAAAATATATTGTTAGTTGAGTATATTGCTTTATTGTAGTTTCAGTGTGTAAATACTGATGTGAGTTTATTGTTTTCCTTGTTAGTTCAAAAACTTTTTTTTTGCTAATGGTCTGTTGTAAGTATCCCTTTTAAGTATCTATTTTCCAAAGAATACAATAGCGAATTACTTAAACCATTTACTCAGTTATGATTGACAGTACGAAAGCATGCTAACCCGTTTAATGGGTAAATGAGTCCTGTTAGAGATTTCCTGCAGATTCCTGAGTTCAAGAAAATATTTCCAAGTTCAACATTATACACCTCAAGAAATCTGTAGCAAAATGTAGTAATCAAAAATCATGACCAAAGATAGGAAATAGTCAGTTTCACCCAGAACCGCCCACCTCTAGAAGAGAGGGATTTCTTGGCTGTAATGACCATAGAGAAATAAGGAGACAGAAAAAAAAAGGCAGAAGAAAACTCACTTCTCGCAGATTCGTGGTTCGTCACAAATAACAATCAAATCGCCGGAACCACCTACGCACAATCTGCAGAACACTGCCTGACTGCTTCCCAGCATCCTGCCTTTATAGTGGTCAGAATTATATAATTGCATAATCATGCGAGAACACACGTGTGAGAATTGCATGGGGTCAACGCCAATAAAAACCGATGGATGCCATCTTGGAACTCTCTTCCGCCCAGCCCACAACACAATAGATGTATCCGAGGTAAGCTTTTTATTCCCCATATTTCGGTTATTGCCAATTTCGCTACAAAATCCAGTGGTTATATCTGCTGAAACGTTGTGCAAATATCATAACAAAAGTCTGAATAGTCAAAATAATACAAATTGTCAATCCTCATCTTTAAACATAAAATAAAAAAGAGTTTTAAATTTCATAAAAAATCATGAAAAACCCTGCTTGAATATCAACAACGTTTAGTAAACAAACAAGAAAAATAAGTTATATTTATTTTTTATTTAACTGTCATTATGTAAACACGTTTCTCTGAAGCTTTCATGTTCCCAGATTCAAATAATCTCCCATCAGAGAACGACCAATAGCAAAGAAGTTAACAACGTTTTAAGTAATAATGAGGAATATAATTCGGACTTATTTAAGACTTCTACAAGGTTATGACTGACTGAACAGGAGCATATTACTCCATTGATTAAATATAGTAGTTTTATTCAGAAATAATTATGGTTTCTACTGAGTGTCCGTATGTGTTTTAGTAGATTTATCTTTTGAAAAATGCTGACATGTCTCTATTAATAGCAGATCTATGAAAAAAATGCACAAAAATAGAATTAAGTTTTCTTGCTTTTTTTTATTTTATTTTACTTCAGTCGAAGTTATCAGAAATCAAGACTGGGACTAAAACTTTAACTTTATGTGAGATACATAGATATTCGAATGTTCTATTTAAGTTCTTTATCTCTGAAACACTAAGTTTATAAAAAAAATTGGGAACAATTTTTCTCTCTCTAATTAAACATTTTCATGCTATAGAATATCTTTCGTTTTGGTCTCTTGGTCTTACCGGATTCCAGGACAAGAATTTATCTAATCTGGTGGAGTATCCAGCTTCGTGCTATTACTTGAGGTAACATCACTTGGAGAAAATGCACCATTCCTCAGAAAAGCTAATGTGGGTTAGCCATAATGAGATCTTCTTTGTGCTGCGAATACGAAATGTGATTTTGATTATTCGGTCAGAGTTTACTTGTAGGGAAAATTATCCTCATGCCAGGTTGTTCATCCAAACCCCTATACACTAAGACACTCAAGGATAGTGTTTAGTAGGCATCCAAGTTCTATCACTTTTTTGTTTTATTTTACTTCAGTCAAAGTTCTCAGAAGTCAAAGGGCTCACAACCTGGGGCAAACACTTGAAGTCTATATGAGATACACAGACATTCGAATGTTCCATTAAAGTTCTTTATCTCTCAAACACTGTGTTAGTAAAGAAATTGAGAACATAATTTTCCTCTCCCCAATTAATCATTTTCATACATTGTAGTATATCTTTTGTTTTGGTCTCTTAAGCTCCCTGGATTCCAGGACAAGAATTTATCTAGTCTGGTGGAGTATCCAGCTTTGTGCTAATTGTTGAGGTAACATCACTTGGGGAAGGTACACCATTCCTCGGAAAAGCTAATGTGGGTTTGCCATAGTGAGATCTTATTTAGGCAGCGATTACTATGTGATTTTTAATATTTGGTCAGGGTTTACTTCTATGGAAACGTATACTCATGCCATGTTGTTCTGACAAACCTCTGTACAGAGAGACACTCGAGGATAGTGTCTAGTAGGAATTCCTCACCAGTATGTGTTCGTATGTGTATTTGTAGACTTGCCTACCAAATATGAGACATCACACTGCTATCTGAGATTCCAATATATTTATATTAATAGCCTGGGTGCCTAGTGTTGTGCAGGTGTTTGGAGGTGTGTGTTGAGCAAAAAAAATATGATAGTAGGCAGGCAGGTTTGAACCCATGAAGCAAAGGCGGAAAAGAAATTGAAAGGAAACCTGATGTCTTACTGCTACTCCATGACGTGACCAGAAGTTTGGAACATTGAAATTAGTAAAGTCATTCCAACTGATACATTGATTTGCAAAAATGGCGACGTAAGAAAACTGATCCTCATTGTAGAATACTGTCCACTTGAGAGTGAAGGAATTAATATTTTTAGCCAATTTTCAGAGATTTGTCGTCCAAAGGACTGAGCTTTAAAATGATATCAATCTCGTGAAAATCCGTCGCCTGTGTCTAATGTTTTAGGCAGACAGACATTTAAACAGACAGGAGGGATTTATATAATAGATAACCGGTAATCAAAGTACATGGATTACTGGTTATTCTGCCATTTTTGAAATGCTGAACCACATAGAATGAGGTTTCTCTCCAGTGTTCAAACCTATAGTCAAATGCTGAACCACATAGAATGAGGTTTCTCTCCAGTGTTCAAACCTATAGTCAAATGATGAAACACATAATTCACAACTACTACTAGTTTTTGTATATTTGTTTTTACTTTTTAATTTACTTCAGTTACTTTTAAGGGACCAGGGAGTTCCCTCTTGAAGCTAATACTTTATTTCATTATAATTTGAATTTATATCCGAAAGCACTGCCAAGAATAATACATTACTCCAGTATTTGTAAACACGTATCTATTCAAAGCAGATCCATCTGGAAATTAAAAAACTATATACTCTACATGAATAGAGGGTTTACTGCGTATGTGTTTGTATGTGTATTCGTAGACTTGTCTTTCTTGAATATGCAGAACCACAAACTTTACAAGAATAAGGTTTCTCTCCAGTGTGTTTTCGCATGTGTGTTTTTAAGGAAGATAGCTGAGAAGTTGTAAACTTACAGATTTCACAAGAATATGGTTTCTCTCCAGTGTGTGTTCGTATGTGCTTTTTGAGAGTAGATTTGTGTGAAAATGCTAACCCACATATCTCACAAGAAAAAGGTTTATCTCCAGTGTGTATTCGCATGTGTTGATCCTTACTATAACGAGTTGAAACTGCGAAGCCACATACTTCACAAACATGGGGTTTCTCTCCCGTGTGAGTTCGCATGTGTGTATTCAGAGCAGATTTATTTGAAAACGCTGAACCACATATTTCACAAGAATGAGGTTTCTCTCCCGTGTGTGTAAGCATGTGTTTTTTCATAGCAGACCTATGCTTAAAAGCTGAGCCACACACTTCACAAGAATGCGATTTCTCTCCACTATGTATTTTCATATGTGATTTTAAGGTATAAGTGTATGAAACTGCAAATCCGCATATTTTACAAGAATATGGTTTCTCTCCAGTGTGTGTTCGCATGTGCATTTTTAAAGAAAAATTTCTTGAAAATGCTGAACCACAAACTTCACAAGAATATGGCTTATCTCCAGTGTGTGTAGACATGTGTCTCTCCCTAGCAGATTTACTTGAAAATTCTGAGCCACACACTTGGCAAGAATGAGTTTTTTCCTCTGTGTGTGTTGGCGTATGTCTATTCATAGTTGAAGTTACTTAGAATGACACACGTCACACAAATATGTGTTTTTTTACTTTCTTTCCTTTCAACTAGATGTCAAACATCCATCTACTAACTAAGGTATTCCAAATAAACGATTTATTTAATATTCTGACCACATTTTTAAGTGCATTTTTTTCATCTCTTTTGAACTATGTTCATCAGATATATTTGCCAGGTAGTTTTTGAAATTTTTTTCTTGAGTTCCGTTGATCCTAATGAGTGTTTGTATGTGTATTTGTAGATGTGTCTAAGTTGAAAATACTGCACCACATACTTCACAAGAATAAAATTTCGCTGAAGTATGTGTTTGCATTTGTCTGTGAAAACTATCATTTGTTTCTGTATAGGCTATAATTTTCCCTTCTCTTGTCTGAAAGTAAAAAATACATCTTATTAAACAAAGATAACTTGAATGTGTATTAACATATATTTCTTTCATTTTAAGCATAACTGCAAATAATCAGTACACAATTACTATATATATATATATATATATATATATATATATATATATATATATATATATATATAGACAAATATTATTGAATAGCACGGAATTATTCTATTTTACAATTTTCCTTTTTATCTTCTCCAATCTCCGAATAGTCCTTTTTGTGTTTTTCTCAAAATTGTATATGTTGGATCCATAATCGCGAGCGCTTTCGACAGAAGTACTTCTATCACCCTCAGGCATATTGTAGAAATAAATGTAGGGATTGTTCTTTAATTTACTTATATATATACAATTTACAGTAAAACACAAAAAGGACTATTCGGAGATTGGAGAAGATAAAAAGGAAAATTGTAAAACAGAATAATTCCGTGCTATTCATTAATATTTGTCTAAATGAGAAAACGCTGCCTAAATACACACAATATATATATACATATATATATAAACCGCTTTTCATCAAACGGAAATGGAATCATGTCGTCTTTTCTATGGCGACAATTCTTATCGTTCCATTCTGTTTAATTTCACTTTACATGTATATTGGCAAAAATATTGTGCTTTTTAATGCATTGAAGCGCATTCAATTAATATATATATATATATATATATATATATATATATATATATATATATATATACATGACGAATCCTAGCGTGGATGAAACGCGGAATATTCTGTGTAACTTAATCGCCATATATATTTTATAACTTACTATATATGTATATATATATATATATATATATATATATATATAAATAAATATATGTATATATATATAATTGCAAATAATCAGTAGATAATTACTATATATATATATATATATATATATATATATATATATATATATATATGTATAAACATGATAAAGTACATAAATTTATTTACTCAATTTTACACTTTGAACACAAGATTATTGTCATTACATAGGAATAGAGGAGTTAATATAACGAGTGAAGAAGCATCAATACTGAAAGTCAGACTATAAATTAGGAAGGAGGTAGAAGAGGGGGTAAAATAGGAACCATTCCTTCAATGGAAAGGGAAAATAGTTAGTTTATACGAATGAGATTTTAGATGGAAAAATAGGAAAGAAATCAATTTACCTTCCCGGCAGAAATTGATCGAAACCTCGTTTGTTTTTCAGATAAGGATATTTGTATTATTTCATTTATTAGAACTACAATGTTTATCTTGAGTGTTATTATAACAACGCAGAACATATATTGTAAAAGTTGAAATAATTTTCATCTAACTAATAATACATGTTCTGTAATAAGTGATATAGTTACTATAATTGAGTTTTTGAACAGCATTTTTACAAAAGTTTTATTTTTACTTTTACAGAATACAGACGTCAGCCAATAATTTTAGTGTATTACTGAATAAGACCTCATACTAAATTAAATATAAACCTTTTTCTAGATAAAAATAAATTCTTATTTAATAAGCGTTTCTTTTTTATTACAACAAAATTAAATTAATTTAATGAAATTAATACACGTTGCATGATCCTTACTTTCTTAAAATGAACATTTTGTGTTTAAACATTGTTAACGTTTTTTTCTAAAAACTAATTTGCCTTTTATGATAATGATGCAATTTTTAGCTTAAAATGTGTATATATTCTTTAATTCGAGATATAGTTTTGTAGCTGAATTGGACAACAATATTAGGGAAATTGATTATGTGATAAAAGTAATGAAGAATTGCCTCTCTCTATCCTATCAGGTGACAGAATGAGAAAAGGAAAGAGAAAAAATATCTTCGTTTGTACAAGGCTCATTAATTTGCATATGAGGATAGAAACTGTTATGAAAAGAACGAGTTGGAAGCACGAGATGATGATCTGATTTTATTCTGAGAGACAGAACGAATGGTGGAAATTACAATTGAAGTTAGTTATGGGAAAGCAGGAGTTCGAACATGTATAATTCCCCATTTAATTTCCTTTTTTTTAAATAAATTTTTTTATTCAAGCTATTTTGGCCTGACATCTGGCTAATCCTCGAATTCAGTGGCATAGCAATGGACACTCCAATAATAGAATGGTTGGAGGATCTTCAGTTAACTTGTGAGTTGTGAAAAATAACCTAGCTGGAACGAGTTCTGCCAGAACAATTGAAAGGTGCGACTTGGAAAAAATATCAGTAGCTTCTAGAAGAAGAACAGAATAATATTGAGGAAATCAAACATACCTTTGTAAAAGCCTACTGAACAGACGCATTTGCAGTCTTTAAGAAATTCACCAGTCACTGTCTTTTCCCAGGAAAGCCTGTAGACAAGTTCTTGACAGACTCCCTATAAACCAGTTCAGTGATGCTACATTTGCTAGGATCGAACCTTATGCCTGTGCCACAATCAGAATAGAGGAACCAGACTTCAATGCTGAGTTCAATGACCAGACAAAGTCTTGGATGGTATCATGGAGGTAGTCAATCAATCAGCCACACAATGGACTCACCAACAAGGTACCTGAGTATCTGATATTTGACTGAATTCGACATGAGTACTGTCTGGAATTACAGACATAGTTGACCAATGGAGGGCTACTTCCCTATTCTGAGGAAGAGCCTGGTTTCCTAAAGGTTCTGATTCTATAAATGGCCATTTTTCTAGAAAATAAGACTCAGGTGCGTCCAGTGTTGGACTTTTATTAGCTATATGAACACATCAAGCCCTATACAGTACATGCTGATGTCTGTGTGCAAACACTAAGAAAATGGAAGAGGAATGGCTGGAATGTGTCCTTACTTGAACGTTAAAGGGCCTATCTACATGTGCATAAGCCTTATGGCTTGGTACAGCCATAACGATTTATGCACACACACTTGTAGATAGGTCTTGTGATCATCAAAGGAAAAAAGTACTGCCTGACATGCATGATTTTCATGCTCAATGTAGCACTCTCCATCATGTAAATTATTGTTAAGGAAAAACGATATCCGACAAGCAACATCGACATACATTGACAATGTATTTATCAAGGCAAACATAGTTTCTGCAACAAAAGTGAAACAGCATTTGGCCGATCTTGTATTAGCAAGAAAAGAACTAGAGCGTTTGCAGAATGGTGTGAGGGTGCTTGGCCTATCAGTTCGGGGAGAGGGCTGCAGTTTGATATGGGAATGAGAAAATGAGGTTCCCAGTTTTCTCTGTGCTTTTACCCGACAAAGTATATTCTCATTTAGTGGGAATTTGATTGAGCACTTCCCAGTGATTAAGTGGCTCAGGGTAGCTGCAGCATTTGTTAAAAGAGTAGTGGACGTGACAAAAAAGCTCGGATGACAGTCAATTAACAACAATGATTGAAAGATTGCCGTAAGAGTGCACCAAGAAGACACTGAGTGAGGAAAGTGGATGGTTCTGAACTGGACGTTGGAGCCACCATGGAGGATGCAAGCTAGTTATTAAAGGAAGGCGATATGCAGCATATAAACCTTGCAAAGCTCGATGCTGTGCTGAAAGGAGTGAACATGATATTGATGTTGGGAGGCAACCATGCTGCATCTGATTTTGTGTACAAGTGGATCACAGACACCCTCACAAGTAAAGCTACAGTGTGACCTTGACTGGATGCACCAAAGCGGCCAATGAAATACTGATTAGGCAAAGGCTTGACACACTTGGAAGTTTGGTCATAGAATATAAACTGCCCGTAGATGCAGTATTAGTGAGATGCAGTATTAGTGAGATCAGAACGTAACTGAGCAGATAATATAACGAGATACCTGCAGCAATAGTTTGATCATGTCAAAAAAGTGGGTGAACCTTCACACTGTGTGGGAGCAGTGTTGACAAGTAAGTATGACCTTGACTGGATGAAGTCTGTCTATCAAAAAATTGCGACTCCAGCATAAGATGAACATTATACTTTGTTAAACAAGTGGACCCCACGATTCCTAAGGCATTGGTTAGAGTTGTGGTAAGAAATTGCAAAAAATGCCAGTTGCCATACCTTTAATTTTTTAACACATAAAATTTACACTTTTTCCTTTTAGAAATTAACTTTTTAAATCTTTCAAATATAATCAAAATTTAAATGTAAACTAAAAAAAATAATCCTTTTACATTTCTTTTAAGAAGCACAGAGGCTTGTTAAACGATCATTTTTGCCGGTACCTAGTTAAAACACAAATAATCATATTTAGGTAGGTAAAAGACTCACTTATCTTTCGTTTGGTAACATTTATTTGATGTTGCTATTGTTTTACACTAATTTTTAATTCTGTTAACTACAGCTCAGCATACAAAGACAATAGGGTAAATTTTTACTTTCTCTCCACCTTTAAAATTACGATTTTACAGGTTTTCGGGTCTGCTGTAAACGAATATCATATTTAAATTGAGCGTAGGCAAGTAGTTTTCTGGACATTAAGACATTTTTTCAATGTATTACGTAATAAATATCAGTGGCATTCGCCATTCTTAACATGGGGAGGAAAGGGGCAGTAACATGCATGCCTATTAGTTCTTTTCAGTTGGAAAAAACATGGCCTGTGGTAAAAACTCAATGGATTAGATTCGTTTTAAGAATACCCTTTTGGCTATTCTTAAAATGAATATCGCTATAAAGTCGAATATCGCTAATATTTATCCATATATCTATAAAAGTGAACGTGTCTGAGTGTCTGTCTGTCTGTCTGTGTACATTTCCCTACGCAATAACTCTGTCAATTTTTAGTCTACAGACTCGAAATTAGATATACAGGATACTGAGATTTGGGAAAATCTATGTGATCGGTAATCGGCCAGAAATTTGGCTGTTAAAGGGTCAAAGTTCAATGATTTGACCTTTGAGAACTCTATCAAACTCCTCCGACAATTTTGGGTCTACACACTTGAAATTTTAGATATAGGTTCCTTGGACATGGATCTAACTTAATAACTTGATTTGAGCCCAAAACAATAAATGTTAAGAGCTCATAATAGGCGTCAAATGTAAAAAAAAAATTGACCCTTTTTTTCAGCATACACCTCCAAACACCCGGGCAATGCCGGGCACCCTCGTTAGTATATATATAAAAGTGAACATGTGTGTGTGTGTGTGTGTGTGTCTATGTACATTTTATAATACAATCACTCTGTCAATTTTAAGTCTACAGACTCGAAATTTGATATACAGGATACTGAGATTTCGGAAAATCTTTGTAATCTGTTTTCGGCCAGAAATTTGGCTGTTAAGGGGTAAAGGTCAACGATTTGACCTTTGAAAATTCTACCACACTCCCCCGAAAAATTTTGGGTCTAAACACTTGAAATTTTTGATATAGGTTCCTTGGACATGGATCTAACTTAATAACTTTATTTGAGCCCTAAACAATAAATGTTAAGGGGTCATAATAGGGGTCAAAGTTTAAAAAAAATGACCGTTTTTTTTTTTTTTTGCTCAACATACACCTCACACCCAGGCAAAGCCGGGCACCCATGCTAGTAAGCTATAAAGTCGTCAATTTAACGGTGAATACTGAGATGAAAAGAAACTAAGAAGAAAAAATACAGAGAAAATGGTATTATTTTACTTTAAAGTCCGTCTCACGTTCGTATAGAAATGTTTTTTTTTGTAGATTTCAGTGTGCTGAAAAAGAATATGAAAACCGTTTCCGTCGGAAATTTACCGTTTGCATGGTATGAACCCCGGAAGGTTGGAAGTACGCGCGAGCGCGCGGAAACATAAGCGAGCTTTTTCGATGGCGGAATCGCGCGCGCACTCGCGTACCTGACGGCGTTTTCACAGAGCAATAATAATGCTTGGCGGAAAATTTCAAAGTAGATGAAAAACAAGAAAAATAAAACAACTTGGCGGGGGAGGGGGGGATGTCGGAAAGACCCTTTTTTTGTGGCGGACAAATCAGTTTTTTTTTTGTTTTTTTTTGAGAGGGGGGGTTAAGTTGGAATAGCATTAATAATCTCGGAGCCTTTTTTTTTTTTTTCAAAACAATTCTTTTTTTTCAGTGGCGGAGTGGCGGACAAATTACTTTTTTTTTGGGGGGGGATAAGTCGGAATCAGAATGATAAAAAATGTCAAAATGATACACTTACATTATCTCTGTTGTTGGCAAATGTTCCTTGGCGCATGTAACCGGTGGCTGGGTAGGTGCTATAAAAAAATATAACTTCCGGCGCAAATTAAACCCCACACCCCCACCCACCCCAATATATACGCGGAAGAATATCAATTAAAGAATTTTCGAATTTTTCGAAATTATTGATTCTTTCTACAAATAATGGTAAATATCCAGATAGGTTACTACAGAACACCGACCACTCTAATTTGTTTTTTTATAGGTAATTGAGGTCGCTGACAACGAATCTGATAGTCAAACTTGGGGCAAATTTACCGTTTGCATGGTATTTACCCCTGAACCCACGAACTACTTTTCACCATTTTGCAGCTTCCGTTTATGCTACGCGCATGCACGCTGTAGCATAAACGACAGCTTCAGCGTGCATGCAGGACATAGAATTTTCTCATTTTCAAAAATATATTATAGCACTTTTTGGGTGGAAAATTTAAAATTAGCTGAAAAAGAAATAAAACAAGAAAAGGAAAGCACTCCAAGTTTGGGGAGGGGGTAATTTATCTTTTTTTTTGTTTGTGTTTTTTTTTTTTTACCTGGAACATAGAATTTTCAAAAAGTAATGCACCGACATTTACCAATTAGAACACCATTTAACATTTTCCGAAGATTTTACTGTGTACATTGGGGGCGCGGATGTGATGTTGGGCCATTATGTGGACCTCAAATATAAACAAGTGTCTACGATAACGCAAAACCATATAACGAAATAACGCAAAATATATGAAAATCAAAACATTTATTGTATAAAAAATATATCAAAATATAATTTTAATGTATTCATATAATTTCTTTTCAGTGAGTGATTCAATTCATAAATATGATAAAAACATTTATAATTTTTTTTTTGTACAGAAAGATTGTATGAAAATGTATCAAAATATAATTTTAAATGAGTGATTCATAAATATAAAAACATATATAATTTTTTTTTGTACAGAAAGATTGTATGAAAATGTATCAAAATATAATTTTAAATGAGTGATTCATAAATATAAAAACATTTATAATTTTTTTTTTGTACAGAAAGATTGTATGAAAATGTGTCAAAATATAATTTTAAATGAGTGATTCATAAATATAAAAACATTTATAATTTTTTTTTTGTACAGAAAGATTGTATGAAAATGTATCAAAATATAATTTTAAATGAGTGATTCATAAATATAAAAACATTTATAATTTTTTTTTTGTACAGAAAGATTGTATGAAAATGTATCAAAATATAATTTTAAATGAGTGATTCATAAATATAAAAACATTTATAATTTTTTTTGTACAGAAAGATTGTATGAAAATGTATCAAAATATAATTTTAAATGAGTGATTCATAAATATAAAAACATTTATAATTTTTTTTTGTACAGAAAGATTGTATGAAAATGTATCAAAATATAATTTTAAATGAGTGATTCATAAATATAAAAACATTTGTAATTTTTTTTTTACAGAAAGATTGTATGAAAATGTATCAAAATATAATTTTAAATGAGTGATTCATAAATATAAAAACATAATTTTTTTTTGTACAGAAAGATTGTATGAAAATGTATCAAAATATAATTTTAGTTTGTCAACTTAAAACTAAAATACATGTCGGAAAGACTTTTTTTTTTTTTTTTTGCAGTGGCGGACAAAACACTTTTTTAGGGGTGGGGCGTTAACCTAAAAGAAAATGGCAAAATCATCCATTAATTTTCTTCATCGGTTGATGATTCATCCATGATTGGGAGGGGAGGCTCCACTCGCTGACGTGGATGTTGGGGGGGATAGAGGCGTGCAGCATGAAGAAAAAAATGATGGAGAATTCCATCTTCGCCATATTCCTTCACAAATAAGTATCTGGCCAAGTATTGGTATAAATATTTACTTCGAATGCCAGGGCGCTTAACCCATTCTTTAATGTCTCTCCATAGGCGCTCTATGTTCTGTGTGTGAACATCGCAGTTGGCTGGGTCGACGAAATTTTCTGAATGTTTCACCATATAGTGAGTGTAACCGTGGTCGTTGAGCGAATGGTAGGCACCCCACCGGTCACTCATTATAGTCGACCCAGCACGTATATATTTTAATATAATTGGGAGGAGAGTCCCTCGATCCCTCGTTTCACCGACAGGTCCCACCAGTGGAATAACAAATTTTTTTTTGCTATGTCTCTCTATCCCACCAAACAGCCAAATTTGGGATAAAGGACAGCCTTTATTGTACTTGGCATGTACCACTAAAGTCTCGTCTATTTCGACAATGACATTAGCGCCACCGATGGCTTCTTGTTCTGAAAACCAAAAATCTGTAACTTCACTGCAGAACGACCGCCAGTCAACAGACGTTTTGGTCGATATTTTTAAACATTTAACCATTGTAGCATGGTCCCAATGCTTGCTAAGCCAATGGTTAACAAATAGAATTATTTTCCAGGGTGCAATTCGGCAGTCTTGAAGGAATGTTCCTTTATAGTCACTTGTGGTGAAGTTACAATATCTTCTTTTTTTCGATTTTGGAAGAAGATAACTCCCTCGGCATCTCCACTGACCCTTGTCCTCTCTAAAGGTGCACTCTTTGCTGCATGTATCGCATCTAATGTTGCGTGCGATAACGCCATGGCTTCTCAGAAATTTTAATGACTCTTTATCATTATTATAAAAAAAAATGTATGGTTTGTAAAATAATCTAACGTGCAATCTGTACAAGCAGCCATATTTTTAATTGATAATCTCCCGTGGGAGGCGAGGGGAGCGGGATAAGGGTTAGCCTCGAACCTTCAGTATGTATGAGTGAGAGGGGGCTAATTGTAGCAACAGAAAACTAATTTATTGAAAAAAAAAAAATTACTCTTCTAATTACCTGAATAATTATTTATAGAAAGAATCAATAATTTCGAAAAATTCGAAAATTCTTTAATATTCTTTAATCTTTAATATTCTTCCGCGTATATATTGGGGTGGGTGGGGGTGTGGGGGTTTAATTTGCGCCGGAAGTTATATTTGTTTATAGCACCTACCCAGCCACCGGTTACACACGCCAAGGAACATTTGCCAACAACGGAGATAATGTAAGTTTATCATTTTGACATTTTGGGTTTGTATTGTATTATTATGTTATCAAAGGCAAGATAAGTTACTTTTCTACCTAACTGGATATATTTTTCGTGTTTTTATTCAATGTAACATGCTTATTCAGCTCGAAAAGCATACAGTGTTTACCGATGTATTGGAAAATTCAAAATGGCGCCCGACACTCTCTTTAACACGGTAAGTTCAGGGAAAGATGTTATAAATAATAAACTAGACAAAATACTGTTAGAAATTCGCTCAATATATGTTACCGTGACATAAGTTGATATATATTCGGTGTTTTTTTAATAGTATTTTTTTTAGTTTATTATTTATAACACCTTTTCCCAAACTTACCATGTTAAAGAGAGTGTCGGGCGCCATTTTGAATTTTCCAATACATCGGTAAACACTGCATGTTTTTCGAGCTGAATAAGCATGTTACATTACAATATAATAATAATACAAACCCATGTTAAACTATTCCGACTTATCCCCCCCAAAAAAAGTAATTTGTCCGCCACTGAAGAAAAAGAATTGTTTAAAAAAAAAAAAAAAGTCTTTCCGAGATTATTAATGCTATTCTAACTTAACCCCCCCCCCCCAAAAAAAACTGATTTGTCCGCCACAAAAAAAAAGTGTCTTCCCGACATATCCCCCTCCCCCGCAGTTGTTTATTTTTCTTGTTTTTCATCTACTTTGAAATTTTCCGCCAAGCATTATTATTGCTCTGTGAAAACGCCGTCAGGTACGCGAGTGCGCGCGCGATTCCGCCATCGAAAAAGCTCGCTTATGTTTCCGCGCGCTCGCGCGTACTTCCAACCTTCCAGGGTTCATACCATGCAAACGGTAAATTTCCGACGGAAACGGTTTTCATATTCTTTTTCAGCACACCGAAATCTACAAAAAAAACATTTTCTTCTATACGAACGTGAGACGGGCCTTAAAGTAAAATTTTACCGAGAAAATAATGTAGGTCAATATAACGTTATTTTTTGTTTTTGATAAATATTATGCATTTCATATTTATTTTTCATACTTTTTATTTTGTTAACTATATTACACTTTTGCCTATTTTTCTATAAACATTGAAAATTTAATTACAATTCAGTGATTGTCTTCATTTTTTGTGATGTTTAAATAATACTGTCGTCAGTTTTTTGGGTAACCGTTTTTTGTTTACACGGAAAAATGTTATTTCTTTTGTTTATTTGTAAAATTTTTATCTAAAAAAAAAGTAAAAAAACAGCGAGTCGTTTGCGCCCCTGTTGTAAAAAAAAAAGAACCTACAAAAGCAATAGAATTCGAATAATACACACATTTTCTTTAAATTTTTTCCGAATGACTTACCCGACTCCAAGAAAGAAACGATTATTTAAAAAAATGACTAACGATTGCAAGTCTATATTCAAGATGGCGACCGTCGAAACAGGTTCGCAGAAATTTTTATACAAAATTTAAAACTTAATAATAGTTTAAACCGTAATGTTTAGCAAAAATCCGTTAGCTTGAATTTTATCATATTAAAAGCAGAATAATATAACACTTTTTCTGTAATTTTGGTATTTGTACAGTTTAATCAAGATATTAAAATATGAAAATACCGAAAAAAGGTTATATTGTACCTATCCGTAAAAAACTAAAGATCTCTGAAAAAAAAAAAAAAAAAAAAAAATGCCACTTAATTTGATCGAGTATTTTTTTTTTTTTTTTTTACAGCAGACATCTTCGATTTTTTGTAAACTTTTGTTTGAATTTTAGAAACACCACGGGAAGATAACTCTAGATAAAAGCGTCGACCCCCCCCATCTTTAATACTAGATTTTCTTCCTAAAAATAAACCTTTTGCTTGGTATCATAACAAATTGTTTTTTTTTTGTTTTTTTTTCGCTGTTAAAAAAAAATCTACTTGATGAAATTAAGTGAAATTCTTTTTCGGAGAACTTCATTCCATAACGTATACATACAATTTAAGCTTTTTTTAAATTATTTTTTTCTCGATATTTTCATTTTTTTTAATGTCTTGAATAAACTGTACAAGTACCGTAATTATTAACAGAAGTTTAAATTTTGACCCGCCCCCACCCTAAAAAAAAAAAAAAGAAAAAATTAATATTCGCTGAATGACGGTTATTGGTTTATTAATAGCTTTTGGACGAACTCATTTTCATCGTAGGTAGGTCCAAATTTAACTTTGGCATACAATTATTGAGCACTTCCTTCCATGTTCGTCACACTCCTCCCAGATCTCGAGATTACACAAATGATAATGTTGGACAGGCTGCTATTTCCTGGTACTTTTCGCCTTAATGGTACAGGAGCAGTAACTTCCTCAGTGGTGCTTTCGTCTGTCACATCATTGAACTCTTTTGTTCTGAATCCTTGGGTGCATCTTTTGAAAAGCTTTCTTCGTGTGTTTGTTCATATAACATTGAGGCTTTGTCGGCTGATGAAGTAATTTCGTCATGGATTAAGCAATCATGTCGGTATGCTGGGTGTACATTCTTTATGTGTCATGGTGTTCCATCAACTGAGACCAAGTGCTGGGTTTTTGATTTTCGTTATCGACGTACCTGTGCATAACTGCATTGTATATCTTCCCCATAAATTATTCACCCAAACAGCATCTCGCTCCTTGTACAGATTAGCAACTGCATTATTGGGCACTACTAATTCATCGATACCCTTGACATGGATCCTATAGATGTATAGTGCATTCATAGGTGAAGTCGTGACTGTCTTGTCATCTTTAAACGTTGTGGTAGTATACTGCCTCCAAGATCGTGCAGTTTGTTCTTACCACAATGCGCTTTATTATTGTGTGGGACCTCTTAATTATTCCATTTCCCGAGGGTACTTGGGTGCACCAAAATCGCATCTTCACGCTTCACATCTGTGTAAACTCAGCAAATATCTTTCCGCAAAATGCTGCGCAAGTTTTGGTGAGCAATTCAATTAGCAGCCCTCTTTGATAGAACACAATCTCCAATTGCTTAATGGCGCTAGTAGAATCTTGTTGATGCAACAGCTTCCAGATAGCAAAATGGTTAGAGCCACAGTTATCAAGGTACAACTGAGTGCCTAATTGGGTTATATCCATAGCAACCCTGCACAATTTTCAGGGACGTCAAGCCTACCTGGACTTCAATGCATTGGGACTGGATCTATGGATTGGCATTTCAGCTTCAATTATTAATGGGGTGACTAACTTTACAAAGTATAATGTCCTCTTACGACCTGTATGTCTGCTAGACCGATAGCTTACCTGTACCTTAGAAACATTTTTTGCAGTTATGGCACACAAAGGTTCTCTTGGTTCTGTCTTTTTATGAATTTTATTTAACCATCGCTGTGGTGCTCGATCAAGTTAGTCAGTTCTATTATCGTGAGACTTAACGAGCCCCACATCAGTGTTCAATGCATATTCCGAGGCCAAATCTCAGAGCGTGGAGGTGGCACCTAATTAATATTCCAGAAGCTGCTTTGGTGTGTACTCTCGTCTGGACAATGTATCAATTATCCACCGATATACACATGCAGAGTTCGTTTGTAAATGAATGGTTTTGGCTTTCCACTGCAATACACGATTGCATGGTTGACACCTCACAGCACAGTATCAAGCTTAGTCTTCATGCACCGCTTAAAGCCAGATTGTGTCTTCTGTCACAGAATCATTGCTTTCCACAACTACTACGCCTGTGGCAATGGAACTAGCGCCAACCCACACTGTAATATCTTCACAGATACACCAGTCACCTTTCACTGGATTGTCCTGGGCTGCTCTGAAACAAATGCTTTCGATCATCCGTGCTAGAAGAGGGTCTCACCCTTTGTCATCCCATTCAATGGTCATAGTGTTTGCCTTTTGCTTTACAAATGATGTGGCGACATGTAACCAGCCGCACCCGGGAAATGGCCAGTCAGTTTGTCGCACACTGAAAATACGATTTGATGGGTAAGTCTATTGAGACTACTGAAAGGCCATAACAGTTTTCCCTGCTCTTTCTGGACACCTAATCTCAACACGCACGAGGCCAATCTAGCTGTACTGGAGTCTTGCTTGCCAGACCAAACTTCTTCAAATGTTCCTTGACATAGGTTGCAGAACACACATTCTCATTCACAAAAATATTGTCAATATAAGAAGACATAGTTGCGTGTATGATTTCATTCTGGCTGAGTACGGCATTAACAATGACGCACATTATTAAAGGGGCGATACTGAGCCCAAATTCAAGACGGATAAGACAATATCGTTGTCCCTTGATCCCCACTGTTTGGAACGGCCACAGAGATTTGTCAATATGTACTTTTAGCTCCCAATAATCCATAACGTGCTGAACTTTCTGTTTGTTCTTTGCACAACAGCCATGAAGAGTCTACTTGATGTACTCGTCGTGAAGGAGCAACACGCTTCTTGCTTTCTTTCGTTCATGTTGTCTCTGTTTTCACGTCGTTTTGTCTTTGTTGCGACACTTGGACTCGAAGTGTACTTTCTCGTTGCATGCATAGCACATTTTGCCATGGGCTAGCATCTGCTGCGTTTTAGCGCATGTGTGTAGCCACAGAATTGGCAGTCTCTTTTGTAGCCACAGAATTGGCAGTCTCTTTTGGTGATTGGTTCTATCACTCGATTGACTCCACCTACCCTCATCACCTGGGCTGTATGTAGTCCCATTCCTTGACTATGAGTTGAGGCCATTTCAGCTACTCTTCATACGTCTACACTCTTTTGTAGACTGAGGTTCTGTATCATCAGCAGATCTTGCTTGATTAACTGTCCATGGACACCTACAATCTGATCCCGCAAAAGTGAGTCAATGCATTGAGTGCAGAAGTTGCACGTCTTCGACAGTACTTTAAGAACATTGTAAAACTTTCAAAGGCCTGTCGCTCATCCTGTTTCCTCTGATGGAACGCAAATCTCTCATAAGTTTTGAAAATTAGAACGGAATCTTCTTCCAGTGCCTTTAGATAATATTCTATCCATAGTGTGCTTAGTATCCTGGATGTCAAACTACTACCTATTAGTTATCAAGTTTAGCAACTTGAACTTATTGTGGTTTACAGTCCAGACCTGTCAATAACGAGTAGTTGGACCATCATTTATGAAAGATTTTTTTATGAGTTTGCCTTCTTTCCACTAAATGTGTCGTTCTTGGGCCTTGATGTGTAAGCCGGACATATTGCCTGTCAAAAAGACAGTATTATTGCAGTAGCCATATTCTTTTTGGTGGACATCACCGTGAGACAGGCGTGTTCTGTTTCGGAAATTAATCAATACAGAGACGAAAAATGTATAGACAAAAATCACTCGCGACAGTAACCCAATAATGATGGTGATAATAGTAGAGGGCATAAAACAAGGCGAGGGCATGTCATTAATATATCCACGTCGGAGTGATCGAGTAGAAGAAGACACATGACAGAAGTTATAACCGAAAGGAATATTGCTTGCATGTTATTTAACGATCTCTCATTCTTCATTGGTGCTAATCCTGTAAACACGCTGCCATATGTTACGTTCATGGCTTAGTATCGGAATGAGGGTGACACAGAGCTAAGTAAAACAACTTTATTTGGCGGACATCTTACATTAATCTTCACATTTTGTAGGAGATTTATATAGGAAGGAGAAAGAGAACTAGAGGTGTAGTGATGGGGGCTTGTTTGCACGCAACAGATACTTTTACCTACAAGTAAACCCTTGTTGCAGAGGGTTTAACAAGCAGTTATAAAAACCAGTTGACCGTACAACTAAAATATTAAGACGCAGAGGCAAAAAGAAAAGAAACAGCGAAGCAAAAGGAAGAATGACAAAAAGGCTGGAGTCAGTTTAAAGACTTTTATTTACAAAATTACAGTAAGAATGGTAACCAGTTGAGGACTGCAAGAGATGCTGGAAGGATGTATGAGAGTGTGGCTGATGCTGGAAGGCGGTAGGAAGCTGCGGCAGGCACTGGAAGGATACAGGAGGACCAAATATTCCAAATCACAGTTCAAGAAAGATCTCGGTATGGTTAACTCACACCGATTTTTACAACGAGTGGTACACTTTCTCCAAGTGTTTTTCCCTTACATAACAGCACTAAGCTGGGTATGTACTTTTAGCTTCCAATAATCCATAACGCGCTGAACTTTCTGTTTGTTCTTTGCACAACAGTCTTGTAGTCACAGAATTGGCAGTCTCTTGTAGTCACAGAATTGGCAGTCTCTTTTGTAGTAACAGAATTGACAGTCTCTTTTGGTGATTGGTTCTATCACTCGATTGGCTCCACCTACCCTCATTACCTGGGCTGTATGTAGTCCCATTCCTTGACTATGAGTTGAGGCCACTTCAGCTACTCTTCATACGTCTACACTCTTCTGTAGAGTGAGGTTCTGTATCATCAGCAGATCTTGCTTGATTAACTGTCCATGGCTTGATTAACTGTCCAAGTGTTTTTCCCTTACATAACAGCACTAAGCTGGATACTTCAAAAAATTGTGTGAAATTAAATGACCACAAGAAATATTTACTACAGCATATTAAAATGGATAGTTGGGAATAGGAAAATTATGTTCTAATTTTCTTAATAAACTCAATGTTTGAGAGGTAATGGATAACTATGTACGATGTGCCCGCAATAAGTTTCCAGACTTTTTCGCATGAACACTTTTATTATAGTACACATATGAAACCCTAATCCCCTTCGAAGCAATCTCCTCTTATTGTACCGGCCCAACAACTTTTGGAAGGCTCCATGGAAGTCCTCTTGTGTGAACGTGTCAATGATCCTTGTCACAGCCTCTTTCATCTCTTCAATTGTCTCATAGTGACAGCCTCTAAAGTTCTCCTTGAGCTTAAGGAATAACCAAAATTTTTATTAAGGAATAAGCAAAATTTTTATTAAGGAATTACCAAAACCCACAATTTTTATTATTGAAACTGTTTGGCAATTTAGTAGTTACAATTTTCTTCTAAGAAAACAAATTCTCTGACAGGGAGTGAAAAATTGCCATTAACATAAAAATGTAAATATACATATTTATATTTTTTCCAAATTTTCAAAAATTATAAATATGTATTTTATATCCAAAATTTATTAATAATCATTTTAGTAATTTTTCTTTCATATTTAAAATTATATTTTAGTGTAATGTGAAAGTTCGGATTGTTATTTTTGTAGGAGATTCTTATACTATAAAGGTGGTCTTCATGAAACCTAGCAGATTTTGATTTGGAACAATTCTTTCTGTATAGCTTAAGTTGCTTTTGAAATTTCAATTTCATAGTTTATAAGGTTTTTCTATAGTCTGTATAAGCATATGATTCTTAGTGGAATTGACGAAACATTTCATTAACAATATATAATCCTGAATTATAAGTTATCCACTTCCGTTTCCTTGAGGTATGAATTGAGTGTGACAAGACTATGAAGTAAGATATTTTTGTAGCCTATTCTATTTTTTGAAGCGTTCCTCTAAGATAAATAAGTTCTTGCTCCAGTTAAAACTGTTAATCACCTCTAATTCAATCAATTCTAATGGTAAGTATGAAAGACAGGGATCCAGTACTGTGAAACATGGTGACTAAAAAAAATGTGGATCCTGTTTATAAAGGGAACTCATGATGGTTCGTCATGGACTAACATATTTAACACAGGTCCACGGATAAATTGTAATGTGGTTGTGGCTGCACAAGTAATGTGGACGTTGAAAATTTAGAGGTCATTTCAATGTATAGCTCTTCGTATATCTTAGGTTAATTTCATTAGAAATTTTCTTTCATAGTCTTTCTGTGGTGTGTGTTTGCATATGTTTTTTCTTACTAATATTATTTGAAAATGCTAAGCCACAAAAGTCACATGTATAAGGTTTGTCTCCAGTATGTGTGCGTAAATGTCTTTTCACACCAGAACTATTTGAAAATGCTGAACCACAAACTTGACAAGAATATGGTTTCTCTCCAGTATGTGTTCGCATGTGTTTTGTTGCATCATACTTACTTGAAAATGCAAAGCCACAAACTTCACAAGAAAAAGGTTTCTCTCCAGTGTGTATTCGCCGCAGGTGTTTTCTCATATTAGAACTATTTGAAAATGTTGAACCACATACTTCACAAGAATATGGTTTTTCTCCAGTATGTGTTCGCATGTGTATTTTTAAACTAAAACTGTGTGAAACTGCCAACCCACACTCATCACAAGAATAAGGTTTTTCTCCAGTATGTATAAGCACATGCGATTGTAAACTTGCTTTTCTTAAAAATGCTAAACCACACACTTCACAGTGAAAAGGTTTCTCTCCAGTGTGAGTTTGCATGTGATTTTTCATTATGGAAATTTGGGAAAATGCTAAACCACATACTTCACAAGAATAAGGTTTCTCTCCGGTGTGAGTTCTCATATGTATTTTTAAGGTAGAACTGTGTGAAACTGCAAAGCCACATTTTTCACAAGAATAAGGTTTCTCTCCGGTATGTGTTCGCACATGTCTTTTTAAAGCAGATTTATCTGAAAATGCTAAATCACATACTTCGCAAGAATATGGTTTCTCTCCAGTATGTGTTCGCACGTGTCTGTTTAAAGCATACTTTTCTGTGAATGCCATACCACATATTACACAAGAATATGGCTTCTCTCCCGTGTGTCTTCTCATATGTCTTTGTAAAAGATAATTCATAGAAAATGTTGACCCACATACTTCACAAGAATACGTTTTTTCACCAGTATTTCCTTTCATGTTTTTTATTGAAAAAAAATGTTTATATCTTTAATACTTGGTAAATAATTGTGTCTTTCTGTTTTCGACCAAAGATTCAGCATGAAAACTTTTTATCCGATATACTGATCAAAAATAACATTTCCTCAACTTGCGTTATAATGTATTATTAATGATCAAAAGAACTTTTAAAATAACATTAGAAAGAAAAGCTATATTTTCTGCATTTTATGTATTAGATTACAGAGACTATTATCAACATAAAAAAAAATAATATAGGCATGAAAAATAAAAAATAAATAGATAAACATACAGTAAAATTGCTTTGTATGTTGAAATTTTTTGGGTTTACTTATTTCAATTTTAATTTGAATTGTGATTGTGTGTATCAATTAGAAATGAATAATATCAGACAACTTTTCACGTTTGTAGACAGACTTTAAAGTTTTCAATGCATTCTGCTTTATAAAACATTTAACTTTTCTTTGAATTTAATTTTTACAGAAAATCATGCATGTTTATAGAGACATATTTATGTAAACAAATGTTTGAATTGTGACTGTATGTATGAAATATTCGTTTCCAGTTGCAATATTTTACGGCATAATTCAGCATTCGAATCTCACACTAGAAAGGCACTTTTTCTATTTATCTTGAGTTTTTAAACAAAGATTATGTATATATATATATAATCTATATATATATATAATATATATATATATATATAATGTATATATATATATATAATGTATATATATATATAATGTATATATATATATAATGTATATATATATATATATAATGTATATATATATATAATGTATATATATATATATATATAATGTATGTATATATATATAATGTATGTATATATATAATGTATATATATATATATAATGTATATATATATATATAATGTATATATATATATAATGTATATATATATATAATGTATATATATATATATATAATGTATATATATATATATAATGTATATATATATATATATAATGTATATATATATATATAATGTATATATATATAATGTATATATATATATAATGTATATATATATATATAATGTATATATATATATATAATGTATATATATATATATAATATATATATATATAATGTATATATATATATATAATGTATATATATATATATAATGTATATATATATATATATATATATATATATATATATATATATAAGCCTTCTATGAATCAGATTTTTTATCAGATTTTAGTCTTTAGTCGAAGATTCAGAAGTAACATTTTTTTAATCTGATGTTCTGACCAATAGTATTATTTCCTCAACTTGTTTTAAAATTCATTATTGATGATTAAATGAACTTTAAAAATAACATTAGGAATAAATATTATCGGCATGAAGAATAAAATAAATAAATGTATAAACGTACATCAACTTGTGTTTAATTTTTGCAGGCAATCAAATTACTTTGCATGTTTATAGAGACATGTTTATGTAGACAGACGTTTGAATTGTGACTGTGTGTATGACATATTCGTTTCCAGTTCCAATATTGTATGGCACATTTCAGCATTCGAATCTCACATTACAAATTCCTTTTTTCTCTATTTTATCGTAATGTTTTAAACAACAAATGCCATATATATTATTTGATTCCAAATTAAAATAAATGTTGATTTGTTTCATGAGAATATGTTTTCTTTTCATTCCTGTTAATTAGATCAGTGGCTGTTATCTGAAAATGAAGAAATCACATTAAATAAAAAATATGAGCATTCAAATAAATTTCTTTCACTTTAATATAAATTTATTTCACACTTTCGACATATATTTATCCACACCACACTAATTCACTTTCGTGTATATTAGACAAGATTACTGTTATACCAGCCTATACAGAGGAATTTACACTGATTAGCACTATAAATAGCGCTAGTAATTCCAACACCAGTGAGAGAGATGCGACGGCACTTCAATTGTAAGCTGAGTGCCCAGCAGATATACACGCTTTCCTATCTTTGTACATTATTGTTAATACATTTGTTCCTTAACCGAAGCTCGACTTGATTGTTCTTATTTTCACTGTTGTTCCGCGACACAACAATTACTGAATATGTTTCCCACATTTTTAAATTAACAATTTCATTTTAAAATTTGGATCAAATTTCTGATCAAACAAATAAGTACTTCAATAGTTTGTATGCATATATTAGACATTGTTATTACTAAAAATGTTTCCCACATTTTTACATTTCATTTTATAATTTTGATTAAATTTCTGATTAAACAAATAAAGGCTGAATTGTTGGAGTGAAAATATGATTTTTAAAATGTTAAACTCTCTTTTTTTTATTTTACTTACGTCAGTTTGAAGAGATCAAGGGGCTCTTCCATGGGGCTAACACTTGATTCTAGTACAGTTTAAATTTATATCCGAGGGCTCTTTTAAGAATAGACACTGTTCCCTTTATGGCTGCTATATGTATTTCCTTACAGCTTGGTTTTCCAGGGATTGCTTCTAAGTATTTCTGAAGATTCTTTTTTATTAGGCCAGTTGCTCCCGTCACAACTGGTATATTGTTTATTTCTTTCAGAGACCATGTTGTTTTTAGATCATTTTTTAGGTCCTGATATTTAGTTATCTTTTCCCTTTCTGCTCTATTAAGGCCAAAGTCGTTTGGGACTGTGACGTCGATAATGAGTGCAGTCCTTTCGGGCTTGTTCCATATTACTATATCTGGCTTGATGGCCTTGTCTTTTATGTATCTGCCCGCCTGTATGTCTTTGTCGTAGAACACTGCCACTTTTCCATTTGATGTTATTGGTGGTGGTTCATCTTCCCAGATGTTCGACGACCTATCTAGTTGCATCTCTCCGCAGATCTTCCAATGTAAGTATCTACATACTTTGTTGCGGCGAGCAGTGTAATGACCATCGGCTAGAAAGATCTTGCATCCAGACATTAGATAGCTTGGGCTTTCAACAGAATCTGCATTGGGCGGATTTTTGTAGACCAGCCATTTTTTTATATCCATTTGTGGGTAAGCTTGGTCTTATGCAGCAATAATTAATCGTTCTTTATCAAGTGGAAATTTGTCACTTTTAAGCCATTATAGTGAAGCCTCCTTATCAATGTAGTTCTGGTTCAGTTCTTCCATGAACCTGCCTGCTCTCTTATATTGTTGCATCCTTCTAGTCTTGTCTTCGGTTCCCTTTTTGTATACTCCTTTCTCTTCTTTCGGGCGATTAGGATTGCTGGGTTGTCATATTCTTCTATTGCATTATCCAGTGTGTTACCACTGAAATTTTCACCAAGCTTTGTAGTTGACGTCTGCCGAGGCAAACAGTATGAGTTCTCATATGTATTTTAAAAGGTAGAACAGTGTTGAACCACGAAGACACATTTATAATAATTTAGCTTGATGGAAATTCTGCTTCATAGTATTTATAGGCATATGACATGATATACATTACTTAATGCTTCTAAAACATTTTATAAAGACATTCTTACTCATTAATACAGTAATGATGTTGCAATATTGTATCAAGTTATGTATTTCACTAATGTTGTAATGATAATCTAAACACCTTTTGATTTTGTACTGCAACAGATTTCAAAACCACAAGATCCATAATTTGATCACTATGTTTCAAACTACTTGGTCTTCATCTCTTTCAGGTTTTGATGGAATCTCTCCCCTGCTTGTCACTCATTGAACTCAGGTTCTCAGGAAACTGGTTCATGTTGCAGCACAGGTTTCTAAAAGGACTCAGCATGTTGGTTACAAGTTCTGCATAGTTTCTAGCTTATTATTGCCAAGAAAGTTATTCACTACCAGAGCAAATGCCTTTCACTCTTCCAATCCTACTTTGTTCATTGAGTTTTTGAACTCTGCATATGTGGACCATCAAAGATGCCAGCTTTCAACTTCTCTATGGTCAATCCTGGAACAGTAAGTGAAGCATCACTATCCTTATGCAGACCTTAGTGAACTGCTTGATGTGTAGGAAAGAGTATTCTGTATTTGCCCGCTGGAAGGGCGTTGATGACATTCCTTTGGTTTCAAAGCACTAATTCCTCCTGCATAGATCAATCCTTCTTCATGTAATGCTGAGCACAGTGCCACACCAATTTTTAAATGTTTGAGGTTTTATGACTTTGAACTGATCTATTTTTGACATAATCACCCAGAATTATCGAACCTGAATAATATCATTAAAATAATCATTTTTAATGAAAACAATTATTTTACTTCCACCAACTTCTAAAAATGCTTCACACATGCATATATGTAAACAAAAATGTAAAAAAAAAAAACGACAATTAGCCATATCTCAACAACTTGATCTGATTGAATAAAATAATTATAAATGGCCAATGGCAGATAAGTGATAAATCTGAAGGAACCAATAATATTGATCACGCAGATCTAATAATTTGTCTGAAACTAATAGACAATTACATTGAACATTATTTGAATTGCTGTAATACACATTACTAAAGAATCCCATTTCAAAAGAAGATACAGGAATACAGAATAATTGTTATGGTGTACATTGATCTACTCATTTCATGAATAAGTGGATTTAGCCATGTTACATTGTGGAGGTATAAGGTCTATATACAGGGTGCCCACAAAGTCTGGCTGCATAATCTACACGGTGCCCACAAAGTCTGGCTACATAATCTACACAGTGCCCACAAAGTCTGGCTACATAATCTACACGGTGCCCACAAAGTCTGGCTGCATAATCTACACGGTGCCCACAAAGTCTGGCTGCATAATCTGCACGGTGCCCACAAAGTCTGGCTACATAATCTACACAGTACCCACAAAGTCTGGCTGCATAATCTACACGGTGCCCACAAAGGTCTATATATATATATGTAAAGTGCTGTATATAAAGTGCATTAGTATATGATGGGTTGTGTATATAATGAAGTTTCTTTATGTCCTCTAATGTTCTTAAATGCTTACATATATACATTACACATATATACAATTCAATAGGGCATATAACACTTAACAATAAAGGAACGGAAGATCTCCTGGGGAAAGTATATCTTGCCAAACAGGAAAACATTACCTTTATTAATCTGGGGTCTTGGTTGATGAATCTGCCAAAAGCTGAAATGAACATTTCTTCCAAAGAAACAACCAGGAGTTTTCGGTTATATTTTATACAGCTTTTATTACGCTATGTTTCCTCGTTTGAAGATTGCACGCTTGTCTTAAACTCTGCTTCATCCCTGCACAGGGTCATTATGGCCTTGTCTCCAACACTCTCTTCATCAATCTAGCCTTCTCTCTAGCTCGGTCTCTTAACTCCTAACATTGTATATATCTAACTAGTTATCTGCGCTTACATAACACAACTACACAAGATCAGCACATGGCCTTCAGTCACATTTTCTGGCCAAATATATTGTTTAGTATTTTAACACTTAAGTCCCAAGGCCGCATTCCTTCCTTGATTGTTTTTAAATATTTAACCAAACATTCTTTCTTACAACAATATTCTTTCTGCATATCTAACATTTTCTACATAACAGTTACAAAACAATAATACTGCTCAGTATCAAACATTGTATTTTTTTGATAATAATAGTTGATGTTCTAAATTGACTATCAGCAAGGTCACCCGATGTTGCCTCAGCATAACATAACACCCAGAAATAAATGCCATCTATACTATAATACAAATCTCACCTGTCTGCTTAAATGTATGTTAGTATGTATGTTTGTATGTCTGCCTAAAACTTTCGACAAAGGCGACAGATTTTCACAAGATCGGTATAGTTTTAAAGCTCGACCCTTTGGATGACAAATGTTGAAAAATTGGCTAAAAACAATCCCTTCATCCTCAACTGAGAACTTTTCTCCAGGGAGGAGTCACTTTTTTTGCCAATATTTTCGAAAGTCATCCTCTCTTTTTGATTGACTAGCCTTAACCTTCATCACTTCTGGTTTGGCGATGGGCGCAACAGCAAAGACATTTTTTCACGTTCTTTTCTTCCTTTGCGATACAGGCAACACTGGGTACCCAGGCTTATCTATAAATATAAAAGCGAAAATGTATGTATGTATGTGTGCTCGCTTTTTCTGTGTGTCTACAAAAGGCTTCTTTCAGAGAAGCGGTCGGTCAGTTCACAACTTTTTAAAACTTTTTATATCACATATAAATCATAATATCTTACAGTTAACAACGAAGCTCGCCTGTCTATTTAATTTGCTCGATTTCGGGAAGATAAATATTCAATATTTGTCGCTCGCCGCATGTGGGCTAGTCTTTTTCCTATAACATCTTGGGGGAAGAAAAAGCATTCAGCAGTAAATGAAATCCCGCAGTCAAACTTGGCCTCATTAACTCATTAAAACGAGCACCTGCTAAATCCAAGTAATTAAATAAATTCAAGCGTGTTTCTGTAAGCATGTCGCGGTGGGGCAATGGTTAACGTCGCACTTTTTTTTTTCACAACTTTGCCTCAACGGTTCGGGTTCGATCCTCATACTTACATTTTTTTTAACCCCCCCCCCACACCTCCAATCACCTGGGCAACGCCGGGTACCCCTCACTAGTGTAATATATAAAAGGCAAAATTGGTGTTAGCATTTGTGTATGTCAGTGAAAAGCTTTTTTCGTGGGCTTCTCGACAAGGTTACTATTTTGGAGAACTTCCCTTATACTCCCTAGATCGTAATATATCCGATTTGCAAATGGACGTCCTCTCTATCTTTTATTTGATCGAGTTTTAAAACAATCTCTGGTCTCCAGTGTTTGCCTTTTTTGTATAAATAAAGCCAAACTGATCAAAGCAAAGTCGACTGCCCAGCCTTCCTGGCGGGGACGTCTTGAAGGCAATTAGCTTTGATCAATATGGGGGAAACCCTTCATATCAGACAATTGTTATTCATTAAGACACTGCCAGAGTTCCCATTTTGGGGGGGGAGCTGGTTTGCCCCAAAATCGTGGGGAAACAAATACAGCAGAAAGCTGAAAGGTTAACTGGCCTACAACCAGTCATTTCACTATCCGCTATGGCGTGATGGTTGACATTGCTATATTTAAACACTTTACACTTCCTGTCGTGTCATGGCGTAGTAGTAAACTCTCATGTTTTCTTTCACTTTCTCTTCCGCCTTTGCTTCACAGGTTCGAGCCTGCCTGCCTACAACCACTTTTTTTTTTACATCTACACACACCTCGGCACCCCTGCTAGTTAAATCTAAGCGCCATGGCAGCTACTGGCGGCAGTTATGGCCCAATAATCATAAAATATACCTCTATGGCATACCTTTGTTAATACAATTTTAATAATCTTTCTCTTCTACATTTTATTTACTTTTTTGCTAGAAGGTTAGACACAAGGTCGGTTCAGGATTGGAAAAATCAGCTTATTATGATGCATAAAAATGTTGTTTGGGCATTGTAAAAATAGAAATACAAATTATTTGTAATTAGTATCAAGGAACTGATTAAATTATTCTCCATTTAACTGTAATGTTTTATAAGTAACACTGTTGTTTAGAAGAAAATATTATATCAGTTGATGGAAAATATTCATAAGCTGAATTTCTGAAATAACACAATTCTGTACTTGGGGTTTTGACTCTGATAATATCGATAATTTTGAAATAGAAATAGTAATTTTACCTGTCTGACCTGCATATGAATTCGTTTGAAATTATTTAACCATTACAAAGACATAAAAATACAAAATAATTATTCAATCGTTTTTTTTTTAAATCTTCCGTTCAAAGTATGTGATTGCATGAGGCATTGTTATCTAGAGTCTTGTAAGGTTATGTGATTAAATGATTTACTCTGTGAAAAACATGTTCTTTCAACAGCCTGTAAGATCTCGTGCAGACAGAAGGAGTGAAGAGAAAAGAAAAAAGAAATGACAGCCTTTTGATATGCTTGCTCAATATGCAAATAAGATGCTTCCGGTTGGATCTAAAAGAAGAGTGTGATCCAACCACCTATAGTGGTCCAAATCGTTATAATAGAACTAAGTTAGAACTTTTATTATTTTAAGAATCCTGGGCGATTTTCGATTGCTTTTCCAACTATTTGTTGGTTAGCACAAAAACTTCAGTCAGCAGATTTGTTGGGATCGGTGTATACCGATCTGTAAAGAAATAAGAATGTGTTCAATAACTCCAACCTTAATTAATTAAAACCAAATACTGAATTACAAAAATATACAAGAAACATTTATTTATACAAAGTAAAATAACTTGAAAACATTGGTTGAAGTACACGAACAGGTGTAGATAAACTGCAAGTTTCATTGTATAAAATTAAGTGTACTGAATGTTCATGAAAGTTCATTAGTACTGTCGAATTTTAGGAACAATTGATTGTTCTTGGTAAGACATTATGTGCGATTGTTTTTGGTTGGTATTAAAGTTTGTTAAGGATCAGATCGCCTTATCTGATAAGTCTGTTGTTGCTCTAAGAGTGCATCTTTATAGAGCGATCAAATTTTACATGTGTACCGCTTGATGCTAGGCGAGAGAAAAGAGAAGGAAAACGGAAGGTTATGTCAGAGGTCACAGGAAATGCACAAGTGTCGATTTGTCATGTCATTGTGTCACGTGCCTTATACCGCATGTGTGTGCTACTGCGCATAGCTTGCTTTGTCTGTGTCTGATCTAGACACAAGGCGAATTTGGTGGATGTAAACAGTTCACTATAGATTTGTTTTGCTTCTATATATTGTGAGAAATTTTCCACATACAAGCACCATATTGTTTTTGGCCGCCTACATGCTTTGTAAGCCGGTCTGTCATTGGTTTAATTTGAATGCACCAAATCTTGTCTTGGCGCCAATTTGTATTCATCTATTATTTTTTCAGCCTGAGAATGAACACGGAAAAGAACAGACTCACAACAGTGGCGCTCTGTCTAGAGTGCCAGGATTTTACCTTCTTGGACACCAAACAGTGAATGAGCGAAGGACATTTCTCTAAATACAGAGACAACATAATTGCTGAACTTATTCTACCAATGAGGATATTTTACTGTGTTCGGCATGATATATTTGATTATAGGAATTTATTCCTATTTCTTCCAGAGACCACAAGGTAATAAAATATGCCGTATTGGGTGCCAACATTCACACCGTGTTCACCATGTACAACATAGATCCTTCTAAAAGGAAATCCGAACTAACATTCTCACAGAGGAATCAAACTAAAGGCTCCATGCGTATGGATAGCAAATTCAGCCACTGTTTTTGCAAAGGACTTACCGTGACCAAAGAACTTTCATTTCAGATATATTGTGAATAAAATTTGGGTTTTAAAGGTATGGCTTTGTTTGTGGAATTTCATTCGCAGGGAGTAAATTGGGCGTGTGGGAAAGAAATTTCTTACAATATTTAATTACGTCCCTTGCCGCGCGTAGATATTCAGTATAGCGTCTGGCCAACAGTAACACGTTTATCCTATGTTGTGAACTAACATTGGTAGCAGAGCGTAGTTTTTCATGTGACAAATATTATATCAGTTCAACTTACGTTAAAACACAATTGAAAGAAAAATGGTATCATTTACAAAACAGCCACCTATTTTGTAGAGTAAAGTAATGTACACCAAGTGAAAACAAGATATGAGTATATGGTCTTTCTTCATGGATTTACCTAAGGAAAAACAGGGCTCAGCAGTATTTTTATCAATGCCACAAAACATACGAGAATGTATTTGACAGGCATCACAGATATTGGCTGAACTGACGGATTAAAAATAATTATGGACAAGTTAGACGAAATATAATTAAGGGATTAAAACCCGATAGCATATATGTCATTCAAGAAATTTTACTCTTACAAAAGACTTGCTGGAATAAACATAAACGACTTTTTGGTGAGTTATGAATGAATTGAACTCTTTCACCAGAAATGATGTAAATACAGAATTTCCCCGGCGGAAGAAGTCCAAGTATGCTTGTTTTAAATGCAAATGAAACTTTTAAAACTGCAGCGACTTTTCTTTCTTCCTTTCTTTTTTTTTTTTTTTTTTTTTTGTACTTAACAAAGCTTATAATATTAATAACACCAACATCTAGTTTTTAAAATTAAAAAAAAAATGAAAACGCAACGATAGTTGTAAAGGAATGGTAAACGCAGCCATAAAAGTTTCATCCTTTGTATTTTTAAGGTTAAAAACTATTTGGTGCTAGTGCAGAGAGTGATCCGCGCTATTTTTTAAATCGTATTTCCAAGTTTAATTAAAGTTTTCATGATATGTTTTTTTTTAATTCAATTGTAAGGTTGAAGTATAGAATAGATACAAAACACCCTCCCCTCCCCATGTTAAGAATGGCTTTTTAAATAATAACGTTATTATTTACGTCCGGATCACTCTCTGCACTAGTAGCAACTATTTTTTTTTAAACCTTACCATAAAATTTACTTTTTAATTAAAAAAAAAAAGAGAGAGAGTTTCCGCAGCTTCTTTTTTAATTGTTTTCATCTAATGAAAATATCGTTGGTTCGTTGTTTTTTTTTTTTTTCTTGATAGTCGCGTAAAGACTACATTTTCTATTATTAATGTTATTAACTTTGTTACATTAAAAACTTCGTCGCAGCTTTCTTTTTTAATGTTTTGGTTTACTAAAAAGTATCGTCGCACGCATCGAACGTCCTAAATTATGAGTTAAAAAAAAAAAATGAATGAATCTCTTTGTTGTCTCCCTCTGCACAGTGAATGATTGTAAAACAGTTCCCTTTTTTGTGATATGCCAGTGTTTGGTTTACATTGCAAAAGAAATATATAATATGAAGTTGGTACTAGTGCAGCACTGCAGCAGAGATCCGGACGTAAATAATAACGTTATTATTTAAAAAGGGGAGGGTGTTTTGTACCTATTCTATACTTCAACGTTACAATTGAATAAAAAAAAACAACATATAATAAAACTTTAATTAAACTTGGAAATACGATTTAAAAAATAGCACGGTTCACTCTCTGCACTAGCACCATGAAGTTACCTAATATAATAATGCCTTATGTTGGAAATATATATCTAAAACAAAACAAAGTGAAATATGGTGGTTGGTTGCACCCCTGTCGTAATAAAGGACCCACAAAGGCAACATAATTCAATTAATACTCACGTTTTGTTTAACAGAGAACTTTAAAATGACTTTTCTGTTCGCAAGGGTGAAACGATTATTAAAATCTTTGATCACGGGTTACGTTAAGATGGCGATCGGAAACCAAGTTCGCAGAAAAAATAAAAAATAAAAAATGAATGTCGATCCAAAAATATAGTGCGGTGTCAGATTAAAACCTATCCTCGATGTGAAAATGTTCCGATAACCAAACCGGTTTTCCTTTTTTTCTTAGTTTAAAATAAGCAAATTGACATTAAAGAAAATATGTGAAACTTTTGAACACGTTCTTTTATTTATTTATTTATTTTTAAATATATTTTATAGATTTATTTTGAACTCAAACAGGAAGTCCGATTTGGTTACCAGAACATTTTCACATCTAGTTCAGATAAGGTTTTCACATGACATACGACGCTTGCACTTAGAGTTGTCGGCCTTTTGGTCAAAATCAAAGTGTAGCATCTGTTCCGGCAGATACTGCAAGCTATGACTAGCTATGACTAGCAAAGACCAGATGTGGGGGCAACCCCACATGCCTGACCTTTAACCAGCTCCCATTTCCCACCTCTCGGGAGCTGGTCTCCTTTTCCCCTTCCCCCTCCCTTCACTCCTCACATTAAAAATCGGCCTTGTGCCTAATTTGCTCGGTGGGGGAGCAAATAAATACCATCTGTTCCGGCAGATACTGCAAGCAAAGACCATATGTGGGGGCGACCCCACATATAAGACCTTGGTCAATGTAGGGGCAACCCTTCATACCAATTGTCACTATCCAGCTCCCCTACTCCCCGGAGAGTTGGTCCCCATTTCCCCTTCACTCCTCACTTTAAAAATCGGCCTTGTGCCTAATTTGCTCGGTGGGGGAGCAAATAAATACCATCTGTTCTTCAGATGCTGCACTTCTATTTCTTGTTCTCTTTCGGTGGAGGAGAAATCCTTCACGACTGAGACAATTTTTATTTTTGTACCTTTTCTCCACGTTAAAAAACGACCCTGGTGTCTAACTCTGTCCCGTGGGGAGGCATAGTAAATAGGTACATTTCTATAGTTACATTCAGCTAACATATTTCTTAATATTCTGTGGAAATCTATCGGAAGCGGTGACAAGACAAATAAGTTCCCTTGCTTTTATTATTTATTGGATACGCTTTTTTTTTTAATGTTTGAAATTGTGTTATTTGATTTAATTTCATTTCTATCATTTCTATACTTTTATAAACGTATATTTATTATATAATATCTACAAAAACAACAAAAAAAACAACAACTTTTATTTTAAAAAAACAAAACATTTTTATTTCATAAACATATATTTTTTATAAAATATCAAATAAAATAAACGGGTTTGTATTACTGTACACATAGATTCGAAAAAGTTGTCAAAAAAACAAATATATAACAAATTGGATATATTTTTCGTGTTTTTATTTAATGTAACATGTTTATTCAGCTCGAAAAACATACATTGTTTACCGATGTATTGGAAACTTCAAAATGGCGCCCGACTCTCTCTTTAATATGGTAAGTTCGGGAAAAGGTGTTATAAATAATAAATTAGAAAAAATACTATTAAAAACTACCGAATATATGTCAACCTATGTCACGGTAATATATATTGAGCGAGTTTCTAACAGTATTTTGTCTAGTTTTATATTTATAGCACCTTTTCCCAAACTTACCGTGTTAAAGTGAGAGTCGGGCGCCATTTTGAATTTTCCAATACATCGGTAAACACAGTATGTTTTTCCAGCTGAAAAAACATGTTACATTAAGTAAAAACATATCCAGTTAGGTAGAAAAGTAACTTATTTTGCCTTTGATAACATTTATTTGTTATATATTTGTTTTTTGACAACTTTTGTCGCTTCAGGAGAGCAGTTTTAGACTCAGTTAACAAAGTTTCTATGGATCCTCCGGAAGAAGATTTTCTTTGGAAGTTAAACATCCGTTCATGGGATGTACAATTGGGGGGCAGTGGAAAGCAAAGAACGTATACAGTGGAGAGCTATGTCAAGGACTTTCTCCCAGCTAACAATAGGGAGATTACTAGACCGTAGCGCCAGGTTGACTGTCTGCCAAATAATGCCATTGTATCTCTCTGCTTGTCTATTGCCTTGTGGATTAAATGCAGTAGTTCTACTAGTGGCAATGCATCGAGAGTGTAAGAATTCTTTCAGCTTCTCTGATATGAAAGCAGTTCTTAGATCAGAGTGCACAAAAGAAGGGTTTCTGAAAATGGAAAACAGGCTGGATAGGTGTTTCTTTACTGTAGCAGCAGTGAGGTCCGCACAGGAGCAGGCAAAAAGAAAGCGGGAGTATTCGTCAACCACAGTTAGTATCTACTTGTTACGCGTGTTGGAGGGTAGGGGTCTCTCGAAGTCCATACTTAATCTCTCAAATGGTTGGCTTGCTTTTATGAGCGTTTGCGGAAACGTCTTCACAAATCTTGGTTTTACCTCAGAGCAAACTTGACAAGATTTAGTTATAGCTTTTATGTCTTCTACCGAATAAGGCATGTTCTTACTCCTGATAAAATGCAGCATTCGAGTTACTCCTGGGTGGCATAAATTTTTGTGTAGATCAAACAATTTGTTGGTCGTGGTAGTAGCAGAGCAGAATCGAGGTAGCGCATCCGCTGCAGCATTATGCTTTCCAGGCCTATACACGATGTTGTAGTAGAAGCAGGCGAGTTCTAATTTCCACCTAGTAATTTTTTCGTTTCTTATTTTGCTTTTACTTTTAGGGTTGACATGAAAGAGACAGATTTTTGATCCATGATTAACTTAAAATGCTTTCCACGTAACAAGTGTCGCCATTTTCTAATAGCTTCTACGATTGCATAAGCTTCCTTTTCCACGGCAGAATGTTTTTGTTCAGCTGAGGTTAGAGTTCTAGAAAAGAAAGCCACGGGCCGACTGTTTTGTGTTAGGGAGGCGGCAATCGCATGCTCGGAAGCATCCATTTCAATTTCAAGCGGTGAATAAGATTCTATACTGGCCAGAGATGATTTAACAATCTCCTTCTTTAGGAGAAGGAAGGCGTCAGCCTGTTTTTTAGTGAGTGGGAAACTACTGACTCTAGTTAAGGGATATAACTTTTCAGAAAAATTTGATATCCACTTAGAATAGTGTGAGAACATCCCCATTGCTCGGCGGAGTGCAGAGAGGTTTTTTGGTATCAGTAGGTCAGTCAACCCTTTGAGCCTGTCAGGGTCAGGTTTTACCGACCCCTTGCTTATGGTATACCCAAGTAAGTCCACAGAGTAAAGAGAATAAAGGCATTTATTTTTATTCAGGGTTAAACCATATTTAGCCTCACTTTCCATAAAGCCTTTCAGGTTTCTATCATGTTCTGCTTGATTATGTCCACAAATAGTGACGTCGTCTATATAAGCATAAGTGCATCGTAGTTCTTCTTGCTTTATGATATCGTCTATCACCCGCTGGAAGCTTGCTACTCCATTGGTCACCCCAAAAGGAATTCTGCAGAATTGGTACAGAGACCCAGCCACTTCAAAGGCTGTGTATTTACGCTTGTCTGGTTTGATGGCAACCTGATGATAGGCGATGGTCAAATCAAGCGTGCTAAATATTTGATAGCCAGCTATTTTGTTCACTATATTTTCTATCCATGGGAGGGGGGTAAGCGTCTAGTAGCGTGAAACGGTTTATCGTCTGAGAGTAATCCATGATGAGCCTTTTCTTGTGGTTTGGGGGCGATATCACCAGCGTCTGGGCCCTCCATGGTGATCGAGAAGGTTCTATAATTTTTTTTTTAGCATACGCAATATTTCTGACTGAATAAATTACATGTCAGGAAGACTATACCTCCTGGATTTTACAGCTATTGGATGACAGTCAGAAGTTAAATTAGCAAACAGAGATGGATACGGAATATTATGTATAGTGGCCAGTCCGCAAACCGTAAGGGGAGGGAGTGAACCTTCAAAGCGTATTTTAACGGATGAATGTTGTCATAGAAAAGCGTGCCCTAGAATAACATCACAACACAAGTTCGACATAACAGATAGCTTCACATCTTTGTATTCTCTATTATTTACATAGAGGGATACTAGACAATGTTCTAGGGTAGTAGACGAATGGGAACTGCTGGCCATGAAAATTGTTTCCGTACTAGGCAAGACAGTTAGATCAAGTTCTCCAACCTTATCAGAGTGAATAAAATTTCAGAGCTACCAGTATTGACGAGTATATCTATAGGGTTACTCTTGATAGTTTCACTCAATGTCGAGCGAGATAGGCTCTCAGAGAAATTATTAGCAAGGACGGACTTACCGGGATTGAGAGCAGCAGCAGTCATAGTAGTAGTAGTTGTAGGCGACTTACAAACACGCACGTAATGTCCCCTTTTCTTGCAGTTCTTGCATGTAGCATTCTGTGCCGGATACTTCGGTTATGTCTGTTATTACCGCAAAAGAAGCATAGACGCGAATTAGCGGCTATAACATTTTCTTCGTCACCGTTCATAGGCTGGTGGTTGTCGTCTACTTCTTCCATCCCAATAGCAGCCATGGAGTTCCGGATGGAGTATGACGCTAGTTGATTTTGGGCTGTCTCAAGCATGAGAGCCTGGTCATAAGCGGTTTTTAAGTCCAGTGTTCTATTCTCGAGTTGTCGCTGGCTAATATGGTTGGACGAAATACCGTTTATGAGAGCGTCACGAATATATTCGTCCCTTGCTTGTTCTTCCGTCACGGCTCTGAACTCGCAGTCTTTAGCGAGCTTTTTTAAGACTCAGACATATTGGTCGACAGTTTCGTCCAGTTGTTGTCTCCTCGTTGCTAGAAGATGCCTACTGAATATGATATTCTTAGGCTGTATAAAAACATTCTCTAGGACGTCCATCGCCGAATTGTAGTCGTCAATGTCCGAGACGAATTTAAAAATCGCCGGAGAAATTAGGTTTATCAATAGATTTAGTTTTAGCCTGTCTGGGAACTGTTTCTTGAGAGTCATGGACTGTGTTTAGAAATATATGGAAGAATTTCTTCCAATGGTGCCACGTGTCCACCACATCAGGTTGACTAGGATCGTCGCTCGGGTTTTAGGTATTTCGCCATGTTTTGTTAGTTGAATAAATTGAAGTGATTCTAGAGAGAGGGAGAAAATCACGAGATGAACGGAAGGCTTGGTAGAGCTTAAGGAAGCTTTATTCAACTAACAAAACATTACATGGGCAGAGGTAACATCGTTCGTCTATCGAAAAAGTCACTCTTTAGAATGTTAGGAAAAGGGGCGCAACTACGTTATGACAAGCAGAAGGACAGCGCAGGAGAGTTCCATTATTTCACCACAAAAAAAAAAATTATAATAATAATGATGATGATGATGATGATGATGATGCAATCTGAACGCCTAACTATTTTGGCAGTCTGGCACTTACGGCCAGCAAAGTCGAAAAAAGTAAGTTCGACAACTCTAGAAGGGTCATATCAGTATTTTACACCGTCAAATAACGATATTATAAACCATTAAAGGGTTATTACGAATTATTGAAGTTTTAAACTTAAAATAAATTAAATATTAAAAAATATTAAAATACTTTTTAATATTTAAAAAATATTTTATTTATTTTAAGTTTTATGCTTTTATTTATTACGCACGGCAAAGTTTCACGGTTTTAATATTTTTAATTATAATAATTATTAATAATTAAAAGCGTAACAGTAACACGTATGCTACCAGCTGCATTTGTGTAACTGGACAAACCCGTGTTTCAAAGTTGTTTTATTTTGTATATATATAAATTTACATTTTGTTACGTATTTCATTAGGTGTATCAGAATTTGGGGGGAATTTTTGACACCCCTAACACGAAACTGTGAAAAAAAAAAAAATCGTAATTTCTCTTTTAAAAGAGTTCATGCAGCCATTTTTTTTTTTTACGTAATGAAATCAATTGAATTTTACGAGTTAATTTTTTTTTGATTTTTAAACTTTAGAAATCTATCAAAATTTTTCTATTGGTTAAATTTTTACGATATTTTCAGGGTCGATGTGAAATTTTATGCTCTTTCCAATAAACCGAATATAATATTTTAGACAAACTTTTGTTTTTTAATTCACCCCCCCCTTTTTGAAATGTCTATTAAAATTTTGATAATTAATTTATGTACTAAAGATTTATATATCACAAATTGAAGATAAAAGATCAATAAATAATATATTGCGAATTAAAACAAAAAAAAAATGTTTTTTGGAAATTTACCTGTAGAATCCAAAGTGTAAAACTTTTTTCTTTTTTTTCTTTTTTTTTTTTTAACCAGGTTGATTTTTTAATTTTTTAATCGGAAGCCTATGTTCTGCTCTGCTTATATTGTCCAGTAAGTAATGGACGTGACGACAATTCAATGTTTTCTTTTTTTAGATATTTAAGAAAAAAAATTTCACTCAACAGAAAAGAATGAAAATATAATAAATCAAAAATTTATGTATTTCTTTGAGAAAAGAAAAAATAATTCCTCCAGTTCCACAGGCGTGCAGTTCAGTTCTAAGAAAGAAGCTTTGTTCATGGAATCTACGTTTTGATTTAGGCATAGATAAAGAGTGTGGAAAATTTTTGACAGTGGATTCGGCTAGATGGGTGTTTTTCATGAAAGATTGGCGAGGGGGGACCAGAGATTGGAGTTCAGACGAGCACCTACCATGGAAATAACGATAAAACAAGGATAGGCTCGCAACGTCTCTTCTGTGGGAGATAGGTTGCAGGGTAGAGAAAAGGGCATCCCCTACTAAGCCACGAAGTCTATTTTGTACTCTGTCAAGGCAGGATAGGCTGTTTTTAGCAGCTCCTGCCAAGATATGGCAGCAGTATTCCATCCTTGAACGTACTTGGCTTTTATATAGATAGAGAATTGCATCAGTAGTGAGATATCTTCTGGAGCGGTAGAAGGATCCCACCATCTTTCCAGCGACCTTGGCAACAGACTTGATGTACGTGTTCCATTTCAGATCAGGAGTAAAGAACAAACCCAGAAGCTTGTCAAAACATGGGGCTTTTCCTAGACGAGAGCCATCCATTTCAATTGATGCCAGATGGGGATCAGAGCGTTGATGATGTAAAGATAGGAGTTTGGTTTTAGATGCATTAAAGGTAACCAGCACGTCTTACCCCACTGAATCACAGGCTAGAGATCAGAGGAGAGAGAATCAGAGAGAACTGTGCCTTGCCGTAGATGGTCGTGTCATCAGCATAGATGTCAACGAATGATTTAAGTATGTGTTTAGGGAGATCATTGATGTAGATCAGGAAGAGAGTTAGGTCCAGGATTGACCCTTAAGGAACTCCAGCATTAACTGCAGCCCTCTGATCCATCGACCACTACTCTTATGAGCCTATGAGAGAGAAATGATTTAATGATTGAGAAAACATTTCCAGTTATACCGTAGCTGAAAATCTTGTGAAGTAGGCCCTTATGCCATACCTTGTCGAAGGCCTTTTATATGTCAAGAGCAATTGCCCTAGAAAGGAAACCTTTGTCAAGAGATTCACTAATCCTATGAGATATAACCGTTAGCACATCTGCGGTTGATCCTGCAGAACGGAAACCATATTGTGTGTCACTAAGGTTATTTCTGCTGAGGTGGTTGACTATTTCTCTATTTAATATGGATTCCAGCAACTTACTCATGACACACAGGAGACTTATTGGTCTGTACTGAGGGGGAGATGACTTATCACCTGAATTCTTAAATACAGGGCATACTGATGAGGTTTTCCAAGGAGTCGGAAAGCACTTCTCCTTAAGGCAACGCTTAAACAGTTTGGAAAGTATGGGAGCAAGTTCTGGTTGTAATTTTTTTATCACTATAATTGGGATGCCGTCAGGGCCAGTTGCTTTACTGGAATCTAGGTTCTTGATTAGCTTGGCGACCTCATGCACAGATAATTGTATGTTACCTAGCGTGTTCTGTGTTATAGGAGGAAATATGGGGAGTTGATGGCCTTCGTCGCATAGGATAGAATTAGCTGCAAAGTTCTTTGCAAATAGTTTGGCCTTGTCTGATGCTGACGAGATGACCTCTGGTCCATTGATAATGGTTGGGATAGAACGCACACTTCTGTTCAGGATCCTATTTTTTATTTGCCAAAACTGGTAGGAACCAAGCCGCTGATCAGCTACTTTGGATTTAACAGACTGAGCATATAACTCTCTTGCATTTTTTATTACTCCTTTACAGTGGTTGCTGGCATTCCTGAAGGCAGCTTTAGTCTCAGTGCATCTATTACGTTGGTAGTTATGGAAAAAGTGATTTCTGTGCAAAAAACATTTGACAAAGGCCACGGATTTTCATGAGATCAGTATCGTTTTAAAGCTCGACCCTTCGGATGACAAATATTGAAGAATTGGCCAAAAACATTAATTCCTTCGCCCTAAACTGGGCAATTTTGTACAAGGAGGGGTCGTTTTTTATTTTTTTATTTTTTTCGTCACCGTTTTTGCAAGTCATCGTATCGGTTGGATTGACTTCATTTAATTTCAACATTCTGAACTTCCGGTGGGACGATGGAGACATCGGCAGAGACGTCATGTTTTTTTTCCTCCTTCGCATTACGGGTTCAAGCCTGCCTGCCTACTACTACTATTTCGCCTCTCATTGTTACCACCACTTTTTTACCACCCCCCCTTCCAGTTTTTTACTCGACTCCTGCAACGCCGGGGAACCTCTACTTTACCACTTTTTAAAAAAATACCTTTTAATTTCCCCCCCACCCCCACCTCCCACCCTTGGGGGCCCTTAATACACCTTCACACACCCGGCAATGGAGAAGGTGGAACTGCTTGCCCGGCGATTCGCCTCCAACTCCATCTTAGAGCCAACAAACAACTTCCTCCGAAATTTCTCTATGCAAACTGAAGCCACATTAGATGATGTAAAAATCACATCTTCTCATGTATGCAATATCATAAAAAAACTCATTCCTGTATTACTTATTACGAAATGTTCAGTCGAGTTATCCCCCATACTTTCCAAGCTCTACAATAAATGCCTTGCTGAATCTGGCTTCCCTAATAGCTGGAAGATGGCCTCTGTGCTACCAGTGTACAAGAATTCTGGTGAATGAACAGACCCTGTCAATTATTGCTCCATTAGTCTCCTCGCACTCTTCGCTAAAATCTTTGAGACCTTAATTAATCAAGCACTAGTTCACCATTCGCAAAAGCAAATCTTCTCTCTGACAAACAATATGGATTCAGGCAATGTCGTTCTACTGCAGATATTTAAACAGTCATCTCTGAACGCATTTATCATGTACTGGATAAGGCAGGTGAAGCCAGGGCTGTAAGCCTTGATATATCAAAGGCCTTTGACAAAGGCTGGCATAAAGAGCTGCTAATGAAAATTAAATTGTTGGCATAACTGGACGTAACTGCACGGCTGTGGAACTCTCTGCCGCTTGCCTGTCCCCCCCCCGAATTCAACTTGGATGTCTTCAAGTCCAACACAAACAAATTCCTGATGAACCGCCCCCTTAAGTAATGACACCTTATCAAATCCCCAATATTAACTTTTACTACGATACTATCCCACTGATTAGTGTACACACAATAACCCTTATCCCCAAGTGGCTCCTGGACCTTGATAAGTAGTGACCCTCCATGTGAAAAAAAAGAAGATCTTTCTTAGACAATAGCAGCATACAGGTTGTCATTGACGGATGTACATCCAAGCAGCATAACATTAATGCGGAAGTACCTCAGGGGTCGATCCTTGGATCATTATTATTCCTGATATTCATAAACGACCTAACTGATAATATTATGTCCGAGATGGGTATATTTTCCGATGATACAATGCTCTATAATATGCATGAGGGAAGAACAGATGTACATAAATCTAAGACAATGGCAGAATTATTAGAAAATGACCTCAGACTATAGTGGAATGGGGCCGTAAATGGATGGTAACATTTAATGCTAGTAAAACTAAGCTGCTCTCTTTTAACAATTACAAGACGCCTCTCCAACCCCCCTATATCCATGACAAATAGCACCCTACCTGAGAATTCTACTTTAAAACTCCTTGGCCTAACATTTGCGGGCAATATGAACTGGAACAAATGCATAGAGGACATTGCAAAGGCTGCTGCAAATAAGGTGGGTTCCCTCTATCATTATTATTCCTGAGAGTATTCTGTACTTTTACAAGGCCACCATTCACCCATGCATGGAGTATTGTTGCCACATCTGGGCTAGTGCATCTACCACTAGTCTCTCCCTCTTAAAGTCCAAAAAAAGAGGTGTCAATCTAATCGGTCCCACTTTATCAACTAAGCTCAGACTCCTGTCCCATCGCCGCAATGTTGCATCACTGTGCCTGTTTTACAAATATTTTAATGGAATGTGTTCTGATGAACTTGTTTCACTTGTACCCCCTCGGCGTTCATATCCCCAACAAAACCGCTTAGCAATAAGATCTCACCCTTTCACTGTTGATGTCTGTTCTAATAGTTTCTTCCCTTGAACTTCTAGACTTTGGAATTCCCTCCCTGCTACCTGCTTCCCTGGCTGTACTGATACGCAGAAGTTTAAATGTAACATAAACAAATATCTTGTTAATCTTTCCTATACATGACCCCAAATAGTAGCCCCTTACGTCCAAGTGGCGATATGTTTTGTAAGGGCTGAACATAAGTAAAAAAAAAAAAAAAAAAGAAATATCAAAAGAAACAACAAATATTATATGAAGTTATTGTTATATTTTATATGGAAGTTAATGTCAATTTTTAAACACACATTTCCCTGGGATTTTATGACACACGTGTTAAGTTTGAAATAATCTCTCGTGAGATATTCTCATAAACAAATATCAAGTAGCAATGAAAAGACTAAGAAAGCTAAAATAATGAAAATGTACACATTTCATATCAAATTAGAAACTACAAAATTAAGATGTCTAAAATTATTGATCTTTTAAAGAAATCAAAAGGGAATGCGATTCCATCCTAAGCATTTATTAAAGTAAATGTCTTGTTCTGTGTTATTAGTCTCGTTTAAGTTTCCTTGTTCAATTGTTCTTTGTTCACTATAGCTATAGTACAATAAAATGTATAAACATTTTTTGGCTTATTTTTTTGCTCACGAGTGAATATATATATATATATATATATATATATATATATATATATATATATATATATATATATATATATATATATATATATATATAGAGAGAGAGAGAGAGAGAGAGAGAGAGAGAGTGGTAGATGCACTAGCCAAGATGTGGCAACAATACTCGATACATGGGCGAATGGTGGCCTTGTAGAGGTATAGGATACTCTCAGGAATGAGTAGTCTTCTAGCTTGATAGAGGGAACCCACCTTCTTTGTAGCAGCCTTTATATATATATATATATATATATATATATATATATATATATATATATATATATATATATAGAGAGAGAGAGAGAGAGAGCGTCTTTGAAGTTTTTTTAACCTTTAGAACTATAAAAACTTATTAAATTTTTATATTTCATCATCATTCATTGGAAAACAATTAAGTCAGTAAGTCATGTAATCATCTGCATTCGCTGTAGCAACTTGCTTTCTTGAATTCACAATTCCAAGTCCTAATGAAAAATCATGCAAATGCTCGAAGAAATTTATATATATATATATATATATATATATATATATATATAATTATCAATATAATATATATATATGTAAAAGCTATTTTCTTTACGTCACAAGTGTCACGCTCATACATGAATTTCATAGCTAATATAAAATACTGACCCGACGGGTCACGGGTAGTCTAGTATATATATATATATATATATATATATATATATATATATATAAGAGAGAAAGAAAATTAAAACTGTAAGTTGAACTTTACAATAAAAATTTATTGTTTGACTGAATGCTCCAAAAAACAATTTACAAAGTCGAACAATAAATTTTGATTGTAAATTGTTAATTTTCTTTCTCTTATAATAAGCTCTACTCCCTATTGCGTATTGAGTTTTTTTTAATTCGGTTGGGATTAAATTTTCTATATATAAATACTGTTATTTATATTACTTTGAATATATATATATATATATATATATATATATATATATATATATATATATATATATATATATATATATAATTATCAATATAATATATATATATGTAAAAGCTATTTTCTTTACGTCACAAGTGTCACGCTCATACATGAATTTCATAGCTAATATAAAATACTGACCCGACGGGTCACGGGTAGTCTAGTATATATATATATATATATATATATATATATATATATATAAGAGAGAAAGAAAATTAAAACTGTAAGTTGAACTTTACAATAAAAATTTATTGTTTGACTGAATGCTCCAAAAAACAATTTACAAAGTCGAACAATAAATTTTGATTGTAAATTGTTAATTTTCTTTCTCTTATAATAAGCTCTACTCCCTATTGCGTATTGAGCTTTTTTAATTCGGTTGGGATTAAATTTTCTATATATAAATACTGTTATTTATATTACTTTGAATATATATATATATATATATATATATATATATATATATATATATATAATTATCAATATAATAATTTTTTAAATACCTACAAACACTAGTGTTTCATCCTTTCAGGAATCATCTGTGTAGGGTATCACGATTACTCCCAGTCAGGAGATTTGAACACGGCCAGGAAGGCATCTCTGACTCCATTAGCAAGGAAAAAACCCAAACGCCCAAAACCGCGAAATCTCGTTGAAATTTAAACATTTATTTTTAGATGTCGAGACGTTAGTCCATAGTGATCTAATGATTATGACATCATGATCTATGCATGCGAGTTTAAGTGACCGAATTTCATTTCAACTGTAAAGTTCTCAACAATAAGAACCGAGTTCTTAAAAGGACTGGCTTAATTATTACTATAATAATTTTTAATATATATATATATAAGTTTAGTGGTTAAATTTAAATTCTGAAAATCAAAATATGGACACATATTCGAGTTAAGAATTTATTGTTTGACAAAAGGAATATATAGAAGAAATTATATTAATTTCCTTAATCCATGGATTTTCAATAATGGCTCATATCATCAGAGGAAATGAAATACGGTTAGCAAAATGTCCAGCCTTGAAAAGGCACGTATTTTGCTTTTCAGCACAAATATTGAATATATATATATATATATATATATATATATATATATATATATATATATATATATATATATTGCTATCCATTTTCTTTCTTTCCATTGTTAGGATTCTTTCGAGCATCTGCATGATTTTTAATATAGGAACTTTTCTGTTTTTTATTTACTTCCATTAATTTTAAGAGATTGAGGGGCTCGTTCTCAGAGCTTACCTTTTATTCCATTACAATTTAAATTTATATCCGAGAACTCTTTTAAGAATAGATGCTGTTCTCGTTATGGCCACTATCTGCATTTCGTTACAGCTTGGTTTTCCAATAATTGCTTCTATCACAACCGGTATAATGTTTATTTCTTTCAGAGATCATATTATTTTTTTTTACGTCTTGATATTTCGCTATCTATTCCCGTTCAGTTCTGTTTGAGACTGTGAAATCAATAATGAGTTCGTTTAATGTTACGATTAACTGTGACATATATAATTACTGTCTGGATTGATACCTTTGTCTTTTATGCATCTGCTCGCCTATATGTCTTTGTCATAGAACAGTCATCAATTTCAGTGTGAAACCGAATGTGTCTTTTCATACCAGAGTTAATTAAAAAAATTTAATTCACAAGAAAAGGGTGTATTTTAGCTTATTTTTGAATAATAAAATTTGAGAATAAATCGTGTTATGTAATTAATAAAATTGGCCTTTTGAACAACATTTTACAAATGTTATACATGTAAAAAAGGAAGACAATAATCTCATTCTAACATTTAGTAACAGCTTTATTGATTATCTTCGTTAGTAGGTTTGTAAGAAAAGTATTAGTATTGGGAAAAGTGCCTGTGTGGAGACATCAGTGAATGATTATGCAGGCCTGTTGAAAGAAAGAAAAGTCTGTGTGTGAGTGTGTGTGTGTGTGGAAGTTATGGTCTGTAGCCATGGATAATTTGTCTCAAGAAAGATTAGAAAGATAAGAGTTAATTTATTGAAGTCTGGTTGTAGCTGTAGCCATCCTGGATTCATTGTCTCTCAATCTTAGTCTACCCCCGGCAAATAGGCTTGAGGTTGTGTGGTGTCACAAGAGAGTTGTTGGGGATTGGTCCGTGCCACGTGGAGATGTCTTCAGTCTCCATGCCAGGAAGAAAGAGAGAGAGAGAGACAGAGAGAGAGAGAGAGAAAAAGTTGGAGAGATTTAACCTTTATGCACTTTGTCACATGTTCCACCACCTTGTAGTGCTGAATCTGGATTATGTTCTTCGTCCTTCCTTTCATCACTGTCTAACATACTGAACTTGCTTTCGTCACTAAAAATCACTTTCGCCAAATATGAAGAGTCATGATCTTCATTGCATCTAGCGAAGTCCAGACGTCGCTTTCTGTTCTTTACAGAAATTATTGGCTTGAGCAAATTAAATTCCTTCAATCTGTTCTTAACTGTAGAAATAGAACACTTTGTAACAAGATTACACTGTTGTTGGATTTGGGGAGCTGTTTCAAATCTGTTTCTGAGGCTGTGGATCTTAATAGCATTGTCTTCCCCTTCAGAAGTAACTCTAGGACGACCAGATTTAGGAGCATCACGAACACTACCAGTGGTTTGATGCTTTTGCACAGTCATTCGTACCGTTTTCTCATTACATTTCAATCTGCGGCTGATTTCTCGATTGGATAAACCAGAAAGGTGGAGATTAATGAGCTCCTGGCGATCACTAAGAGAAAGTCGAGGCATATTGACTAAATGTGACGTTGTATAACCTGAAAAAACAACAATTACGATTAGAGATGCTTTTTTGCCTAAAAGGTGAATATTTTAAGCTGGTTTTAAGCTCATTTGTTGCTGCAGAGTTTCTTTTTACCTTTTCAGTTTGAAGTCAATTTTTTAAATTGACATGAACACTAGGATACTTCAATTAAAAGTCAAATATAAACAGGAAAAATTATAGAGGAATAAAAGGCGAATGAAATGAGGTATAGGTTGTTTAAACAGTTACATTCAATTTAGCTTAAATTTTAGGCTTTTGAAAAAATGACAAGTGCAGACTTTCTTTTTGGCGCTACTGTATATTATTCAATTAGAAATCAACCAACAATATATACTAATAAGGATTCTATTTTTCTTGAAAATGTAGAAGCATGTACGCAACAATAAGTATTTTAGTTGTTACATAACAATATGTGTTATTCCAGGTGCTTACTTTGTTAAAAGTTGTAATTACATATTTAATATGTAGGCCTCTATAAAGCGAACAAGTTTATTTACTCTAGAAGAATTATATTCTGCTCATTTTCTTTTGATTAGATTTTGTTCATTTTTTTTCATAATCTGCAAGTGAAGACTAAATTTCGTTAAATAAATCATTTATTAAAAAATAATACATTTTTATTTTGAACATGATAAATTAAAACGACAATTGACACATGATGATTTGATTTACACATCAATATGGTATATTACAGAAAAATGAATCTAAAACTTGAGGCAAAAATGATTACTTTGGACCCAGATTAATGTAGAGATTGTTTAATTGTTTCATTACATGAATATGTCTGATCTATAAAACTGATTATGGTTTCAAGACAACAATGGAAATTGATAATTTTAATGTGATCAAGTTCATCTTGGCTAAATATTTTATTGTTCATTTCTATTTTTAACTATATATATATATATATATATATATATATATATATATATATATATATATATATATATATATATTGTATTGGTAGTAATTATTTGTTTGTTAAAAACAAAATATATAAGTGTGTCCACCAAAAGAGTGCTCAATGTTTAGATGGAGCCAAAATAAGTGAATTTAGTTTACAAACAAATGGCTACACATAAGCATACATGTTTCAGTGAAAACCCAGTAAGGGAATCGCTTCGTCAGGCCAAGGACATCTCATCGCTTCATCAGGCCAAGGACATCTCAGTTGTCCTTGGCCTGACGAAGCGATTCCCTTACTGGGTTTTCGCTGAAACATGTATGCTTATGTGTAGCCATTTGTTTGTAAACTAAATTCACTTATATATATATATATGTATATATATATATATATATATATATATATATATATTCATTAATGTTTCATAATCTGCAATTGGTGATTAAATGTTATTAATTAAATCATTCATAAAAAATAACTTATTTTTTTAACAAAAAATAAAAATAAATAACATACATTTTTATTTTGAACATGATAAATTAAAATGACAAATGACATAATGACTTGTTATATACATCAATATAGTGTATTACAGAGAAAATGAATCTAAAACTCAAAGCAAAAATGATCGATTTGCATACAGATAAATGCAGAGATTATTTAATTTATTTATTACATGAATATGTCTGATTTATAAAACTGATTATGGAAATAAATCACAAACTTGAGGCAAAAATGGTCGTTTCAGTTACAGATAAATGTGGAGGTTGTTCAATTGATATATGCCTTAAGGCCATAACGGAAATTGATGCTATTTTTTATGTTTACAGTTTATAATGAGATTTGGTTCAATAAATGGTTGTTTTTTCAAATCATATATTTTTATTATACTTTTCAGACAAGTTAGTATTTACTTATACAGATACAAAGACAATAAAGTCCTAGGAATGGGTTCGTTTCTTTATTTAACTTATACCTTTTAAGTAGGTTAGTATTTACTTACACAGATATAGATACAATTAAGTTCTAGGAAAGGGATTAGGGTAAGAATTAGATTTGAATTTTTGCTCACACAGTTGTTTATATGAAAATATTAGTAAAAAAATATACTCAATTCCTAACTCAATAAAAAGTTGGAAGTTCAAATATTAATTTAGCTTTCTGTTCTAAAACAAAAGTTGTTTGAGTGTATTTTATCAAATTATATTGTTTAAATTGAGAATCAGGAAGTTTTTACTATCTTGGAAGTTCAAATATTAATTTTAACTTTTTGTTCCGAAAAAAAATTTGTTCTATCAGATCAAATAGTTTAAAATAATAATTATCTGTATAGTATTCTGTTTGATTTATTGTTGTGGTAGGATCTACCTAATTAGCATATGTGGAGTGTCAACTATATAAATATAGTTGGTACCGTAAAGATAATGGAGACCCAACGGGAGACTCAGAGAGACATGAGATTGACAGTCAACAACTACCCAGCTGACACCTTCTTCAGGGATGGTCTCCCCATGACTATACTAATAAACTCTATTTAAACATTGTATATATTTTCTTGCTTTCAATATATCTGTTCTACTTTACTTCTGTGTTACAGTTATTTATTCCATGGGTTCAATCGAGTTTCAGCAGTTAGTTTTTACATTACGCTTTGAATAAACAACTTTTTAAGCCCAACCACTAAAAACAAAGGCCAAATTAAAAACATTTGGCTTTAAAAAAGCTAATCTGGCAACCCTGGACAAGACTATGAGAGTAACTTTCCTTTGATATAACCTCGTTTTCAAATATTATTAATATGATATCATTGTTTCAATGAGTTAAGACACGAACTTTGACAAGTAGCTGTTCTCCATTGATGGAAGAAGTTATGCTACAAAGAGAACATTAAAAAAAAACAGGGTAGAAAATGAACATTGTCTGCTGGAGGAAAGTACATCAAAGATCGTCTCTTACAATGTGATTTTATTTTTTGTACTGAACTATGTAGCACAAAATTACTTTCTCAGTATTTATTAGCACTTATTAATTTAACTCAGGATCAGTTTTATATTTAAACTACAATGGACACTATTTTTCATAAAAAATGTTACTAAACTCATATTTGCTCAGAGTTATTGGTTTTTCTGTCAAAAACTACATTGTTTTTTGTGCTATCCAAAAAATATCACAAGATATTTTTTCATTAAAATTATAAATAAAAGTATGGAGCATTCTCCCAGATGCCAAACATTCAACCGCTAACTCAGGTATTCCAACCGAGAGATCTTTTCTAATGTTCTGGCCGTCTCTTTTAGTGCAATTGCTTGTAATCTCTCTTGCACTTGGTTTACCGGATATATATAGTTGCTCCTATAATAACTAGAATAATAGAGATACTCCCAAGTTAATAGTGCTTCTACTACTATATGGACTTCTATGGACTAAGGCAGTGTGGCTTCTGCCTGGGTGATTTTATAACCTTGAGCACTTTTGGTAGGCTCAGGATGACTTTGGAAAGATTTAGGCATGGAGCATTTTGGTTTGTCCAGAAATAAAAATTATTTTCAACCAGAACTTGCAAGCAGAGCCCATGCTCAGATGACATTTCTAGTCATTTGGAGTTGGCCTTTATCCCGTTTTAGGTTTTTATGATGATATATTCTATTTTGTTTTATAGCAAGGCTTCCCCAGATTTAGATCAGATTTACAGTCTGTATTTGTTGTGTGTATTTTATATTTAGTTTAGTGCATAATAAAGTATATAAAGCAGGTAGGAAGTCCTTTTCTGTTAATCTTACTAGGCTTGGCTTGGTTTGGCCATCCTATAAGGATGCTATATGTTTTTGTTCAGGATTATGTGATGGGTGGTTTGAAAGATGATGTGGAGTATGGTGTTGGTGATTGTTGCATGTCGGTGATAGGAAGTTTGTGTGAGATAGGTATGGTGGGTGTGGAGCCAAGTATTGGATATGTGTGCAGTGAATCCAGGCTGTATCGCCATTTTCGTTTTGCACCAGACACATCATATCGTTTTTTTTTTCTTTTTGGTAATTATAAAGTCTCCAACTCAGGGAAGATGATTGTAGCCGATAGAGTAAAACCTTGTCACCTTCCTGTATTGGGTCTTTAATAGTTGAGGTGACTTGTATTATTCTCAAGTTTGTGCTCAGTTTCTTCATTGGACAGGGTTATATGGTAGTGAACCTGCCTTAGAAGGGCATTAATTTGCATACCATATGCTCCTAGAATGCTGCTTCTGATTTCCTTTCTATGAAGTATAGTTAGACTAATGTTGGGGTTACAGCCAATAATCATATAATGTAGAGACACCGGTGATTCTGTTGGATTCATAGATGAAACAACAGATTGGAGAATGTTTGTCCATTCACAGTTTCTCTCTTTTCAGAACATATGAACATATATAGGATGTTCTTCATTGAGCTATGTTGTTTCTCGATGTCTCCTGAACTTTGCGGTCGCCAAGAGCAGTATGTGGGCCGCTTGAGTTGAGTAACTGAAGGGTACTGATAATCTTTGCTAAGGTCTCATCCTTCTATTATTCATTTGCGATGACAGAATAGTCACAGATTCTCTCAGTAGGAATAGTGGAGGTAGAATGGTAAATGAAGAATGCAGTGAAGATGCTTTTAAGTGCGGGTGTTCTTTAGTATGTGCATTTTTGGGATGATCTGTATGCCATTAAACTCACCAAGACAATAAGGCAAAATGGAAATGTGCGTGTCAGAACCACTTAGCCCAAATGTCCTACCTGCTAGGGTAGGGTCATTTGAAGTTTTAGTTTTCTTATCTGTAGTCTCTGTGAGTTGATACATTAGATTCATCATCAATATATTGTAAGAGGAATCCATAGAGGTTTCTTGCCACATCTGCATGTTGGCATTAGTGAAATAATCCAATTTTAATATTGCTTACTTTACAGTGTATGCCTCTCATTTTGTCATATACCAATTCTGCTCTGTGGAATGGAATATATTGGAATTGAATGCCATATTGGCATCTCATGTTAACATTACTCCACATGCGATATTGCTTGTGTCAGTGGTGAGTGTGTAGAGTGAGAGATATGACGCTGTTCCTTGATTTTTCTAAAAGCTCTGTCCACATTCTCCATTCAGATAAATGGTTATGAGCTTTGAGAATATACCTGACTTAATCTGTTTATGCAGATGTATCATGAAAAATTGTCTTATCCACACTAAGTCTTGATATGTTGGCAGTGCTACTGAATGCTGTTGGGTCGTCTATCAGGATGATTGGTTAGTGCGTTGGTTACCAAAGCTTCTATCTAGACGCACTTCTCTGAACTGACGCATCCATGGACTCTACTTGGGCATTTTTATAACTCCACAAGGGCTTTTAGTCCACTCGGGACAACTTGGGGACCATTTGGCCATGGAAAAAGAAAAATATTTTATTTTGTGGACCAGAACTCATGGGGGGAGTCCATGTTTAGGTGAGATTTCTAGTCATCTACATAGACCTAAACAGAGAAAATATTTTTCTGATTTCAATATTTTTATGCTTTATATTTAGTGTTTACATCTAAATTCTGTCAAACAGAAATGAGATAATCATACAAAAAATAACTATTACAAAACTCAATAATACTTACTTTTCTACCGACCTGCATAGTTTTTAATTTCTTTAATGTCTTTTAACATTTTTTTTTTATTCCAGTATGAGATTTAACCCATATTTTCATCTTTAGGAAGCTACAAAATTAAAAAAAAAATGACTGACTATGTGATGGTGTTTCATTGTTTAAGAATTTGTTTAAAATAAATTACTTAATTTACTACTAACTCTAAGTCCTACTGGCAAACTCTTAGACTTAGTGATAGGATAGCCGTTTTTTAAAAAACCTTTTATGAACTGAAACTTATAACCATATTCTAACAGAATCGATCAGAATTTCATATTTACTTATGCTTATGAAAAATAAAATGATGAAGACTCTTTAAAATAATACTGGTTAGTAGAAAATTAATGTTATTTTTTCATTTGGTAAAAGTAATTAGTTAAATATTTTGATTATTTTCCATGTATGTTTTGCTAACCACAGTACAAAAAATGCCAAAATATTGAATTAATCCGGCACTTATCACTGATCTTACATCTTACTGGAAACTATGTAGAATAAGTGGTATTTCATTTTTTTTCATTTTTTTTTTACTATTTTTTAAACCTGAAACTTTCGACAATACTGAAATAAAATCGACCACCATTTTTTATTTACTCATTTTACTAAAGTAATACATTGCAAAAAACAAATCCAAATATAATAAAACTTAGTTTCCACACTTTAAAATTATTAACCCTTGGGCTACGATGGTATTTTTACGCACATTGCCTATGATGGGTGTGAATTTTTCACATCACATAAAATCAAGTCTAGGGTCTTTGAAAAAGAATTTTATTTTATCAAAAAACAATAAAAACATTCAAGCATGGGTTTCATTCATTGATTAATGCAGTTAGGGCAAAGAAGAATTCCATAGTCCTTGAAGATACCATTGTTGCAGTTGTTTGTAATAGAAAACTAGGTGTTTAAAAATTAACAGCCAGCTTAGCCTAAGGGTTAGACTTTCTTACGATTGCTACAAGCTATTTGTTGTATGTTTTGTGTTTCTGATTTTTGCTTTGTTAACTGTACAACATGAATGCCAGAAAAAAAAATCAACAATTGAACTGATTTTTCGGTTTTCGTTGTTATTAGAATGAAAGTCAAAAGCAAAAAAAATCAATTTTTATTAAAAAAAAACAAAACAATGGTATCTTCCTACGTTTTATGTAAGTTTCAACAAAAATCAATACTATCTACTCAAGTATCATGTTACAATTAGTTAAATATTACTGCATTATTACATAAACCATGTACGTTGAAGATTTTATTAATTAGTCAGTGAAAGCCGCCATTAATTGCAAAAAAGACAGACTGGGTTACTTCCCCTGACTAAATGTTGCTTATTGATGTAACTTGGATTTAATTTCTATAACTATTTTTTTTTAATTAATAATTACTTTTCTATCTCATCGTTTTTCGTGATTTTTGGATATATTACTAAACTCGAGATGACAATTAAATTCAATATTTTGATTTATGGATTGTGTTATTATAATGAAGAAGCACCTTTATTTCTTGTGCATTTTTTCTTTTTTTTTTTTGGTGCTTATTAAGAACGTGTTGACAGATCGATCTTTTTAATTAGTTAACTATTACTGCATTATTACATGAAACAAGCATTTTTATGATTTAACAAAAGAACAAATCCAACATATTTGATTGGGACATGCGGCGTAAACACGAGGAAGCAACTAGGTACAAGCAAAAATAGACTGACAAAAATGGGGGATCTAGTTTTGAAAGCCAATTTATAATTTTCTTGTAGGTTTCCGACTAATTAATTGTATTTGAAATATAAAGGACTAAACTTAATTTACAAAAGGGGGGAAAAATATATTTGTGAAAAAAAAAGTTATGAAAATGTTTTTATGGCGAGCTACTCAATTCAGCTAAATTTTTTTTTTTTTTTTTTTTTTTTTTACACAGTGATCACCACTTATCAAGGCCCGGAAGCCACTCAGGGATAAGGGTTATTGCAAGTACATTACGTTAGTGTGGAGATTTGATGAAGTGTTTACTTAAGGGGGCGGTTCATTAGGAATTTGTTAACATTGGACTTGAAGACATCCAAGTTGTAGTCCGGTGGGAAGCAGGCAGACGGAACAGAGTTCCACAGGCGTGCAGTTCTAAGAAAGAAGCTTTGTTCATGGAATTGAACTGATTTTCCGGTTTTCGTTGTTATTAGAATGAAAGTCAAAAGCAAAAAAAATCAATTTTTATTAAAAAAAAACAAAACAATGGTATCTTCCTACGTTTTATGTCAGTTTCAACAAAAATCAATACTATCTACTCAAGTTACTTGAGTCTCAAGTATCATGTTACAATTAGTTAAATGGAGTGAAATAAATTCGTTGTGACAAATCCTTTAATGATAAATATTAGTTTTCTGAGTCTATTTCAAAGACAATTAGTAAAGTAAAGTCCTAAGATATTGAATTAAATAATAATAATAAAAAAACCCACCTTGTTTGTACAAACCATAAATTAATTAGCCCAAAACCGAGTGATTCTGATGTTCGCAAAGAGCAACAAACTAAAATTTTGTAAACACGAAAATTACGAAGGCCCAAAATTTCAGGCAGTAGAAAGACTGTGAAAATGACATCATGTAATTAAAAGGGAGGAAGTTCTCCCCCCCCCAGTCGCGCATCCGTGCATTCCTTTTTTGAACGTTTGTATTAATTTTTGCATTTTTAAAATTTAATCATTTTTCTATGTTCCTATTTTTAAATTTCTTTTTTTTAAATTATTGTTCAATATTATATAAAAAATATGTTACGCCGAAAGGTTCACATTCTTGCGAGCAAGGAAATTATTAAACTCTTGCATATAAAAATTATGCGAAACCCATAATTAAAAAAAAAAAAGTAGAAATATTTTTTGCAATTATAATTTTTTGTGCGAAAATATTAAATAAGCAATGCGCAATGCAATGGTGCATTGCCTGGTGCGGTAGCTCGAGAAATCCATTTTACTTCGAGTTATATAGAATTCATTAATATGGATTTAGGGGCTATTTTCGTAAGGTTCCTATAAAAATTATTTTATTTTATTTTTATTGTTACAAATTACGATACCTTATTTATATAAAAAAGCAAAAATAAAGTCTTGCTTTTTTATTTACTACTGAAAACCATAACTTTAGTAAAGGTATTTTTGTTTAAACAAAATAATACATTTCCACTCGGATTTAAATAAAAAATAATTAGTTCATTATATTCCGCGAATATTATTTGATAAATACTGAAAATTTCATTAAAATTGGTTAATTTCCTGAGTTTTGCTGAATTTGCTGAAGTAAAGGGAGGGGTCAAAATGTTTATACATTTTGAGTATCGGCATTCATTTTGCCCGTACCTAGAAGTAACTTATTGTTTGGGTGTATGATTTACAATCCACAGAGATTCGAAGAAGTAAAAATAAATAAATAAATATACAACAACTAAATGTTATCAAAGGCAAAATAAGTTACTCCTGGAAAAGTTTTTAGTCGTTTTACTCACCCTACGGTTCACAAAACAGTGCTAGTGCACTTGATCCGCGCTATTTTTTAAATCGCATTTCCAAGATTAATTAAAGTTGGTACTCATGCAGAGAGTGATCCGGGCTGAAATAATAACGTTATTATTTAAAAAGCCATTCTTAACATAGGGAGGGAGGGCGTTTTGTACCTATTCTGTACTTTAACCTTACAATTGAATAATAATAATAAAAAAAAAACAATAAAATTTTAATTAAACGTGGAAATACGATTTAAAAAATAGCGCGGATCACTCTCTTAAAGTTTTATGATGTTTTTTTTTTTTTTTAATTCAATTATAATGTTAAAGGGTGCTAGTGCAGAGAGTGATCCAATCCAGTATCCACGCTATTTTTAAAATCGTATTTTCAAGTTTAATTAAAGTTTTATTATATGTTTTTTTTTATTCAATTGTAAGGTTGAAGTAAAACCCTCCCCTCCCCATGTTAAGAATGGCTTTTTAAATAATAATGTTATTATTTACGCCCGGATCACTCTCTGCACTAGTACCGGTTAAAGTACAGAATAGGTACAAAACACCCCCCTCCCCCTGTTAAGAATGGCTTTTTCAGCACGGACTACTGTACTACTGGTACTAAAATAATAAGACAACAATAAATATACACACACAATTTTACATTTACTAATTCATGTATTATGAAAATAATTTATTTTTCTATATATATATTGAAACTTTTATTAAAATTCATTGATTTTCTGTATTTTGTTATACTGTAAAAAACAAAAACAACAAGAAAAAAAACATGTGTCGATTGTTTACATGTATAATTGGAATGTCTGTTCACTTTGGGCATCTATATCTAAAACAAAAAGGAAGCAGACTCGCCCCTGTTGTAAGAAAGAACTCCCAAAATAGCAAAATGCAATTAATACTCACTTTTTGTTTGACGATCTGCTTCTGAATGATTTGTTTGTTTTCAAGAAAGAAACGATTTTTTTTTTTTTTTTTTTTTTTAAGTTATGGCGACTGGGAAAACAGGTTCGCAGAAAATTACAGTGAAGAAAATTTGGCGCTTCTACACTATCAGAACGAAATTTCGGAAATAGAAAAACTGAATTTCACATGAAAATAACGGTATCTATGTATTCCTCGTATTTTTAAGATGATGATATCCCAAAATTACGAAAATCTATAAGGTAGAAAATTATTTATTAAAAAAAAGAAAAAAAAAGAATAAAAAAAAAGAAATAGCATTTGATGAAAATGATCGTAAGACACAGGAGAGTTCAAAAAGGAGGTATTTTTCCGTTTCGATTTAAACAAGAGGGCCGAAATTTTTCACCTGTTAACACGATTAAAGAATTGACAAAAATATCAGTGGAAACCATTGATTTTTTTTTTATCTGAAAACTCCATTTATCTACTAAAAATCTCGTCCCAATAGTGTAGAAGCGCCGAAATTTTATTTGATAAAAATTTGAGCGAAAATTATTTAATTCAATATTATTTATAATTTAATAAAAGGGTACTTGTACAGTTTAGTCAAGACATTAAAAATGAAAATATCGAAAAAAGTTTAAATTGTATGTATCCGTTATGGAACAAAGTCTCCCAAAAAAACATTCACTTAATTTCATCAAATAGTTTTTTTTTTTGTTTTTTTTTTACAGCGGAAAAACAATTTGTTATGATACCGAGCAAAATGTTCGATTTTTAGGAAGAAAAGCTAGTATTAAAGATGGGGAGGGGTGTTAACGCTTTGACTGAGTTATCTCCCTTTGGCATTTCTAAAATTTACACAATTTTTTTTAATTCAAGATGGCCGCCTTCAACGCGCTCTCATAAAAATGAGGGTTTCCGCTGTAAAAAAAAACAAAAAAAAAACAAACTACTTGATGAAATTAAGTGAAATTTTTTTTCGGAGAACTTCGTGCCATAACGGATACATACAATTTAAACTTTTTACGATATTTTCATTTTTTAATGTCTTGACTAAACCAATAAAAGAAAGAAAAAAAACATAGGCAGCAAATTCCTTGAAATGATAGCTGCTTCCATATTGAAAGAACGGAATTCCAAAATCGAAATATCGAATTTCAATAAAACAAGTGGACGTAATTATGTCGCAAATAGTAACATATCTAAAAATCACGGAAAACGAAAAGGTAGAAAAATAATTATTAATGAAAAACAGTTTCCGATAAAGTTCATATGGAGAATAAAATTTGTTCGATATTTTGAATTATGTCTACGTGATGTAAACAACAGGACTTAATTATGGTGTTAGAAACCCACCCAATAAATGTTACTATAATATCTATTCAGTACGTTTCTAACACCATTTTGTTTTATTTCTTATTTTGAAGTGAATATCGAGTCTTCAAAGACATCGCAGTCATCTTTTCTTGCTCGCCGGCAGCCTTTAACATTACTCGTTTTTCAAACCGAATAAACATTTTACATTAAATAGAAACACTAAAAACATATCTAGTTAGGTAGAAAAAACTTATCCAGTTAGGTTATCTTGCCTTTGGTAACATTTATTTATTATATATTTGTTTTTAGACAACTTTTTCAAATCTATGTGTATAGTAAAACAAATCTAGAATTTTAAACAAAATTTCATCGCCCCAATATCACTGCTTTTATCTGTTTCTGTTGTAGTGGACTAAAAATTAGAGGACACCGGGGAGGAGTAATCTGCCCCTGCTTTAAGGCTGGTTGGTTTTTACCTTTGGTCACGGGCAGACGTGTTGCCTTTCCCTCTCAAGAAGAGGAGAACCTTCGTTCCACCACGAGGTGAGCTCTGAGAACTTTTTCCACCAGTGGGTGAGTCTTATCGAACTGTCGCTATTGTATTGTGTTTTATTGTTGTTTAAATGTTTGTCAGTGTAAACACTATCAATAATTCCCCCCACTCTTTATCTGTGCCTAAACCTAAACGTAGATTCCATGAACAAAGCTTTTTTATTAGAACTGCGCGCCTGTGGAATTGTCTTCCGTTTTCCTGCTTTCCGGCTGACTACAATATGGTTGTCTTCAAGTCTAACGTAAATAAGTTCTTGATGAGCCGTTCCATATAAGTTATCAAATTTAACAAATTTTCATTACTAATTATTATTATATTGTCCAATTTCTACTGTACACTCTTTAACCCTTATCCTTGAGTGGCCTCTTGGCCTTGATAATGAGTTGATACCTATGAAAAAAAAAAAAAAAGAAAAAGTCCAATGTGAACAAGTTCTAATTGAATCGTCCCCCTAAGTAATCCAAGTTTCAAAATTCCCACTGTTTACTATGCTAAAATCACAATGACTAATGTATACCTATTAACCCTTATCCTCGAGTGGCCTCTGGGCCTTGATAAGTGGTGACACCCTTGTAAAAAAAAAAATAAAAAATAAAAAAAAAATAAATGTGTAAATGTAATCGGGCAATTGTGTTTATTCATATATTTTTTGTTTAGTTAAAACTAACACTGTTTATTTTGCCATAAATCTAAATCACATGAATATGATCTCCACTCGGTATCTCAAGCACTCATGATGCACGAACCATATTGTAGAGGACAAAGTCACCTTTTCTTGTAGTTGGCGAAATCATCTTCTATCACTAAATAGAGTATGAAAAGATTATTAGTTGCGTGTTACTCTAAGCAAGAAATTGTTGCGGGGCCGGTCGTCTGGAGACAATCGACCCAACAACTAACAAGGTAGACACAGGCAAAAAGTAAACAGTAAAAAAACAAAGAAGAATGACAGACCAGGTTATTTGGTTAAAGACGAGGGTTCGACTTTTATGTTTTTAAAGGAAGCAAAAAATCGTATGAGCTGGATGCTGGTCGCCTGGGAGGTCGCATGTCACTGGAAACTAAGGTCTGGAGGTCTGGAACAGGTACTCTAGATGTAGCATGTTTCAGGGTTGCTCGCTGGGTCTGGAAAGATCGGCTGGATGTCAGTATGATCCAGAACGGATGGTGAACACTGAGAACGTGCAGGTCGGTGTTAAAGAACGGACGACACTGAGAACATAGGGGTCAGTGTTAAGGAACGGACAACACTGAGAACGGAGGATCAGTGTTAAGGAACAAATGACACTGAGAACGGAGAATCAGTGTTAAGGAACGGATGGTCGGTAGGGAGCCAGGTGCAAGTGAGGTTGCAGACCGGAGGAACAAAGTGCGAGCAAGGTAGCAGACACGAGGTGCAAGAGGGGTTGCAGGCCAGAGGAGCGAGGTGCAGGTGCTTGCACCTGACTCCCTACCGACCGTCCGTTCCTTAACACTGATTCTCCATTCTCAGTGTCATCCATTCCTTAACACTGATCCTCCATTCTCAATGGCGTTTGTTTCTTAACACCGACCCGCATGTTCTCAGTGTTCACCATCCGTTTTGCAGAAAAGCTGCAGAAGGATCTTGGAGGCGCTGGAGCAAGCTGGAGGCACCGAGGGCTGGAAGGTTGTGGGAATGAGCAGGAAGCCCCTGGAGTTAGATGGAGAGCTGAAGGAGCGAGCAGGAAGTCGCTGCAGTGAGCTGGAGACTGGGAGTGAAGTTCACTGCTGGTGGGTCTCAGAAGGCAAGCAACAGTGAACTGCATTAGTGAAAAAACTTATTAGTAGCCTTGATAAGGGCTGTTGATGTAGCCTGATAAAGGCTGGAAAACCTTCTGAGATGGCTAGTGTCGCTGGGAATCTGACGTGACTGGTAGCTTCAGTTGTTGCTTCGAGAGCCTCCTCCTTCTCCCCCGGCCGGAAACTGATTGTATTTATTTGTTTCCCCACTCAGTAAATTAGGCACAAGGCCGTTTTTTAACATGGAAAGTGAAGGGGAAGGGGACCAGTTCCCCGAGAGGAAACTGGATAGTGACAATTGGTATGAAAGGTTTCTCCTACATTGACCAATAACTGATTGCTACAAGAGCAATGGTCTTATATGTGGGGTTGGTATTTATTTGCTTCCCCACTGAGCAAATTAGGCACAAGGCTTATTTTTAATGTGAGGAGTGAAGGGGAAATGGAGACCAACTCCCCGGGGAGCTGGATAGTGACAATTGGTATGAAGGGTCTTTGAAATTCATGCCCAGCCCCCGCAGGTTGGGCTAAGGCTGGCTGTATTCATTTGGCCAGCATGATGTTAGAGACGTCGCTCCCAATACGACAAACAAAAGACTCTAATTAATTCCTGAACGAAATTTATGGAATTAAACCTAGCTTGGAAGTTTGTTGATTCTATTTAATTTATTTTGTTTAAAAGGTAAAAAGTCAAAAGCTTGAATTCTTGGCGTTTTGTTTGATATATCTGAATTTTGACGTGCATAGCGAAATTGATGATGAAAAGAAAGGGAAGGTGAATGTGTACGTTGAACCTGGATATGTTCATACATTTAGCTTGTGTTAGCCTACCGTGTTCTTTATTTAAGGCGAAGAGAAACAATGGGGGTGGAGAAAGAAAGAAAAATGGAGGCGGTGATTTGAAACCCCAACAAAATAAAAACACAAAATATGCCGATATTATAATCGTGGGAATCGAGTTCCTCACGGAATCGAACACACAAACACAAACAGATGACTTTAAGGTAACCACTATTATCGCCCTTTAACGAGTAATATGATTCTTTGCCACAAGGGGGCAATACAGCCTACCTTCACATTCGGTTTCTACCATTCTTTCTCTTTTTGCTGGACCTCGCAGCAATGCAGACGTGACGAAAATACTCCCCGGTTTCGGCAATGGCCAAACCGCCGTTCGAACTCTGACCTAGGATTCTTGAGGCCTACGCAAGTACCGTTACTGGTACATCTTTCACAATGAGCTTTTACAAAATTTACGTTGGCTGTAATATTGTAGATGACGAAGTCACTTTTTCTTGTAGTTTGTGAAATCATCCTCTGTTGTTAAGTAGAGGTATCAAAAGATTGTAGGGGGCTTGGTCAACATTCACCGATACCTAGTATCACAATCGTGATCTGAGCATAGGTAAATGTTTCCCAACCCCTAACAAAAAATAAAAATAAAAAGGTTGTCAGAAACAGCATTAAGGCAACTTACTTAGTTACTTAAGCCTTGAGCCCCTGGAGGCGCATAGGCCATCCACAACTGCCCGCCAACGTCCAGGGTCCTGGGCGATTTATTCCAGCTCCCCCCCCCCAGGAGTAGCCGGTCAGCTTAGTGTCTGCCTCCAGGTCTCTTCTCCAGGTGTTTTTTCGTCGGCCTCTTTTCCTTTTTCCCTGAGGGTTCCAGATCAGGGCCTGGCATGTGATATGTGTTTGTTGTTTCCCGATCCATCAAGATCTCCTTCTTCTGATCTCTTCTTCTTCTTCTGGTACTTGGTTAGAGATCTGCATCATTAATGGTAGTTGGCCAGTGAATCCTTAGCATTCTTCGAAGGCACAAGTTTATGAAAGCCTGCACTTCACTCTTCCGATGGTGGCCTTTGTTGTTCTCCACGTTTCTGCTCCATACAGTAGTACTGATTTGATGTTGGAATTGAACAGTCAGATTTTTGTGCGAGAAATGAGGTTGGATCGCCAGAGGTTCTTGAGGGTTATGAAAGATGCTCTTGCTCTTCCAATACAGGTCTTAACATCTGTATCTGTTCCTTCCTGCTGGTTGATCACACTCTCAAGGTATGTGAAGGTCTCAAACTCTTCCAAGTTTTTGTTACCCAACTCCACTGCCTCTTTGCTGAATGCGTTGATTTTCAGGATCTTGGTCTTGTTAGGGTGTATGTGGAGGCCAACGTGAGAAGCGTGGATGGCCAGTCTAGAGGTCTTGCTCTTCATTTGTTGTTGCTTTTGGGAGAGCAGAGCGAGATCATCAGCGAAGTCAAGGCCATCCAGCTGAGTCCAGAGGGTCCATTGGATGTCATCCCTCTGTCCATCCATCGTCCACCTCATCACCCAGTCAATAGCTAGAAGAAACAAGAACGGCGATAGAAGGCATCCCTGTCGTACACCAGTCTTTATGTTGAAACGTTGTGTCAACTGTCCCCCATGTACAACCTGACAAGCCATTCCCCCGTATGATTCCCTGATAATTCTCATCCGTTTTTCTGGGATTTCATGGTGTCGGAGGTGTTGCCACAAGGTGTCGTGGTGTATGCTGTTGCAAGCCTTGAGGAAGTCCATGAAGTTGATGTACAACGAGGAATTCCACTCCAGGGACTGTCCAACTATGATGCGCAGTGTGGCGATCTGGTCTGTACAGAATCTGTCCTACGTGAAGCCCACCTAGTGATCCCTGAGCTTAACATCTACTGCATCTCTTATTCTCTCCAACAGAATCCGGTTGAACACCTTCCCTTGTACTGACAAAAGAGTGATGCCTCTATAGTTCTCACAATTCCTAAGATCTCCCTTCTTGAGCAGCTTGTGCCCGTCCTTCCAATCTGTTGGTACCTCTTCCTGTTCCCAGATCTTCTCAAAGAGCGGTAGTAGTATACCAGCTGTTCTTTCTACATCTGCCTTGAGGGCTTCTGCTGGAATTCCATCTGGGCTGGCTGCCTTGCCATTTTTCATTGATAGCTAAAAAGCTAGCAGGTAAGTATAACAGACCAGAGTGATCGGTTAATGACAAACAAGGACAAACCATCACAAACCCTGAAAAACAACTTGAGAGATGGGCGGAACATTTCGAGGAACTTCTCAATAGACTAGCTCCCGAGAACCCTCCATCCATTACCTAAGCAGACACTGATATTGATAAAGAGTGCAATCCACCAACAAAAGAAGAGATCACCCGCACCATCAAGAAGATAAAAAATGGCAAGGCAGCCGGCCCAGATGGAATTCCAGCATTAAGGCAAAGACGATTTTAAAAGTTCAATATATGACTTTTATTTCACAATAGAAAGAAATAATGAATCATGTTATTGTGTTGTTTTTTATGTGTGCGCAATAGAAATAAATAACGAATCATGTTATTGTGTTGATTTTTATGTGTGCGCGTGCTGATTCAGTATGAGAGTCGGAAGGTGATAGTTCGTGTAGCGTCTACCCCGGAACTAATTTTGACAGTGACATTGAACATTCACCGTTTCCGGAGAGCTCCAAAAAAAGCCCCCCCCCAAAAAAAAAAGCCGTGGCGCTAAATTCGAGGAGTCTCTCGCTCTCTTTTTGCTCGCGAACACCAGAGGAGTAAGACGCGTTACTGCCACGCTCTGTCGCTCGTGCGTGACACACCCTGTGCCGGTTCCAAGGGTGAAACCACACAAAAAGAAAGAAAAACATTCGTCTTATCTATTCACTCCGCTCCTTACCCGAACGGCTTTTCTAAAGAAAATTAATTTATCGTTTCTTTCCAACTTAACGCCAAAAACATTTGACCAGTCGGGAAGGATTTCTCTTTCTTTTTTTTTTTGGACTCAAAATAAACACGAGTGTGATACACCAGGGCAAATAAATTTACACCTCTTATAACAAGCCAAGTCTGATTATTTGTTTTTAATTAATTTTTCTAAATACTTGTTTCCTTATTAATGTTTTTGAAAAATTAATTTTAAGTGAGCTGTTTGTTGTTTTGCCCAGCGAGCACCTCGCTTCAGTTCGTAAGAATGTAAAATGTTTAGGAAAGGAATATTTTGGCAATAAAGTTAATGTTTGTAACTTCTTTTATGGTCGCTAGGACTTTTTATATCTTTCTCTTAATTAGAGTCTGATGAAACTGGAATGAAAGAAGTGTAACAAAAAGGAGAAAAGGGAAAATATTAATTCTCACTGATCTTTTTTGTTGTTGTTTTAAATTTGAATATATTATTTATTGATCTTTTATCTTAAATTTGTGATATATAACACTTTGGTCAGAAAATTAATTATTTACTTTTTAATAGACATTTCAAAATGGGAGGCGTGAATTAATTCGACCTCCTGTCTTTCCAAGCTTATAACTACTCGAAAAATGTAATTCAAGCCCTAATTTTTTTTTCAATTAAAGGAGGAAGTACCAAGGTTTTATTTAAAAAAAAACGAAAAGAAAAAACAAACAACGTGGTTTAAAAAAAAAGGTTTTATACTTCGGACTTTACAGGTAAATTTCTAAAAAACACTACATTTTTGTTTTAAATTTGAATATATTATTTATTGATCTTTTATCTTCAATTTGTGATATATAAAACTTTGGTGAGTAAATTAATTATTTACTTTTTAATAGACACTTGAAAATGGGGGGGGGCATGAATTAAAACAAACGTTTGTCTAAAATATTATATTCGGTTTCTTGGAAAGAGCATAAAATTTCACATTGACCCTGAAAATATCGTAAAAATTGAATCAATAGAAAAATTTTGATAGATTTTTAAAGTTTAAAAATTGAAAAATACTGAACTCGTAAAATTCAATTAATTTCATTACTATTTTTCTTTTTTTAATAAAAAAATATTCTATTACTTTTAAAACAACTTTAATAATTTATTTTGGAAGTATAATCCATAAAGAAAATAAACAACCCACTTTTAAAAGAGAAATTACGAGTTTTTTTATATTTTATTCGCAGTTTCGTGTTAGGGGTGTCAAAAATTCCTACAAAAATTCTGATACACCTATCATACTTCCATGTGGAGAATTTAGATGCTGGATGTGCGCGAAACAATGTTGGTTGTTTAACGTTGGACCCAACGGAGCCACTGGAGTTGTTTATAGCATGCTGACTTCGAAAAATAACAAACAAACAACATCATTGTCATGTGAAGTGTTTCCAGCTACGTCGGCGAAACAAGATTAGTTTTTAGTTTTGTGCACGGCTATTGTATGGGTGTTGACAACAACAGTATGCACAACTGAAACGATCCTTGTACAGCCACTTTTAATATTTGTGGCCAGTCACTACAAGCTTATTAGTCACTTGCTCTTCTAGGCAGGATATAAAGACACAAAATATGCCGATATTATAATTACAACAAATGTAAAGTTAGCTGGAAGCTGAATTAAATCAACCTCGGTGAACCAGCCAAATTTTCTCGTTTATTTTTTTAACTTTCAGCAAGAGATATGTGGGAGCCTTTCCTAGTCTAACACAAAAACACGCGTTCACGTCTCAAGTCATATTTCTTGTCATATACATACGCGCACACAAACATACGCGCACATGTACACACAAGTAGATATATTAACGTTCGCGTACATACACTCACATTCACGTGTATATACACACACGCTAACGTACACACATGTACTCACATACACGCACACGTACGCACACAAGGACAACGTCACTTCTCCTTTCAAAGGAAATCCACACATGCGCAAAAGACCACCGGAAACAATTATAAAAGTAAGAGCAATAAGCAGCATCTTCCTTTTCGGACCAGCTCTCGAGCTGAGAGGTTCGACGAACCAGCCGCCTCCCGAAAGGGAGGCGCGTGCCTCACGCCACTTGCTACTACGTGGGACAAGAGCTTACAGACTGTACGTACACCTTACACGTTTTCTATCACTCATGGCCTGAATTGCCTTTTTATTTTCTCTCTCTCTCGCTATACTACAATAGACTTTCCTTCTCACCAGCTAATGGCGAGAGACGCACACCAAACTGGATTGACTTTTTCTCATTTTCTCTCTCTATATATACTACAATAGACTTTCCTTCTCACCAGTAAACAGCGAGAGACGAATGCGGACATGAACACGTGTTGTACCCTTTTCTTTCATGTGTTTCTTCACGAAATAAATTCTAGTTCGTTTAAATCAAGTAAACACGTTGTTCGTTCCTTCCTGAAAGCAATTCATTTTTCCTTTCTCAATTCAATTCATTTTTCATATTTTGTACGATTGGTGAATGTATAATATATCCACCAGTCCACTACAGATATGACGATTTTCTTTTTCCAGCAAAAGAACTGAATTTTCATTTCCTCAACAAAAGAACAGATATTTATCGCCCTTTAAATAGTTAAATTTAAACATATGAAGAAGATAAAGTTCACAAAATGTGTGAAGAAAGCTTCGGTGCGAAAAGGTAATTTTTTGGTCTAAACTCACTCCTTACTGTTGTTCTTTTTATTCCCCTACACTGTTACTTTCCAAACAATGACTGCTTCTTGTTTTTTACTGTTAATTTCGTTTGCCATGTAATTAACAAAACCCTGCCGTCTCAACACCAGCTAAAAAGTCTCTAGCTGCCACCATGCGGCCACATGCCCATCTTGCCTGAGTACACTTTTCCTCCTTACGACTATGTGCTGTCTTTTTTTCTTTTTCTTGTGATGCAAGCCCGCGCACACTTGCTAATTTGTATAGTGTTCAAACAAGTACTGCTGCTGCTAAATCTTTCGCTAAACAGCTATCCTTGAGCTGCTGCTGATATTTTCTCATGTGCTCATAATGCTTTGTTAGAATAGAGCAAGTGTGATAGCAACTCTAATCAGAAAAATGCACTAGACTGGCAAGAGTGACATTAGGCAATCCGAGGTAAATAATATCAGTGGTACTATAACACTGTGGTATTATTTAGTTGTATGTGTATATCTTTTGTCTATGTCTTTGATGTATTGTGTATGCTGTTGTTATTGTATATGTACAGTGAGGGTGTTCTTATAGTTCTGTCTGATTTAGTTTGAAGTGAGCCATACAGGCAGAGAGTCTGTGAGGGATGATAAGAAGTGTGGGTTGATTAAAGAAGTCAAAACACCAGAGTTGATTGGCCAAATAAAGAATTTCATGGATAAGCACCGTCGTGTGTCTAAAGAGAAAATGTTCACAGTTTGATGCCAGTGTGAGAAATGTGCACACAATTATTCTCAAGGAACTGGAGATGTGGAAGATTTGCAAGAAACTGTAGATGCAAAAGATTTGTACAAAGTTTTCCCAAAGAGTGCCAGGGACTGGTATACTGTTGATATAGATTTTATTAACTAATAAAGACTATGCGTGCTGTGGTTATCGTACAGTGTTATAATGGTGGAAGGTTTTCTTCCAACCAATTAGAATAACCTATGGCATTTAATTACCACTGGGGTTCTTTAGAAGAGATGATGCCAGAGGGGCAGAATACAAGGGTAATTTAAAACTATAATATTTTCCCCTTAATTATTATGAAGGGCATGATTAAGGGCCGTTTGTTTAGCATCGTTATGAAATCCTTATATTTACTTGGGATTCTTCATACTCCGGATGATTTTTGTACAGATTCATGGATTTAGTTCATTAGCATTAACTTCTTGGGAGGTGTCGATTACTTCAGGGTGGGCAAATGATTCTTTCCCCCTTGCAGGATGGTTTTCATTATGACGGTCTTCTTCTTCTGCGGAGTTAGGAACTATGTCTTGTAGATTGACAGTAGTTTCAGCGCCAGAATGTAATTGTACATGAGCATAGTGATGGTTAATTATAAATCAAAGAAAATATACCTTGTTCGTCTTATATAAGATTCACACTGGAAGTCACATCGACGCAAACAAAAGAAATAAATTAACACAAAGTCATGTTTTTCGTTTTACACCCAGATATGAGAGACGTCTGTTTTTATTTACATTTTGACACAGAGAGAAAGGAAAACATATAAACACTCGTTTATATACATATCAAAAGGGATGGTAAACGATCCTGAATTTGGATTGTGACAGTTCAATGTGTCAATGACATATTTTTTATCATTTTTATTAGGTTGCCCAAAAAGTTTGTAAACAACTGCGAAAATTAAGTTTTCATGCAAATTTTACTTGTTTAATTGTTTATATTGTCATTGTGATCTTCATCTTTGTCTTTTGCAATTGATAAAATGAAACTGCGGCGATCTCAAAGTAGTACAAGCGTTTCGATTCTGGCGACATAAGTCTTAAAGATAAGCCTCGTTAGGGGTTCTGTTGAGATTGGATGAGATTTGCAAACCGGGTTGTACATTGCATCTTCATCGAAGGCTGTGTATTTTCGACTAGTATAGCTTATCAGTATTTGGAGATAGGCGGACTTCAGCTAGTGTTGTAAAAATTACATACCACGCTATGTCGTCAATTATTTGATTGATGTTAGGCATGGAACAAGCACCCAGTTCTGTAAATCTATTTATGGTACCACTTTAGTTAACGACGATTCTTTTTGTGATTATCTTTTGCGGCCACCAGAACTTGAGCTCGCTAAGGAAACATAGATGGCTCTATTCTCCCTTTTCTCCACATCCTAGCAGTTTCCTCTGTTATGAATTTGTTGTCAGCAATGGTGTGACAGCGTAATTTGGTGGCAATGTAGGGAAACGCGTGACTTACCTAACCAGCACATGTGCATAATTAAATATGCCGGTGTGGAACAAAATGAATGAAGAAGAAAGAAACAAAAATGGCTGCCTTATCTCTTTATATGCATGCAATGTTATCACCTGGCATGCAGATGAGATGCTCCTGGTTGGAGATAAAAGAGGATTGATTTTTCAGAGAGGATGTTCATTTTGAAGTTGGATTTTGAAAAACTAAGTTCGATCAGCAGAAGTGCTTTTACAGTTGAGAGAAGGTGCGTTACGTATAAAAAAAAAGAAGTTGAAAGTTTGGACAACAGTGTCAAACTTAACCAAGAAAATTGTTGATGTGAAAGGCAGAAGAAATAACACACAGGTTATTTAATTATAGGCAATAAGCGATATACGTGGGGAAAAGTGATAAAAAAGAAGAGGGGGAAGGAATGTTTATAGATGGAAAAGAGTTATTCTTGTTAATAGCTCCAAAAACGAATTCATCCCTAGGACTGTTGAATTTTAGAATCACACTTTTGTAAAATTTTTTGGGTGTCTTTCCTGATAATTATGTTGATAAAGAGATCCTTAATCATTTCTACTGTCAGGCCACGATTAGTCTTATATTTTAGTGAAATGTCTACAATGGTTTTGCCAATAATTTGTGCGTGTTGGTGAGGTTCTGCTTGATATTTTTAGGTATAGTAACGAGCTTAAGGTTTTTGGCGGTATTTTTTGCTCATAAATATTCCTACGATATCAGAATCTAACATTGTGTTTACAGTTTGTCCATTTATTTTACACGTAGTGAATGGAATATCTTTTGCTTCTCTTCCTAATCAGGCGATACTAAGCAGTGGTGAGTCAGGGTCGTATAATACAGTAGCAGTAGATGAGGAAGATTTATATACCTTAACCCAATGTTCATTTTTTTGTACATATTCTACACTCGTACTAGGCATAGCAGTCGCAGATGCCCACAGAAGGAGAAAAGTTTTTTTTAGCATTTTCCTTTATAGAGGTGAAGTGGGCGTCTTCCAAAAGAATTACAGCAGCTGTTATGTTATGGTTGTTTCTATAGCTTTCCAAATGTTTTCCCACTTTGTTGCAATATTTTGGACTTGTAATGGGGTATATATTTAAATGCTGCCCACATCAGCATTATGTGGGGAAAAGTGATAAAAAAGAAGAGGGGGAAGGAATGTTTATAGATGGAAAAGAGTTATTCTTGTTAATAGCTCCAAAAACGAATTCATCCCTAGGACTGTTGAATTTTAGAATCACACTTTTGTAAAAGGCTCCCCTAAAGAAGGGACACTCCTGCAATTTTAAAAATTGCCTGAGTAACCCCGTTGGCATTCCCCGGTCGGGGCGCCTCAGGCAGCAAGCAATAAACTTGCCCCACCGGAAAGCCCGGTGGCAAGGCCTGGGAGGGTGGACCTCCTAGGTATTACCCAAGCGGTATACCTCAGTCCAATAGGTGTTGGGCCGGTTCCCGGCCCCTCACCTGTTGGGCTGAGTATCAAGTGACGAATCCTTGACATGTACTACCCTGTCTCCCTGCAGCCGAAGCCGCTAGGAGACACATCCCATCACAATGGACTTGTACTGGGGTATGATCCCACACAGTCGGACGATTCTATTTATAAACGATGCTGCTAGGAACTGACGAATCGAATTAATTCACGTTCTGCTACCAACCAATCAGAACCCAGAATTGCTTCATAAATATTAAACCTTTTCTGGAGCAATTTCACATGTTTTTTTTTTCGTCTCGACACAGTAAGAATATTTTGCTCTGTGGAACTGTCTACTGCAAACAAGTCACCTCTCAGGACTTGTGTGTAACCACGAACCATCGGAAACTGTTCTGTCTACTGCAAACCAGTCACCTCTCAAGACTTGTTTAGAACAACGAATCATCTGAAACGTTTCTGAAATTAACATGGCTTACACTTCTAGAGGTTATGGGCCCAGCACACTTCCACTGCGCAAACATGGCTTACACTTCTAGACACTTGTTCCAGTGATTTGACCATCGAATAGGTTTCTTTGAGTGTGAGGAAGGGTTGCTCGAGCAAGCGTTGTCAAATTGAGAAGGAAGAGATACCACTGATAAAAACGTCTCGAATGTACTGATTTTGTTTATTTATTCGGCAGTTATGGCTTGAAAATTGCACGACTGTTTTTATAAGGGAGTCAAAACTTATCAAGGATGGAAGGCCACTCAATAAAAAGGGTTAATGAATGTAAAGTGGTAGATTGGAAAGAATTTGGATTATTTAAGGGGACTGCTAAACAAGAACTTGTTTACCTTGGACTAGAAAGCTACCATATTCTAATTGGGTACTTTCAACTGTTGCATGAAACGTCAATATTTTTGCTGTTACTGTTTGTAAGTAGTTTGTGGCTATTATACACAATATTTGCTAGTTTAATATAAGCAACATCAAGGGCTACTATCGCACTATTGTAGTCCCTGGCATCGCCCATTATCTCGTAGCCTGCAACTGAAATATGATTAAGCCAAAAAAGTTTTTTTTTTTTTCAATTCCGTCATTGTTGTAGTATTCGGATGTGAGAGATTTCACACATATATTTATGGAAAAAAAATCCGAGGTGAAACAGATCATAAACCTCTAGAAAATACCTAGAACAAGAATATATCGCAAACACTTCCACGGCTACAAAGAATGTTATTAAAGTTGTAGTCATATGATGCAGAAATTATATATAAACTTGGAAACAAAGTGTGTATTCCGGATTACTATTCAAGGTTATTGAGTTCAAAGCAGTAGGTTTGACATCGAATCTTTCCAGGCACAGTAGTCTGCCCATTTTGTTTCTTTTTTTCTTTGTTAGTTAATAAAATTGAAGTAAATGAAAAAATATTTGAAAAGAGAGAAGAGACTGGTATACCGTTGATATAAGTTTTATTAACTAACAAAGACTACACGTGGCGGTTCTTTGACAGTGTTATAATGGTGGAATCGCTTCTACCAGCCAAGGGGAATAACCTATCGCATTTATTATCCCAAGGATAGGTGTGTCAGAAATTTCGTGAAAAATATTGAATAATTCCACCCCGTCTTTCCAAGCTAATAACTCCTCGAAAAATGTAATTCAAGCCCTAATTTTTTTTCAATTAAAGGAGCAAGGACCAAGGTTTCATTGAAAAACAAAAAAACAAAAATAAAAACAAAACAAACAACGTGTTTTCTTTAAAAAAGAAAGGTCTTAAACTTCGGACTTTACAGGTAAATTTATATAAAACACTACTTTTTTTTGTTTTAATTTGAATATATTATTTATTGATATTTTATCTTCAATTTGTGATATATGGTGAGTAAATTAATTATTTACTTTTTAATAGACATTTCAAAATGGAAGGCGTGAATTAATTCGACCCCTGTCTTTTCAAATTTATAACTACTCGAAAAATGTAATTCAAGCCCTATTATTTTTTCAATTAAAGGAGCAAGGGCCAAGGTTTCATTTAAAAAACAAAACAAAAGAAAAACTAAACAACGTGGTTTAAAAAAAAAGGTTTTAAACTTCGGACTTTACAGGTAATTTTCTAAAAAACACCACATTTTTGTTTTAAATTTGAATATATTATTTATTGATCTTTTAACTTCAATTTGTGATATATACAACTTTGGTGAGTAAATTAATTATTTACTTTTTAATAGACACTTGTAAATGGGGGGGTGAATAAAAAAAACACGGTTGTCTAAAATATTATATTCATTTTATTGGAAAGAGCAAAACTTCACATTGATCTTGAAAATATCGTAAAAATTGAATCAATAGAAAAATTTTGATAGATTTTTAAAGTTTAAAAATTGAAAAATACTGAGCTCGTAAAATTCAATTAATTTCATTACTGTTTAAAAAAATATTTCTATTACTTTTAAAACAACTTTAATAGTTTATTTTGGAAGTATAATCCATAAAGAAAATAAACAACCTACTTTTAAAAGAGAAATTACGAGTTTTTTTATATTTTATTCGCAGTTTCGTGTTAGGGGTGTCAAAAATTCCTACAAAAATTCTGATACACCTATCGCATGGGTTCTTTGGAATAGATAATGCTAGAGGGACAAGGGAGAAGGGTAATTTAGAATTACGTCAAGTTCAGGGACATCTAAGTGAGTTTTCATCACCGGAATTGGTATGGTGCACAAATGGGTGGGATTGCGATAGAGTCTAGTTAAATTGGGTAATTTTTCTAGGTCATTCGTCTATCTTGATGATGGTTCCAAGGTGCCATGTGTTGTCGAATTTATGTAGTACCTGTACACACACTGATCTCGGAATAGTGTTGATAATTTCCTGGTTCCCCTGTAATGGTCATGATTGGTTTTCATACTAGCTAATATCTTATGTAATTGTTCATGCTGTCATCCTTTCCTAGTTCTGATAGGCTGTGTAAGATGGTTGGTATAGATATTCCAAAAAGTATTTAAGCTAGGGATGGTAGTTTGATGTCACGCGTGAGTCTAGTTTAATTTCAGTGGAGGTGTATGTGTGTTCCAAAAAAGATATACTGAGATGCTTTATGAAACAATTCTTGCTCAAGCCATGAGGTTGTGCAAGTTATTTTCATGGTCCTCACTGTTTGAGCCAAATACGGCTACATCGTCAGCTATGCTAGCCACGCTATCTAGGTTTTCTAGGATTTGCTCCATTTTTACTTGGAAGATATTTTTTGAGATATTGAGACCAAACGGTAGACACTTCCAGCATACTCATCCAAATGGCACCCTGCAGGTTGTCAACAGTTGTGATTCCTCATCTATGTTGATTGACCAGTGTCCTGCCTTAGCATAAAGTTTACTGAACAATTTGGCTTTCGCAAAAGTGGTGTTAACTCGTCCACAGTAGCTATTTTATACAAACATCTTTGGAGGCTGGCATTGAGTTTCTGTGTATCCATGCATATTTGGAGGGGCCCATTATTCTTTGTGCTGTGTGCCAAACTGGAGCACCAGTTTGTGTGTTAGGTAACATTCCGAAACACATCTTTCAAAAGAAACCTGTTAATATCCTTCAATTTGTCTTTTAGGTGGATACTGCACATGCGTGGAGAATTGATACAAGATTTTGTATTTTCTTTCAGTAGCGGTTTGGTAGTCTTACTAAAATTTCCAAGTCTATCAAACTGTTTGGGGGATTGTGACATATGTTGGCTGATAGAAAGATAGGCATATTTAAACAATTTTACTTCTCTCATTCGATTTGTGGGGCTACTAGCATTTAAGCATCTTAGACCTTGATTTCCTATACCATGGCATATTTTCTTTGATTGTTTCATTTTGTCAGCTATCTCTTTATCTTTTATATATAGAGTCAAATTTTGTTTGGAAAGCGACATGGTTTCACTCATATCTGTGGCAGACAGTTCATCGTTGGCAGATGTGCCATAATGTTTCTTTTTTTTTCTTATATATCATATGTATGAGGAAAACAATTTGAATCTGTATGACGGAAACATTTACTTACAGTTCACAATATGATGACGTGTGTATTATTTCACCACATGACGTCACATGCTGCTTTATTTTGTGCTTTGTAACACCATCTGTATATATTTTAACACATCCACCTGCTTAGTATTAGTTCACGATAGAGTAGAAACAAAGGGAACCCTGCTGACACCAATGACTGATAGTTATTGGCTAATAAATTAGAGCTGACTAATAGTATCACACACACTAAACAATGCTTCAAGCAAACTAAATTAACCTCCTAAATATTTTTCTTTTGAGTAAACAATCTTTTCAGGTCCAATTTAACGGTTATTTAACATATTGTTGCTATTTGGCTTAAATTCATTCTCTCATATTGCTATTCACAAACTAGAATCTCTTGTTTTATTGGCTAGAGCTTAAGCAGGGGTAATGTAGCAGTTACATAAGATCTATTTCATCTTTCACTTGCATGTAATTGCACATTTAGTGATATATCGGGAAATTAGCACAGTTTGTGCATGCGTAAAAATATGTCTACATTATTTTGGAACAAATCCATATTAGTACCGTTTGATATGTGAAGGTAATAATACATCTAACTCATGGAGTCAATTACATTTCTATAGTTCATATAAATTGGTGCAATTTACTTGTTTACTAGGTCTGTTTCTATAACTCTGTTAAGACCTTATGTTGTGTTGACAAAACTGTTATAAAAGTTGATTTAAATTGTAGAGATTTAAATTGTCGAGATTGTTGCTTCTATGATGTTGTTGATTCATCTTTTTGCTGCAAGCCATGTGCCATTGCAAAGCTTGGGCTGGTTGATATTTCGTAACATGGTAATTGGCATGCCAATTTTCAATTGCAGTACATGCGGTGGCATCCCTAGTGAATTTAAAAATGATGTTTGATAATTAACTGCCTCGTCTGCTGCCACAGCAGTGGTGACAGACTTGTATGTGACTACTTCATAGTGAATGTTAAGCTGAATAATATTGTTAAGCTCTGGACGTCTTGGCTGCAAGAATAACTCGTTCACTTAATCAACTGGAATTCTTATAATTAATTTGGAAATAATGTATTCATAGTTTATTCTTGATTCATTTATACATGCAAAAACGTATCTGTAACGAAACATACTTTTTAAATATGGAAATGAAGATATGTATTTAGGAAAAAGGACGAGATGCCTTAAATAAGATTCTAGACTTTATGTATAAACATTTAAAATTGTCATAGACTCTTGAAAATTCAGTATGTTATTGCTATACATCCTATGAGATGACTGACCAATTTTTATGATTTCAGGTTCAAATGAACAAACGCAGCAGGAATTGAAATACACCATACTAAAGCCTGATTGTCACAGCTGGTGAGTTTTAAAAAATGCCATCTGGGTGTGATGACAATTTAGAAGAATGATATGCAATAAAATTTTGTTTTAAACTTGGAAAAATGCCACAGAAACGTATGCAACGTTTCAGACTGCTTTTGGACCATCTTGCATGAATTGAGCATCAGTTTTTAAGTGGCATAAGGGATTCAAGGAAGACAGAAAGGAAGGTAGAGAGTATGTGAGGGATGATGAGATGTTTGGGAGGAGTAAGGAAGTCAGAACGCCAGAGTTGATTGGTCAAATAAAGAATTTCATGGATAAGGATGGTTGTGTGTCTATAGAGACAATAAGTGCACAGTTTGATGTCAGCGTGTGAACTGCAGACAATTATTCACAAGGAACTGAATATGTGGAACATTCTATTCTTGTCACAGACTATTTGACCAAGATGGGCATCAAGACAGTTCCTCACCCTCGCTATATATATATATATATATATATCATTATAAGACAATTGAGGAGATGAAAGAGGCTGTGATGAGGGTCATTGACATGTTCACACAAGAGGAATTTCATGGGGCCTTCCAGAAGTTGTTATCAGAGTATAACAAGCGCATTGCAGCTGGAGGAATATTACTTTGAAGGAGACTAGAGTTTTATGTGTGTACTCCTAATAAGAGTGTCATAACGTAAAAACTAACATAATATTAAAAAAAAAACAACACACACATTTAATTTAGGTTAAAAATAGGTCAGAACACTAGATATTTATTCTCCCCGCTAAAATAGCATACATAAAGGAAGAGCTGAACCGGAGGCCAACTGGGCCTTTGTCCTGTAAGTGCCTGCTCATTGGCTGATTAGGAAGGGTGCAGTGGAAACTAGAAAGCTGATTGGCTAACCAAAACTCGATAGAATGTGTGTATATAAAAATGCGAGACAACCCCAACTCCTCGCATAAGCCTGACGAATACTAGCGTGGATGAAATGCGGAATATTCTGTGTAGCTTAATTGCCATATATATTTGATAAATTACTGCTATATATATACTAATAATACATAAATGTACTACTACTACTACTACTACTACTCCTACTATTACTAATAATAATCTTCTATAATATAAATCTCATCAGTCTGTTTAAATTTATGCATGTATGTATGTATGTATGTATGTATGTATGTCTACCTAAAGCTTTCGACAGAGGTGAGGGACTTTCACGAGATCGGTATCATTTTGAAGCCCGACCCTTGGGATGACAAATATCGAAAAATTGGCTAAAAACATTAATACCTTCACCCTCAACTTTTGAAAGTCATCACACTCAACTTTCGAAAGTCATCCCCCTTTTTGATTGACTAGCCTTAATTTCAAACACTTGTCACTTCCGGTTTGGCGATGGGCGCAACAGCAAAGACGTCACTTTTTTCTTTTCACATTCTTTTCCTCCTTCGCATCACGGTTTGAACCTGCTTGCTTACTAATTTTTTTTTTACTCAATACACACCGTCAAACACTCAAGCAACAACGGACACCCAGGCTAGTAATAATGAAATAATATAATGATGATATATAATAAAATTATATAATGATAATATATAATAAAATTATATAATGATAATATATAATAATAATATAAAAGCTAAAAGTACCTATTATTGATTATAATTGTGAAAGAAGCGTAATTGCCTACTAAATGGATAACTAAGAAAGATTGAAAGAGATGGAGAGAGGGAGGAAAGGAGAAAAAATGACTCAAGTTGAAGCACTTAATATCATAATTTTATCCTGCAACTGTGGGTCAATCGATTAGCTTGCCATGCTTAGACAGAGTCTGTGAGTTCGATTCTCACCAGGATCATATTTTTTGTTCTCTCCTTTCTTTCTTTACTTTCAGCTGATTTATTTTTACTCTAAAGAGACAAAAGTAAAATGAGTCTAGTTTATGCATTTAATAGTATCATAATGTCATACTTCAACTGGAGAGCCAATTGATTAGCTTGCTACACTTAGAGACAGTGATTAGTGGAGTAATACTTATAAATATGGATAAGAATATGGTGTTTAAGACTGATAAAGCAACTTGAACGTTATTGAACGATCTAGCAAGTTCAAGGAGTCCTAAGTAAAATAAAGTAAGATTTTTAGTGCAATATGTGAGTTATTTCTAGTTGATGATTAAGATATTTACGAGATGTATTTTATTTTATGTTTGCATTGCAGAATTAGTTCGCTTTTCATATTAATCACATTTTTACATCAACCCGGGTGTAATTACTCCTACAGCCTCGGAGATACGGAGGTGACATGACTTGTAGCCTTGGGTATATGACTTAGATTTACTGAGAATAGCCCAACTGATTGAGAAGTTCTTAGATCTAAGTTTTTTTAATTAAGTTTCTTCTTTTAGCAACCTCAGGATGGACCTAGGCCAAAAGGATGAATAAAGATGGAATAGCGATACAAGCTTATATTCATAGCTACCATATTTCCTTATGCATAGGCTTATAGCATATAAGAAATTTATTTGCAGATTTAGTGGCAGCTAACAAGTCTAAATTTAAGTAAACACGCAAATTGCAACAGAAAAATGAATGTTCAGTTTTAGAAAAATATCTACTATCTTGCTGAAAATAGAGAAAAAGAAGGCTCAACTAGTCAAAAAATATGTAGGATAGAAACAAAAAAATTTTTATTGATTATGTTCGTTATGTAAAAAGGAAAGGAAATGCAAAGAATGGTTCATGAGAATGGATGAATACCAAAAATACTGTTGGAAGAGAAAAGAGTTCATGTATGTGTTAAAATTAGAGTCCAGTAGTAGCCATAATGGATTCTTGACAAAATCGAACCTCGGGCCAAAGTCCCGGGGAATTCTATTATGTCCACAGAGATAAAAAGGTTGAACTGGGGTAATTCTACCCTCTTTAAATATAATGGGAAATAACTGCTGTCAGGAGTGCTATTTCATCCCTAACTTGAGTTTTTAATAGAGTTGCTTCCCTTGAATAGCATTTCCTTTCCAGAAATCATGTTGGTGGGAAATTTAACTGTTTCAAGCTTGGAAACATCCATCAAGTACACCTTTCGCACTTTTTATGATGAGATCATAGAGTCAAGATCTTGCTTTCTTAATCTGACACAGGTTATACTAATTTGCTACCTTTTTTCTTCACTTTGAAACATTCAATCTTTCAGGCCTAGTATAGTCAACAGGTGAGTTTTATCATCTATCCTTGTTGGGGGAAATCCACCCCATGTCCAAGCTAGAGTTCAATTGTGAGACTGAAAAGTGATGAAGATTAGCAACCAAAACGGTCAGCTCCAGTTGGCAACAACGATGAAGATGAAACGTCCTCAGCAAGAAAGCAGAAAGTAAAAAGAAATGGAAAGGGAAAAAAAGAACATGCTACCATCTCTGATGACGATTCACACAAATCGGGCACAGTGATGAGGGTTGGTCAACCCAGTCACCCCCATGGTGATGATGACGACAATGATGAACAAACTCTGTGAACCCGGTCAAGAAACCTCTTCGAAAACTTTTCAGTCAAACAATAGGCTAGGCTACCTTGTGTGGGGTGTAGAGCTGACTTTGTCCATGATAGGTGCATTTGAAAAGACACTGTTGGCCAGTTATATTGTTACTTACACTTTTGATGCTCAAAGGAGGCAAAGGGAATGGAAGGAAGATGGGGGGGGGAATTGCGCCTTTTTTCGTAAATATTGAAATTGATTTGAAACATATTTTTTTCACTGACCCTGTTACATGAGTTCAATTTTTTTTTATATTAAACTGTTTTGACCTGTGTGTTAAGTTTTACACTGTGTTAAGTTTTCTTTTAGTAAAAACTATTATTTTGTCTTTAGCAGCCATTTTTGTAAAGTTGGCGGTGGAATTATCCCGGTTCACCCTATATGGGATGTTCCAAGCCATATAGAGTTGTTATCAGTAGATATCATGTAATATGTTTCATTAAGTTAGTGTTAATTTCTTTTGGCATGCGTTTTGGAATTTTTCCCAATTTGCTTTCAGCAGGGCATTTTGCAAGGGAAGTAGTCGCTTCTGGGTGTGTCATCGTATGTTTTCCAGCTATAGTGCATGTATACAAGTGGGTCGCATATTGTTAAGTCTATTGCTGCTAGAGTACCTGCTACTGGATGGAGGTATATGTTCTCCTTATTATTGAGCAAATTAATTTAGTTTGGTCTTTTTTTGATAATTTGTACACCTTTGTTGTTTTTTTTACTGCCCCTGACGCATTATGACTGCTATAATCTCCCATTAATATGAAAGGCTTTAGTAGTTGTTGAATTAAATTATTTAGTTCTGTGTCATCCATTGTTTCATTTGGTGGTATGTAAAGTAAGCAGAACGTTACTGATTTGTGTAGTTGTGGTTATTGCAACCAGATGCATATTTTTTCTTAAGTTTACTTTGCTGTGTGAAATATTATCTCTACAATTATATAAAAAGAACTTTGTGTGTCTGAGAGTCTGTTCCATATGGACTCGAAAACGGCTGGGTGGATTTTTATGAAATTTCACAAAAAGGTGGTGTATGTACCTGGCAGTGTTCTCAGATAGGTTTTGTGCCAGAATGTCTTTGATGAGTATTGATAATTGCTAATCAAAATAATCTGATGAAAGAAGGAACAGACGATTTGGGTCAAACATCTTACACAACGGCCCAACATATAAAATCAGCAGTAGGTTCTTTGATATGACAGGGGAGCATACAAAATGAATATTTTTGTTTAAAGCCCAATTACACAATGATACATGACTTTTTCATTTTAAATTCAAACTATTATCACCGCAGAACCAGTAATGCCAGGCATATAAAATCAACATTAAGCGCTTTGATATGACAAGGACGCGTTCAAAATGAATTTTTCTGTTTAGAGTACAATTAAAGAATGATACTTGACTTTAATGCAAGTCATTGTATATTAAAAAATTTATAAAATCAACAGTAGCTTCTCTATAGTGCAATATAGACTACAAGATATTGCGAACGTAGTAACTGCAAGAGGCATGTGAAGCTCCCACTAGCTGCATCGTAATGTGTCCCAATTAGAGCAGGCAATCAATTGATTTGATTGAAAAATAGGCTATTTCCTCAATTTCGATGAAAATAAAAATGTAGGAGTATAAAATGCATTCGTTGCTCCTCCATTCAACCCCAGGCAACGTCGGAGGGGTCTGCTTGCTATTGATTAGTAATTATGATCCACCAATGACTATTTTTTAATTTTTTGTTGATGTAGTTGCATGATGAGTAATGTTTTACATTGTATCATTTTCTTCTGGATGAGTTTCTTGTAGGCAGATTATTGCAGGTCAAAAAATTTAATGAGGAATGCTATTACTTCAAGATTAACTTTGTGTCTCTTACGTTTGAGCGTAGTATTATGTTTGCCATGGTTTATATTTCATTTTATTGGTTTGGACTGTTGTCGTTACTCTCAGAATTATTGCATTCAGAATTTTTTATTTATTTTGTTTTTGTTGCATTAAGGAGTTTTGGTTCTTGCTTTAGTAGTATTTCTCTATTCTCCTTTTTATTTATTCTCTCTTGAGCCAGTGATGATTCCGGATGTGTCAGGAATTTTTGGTGATTCTATTTTTTGTTATGACTTTTTACCTCACATATGTATCTGCGATTCTGCTTTAGGAAAAGAAATGTTTTGTTTTTATTTTATCATTATTATTTCTTTTTCCTTTTTCCATACATATGCACCCAAGTATTGGAAAGTGTCAATGGTAATCAGATTTTAATGCTGTGAAGATACTGGAAGTTGTGTCAATTGGATTGCATGAAAATTTTACTCCCTTGTTTTATGCTTTGATTACATATAATTTTTCCATGATTAAGCTTTTGAGTAACTTAAAGTTACCTTCCCTTTGTAAGTATATATAAACGAGTGATGATATTATTTGCTCTCTTCGTATCAAAACGTAAATAAAGACATTTAATCTTGTCTGTGTCTGTATTGAAACTAAAACATGGCTATGTGTTAATTAATTTATATTTTTGTCAAGAGTCGATATGACTTGCTGTGTGATTCTAATTTAAAACAAACAAGGTATGCTTTTATTTCATTCTTAATCATAATCAATCATTAAAGTTTAATAATTAACTAATTATTAACCATACTTTTTTAAAAAAATGTGTCATATTTATAATTTTTTCACTATTTTTTATGCACATAATATTCCCCAATGTGATTGTCTTCAGGATGTTTTGTTTTTGTTTTAGTTATTATATCTTTTTTTTCCTAACTTCCTTACATAGGCTGAATGGTCTTCTCCACATCTTGCAAATTTGCACCAGTTTGTACAGTTCTTTGTAGTGTGATTTGAGTTTTACTGAGTACATTTACCACATCTACTGGTTGGTAATAACCTGCATCCTTATAATGTTCAAATTTCTGGCATCAAAGTTTACTATGAATAATTCAACGTTTTAAATTGCACAACCAAATCTCATTTCTTTGGGCTCTTTTTAAGTGTTGAAGGCCATGATGTGTTTGTTAATGCGAAGTTTCGATTTTCTTTAATAGAAACTCTTTTAATGTTTATAAGACCTTAAACTTTTGTTTTTCTTTCGTCAGTTGGAGATATCCTCACTTCGAATTACACCCTTTGCTGTAGAAAGGTTTTTAGTTTTTATCATAGAACTTTTCATTTTTAGAAAAATAGAATATCTTTTTCTACCTTTGCTAAAATAGTTCCGATTTGCAAATTTTTAACTCTCTTGGGTGTTATTTGTGCAGAAGTTACCCTTTGTATTAATTTTTGTCAATGTGGAGTTGTTTTCTGCTTCTATAATGATACATCGCAGGAGGATTTCTTTATTTACCGTGTCCGAATGTGACTAAATGTGTGGTCTCTTGATTGCTTTAGTATACATTAAAATATTTGTAGGATTTTATCGTTTCTGCCACAGAGTCTAGTTTAATGGAAAATTCCAATAGGACAGAGATACAGGGGCGTGTTTGAAAAATCTACTGTACAATAAGAAGGGGAGGGGCGAATGAACTGGAATTGGATGACCTCGTCCAATGATGCAAGTCGGTTTATGGGTCAGACGTTGAATGGAGCAAAGTTCGGATGAACTTAAACCCTGACCGACAAAAATGAAACCCGGGAATAAGATGACGTAATTCGGCCGCAAATAAGACCAAATACAAACATCAACAGGGTCAGAATGTGGGTCGATTACGTAAATCGTTTAACGGGAAAATTCATAAAAAGCAATCATAAACAAGTCGAGAGACAGAGAGAGAGGTGACAGCAGAGAAGGACAGACGACGCTCAACTGCCTGTCACGGTCGCAACCACACCCTTCCCACCACCCTCTCCTTCCTTCACCGCCGTATTGATGTGTATATGTTGTTATTAAATAAATCAAATTGTTTTATAACAAAGCGTCTCGTTATTCATAGATAGATGAACAGCGTGATTCCATTCACTAGACGAGTTACAACAACATATGCATATATGCACAAACAAACTATCTCTCTATCTATCGAGATATTCAAAAATCTCGGATAGCTAGAATATAGACGGTGCTAACAAAATAGACGTCACGGCCATATCACCCAATATATAACACTACAAACACGTGTTATTCTTCCGTGTTTCACCACCCAAGAAAATAGTAAAACAAATCAAAGTATAGAACGATGTCACAGGCACTTTCCTCTAAACCAATTAACTCTACAGTTGCCATTTAATTCAGTAATCTGGAGAAAATTATTTGTGCATTTAGGAAAAAGTTGATTTAGTCTGCTGAATTAGAGCTCATCATGTATAGCTGATAGACTGAATCAGCCCTTTTCAATTGACTGTCTAGCCTAGATAAAACCCAAAGTGATGAGTTACAATGACATTCCCTATTTTTACTCACGTCATGGGTTGCCACCTAAGGCTAAAAAAGTGGCCCCATGGAGCGATTTTGATAAAGGGAAAATCAACATATTCTAATGCCCTAATTGTGCCAGAATAGAAGAGGAGAGAAAAAGAAAAAAAGTTTTTTTTGTTTTGAAGTTCAAGTTTTACAAAACAGAAAAAAAAAATTTGGTGCATTTAAGTAATAATGTTGATAACTTCTGATATCCTGATCTGGTAGCTACAATTTTGTATCTCGAATATGTAAAGTTGTCGTGATAGAGCCCTTTACTTAAAAATATTGTGTTTATAAGGCATTCAAAATGTCACTGCAGCATGTGTTCGCATGTGTCCTCGCAAATGAGCATTTTGTGAAAAGGCTGATCCACAAATTTGACAAGAAAATGGTTTTTTGCCGGTGTGTGTTCGCATATGTGTCTGTAAAATAGCATTTTGTGAAAATGTTTTGCCACACACTTCACAAGAAAAAGGTTTCTCTCCAGTGTGTATTCTCATATGTGTCTTCAAATTACAATTTCGTGAAAATGCTGACCCACATAGTTCACAAATAAAAGGTTTCTCGTTGGTGTGTGTTCGCATATGAGATTTTAAATTAAAATTCATTGAAAATGTTGCCCCACAAACTTCACAACTGTAAGGTTTCTCACCAGTGTGAGTTCGCATATGTTGCATTAAACTAGAACCTTGTGCAAATGACAGGCCACATATTTCACAAGAATATGGTTTCTCACCAGTGTGTGTTCGCATGTGAGCTCTTAACAAAGAGTTCTCTGAAAATGATGAACCACATACTTCACAAGAATATGGTTTCTCTCCAGTGTGTGTTCGCTCATGAGTTTTTAAAGTAGACTTGAGTGAAAATGCTGTGCCACACGCTTCACAAGAATAAGGTTTCTCTTTAGTGTGTGTGCGCATGTGTACTTTTAGATTGAAGTTTATTGAAAATGTTGAGCCACAAATTTCGCAAGAATAAGGTTTCTCCCCAGTGTGGGTGCGCATATGTCGTCTTAAACTAGAACTTTGTGAAAATGCCAACCCACACACTTGGCAAGAATAAGGTTTCTCTCCAGTGTGCGTTCTCATGTGAATATTTAAAAAATTATTTTCTGAAAAAGTTGAACCACACACTTCACAAGAAAATCTTTTCTCCCCAGTGTGTATTCGAATATGTCTTTTTAAATGGGAATTTTGTGAAAATGAAGACCCACACACTTCGCAAGAATAAGGTTTATCTCTGAGGTATGTTGGATGGTTTGTTTGTAAAATAGCCTTCTTTGGAAGTGACGACGCACAGACTTCATGCAAATAAGGTTTCTCTTCAGTATCTGCTTCCATATTGCATAAGAAACAAGAATATATTTTATGTCCAATACGTTTCTTTTAAAATTATTACATGTATATATAATAAATTTGAGATATCTTTTCAGTATATCATTCAATGTTTCTCTTTAGTATCTACTTGCGTATTGCATATGTTTGTATATATATATATATATATATATATATATATATATATGCATATATATATATATATATATATATATATATATATATATATATATATATATATATATATATAAAACGCAATGAGAAATTAGTAGAAATACGGATAAGGTTTTTCTTCAGTATCTGCTTAGGAAGAGGAATATATTTTATGTCCAATCTTATTATATATATATATATATATATATATATATATATATATATATATATTTGAGACTTCTCTTAAGTATGTTTGCATATAATTCAATGAGAGATTAGTAGAAATGCTCATTTACTTAACTCAGAAGAATACAATATATTTCCTGTTATTTCTTTTTATCCTTTCTTTGTGGGTTATCTGAAAATAAAAAAATACTAAAATATTAAATAAATCATCAATTAATCGAATTTTCAGCTTCAATAAATTTTAAAGTTGGAATATTAATCTTACTTTACCCTTTTGCATATTTGTTTGAAATCAAGTATTTTGTGATATTCGGAAAAATTAGATTATTGTTTTAATATTGAAAATCATACTTACATTTTGATGTTAATTCCAAACTTCTAAAAGTATGTCTAGTAAAAACCAGGAAATTTAAATATTACACAAGAAAACAATGAAGCCTTAATATTTTTAAGTAGTGCATTCTCATTGTTTTTTTTAAATAATGCATTAAAAGATATTCTACAATATATTTTATTAAACAATTTCAATTACAGAAGAAACAGGTTTGTATTGCTTGCATTGGGTTTAATGAAATCTCGAATATATAGATACGCTTTTATTTTTGTATATGATTCATTATTTTTTTAGCCTTGTAACATACTGCCAAAATATTAAAACTGGCATTTATAGGATTTTAAAAAAGATATTTTCCAAATTATTATATTAAATTTAAATAAGAATTATTACACAAGGAAACAATAAACCATGAATATTTTTTAAATTGTATATTCTCATTGTTTTATTAAATAATGCATTCAAGGATATTTTCTAAGTTATTATATTAAACAATTTCAATTAAAGAAGAAACAAGTTTGTTTATGTCGCTTGACGGCATTTGTAAGATTTTAAAATTTAAATGTCTTTACATTCAGTTGCGAGCAACAAGTTAAAATACCAACATTTTCAAAGTGAAAATAAAGCACTGAACATAGTTATAACTTTAAGTAACTTGGAAAAAGCTTATAATTAATAGATGATCACAAACTGAAGGTGAAGTAAATCCACCAGTTTTCACAGATTGGATTGAGATGCCGTCACAAACTTTCCGTTGGTTACAACATGACCAATAAGACTTCTGACCATAAAAAGTTAAACTGATAATTTAAGTACAGGAATTTTCAAAGAGAAGCTCTCGAAATGTTTGGTCACACATAAGCTATTGTGATAAACATAGAGAGGACCTACCTCAGAGATGGGCGAGAATCTGTCTCTGCAGCACGCTGCAAGACAGAAAAAGAAAAAAGAGGCCCAAGATGGCGGCTGTTGCCTTTTAACGCCTCCAGTCATGCGTAGATCTCTAGCAGTCTCGTGTGGTATATGCAAATTGGGTGTGCCCGAAACATTATAAAAGGCGAGTCACTGGGAGAATCGTTTAAGATATGTAAATAGAGAACGTCGACGTGTATCTTGTGTTGTGAACAACGAACTCTACTCGACTCAACTTATGACTAGAGAACCTCTGTTTGACATTTTAGCCGAAAAGTTTTGTAGCTTTGCATTAGACAAAGACTTCTGATACACCTATCAGATCCTTGCTGTATTATTTTGGACTGGACTTTTTAAGCACTCTATGGAGACAGGGAATTTGCAAGGCAAACAGAGAGCTTTCAGACAGAGCTATCTTCATTTAAAAATACTCTCCACGAAAATAATTTTTAATCTTATTTTTTGTTTTTTCACCACTTCAACTTGTGGACATGTAGTTAAATATAGATTATATTATTTTCATTTCTTATTTTTTGTTTTTTCACCACTTCAACTTGTGGACATGTAGTTAAATATAGATTATATTATTTTCATTTATTTTTTGTTTTTTCACCACTTCAACTTGTGGACATGTAGTTAAATATAGATTATATTACTTTCATTTATTTTTTGTTTTTTCACCACTTCAACTTGTGGACATGTAGTTAAATATAGATTATATTATTTTCATTTCTTATTTTTTGTTTTTTCACCACTTCAACTTGTGGACATGTAGTTAAATATATATTATATTATTTTCATTTCTTATTTTTTGTTTTTTCACCACTTCAACTTGTGGACATGTAGTTAAATATAGATTATATTATTTTCATTTCTTATTTTTTGTTTTTTCACCACTTCAACTTGTGGACATGTAGTTAAATATATATATTATATTATTTTCATTTCTTATTTTTTGTTTTTTCACCACTTCAACTTGTGGACATGTAGTTAAATATAGATTATATTATTTTCATTTCTTATTTTTTGTTTTTTCACCACTTCAACTTGTGGACATGTAGTTAAATATATATTATATTATTTTCATTTATTTTTTTTTCACCACTTCAACTTATGGACATGTAGTTAAATATTATATTATTTTCATTTCTTTTGTGATTCTTTTATTGTTATATTATGCCTTACTGTTAGAATTCTTTATGCACCTACGTTTTGTTGTGAAACCACAGACGTGTATTAGATCATTTTGGTAAAAGTTTTGTGTCCTCTTCATCATTAGCGAGCACTGTTCACTAAGTTCAAGTTAAAACTTGTTGCGTGCATCTGGTTGCTTCACTTGTCAGTCAGAAAGATGCCAAGATTATCAGCAGAAAGTCATAGTTTCTTTGACTTCTGCTTTTTTTTAAGCTTTATGTAAGTGTAACTCAAACCTTTCAGCGCAAACAATTTTAGGAGACGGTCTTTCGATTCATGTGAATATTAGATCCTATAATACATTCATTTTTTTTTACATAGGGATCACCACTTATCAAGGCCCGTAAGCCCCGCAGGGATAAGGGTTACTTTGTGTACAATAATCAATGGGATAATATCATAGTAATAGTTGGTATTGGAGATTAGATAAAGTGTCTTACTTAAGGGGGCGATTAATCAGGAATTTGTATATGTTGGACTTGAAGACGTCCAAGTTGTAGTCAGGTAGGAAACAGGGAAACGGAAGAGAATTTCACAGGTGTGCACTTCTCAGAAAAAAGCTATGTTCATGGAATCTACGTTTTGATTTAGACACAGATAAAGAGTGGGGGAAGTTACACAATGCAATAAAAGCTAGCAAAGTAGAATTGTAAACTAAGGAAATCGATTAAGAAAAACTGTAAAGCAAAGTTAAAATAAGTTCAATATTTTTATTCTTTACGTATCTCAAATAATTTAATATGTTGTGGCTAAGTTGAAAGACAAAAAACATATAAAAGCATAGTATAAATTATTTCAAAGATAGATATAAACCGAAAATATTAAACATTAACAACAACTTTTTTCTAATATAAAAATTGACATAAATATGAAAAATAAACAAATGCAATGGAGCATCAAATATTGTAACAAGTTTTAAATTATATTATCATTAATACTAAATTATATTATTATTAATACTAAATTATATTATTATTAATACTAAATACTGCTTTTTAATACACAAGTGTTGTTCCAATAGTAAAACCTACTATATTTTATCTCCAAAAGTTTAAAAACTCCAAAGACGAAAGTGGTATCATTACAACGAGCGACCTTTTGTGCTCCAGAATTTATTTTATTACATAGTCATCACCATTCCACAATCACTTTTTCCAGGAATTCAATGACGCATCTCTGCTTCTGGTACAAGTTTATGACAGCAGTTGCTTTCCTAGAGTCTCATACCATCAATATCTTAAACAGATAGATGAAAATGTAGGTAATGAATGCAAAAGTTCAATCATTATAACAATGCAGTTTGCAATCTCTAATCGATACGAATCGCTCTCCCAACAGCATGTTTCTGCCCTCTTCTTTTCCAATCGACCACACCTGGCCTCTCTCACCACCAATGTCACACCACACAATCTGAACGTCAGCAATACGAAATTCTTTTCAAGAGAAGATGTTCACGACTCTTTTCTTTCTGCACCCCCACCCAGGTAATTTTTCCCAGCTTTTATATCCTCTTATCTAGAAAAAAAAGGAAGAGACAGGGAATAAAAATAGTTTCTCCCATCATGCCCTGCCTTCCCAAGATGCCTTTCGTGTATATAAATGAGCTAGCCATCCTTTCATTCTTCTTTCCCAAAGAGTGATGCAGATACGCCCGGTATGTTTTCTTTTTTGTTTTTTTTTCTAACCATATACCCCACACAAGGCACTGCTTTTAGAACGCCCTCATATTTATAGAAAATACATGACTATATTTCGATTGAATTTAATTAGTAAATCATTCTTTGCTAAATCGCTACCCCATACACTGTTGTTTACTATGGTTTTATATCCATCTTTGTTTCTTTTTCTGATTCCTGTTTGGGTTATGTCGTCTCTTACATTGCTGCCTACCAAGGGGGCTTTAACAGGTATAAAAACAAAGAGAAAACGCAGTAGAAAACAGGCATGTTCTGTATATATCAATTGTACTGTGTGTGTGTGTCAACATTTTACATCTCTGCCGAACGTAACAGTGTAAGTCAATTAGCTCACTTGAAAGAGTTTGGAAAAACAAGAAAACATTGATAAATAGGTAGCTCACAAACTGAATGACAATCAAAAGAAACGCTATTATGAAGTGTCATCTCCCCTTTTTTTACACAAGAATGACCCGTTTCTTGACTGGACTTTTACTTGATGAAAAATGGGTTCTTTATGCTTAGCACAGTAGTAAGAGGCAGATGAAGCTCCACGACACTTCCCAAAACAAAAGTTGCACCAAAAAGATGATGCTGTTTGGTGGTCTGTGACTGGTCTCATCCATTAGTTTTTTTTGAATGCAGATGAAATCATTACAGCAGAGAAGTACTGTCAACAAATGGATGAAATGCATCAGAAACTTTGACAACAACATGCAGCATTAGTCAACAATGCCCGACTGCATGTTGTTAAACTTACCCTGCAGGAGTTGAACGAATTGGGATACTAAACTCTGCCTCATCTGCCATATGCTCTAGACCTCTCACCTATCGACTACCTCTTTTTCAAGCATCTCGACAACTTCCGGCATGTGAAATTCTTAACACCTTCAACAACTTCATCACCACCAGAACGCAAGATTTTTGCATTACTGGCATAAATACACTTGTTTTGCGTTGGCAAAAGTGTGTTGATTCTGATGATGCTTATTTTGATCAAAAAATTTTTGCTTGAGCCGAGATATGTTCATCTGAATTTAAAAGTTAAAACCATAAGAACATTTTTGTCAACCTGATATTTTTCTTCACAAGAATCTCCCCACTGTATGTGTCCCTAGTCTTGAATCTCATAAGTATTCTTTTATGTTTGAGGTTGTTCTTGCTGCACTCTGCTTTCCAGTTATTCTTTTTCATCATTCTGACTCCCCCACACTTATCACACAAATCTTGCTAATGAAATCTGTCTACTTTTCTGTCTAATAGCTTGTCCAAAATTGTTAGATGCTTTTTATGAACACTCTTTACTTGGTCTTTTTCTTGCTTCTGTTCCTGAATCGTGTTTTATTTCTTCTTCTCCACATTGGGTTCTTCTGATCATGTTCTTGAGATTGATTGTTTTTCTGTTAAGTCTTCTATACAAAGAGGTTTAGCCATGGGGTCTATTGTTGATATGTTACCAAATGCTGGTGCTAAGTAGGTTACTAACTGGCTTTTTGTTGGGATCGACACCTTAATTCCTCGTCGTCAGTTTCAAAGCAAACCTCATTGTTTTCATCTGTCTATTCTTTTATTTATCACTTACTTCAATCAACGAGATAGTTCTGAGCCTTCTAAACAACACCACAGAAGAGCTAGCAATGCCTGTAAAAGTGATATTTCTGAGGCTAAATCCAGCTATTCTCAAAGGATTCATGACTATCTCATCTCAAAAGGTTGGTTCACATGATTTTTAGAGAATCTATAATAGTATCATTAATAATATCTACTATTCCTCGTCTTTTTAGTGGTATCTATGTGATTTCATCTAAGGATAAGGCTGATCTCTGTTCCATATTTTGGTTGGCAATTATTCTTTCAATAGTTCTTTCAGATTTTCCTTTGAAAACTGATCAGTCTCTATAATTATTACCCCAAAGATGGTTGCTAGAATTTTTGCTCGCTTGACAAGTAATTTCTATTATTTTTCTTAAACATTGTGCTCAATAGCTTTCTTCCATCCTCTCAAAATTATTCAATCTCTGTTTCCCGTCTAGTTGGAAGGAGTTTTCTGTTGTCTCTAACTTTACAAATGCTGACGATCAGTGTGACCCAGCTAAATATCATCCTGTTAGTCTTCTCCTTATTATTAGTAAAGCAGACTTGTTCATTTTCTGGAAAATCTGGGCCTCTTTAGTAATATTCAGTATGGTTTTCATGGTTTTCAAAGTGTATTGGCATTTCAAAGGCACTTGACAGAGTGTATCATTCTCATCTTCATAAAATTTGAGGTTATGATATTAGTGAGATGTTACCGATGCTTGCAAGTAACTCTGGATGGTGTAAGTTTACTTTATTTTCCTCCCAATTCTAGTGTTCCTTAGGGTTCTATTCTAGGTCCAACACTATTTTGTCTATGTAAATTATGTTGCAGACGTTATTCAGAAAATTAACATTCATACTCATGATACAACCCTCTATTCTTGTATTACTTTCACTGATCTTCTTCGGATCAACTGAAATATGCGGTTCATCTAGAAGTTAATGTGGGTTCAGTGATGGATTGGTGTTAGAAATGGATTGTTTTGTTTAATCTTGTTAAGACTTAGCTATTGCATTTCAATAGTAGGCATGCACCTTTTCTTCCTGAGATTCTTATTGAAGGCTCTGCTCTTGCTGAGAAATCAACTCTAAAACTTCTTGGTTTTTCTTTCTAATCAAATCTTTTTTGGAGTTCATATAATAAATGCATTGCTCTTTCTGATTCTAGAAAAATCGGCTCTCTCTATAACTCTAAACACTTTCTCACGCCCTCCATCTCTACAAATCTATTATCAGACCATGTATAGTGTTTTTTTTTTGTTTTGTTTTTTTTTACATGGAAGTCACCACTTATCACTCCAAGGATAAGGGTTATTGCGTGTACAGTAATCAATGGGATAATATCGTAGTAATTGTTAGTATTGGAGATTTGATAGAGTGTCTTACTTAATGAGGCGGGTCATCAGGAATTTGTTTATGTTGAACTTGAAGACATCCAAGTTGTCAGGTGGGAAACAGGCAAATGGAAGAGAGTTTCACAGGCGTGCACTTCTAAGAAAGAAGCCTTGTTCATGGAATCTACGTTTTGATTTTGGCACAGATAAAGAGTGGAGAAAATTATTGATAGTAGTTTCACCCGCAATATTTTATTTAATTATTAATAAATAATTATTTTAGCTTATTTTTTAAATAAATACATTGTCAGTGTAATAAGTTAGTTTAATTATTTTTTCCACACTTAAATACACTTTTCCTTTTATTTAAAAAGAGTTACGAAAGAAAGAAAAGTTTTCATGCAAAAAAATAATAAAATAATAAAATTGATGTTGCAGGCATTTTACAAAAAAATAATTGCAAATTCTAAGGAAAGAAAAACGTTATTGATATTTTCAGAACATTACGAAATTTAGGCATTTTTAACAATAGCCAACAAAACTGCTGGCTATTGTCAGAAATGCTCCGGAATATAAAACTAATACAAGTTAAATATGGATTTTTTAGATAAAAATAAAATCGTAAATTGAAAAAATATTCTAACTAAATAAGAACTTCCTTTTTATTACAACACATAGTTAAACATACATTTTCATAATTTTCAAAAATATAGAAATTAAGATACAATAATGTTTCAATTTCTCTATAAATTTTAAAATAGAATTTTAGACACTTTGGGGCTTCCATAGAATTTATGCGTGGAGATAAACATTTATTAGGATTAACTAAAGACCATTTTCTGTTACTAAACTATTGCTTTGCGGTATTATTATGCAATTTTTAGTAAAAAATATATGTTTGTTTTTAATTGGCACTTGTGTATTACTCGTTTTTAACATTTTTTTATTATTTTATCCCTCAAGGTGCTTTTACAAGTAATGTATTTAAATTTAAAATTTAGTTAATTTGCAAGTTTCTTTTGCACTTATGCATCTATGTTGACACAATTTTTAAAAAATACTATTTTCAAGCTAAATTCAATTTTGACGATATTTTGTTAATTACATTGTCTAGTTAAAGAACAGAATAGTTACAAAATATCCCCTCCCTATGTTAAGAATGACTTTCTAAATAATGATGTTATCATTTTAGCACAGTTATATAAATACATAAGTACCAACATTTTTCATAACTTTTCTTTCATGTATTCCTCCCTCCTAGAGATTAACTTTCGGGTTTTATATTTCAAACACAATCAAAAATTAATCAGAAACTTATTAAAATAAAAACTTATTATAAACCAGATTTTATAACCATGGGCTCTAAAATCTGACACCATCCTTTTGACCCTATCATATTTTTATATGTAATCACCTAAAAAAAGATAATCTCAATTTTATTTTGAGGGGTATGTGCATACGATGTAAGGATAACGTTTTGCCGATTTCTTCACGTAAAACACGTAAAGAATGTTCTGCTTTACAGTTGTTTTAAAAATGGAGCAGAAATCTAAATTTTGTTCCATTTTAATCTCATTAGGGATTGCCAAAACATTGTGAAGATTGGACCACATGTTTCCGTGACGTCAGATTTGTGTTAACTATACGAACTATGGAAAAGCAGAAGCGACTTAATAATTTTTAAAAACCTTTTCTTTATCTTCAAACTGCAATTAATAATTAATCTTTGTTATAATTTTGTTAAGTTTTAAGATTTACACAGTTTAATAATTAATAACATTATAAACATTAAATACGGTTTTACTGAATTTTCATTTGGTTACCTACAGGGTTCCATATTTGTTCGGTAAAAAGAGACATACAAAATATGAGGGGAGGCCTACAACATGCTTAATATTTGTGCAATAATATTTTCAAATTGGTTTTAATCAGGCGATAAAATAGCTGACAAGAGTCATGTTTATATTAAAACTTAATTTAAAAAAAATTTAAACAATTAATTAAAGATCTATGTTGTAACGGAACATTTTGAAATAATGGAATTTTAATCGTTTTAATCTTTTAAGAATTAATTAATGTTTACGAAGTTTATTTTTCTTGGCAATTCAACTGATTATAGTATATATTAATTCGAAAAAACGCCATTTAAAAAAAACATAATAATATTAAGTTTATATCAATTTTTTAATTGCAACTTCAAGGTAAATTTTTGTTCAATATGTGTATTTAAATTTAAAAAAATATTTTTTACTTATTTGAACTCTTATGTTTCATAATAAATAGAAATTTCGATAGATTTAAATATATTTTGTTCGAATTTCGAAAAAATAAACATCGGGGGTGGGGGGCATGCACTAAAAAATATTTTGCCTCGTATATTTTATGAAAACTGCATTTTATATGTAATTTCATTCTAAAATGGATAAGTATCGAAAATTTCACGAAAATCTGACCATCAGTTTATTTTTGCTAGATTTATTAAATACGGGTATGTTTTCACGTTCGGAATGTCTACTACATGGGAACGTTATTTTAAAGCGCAAATTATGTAAACACGATTTTCGTTTCATTATTTTCATTCGCTGAAAAAAATTTTTTTTAATTATTATTGGTTTATTTTGCAAGGGCAAATTTACCTGTAAAGTCCGAAGTTTAAAACCTTTTTTTTAACAAACCACGTTGCTTGTTTTTTTTTAAATTAAACCTTGGTCCTTCCTCCTTTAATTGAAAAAAAAATTAGGGCTTGACTTATATTTTTCGAGTAGTTATAAGCTTGGAAAGACAGGGGGTCGAATTAATTAACACCTTCCATTTTGAAATGTCTATTAAAAAGTAAATAATTTACTCACCAAAGTTTTATATATCACAAATTGAAGATAAAAGATCAATAAATAATATATTCAAATTTAAAACAAAAAAGTAGTGTTTTTTAGAAATTTACCTGTAAAGTCAGAAGTTTAAAACCTTTTTAAAAAAAAAAAACACGTTGTTTGTTTTTTTATGAAACCTTGATCCTTGCTCCTTTAATTGAAAAAAAATTAGGGCTTGAATTACATTTTTCGAGGAGTTATAAGTTTGGAAAGACAGGGGTGGAATTATTTAATATTTTTCACGAAATTTCTGACACACCTACACGTACATAAATACAAACACATGCATAAAAACACATATATACAAGTGCATGTATACACATATATACACACCCATATATGGACACATGTACACACATATACATGACCATGCATGCATACACTTGTACATATACAAATAAATATAAAAAAATACAAACATACAAATAAATGTAAATATATACACATATATATATACTAATATCCACATATATACAAATACATACAGAACATACAGGAGCATATAGACGTACGAACACACGTATGCATATAGATTTGGGGACCAAGTAAATAACCTGAACTTAGTAACTGATGCAATTCCCTATCTATATAAAAGCCAAGTACATCCAAGTATGGAATACTGTTACCATATCTGGGCAGGTGCTGCTAAAAACAGCCTATCCTGCCTTGACAGAGTACAAAATAGACTTTGTGGCTTAGTGGGGGATGCCCTTTTCTCTACCCTGCAACCTCACTTCCACAGAAGAGACGTTGCGAGCCTATCCTTGTTTTATCGTTATTTCCATGGCAGGTGCTCGTCTGAACTCCAATCTCTGGTCCCCCTCGCCAATCTTTCACGAAAAACACCCGTTTAGCTGAATCCACTCTATATCTGTGCCTAAATCAAAACGCGGATTCCATGAACAAAGCTTCTTTCTTAGAACTGCACGCCTGTGGAACTCTGGTCCGTCTGCCTGCTTCTCACTGGACTACAACTTGGATGTCTTCAAGTCCAATGTTAACAAATTCCAAATGAACCGCCCCCTTAAGTAAACACTTCATCAAATCTCCACACTAACGTAATGTACTTGCAATAACCCTTATCCCTGAGTGGCTTCCGGGCCTTGATAAGTGGTGTGTAAAAAAAAAAAAAAAGAGAAAATGAGTAAGATATATTAATAATGATGGTGTTCTGGGTATATCTGTATGAATACATAAATAAGTAGGTGAATTGGTAATATAATTAATTTATGGGTATAGGGAGGTAGTGTAGGTTCTAAATGCTCAATTGGTTAATAGTTGGATAGGATGGTGGTCCCGGAAATGTATGATTATAGAGTTTGAGGAGAGGTCTAGGGTAATTAATTTTATGTTGGTTGAATATTTCACTTATGGCCCTAGGTTTATGTATTTTAACTATATAATAAAATAAAGTACATTATAGACTATTCCATGCCTGTACTAATATAGGGATATCCGTATAAGGTATATACATATGTATATAGATGTAATATTCTTCAACAAGTTGTGGAAATTGTATTGGGACTAGGTGTATAAATTAAACTCAGAAAGGCAATGGACGTAAATTACTAGGTAGTTGTATGGTAAAAAGTTAAGTGGGGTTTAAATTGATAATATTCGGAAGTCTAGGTTGTTTTTTTTTATTTAGTGGGAGTAGGGTGGAAGTGTAGAGTATGGTCTCGTACAGAGAAAGTGGGGTAAGAGGGTTTAATTGTGTATATGTTACAGTAATTGGTTTTATGTGGTAGATGGTAAAAACCTTGTCTGTGGAGTGTTTCAAAAAGGTGCAAAATTGCTAAGGATCGGACCATTAAATCGTGATAACCACCCATTTGTTTAATATGTATTCCCCTTTTCCCTTATTAAACTGTAAACTACCCCCTCCCCTCGCTTCACTTACCCCCCTCCCATCTCTCTATCTCTGCATGTACTAGAAATCCGTGTCATGTCTGGTTAAAGTTTTCTTTAATTCAACCTCACCCTCTTTTATTCTTTCTCTTCTTTAGTTATTAAATCTTAAAAATTAAATGTTGTTGAATCTAAATGGAGATCTCCCCCCTTTTTTATTAATCGTCTTCTTCTGATATCGTCTTTTCAAATCATAATTACCATTTCTGTCCAAGTCTGATGAAGTTACTGAATCGTTGCTATGATTTGGTAGCAGAAACATGTGTACCTAATAGGTACGGGCAATTAATGACTGCTTCAGTAGGGGGGTATGATTTTTAACGCCAGTTAATCATAATATTTTTTAAATTTTCGAGTACATTTTTATTGTATTTGAAAGATTATAGTTTTAAGTTAATTTCTCAAAGAAAAATGTGTGTGAAATAAAAAATACATGGAATAATTTTATCTCAAATCTAAAAAAACCTAGATTTCACGTAAAAATTCATTATAACAAAAACCGTGTTTACATTTTTCTGCCAAGAAAAATATAAGTTTTCTGGAATTATTTCCAAGTTAAGTATTAAGTTAAAGTCTTAAGATAATGAATTGATACAATAAATGTACTTTGGCAAAAAAAAGTAATAATTATCCAAAAATGTATCAACGAGACTCATCCATTCGTATCAAAATAAACTCTCGCGGCAAAATTGAAATATGTATGGAAGGACAAATTAGACATAATTTATGTCTTTATTCCGGCATACTGAGCAACTTTTTTTTTTTGAGTCGAAGACCCTTCTTTCATTTGAAAATGCATAAAAGTTAATTAAATTCATTAATTATACTACTGACAATTTATTCTTTGAAAAAAAAGTTAGCACCATTATTTATTAATATTAATACAGAATTACAATTGGTTAAGAAAACAATTTATAATTATTGAAAAAATTACACACTAAAAAATACAGATTTACATCAAAATTTATCGTAATGTTTACGTGAAATTTAAAGTTGATAAACAGAAACAGGCGGGTAGTTGAAAAGAGGAGGAGGGTGGGCAAAACAGACTGGTTTTCTTTTCAACTCTTTACATCCGTATTTACCGACATGGAACGTTCGTATAATTTTTGCAATTTTTTAATTAAATTATTGTTCTATGTTCTTATTTTTCAATTTATTTTTTTTTTACTTTATTTTCCAAGATCATATGAACATTATTTTATGTTGATAATTATACGTTCTTGCATGTAAGGGGAATATTAGAATCTTACATGTAAAGATTTCGTTAAAAATGTAAGCATAAAAAAAGTAGAAATAATTTTTGCAATTATAATATTTTGTGTGAAAATATTAAATAAACAAGGCTGAATTCAATGATAATACTGGTAGTTCAAGAAATTAATTTTTCTTCGAGTTATATCGAATTCATTAATACGGACTTCAGGGGCTTTTTTTCGTAATTATTTTATTCTTTATTTTATTGTTACAAATTACGATGCTTTATTTATATAAAAAAAGCAAAAGTAAATTCTTGCATTTTTTATTTACTACTGAAAACCATAACTTTAATAAAGGTATTTTTTGTTTAAACAAAATAATACATTTCCACTAATATTTAAATAATAATAATTAGTTCATTATATTCTGCGATCATCTATAAATATAAAAGCGAAAATGTATGTATGTATGTATGTGTGTTCGCTTTTTCTGTATGTCTACAAAAGGCTTTTTTCAGAAAAGCGGTCGATCGCTTCACAACTTTTTAAAACTTTTTATATCACATATAAATCGTAATAACAACGAAGCTCACCTGTCTATTTAATTTGCTCGATTTCGGGACGATAAATATTCAACATTTGTCGCTCGCCGCATGTGGGTTAGTCTTTTTCCTATAACATCTTGGGAAAATAAAAATAAAAAAAAGCGTTCAGCAGTAAATGAATACTATCCCGCAGTACAAACTTGACCTCATTAACTCATTAAAATGGGCACCTGCCAAATCCAAGTAATTAAATAAATTCAAACGTGTTTCCATTAGCATCTTGCGGTGGGTCAATGGTTAACGTCGCACTTTTTTTTTTCACACTTTAATTTACAACTTTGCCTCAACGGTTCGGGTTCGATCCTCGTACTTACTTTTTTTTACCCCCCCCACCTCCGGAGTTTCCACACACACACCTCCAAACATCCGGGCAACGCTGGGTATCCTCGCTAGTTATTTGATAAATACTGAAAATTTCATTAAAATTGGTTAATTTCCTGATTTTTAGTGAATTTTTAAGTAAAGGGGTGGGGGGTCAAAATGTTTATACATTTTCAGCATCGGCATTCATTTTGCCCGTACCTAGTAACGAAACAGATAAAACGGTAATAAAATAAAATAACGGTGCTAGTGCACTTACTGATCCGCGTTATTTTTTAAATCGTATTTCCAAGTTTAATTAAAGTTTTATGATATGTTTTTTATTCAATTGCAAGGTTATAGTATAGAATAGGTAAAAAACACCCTCCCTTCCCCATATTAAGAATGGCTTTTTAAATAATAACGTTATGATTTCCGCACGGATTATAAGTGCACTTGCACTAGTACCTAAAATATATATATTTGCTCTGTATTGAGCACCTCCTTTAATTTTTCACTATTTACCAGTTCTGCTATATATATATATATATATATATATATATATATATATATATATATATATATATATATATATATATATATATATTAAAAAGCAGGTGATCGTGAAATGAGTCTTTGTTTACAAGTAAAATTCCAATGTACTGCATTTTTTAACGTCTGTATCTAAAACAAAAACGAACATATTAGTTTGGACGAGCTTCGTCTGTAAAAGCATAAAAGTCAATAAAGTCAAGCCACACTTACTTGTTTCACAATCTACTTTCAAATAACTTCCCCAAGAAAGACGATATTATTTAAAAATGTTCATTGTGCACGGGTGTAAATAAAAAATTCAAGATGGCGACCAGAAAAGTAGGTTCGCATAAAATTAAACCCAGTTTTTGATGCATGATTCAACTAAAATTATCACAGTATAACCCCGGGATAAGGCATTAAACATTAGTAATAAAATACAGTACAGTATATAATACACATGTATATAATTAAATAACATTATTAAAAACACCGTAAGGCGGGGGAAATACAGTACAGTAATCAGGGGCTGAAGACATCGTATTATACATCGTAATCTGAAAAAAACAAACAAACATATCCTATGACCCCGTATCTCGGGATCTATTGTATTATTGTTTTTATTTCAATATTTCCATATTTTAATGGGAAAAAATATAAAAAAGAAAACATTTCCTAAGAACGATATTATAATTCAGCAGAAGAAAAATAGACAATATCCAACGTTAGTCAAAAGAAAAATAATCGATGACAAAAAATAATAAAAATAATGTACTTCATAATTTTCTGCGGAGCGTTACTGGAAGCGGTGACAAGAAGTGAATAAAATAAGTAAAGGGACGTTATTGAAAAGTATGCAATAGAATTTAACAAAATTATCCACATAAAATAACACAATCAGTCTTTATTCGCACTTTTAACAACAAATTATTTTAGAAAAATGAAAGATTTTATTTTATTTGAAATTTTATAAGAAATATATATTAATTAAATTATAAAATTAACAGTCTGTATTTACTTAACTATAAAAATAAAAGTGATTAAAATTTAAATTAATTACCAATATGTATCTGTTTTTTTTATTTTTTCATTTTAAGTTTTTATAATTTTCAATAGTTTTATTATTAAGGCATTAAAAAATTAATTTATTCAATTTTGTTTTAAAAAGAATTTCAATTTCATTTGGTTATACTTTTTCTGTTTTTTTTAAACAATTTCACTTTTAATTAAAAAAAAAAAAAATGCCAAATGTGCATAGAAAAAATAGGCATTAATATATTTCCGAATTTAAGGTTTGTTACAAAAAAAATTTTTTCGATTTTCGATTTGGTCCTGAAATTGCATTTGTCTGCCCCTGCTATGAACTCTCCAAATATCCCAACTGAAAACCAAAATCTTTTACCTACACACAAGTGCCAAAGGATTGAATTTCATTTGTTTATAGGATGAATTTTTAGGACCTTGAATAATAATTTAAACGGGGTCGCAATTTATAGGAAGGGTTACCAATTTACATCCTTAAATAAAGAAATAAAAATAAATTCAGGAAAAGACCACACTTGATCAGGAACACGGAATCGCTGAGTTTATATAAAATTGATTTATGTGAAAGAAGTATTAAAATAAGGTGTGCCAACATAAGTGTTTTCTTGTGATTGAAAGTTTTAAATGAATGGTTATTGTTGTGCTGATTTTGTGTCTGTGGTACAAGGCTTGGAAGTACAGATTTTTATAATAGGTGTGCCGCAGGAGGGCTTGGAGTCAGCATGGTTTATTTCTTGGCGTATACAGTCCATAATCCATATAAGTGACTGCGCGCTTGTGTGTGTGTGTGTGTGTGTGTGTGTGTGTGTGTGTGTGTACGCTTGTATTTTAAGAACAGTGGTTTGGGATATGAATGTTTAAAAAAAGGTTTGAGTTCTCGCTGGATGTTGTGAATTTCCACAATAGGTATTATAATTTATTTTGAGGCGTCTTAAAACCATGACTAGTGTTTTACCATCTCATGAAGACGGAGCTTCCTCAAACACGTGCTGCTGTTGAGAATTTGGAAAAAAAACTTTGATTTTGGTGGGTGAATGCATTTATTATGTATGCATGTGGTCGCATCAGAACATCATGTTCCTATGCGTTTTTAATCATGCGTTGGTATTTTAAAGCAGTGATTGCTGAGAAATATTCCTGCCTGTCATTTATTCTGGCCAGACATAGCGAGTTGCTATAACACTCCCTCCCTAGATGATTTGTCGATCTAAGGAGAAAGAAACAGCAACAACTTGCTGAGTATAAGGAGCAAATCGGAGTAGATACTTTATATGTTGCTTCGCTGACTCTGTTTGAAGGGTATATCTTTGTTGGTGTCAGACCAAGAAATAAGGAATGTCACCCACTTTTGTGTTACGTAGTTGTCTGGTGAGATAAATGGTACAATTTTGAATGGAATGAGCTGCCTGTGTTTAAGAGGAACATTATGGACATTCGATCCTTGCGCGAGCCTTATCTAGTCTCACACAAAAACACGCGTTCACATTTCAAGCTATATTACTTGTCATATACATACGCGCACACAAACATATGCACCCACTTCCACAGACGTACATATATTCACGTTTGCGTATATACACTCACATTCACATGTGTACACGCACGCATGGACAACGTCACTTCTCCTTTCAAAGGAAATCCACACATGCGCAAAAGACCACCGGAAACACCTATAAAAGAAAGAGCAATAAGCGGTTTCTCCCTTTTTCAGACCAGCCTACTAGCTGGACGGTCTACGGACCGACAGCGTGCCCTTTCGGCATACACACGTACCTCACGCCACTTGCTACTATGTGGGACAAAAAGCCAACAGACAGTATGTACACTTTATACGCTTTCTATCTCCATAACCTGGATTGACCTTCTCACTCTATCTCCCCTTTCGTTTTGGTCCATCAACGCAGACATGCGCGCGATGCTCTACTGAGCTAAACCCTCTCTTTCTACAGGCCGGCGTGCCACTTCGCGTTTCTCTATTGCATTCCCCTTTTTTTCCACGTGCGTAGTCATCAACGGCTGAATGAACACGTGTACACCCAAGACTTTCATTTCTCAACAGAAAGTAAACAACATGTTTATTTTATTCCAGCATTTGAGTTCTTTGCTTTCTTCATTCAATTCGTTTCATTATTTTTTCTTGTAGCGAGTTTAGGGTATTTATATCCTAGTCTTCTACATCCTTTTGGAGTATGCCTAGGAGTTGAGCGATAAATAAGCAGAATGACATACGTTATATTATTCCTCATCATTCCTCTGCTTTGCTGTGCGCGAGCCTTTTCAAGTCTCACACACAAACACACATTCACATTTCAAGCTATATAACTTGTCGCATACATATGCGCACACAAACATACGCGCCCACGTCCACACACATACATATATTCACGTTCGTGTACATACACTCACATTCATGTGTATATACAGACACGCTTAGGTACACACATGTACTCACACACGCACACACGTACGCACACAGATGAACGATGTCACTTCCTCTTTCAAATGAAATCCACACATGCGCGAAAGACACTCCAGAAATGAGTATAAAAGAAAGAGCAATAGGCGGCTCTTTTTCAGCCCAGCTTTCGAGCTGATCGGTCTACGGACCAACCGCGCATCCTCACACCACTTGCTACTATGTGGTACAAAAGGCTAACAGACCGTATGTACACATTCTCACTCTTTCTCTCTCTATCTACTACTGGTCCCTGAGAACACCTTCGCGTAGCTGACTGCTAACTGACGTCAACCCTCTATTCTTTGTCTTTGTCTACACGCTGGACTATCGTTCCCATTTTTCACTACATCACTCACTTCTTTTCCCACGCGCGAACAAATGATAGTGACTCGAATGTGAGATGAAAACACATTTCCTTTTTCCTTCTACAATACCAGTCCTCTACAAACGATGATTACACCCGTGCGGACATGAACACATGTTATATCTAAAACATTCATTCTTTCAACCGTAAATAAATGATACTTATCTTAACCATCAATTGAGTTTTTGTTTCCTTCAATTCCATTTGTTTCATTATTTTCTTGTAGCGAGTTAGGGTATTTTATATCCTGGTCCGCAACAGCAGCGATCTCTCGTAGATTGACATTATTGATGGTTTGGATGGGATCAATATGCATGTGTGTTGTGCATGGATATTGCATAAGAATGCGATGTATGAAGCTATCTTATGTATGTGTGAAAATGTATCGGGATTGCTTAATAACCTGATGTGCTTTTAATGAGCTTGTTCTGAAGGTGTCATGCATAATTAGCCAGGGGTAGAGGCGTTATTAAATTGCATACATGCCAATAAACTCCTTTCTGATAGTGCTGTGAATGGTTGACACAGGGGTGGGGCCATTACCATTTGTGCATGTGCCAAAAGTGGCGGTATCTCCAATGTGGCCTGTGCAGCCGTGGTTGATGTTAATGCATCTGTATCCAATGTGTCATGAATTTAATGGGAGATTCAGCATTAAACAGGTGTTGGTAATCACTGCTGGCAATGATGTAGCTAAAATCCTGTTAGTGGGCCAATTGTTCAATGTGCTGTCTACGGGACCACTAATCCATAGAAGGACCATCTGTGCACTGCCAATTCACTATAGTCGGAGTTTGATTTATAGGGAAGCCGTGCTTTGTTTAATGTTCGATTTTTGAGCAATTATTGACATAAATCGCTACTTTATTGAGACCAGTGTCGCTAGTTTGTAAGGAGGTTTGTGATTGTGTGTGTCATAATTTTATTGAAGTCAAACTCACCAGCTTGTACTATTTTATCAGACGAAAATAAAGATTAGTTTTGTTCTTTTTTCTTTTCTTCCTTTCAGAATCTGTTTGCTTCTTTTTTTGTAAGATTGCCTTTAGTTCACACTTGACATTTTTTAAATGAACTGATGAACGTCTTTTTTTTTTTTTTTTTTTTACAAAACTCATAATAACAAATTTTATGAGAACCGCAAGTAGTTGGTGAGGAGAACTGAGGTTGCATGTTGCTATTTTATTAGTGATGTTATTTGAAATGGGCGATGTGTATCCGTCATGAGCACTCAACAGATTGTGATTTCATGGCAGGGTCACCAATAATAAGTTGTTTTTTTTCTGATTTCATGGCAGGGTAACCAATAATAAGGGTTTTTTTTCCTGATTTCATGGAAGGGTCACCAATAATAAGGTTTTTTTCCTGATTTCATGGCAGGGTCACCAATAATAAGTTTTTTCACTTTGAAGTGAATAAAATATAAGGAAAGGAACATTATTGAAAAGTATTCAATTTAAAAAATTATCCAGATAAAATAACACAATCAGTCTTTATTCGCACTTTTAACAACAAATTGTTTTAGAAAAATGAAAGATTTTATATTATTTGAAATTTTATAAGAAATATATATTAATTAAATTATAAAATTAACAGTTTGTATTTACTTAACTATAAAAATAAAAGTGATTAAAATTTAAATTAATTACCATTTTATTATTACTGTTTTATCTGTTTAGGATGCGTGTTGCTAATTTACTGAAGTCAAGAGTCACCAATCTAGAGGGTGAATTTTTGGAACCCTTAATGATAAATTAAACAGGGTTGCCAATTTATAGAAAAGGTTACCAATTTATATCCTTAAATTAAGAAATAAGAATAAATGCAGGAAAAGACGGCATTTGATAAAGAACACGGAATCGCTGAGTTTCTATAAAATAAATAACATTTATTTACATAATAGAAGTATTAAAATAAAGTGTTCCAACATAAGTGTTTTCTTGTGTTTAAAAATTTTGAATGAATGATTATTGTTGTGCGGATTTTCTGTGTATGGTACAAAGCTTGAAAGTACTGATTTTTATGATAGGTGTGCTGCAGGACGGTTTGGAGTCAATATGGCTTATTTCCTGGTATAAACAGTCTGTAATCCATATAAGTAAATGTGTATGGGTGTGTGCACGTTTTGTAAGAACAGTGGTTTGGGACACGAATGTTTAAAAGAAGGTTTGAGTTTTTGCTGGATGTGGTGAATTTTTTTTTTTTTTACAGGGGGTCACCACTTATCAAGGCCTGAAGGCCACTCAGGGATAAGGGTTATTGTGTGTGCCGTAATCAATGAGATAGTATTGTAGTAATCATTAGTATTCGGGGTTTTGATAGAGTGTCTTACTTAAAGGGGCGGTTTGTCACGATTTTGTTTATGTTGGACTTGAAGATGTCCAAGTTGTAGTCAGGTGGGAAACAGGCAAGCGGCAGAGAGTTCCACTGGCGTGCATTCTAAGAAAGATAAAGAGTGGGGAAAATTATTGACAGTAGTTTCAGCCAGACGGGTGTTTCTCGTGAAAGATTGGCGAGGAAGGACGAGGGATGGGAGCTCAGACGAGCACCTGCCATTGGAAATAATGATAAAACAAAGACAGGCTCACAACGTCTCTTCTGTGGGAGAGAGGTTGCAGGGAAGAGAAAAGGGCATCCCCCACTAAACCACGAAGTCTATTTTGTACTCTGTCAAGGCAGGATAGGCTGTTTTTAGCAGCTCCTGCCCAGATGTGGCAGCAGTACTCCATCCTTGGACGTACTTGGCTTTTATACAGATAGAGAATTGCATCAGTAGCGGTAGAAGGATCCCACCATTTTCCCAGCGTCCCTGGCAACAGATTTGATGTACGTGTTCCATTTCAGATCAGGAGTGAAGGTCAAACCCAGAAGTTTGTCAAAACATGGAGCCTCCCCAAGACGAGAGCCATCCATTTCAATTGATGCCAGATGGGGATCAGAGCGTTGATGATGTAAAGATAGAAGCTTGGTTTTGGATGCATTAGAAGTGACCAGCCACTTCTTCCCCCATTGTACCATGCGCTCAAGATCAGAGGAGAGAGAATTAGAGAGAACTTTGTCATTTACGGCCTTTGATGTGTTACCATAGATGGTCGTGTCACCAGCATAGATGTCAACGAATGATTTAAGTATGTGTTTTGGGAGATCATTGATGGTGATCAAGAAGAGAGTTGGGCCCAGGATGGACCCCTGGGGGACTCCAGCATTAATACTGTGGGCCTCTGATTTCTGCCCATCGACCACTACTCTTATGAGCCTATCAGAGAGAAATGATTTAATGATTGAGAAAACATTTCCAGTAATACCGTAGCTGGAAATCTTGTGAAGTAGGCCCTTATGCCATACCTTATCGAAGGCCTTCGATATGTTAAGAGCAATTGCCCTGGAAAGGAAATCTTTGTCAAGAGATTCACTAATCCTATGTGATATAACCGTTAGCACATCTGCTGTAGATCTTGTAGAGCGGAAACCATATTGCATGTCACTAAGAAGTTGTTTCTGTTGAAGTGGTTGACAACTTCTTTATTTAATATGGATTCCAACAACTTACTCATGACACAGAGGAGACTTATTGGTCTGTACTGAGAGGGAGATGACTTTTCACCTGAATTCTTAAATAAAGGGCATACTGATGAGGATTTTCCAGGGTGTTGGAAAGCACTTCTCCTTAAGGCAACGCTTAAACAGTTTTGTAAGTATGGGGGCAATTCTGGTTGAAGCTTTTTCAGCACTATAACTGGAATGCCATCAGGGCCAGTTGCTTTACTGGAATCTAGGTTCTTGATTAGCTTGGCGAGCTCATGCACAGTTATTTGTATGTTGCATAGCGTGTTGTCTGTTATAGGAGGAAATACAGGGAGTTGATAGTCATTGTCGCATAGGGTAGAATTAGCTGCAAAGTTCTTGGCAAATAGTCTGGCCTTGTCTGATGTTGACAAGATGACCTCAGGTCCATTGATGATAGTTGGGATAGAACGCACGCTTCTGTTCAAGATCCTGTTTGCTATTTGCCAGAACTGGTGGGAACCAAGCCGCTGCTCAGCTACTTTGGATTTAACAGACTGAGCATATAGCTCTCTTGCATGTTTTATTACTCTTTTGCAGTGGTTGCTGGCAGTCCTGAAACAGCTTTAGTCTCAGTACATCTATTACGTTGGTAGCTATGGAAAAAGTGATTCCTGTGCGCGATGGCAGCAACACATTCAGAGGAGAACCATGGCTGGCTGTTAGGTTTTTGTTGGAATTTTTTGGATGGTATGAATCGGTCTATGCCTACAATTAACCATTCGGTCAGGTCTGATACTATAGAGGACACATCCTTTTTAAACATGGAGTGCAGAGGTAGGGCAGATATGAATGTACGGAAGCTATCCCACTCAGCCATAGAGTATCGATATACAGTACGGTGGAGAGGTACTCTGAAGACTTATTACATTTTATTTTTATCTTAACTAATACAACGGAGTGGTCAGAGGATCCCAGAGGAGATAGAACGGAACATGAACACAGCTCAGGGGAAGTTGTGAGGAAAAGGTCTAGAAGGCTTGCATATTGACCGAGTGTATCGAGCACACGGGTGGGTTCGTGAACAATCTGAGTGAGGTCATAGGCAATGGCAAAATCATGACAAAACCTCCCCTCGTCATTGGTTTTATTTGAGTGGGTCAGCCATTCCACATTATGGACATTGAAGTCATCGCAAATGTGAATGTTAGCCGAAGGATGAGCAGACAGGATGTGGTCAATTTTCTCAGATATGCTCTTAAAGATAGTAACCCCACTGTTGTGGGGGGGGGGCGATAGAGGGCAAATAAAAATGCAGTGGTGTAAGTTAGTACAACCCGGAAGCACATGTAAGGTAAATTAGGGTCTTCTCTGGAGATATCCCTACCACATAAAAAGCCATCTTTGATGTAGGCACATATGGGTATTGCAGATCATCTGTGGCCTGTGTAAAACCATGATGGGTGTTTTAACGTCTCACGAGAATGGAGCTTCCTCACATACATGCTGCTATTGAGAATTTGGAGAGAAACTGCTTTGATTTTGGTGGGTAAATGCGTTTATAGTGCCCGCCTGCTGCTTTAGGAATGATCACTGTATTCAAGTGAGAGGAAGTATAAATATAGTCCCTTTTCTTTTATGTCTGTGTGTAGTTGCATCACAATGTCATGTTCCTATGTGTTTTTAATAATGCGTGGGCGTTTCAAAGCGGTGATCACCGTGAAATGTTCCTGCCTGTCATTTATTCCAGTGGGACATAGTGAGTCATGACATGTTTTTGTTTTTAATCTGTTTCTTTTATCTTTGCCGATGTTTGTTATGCAGTCTGCCGATCGATTTTTTAAATAAGTGGTTTTAAGCAAAAACAACTTAATTGTCATATCCAACAATTACGAAAATTCATTGAGTAGAACAACAGCTATTGTATTTTTAGTAAAAAAAAAAAATGTCTAGCAATATCGGCTAAAGCAACACGTTGACCATTACAGCTGCGAAAAGAGAGCTAATTATGTCCCTGTATCTGCAATCTTCAAAGTGTTCACATCTAGTTAAAATGCAATTTTCCTTAATTTTCCGTAAAAATTACTTTTAACTATAAATAATTTTTTACTTGACGAATTTTTGTACTTTTTTTTTACTATTTTAGTAATTTTTACATGACAAATAAGTACTGTTATTTTTGCTTAAAACTACATATTTTTTAAAAAAATTGATTTGCTGACTTTATCTTAACAAGCAGCAAAATTAACACTCTTCGATTTAAAAAAAAAAAAAAATGGTCAATGTCAAGTTTCTTTCCGATTCCTCGAAAAACTTTAAAATGACGACTTTTATAGGTTTTCGGTGGTGCTGAAAACGGATATCACATTTAAATTTGGGTCAGATAAGTTTTCATGTTATGAAGAAATTACTTTTTCAAAAAGTGGGGGATCACTTTCCTATATAAATTTAACGTAAAATGAGCACCCACTTTCTGGCCACTTAGTAATTTCTTCATATCATACACAAATTTAATTGTGATATTCGTTTTCAGCACACCCGAAAACCAGCGCTGTTTTTTTTTTTTTTTTTTTTTTTTTTACTAAGAGATTCGTTCATTTTGTCATCTCATAATTTAGGACGCTAATTATGTTGTCATTAAGTTTACGGAACATACTTTTGTTTTTCGTTCTTATTTCATTATAGAACTTGTATAGTTGTTAACAGGTGCTTCTGCAGTTAATATTTCACAAAAATTCTGTTTACATTAGGGGGCAGTAGTGGTTGGTTGGGCGGTGGCGGTGGGGTTGTGCCGGCCGCCACAACACCACCCGCCCAAACCCAACCCATCGCCCCCAAATGTAAACAGAATTTTCGTGAAATATTAAACGATTCTTCTGCTTTAATAGTTAATGTCGGCACGGTTAACTATACAAGTTCTATAATCGAATACCCACCTAAAAAAAAAACCCCCAAAAAAACAAAAAACGAAAGCATATTTTTGTAAACCGCTCGTTTCTCGTCGTGTAAGCTTACCGACAGCATTATTCGCGTCTTAACTTATGAAAAAATGAGCGCATTTTAGTATAAAAAAACAAAACAAAAAAAAAAACACCGCCGGTTTTCGGAGCGTGCTGAAAACGAATATCAGGTAAATTTGTTTTATAATAATAAGAAATTACTAGGTTGTTTAAAAGTGGGTGCTCATTTTACGTTAAATTTATATAGGAAAGTGATCTCCCACTTTTTTAAAACGTAATTTCTTCATATCATGAAAACTACTTATCTGCCCCAAATTTAAATGTGATATTCGTTTTCAGCATCATCGAAAATCGCTACAAGTCGTCATTTTAAAGTTTTTGGAGGAGTTGGAAAGAAACTTGACATTGACCAAAAAAAAAGATAATAACAACGCCGTATTTTATGATGTTTGTTAAAAAGAACAGTTTAAAAACTATTTTTTATGTAAACATAAAACTTTAAATAAAAGTGTTGTGGGGCTCTTATGCATGACAGGGTCACGGACATTATTTTGGTTCTCAGTCAAAGAACACGGCAAATAAAAAGTAAAACTAAAAAATGAAAACAAAACATTTATTGTATAAAAATGTATCAATATATGAATAAAAAAAAACATTTATTGTATTAAAGTTAATTTTAAATTATTATTTTTTTTTAATTATTGATTTTTAATAAACATTGATTTAATTTAAGTAGAACGGGATTGTTTCCGAACATTTTAATGAAAAGTTACCGTAAGGGGCGACCCCCCCCCCCCAAAAAACTATATTTTCTTAAAATGGCAATTTTAAGAGTTGTCGCCCTTGGTGTAAACCAAAATAATGGCTTAAGTCCCTTTCTTTTTATATATGATGTTTAGTTTAAAAAGTTCGTTTTTTTATGATGTCTGATTTTAAAAACAACAAAACAGTTCAAATAATAATAATAAAAAAAAAAAAACTATTTTGTTTATAGTCAGCTAACGTAATTTTCTGCGGAACAATACGGGAAGCGGTGTCAAGGCAAATCAATCCCTCCGCTTTTCTTACGAGTATGTATTGTTTTATTTTCATATTTGAAATTTTGTTATTTTTATTTCAATAATTTTATTTTTGTACATAAATATGTATTTATTATATGAATTCAAATAAAAAAAATATTTTTAAAATTAAAAAAAACAACTTATTTTTATAATTTCATGAACATATTTCTTATACAATTTCAAATAAAATTAAAACTTTATTTTTTTAAATTTGTTATTAAAAGCACAAATAAAGACGAATTCTGTTATTTTCATCTGTATAATTTTGTTAATTCTTATTAGGCACGTGCAAAAAAAAACATTTTGTACTCACGCCTGGCAAAGTCGAAAGTAAGTCGACAACTCTAGCAGGGTCACATCAGTATTTTACACCGTTAAACAGTGTTTTGTTAAGAAAATTGGCATATTAGACGAATTTGACGCAAGCACTTGATTAAATAAAGAAAATAAACAAAATACATTTTTATATATTGTCGGGATTATTTCACCAACAAGAAGAGGGGGGGGTAAGAAAAGGCAGTAAGGGCTTGCAACGAAATGGTGACGTTGCTTACAAGCAGTCTTTTCTTTCCTTGTAAAGGTAACAATTAACAGGTAACGTTTGCCGAACAACAGTAACGAGGTAATCAGTCTAAGAGACGCCAACCGACTAGAAATTAATCACTAACCAGCAGTGAGACAACTCCTTTTATACATACTAACTCTCAGTGGCGAGAATTCCAACGTGATTTCCAACGAGATTAGAATGTCTATTTAACTTAGTAGGAAATAGACACCCAGTTTCTCAGTAACGGCAAACAGAAGTTCAGTGTCTTCTTTTCTTCCCTCCGACCCACTCCCAGTATGTCAAATCAATTTCAATTCTTACAATATTTATAACTATTTATTTAACAGAAAAACGAAACAATTTTTAGAAAGTGTATTATTGTCTTAACAGAAAAATGAACAAAATAAAATATTGTGAAAAATTCCAGTTACAATGCCATTTTCATGTTCTAAGCTGCATATGCACATTTATTGTAGGCAGTCTATGATTGGTTAATTTGTATGGGCCAAAATAATTACTTGGCGCCTCCAGCAAGAGTGAGACTCATCAAAAGTCGGCTCTGAGACGAATGCCTTATCTAGAATGGAGCCACCACAATTTCTTCATATTTATATCACCTAAATATT
>NC_136497.1:134330903-134650903 GCF_053919585.1 Euprymna scolopes
AGATGGCGTTGCCGAAACGATGGATATCGTAATACAATTAGAACGAACTCTTTTTTTCAAAGAAGCAACCTCAATCTTAAGAACCATTGTAATAATTATGTATATGTGGAGCATGGATTTTCCACAAAAAACTATGGCAACAGAAAGTGAGGTGAGTGCCAACACAGTGAGCGATTGGTGCAACTTTTTGAGGGAAGTGTGCACTCAGTACATTGAACAAAACCCAATTCAATTGGGGGGTGTAGATGAGACCTGGACCCCAAAAGAGGTTGAAATTGATGAAAGCCATTTTTAGCCTCGGAAATATCACAGAGGAACTGTCCGACGTAGCCATTGGATGTTCGGCGCCATCGAACGAGGCTCTAAGAATTGCCTTTTGATCGATGTTCCAGACAGAAAACGTGAAACTCTGGTCCCTATAATTCGCCAATGGATCTTACCCGGGACTCGTATAATAAGCGATGGTTGGAGCGCTTATGCAACCGTAGCAGACATTGACTTTGGTATTTACAGCCACGATGTTATTATCCACGAAAGAAATTTTGTGGACCCTAACGACGCGACTATAAATACTCAACTTATTGAAAATACGTGGATGCGAGCGAAGAAAAAACTTCGTCGTCAATTCGGTACATGAAGGGCTCTCTTCACTTCATATTTAAATTAATTTATGTGGCGTGAAAGAGTCGGCCCAAATAAATTTTGTGAGCTAATTTGTTGCATCGCCTCCATCTATTCTGTCTAAATTTATAAAATGAAAATTAAAAATATAAACTGTTTTTTTTTACATCATATTTTTATAACATTACATCTTAAAAAAAATGAACACCTTGTTTTAAATACCATTTTTATGAAAAACTCTGAATAAAATATTTTTTATAAACACTGTTTTAAAAAACAAACAAACTGTGATTGTTTCTCAACAAAAAATTAAATGACCGTTCTAAATAAATTATTTATTATTATGATATTGAAAAACTGTTTTTGTACTTAATTATTATGCTTGTTTGTCAAAGTTTGCTTTAAATTTGCGTTTTCCGGTTTCGTAATACGGCGATTCATGTTTTGGATCAACCGGATCACGTGACTCTTCTGGCGGCCATGTTGTAAGCCCTAACGGTATTTTTGGAGATTGCCCGTGTCTGGTAAATACATCATACAGACTTTTCTGTATTTTGTTTAAGTTTAATTTTCGCCATAAGTGCCTATCTGAATAAGCACCACTATTTTTATGTAAACAACTTTTATTCTCTGTAAAATAAATAAAGTCTCATTTTAACATTCCAAACAACTTTATTGATTCATCTTGGTTAACATTGTTGAAAATTACTAAGATACTTGCATGCAGTCCTTGGTAGAAGGGAAATTTACTTATGATTTCCTTCTTGTAATATAGTAAATTGTTGTTGTATAGCGCCACGCCACTCTCATTGGTTAAATGAGTACACATAAGGTGTCACCTGAGAAATGACGGCTGTTTTTTTTTGTTTTTTTTTTAAATTTTTAAAATTTTTAGCGCCAATTTTCTTCCGTTGTTATTGTTGTTGTTTTTGATTGTTGAATTTCTTCCCTCGGTGAAACCGATCACTATTCTTCTATTACCATTACGAGACCTTTGGAGGTAATCTATTTCCTGCAGCGAAAGGTCGCAACATAACCATTGTTGCAACGCTGTATAATTGGACTACTAACTAAAGAACTCTTGGCTGCGAGAGGAACTTTTTTCCCAACAAACATAAAAGAAGAAACGAAAGAGAAGTAAAAAGTTAGCAAAAAGACAAAATGGAAAGGAAAGTCCATCCGATGTAAAATGTCACAGTAGTAAGAAAGAGTGTTGGAATTAATTTTTACCTGAAATAAAGTTCAATTCTCACACGTGAGAATGCAACAACAATTCAGTAGATAAGATCTTATCAGAAATGTGGCTACAGTTTGCAAGAAGGGAACACAACCAAGCAATTGATATTAAAGCAATTTTACTGGGTGGCCAAAAATAAGATATAATGTAAGAGGAAAACGGACTATTGTACTAAATGATAAAGATGGTTAAGGTTTGCGGATAACAGATGCAGGATGCACTCATCCCTCAATTCTGCCTCCTTACGTTTGGACGGTTAGCAGTTCTGCTTTGTCGTATAAACGGGGATGAATACTGGCTAATTTTTCACTGCAATCTTGGGATGTCCGGGAAGAAGACAATGTTCAATAGGCAACGTGAAGTAGAAGGCTTTCTGTGACTGCCGTCGTGACAATCTCCAGCTGGGGTCGAAAAAGAGGCTGACGTAAAATCTCCCAATGTTTTTATAGGTTAATACACAGGGGGTGAGGGTAGGAAATCACTGCTAAGAGGGACCAGCACCATTAAGCAGGAGGAGCAACATAAATAAATTCCAATAAGAGAGAACATTTTGGGGGACCTGAAGAATTTTTCCCCCTTCTGTTTTTTAAAAAATTTTTTTTTCAGCGGATTATTATCGAATGGACACTAGTCTACCAGATTATGAAACTTAACAAAAAAATCATCAATACTTAAATGGATGACTGATTTATTAGAAAATTGCATTAGAGACTGCGCATCCCTTACAAATATTTAAGTGTTGATTACTTCCAAAAATTTAAAAAGGCAAATTTATCTTTCTCTATGTTTTTCTCACAAATTTTAGGACACTCAATTTCAGGGGTAAACTCAAGATGTTTTTTTTTTCACCCAACTCCTCATAATTGGCAGAATCTCCTACTTTCGACGAAGGCTGAAGCCAGGATAACTTCTCCAAAACTTCTATCCAGAAGAGAGCACAATCCTTGTTAAAGGACCTGACTTTCTCATTCCCTCTATCATCCACCAGATAGACGTTGATGATTTGTTCATAAATAAGTTTACCGTAGCTCTACACTCGTTCACCAGTTTCTTTGTCTTGTTTCCTGTGTTTCTATACACTTCATAACCTGATTTGATAAATTTCCTTAACGCATCTAAAAAATTGAATATCGTTGTGATCTTATCTCTAAATATTTTCTTCCTTTCGATTAATATGGCAGTGGTGGGAGTGGTAGTTGTCTTAACAAGACTAAGTTCCGCCCCTTTTAACCAGTTAACCAATCAGAGCTAAGATCCAATAACTTTTAGCGCTAAAAAAAAAAAAAAAAAAAAAAAACAACAAAACAAAAAAACAACCAAATACGAAGCTCGAAATGGACGACCAAAGAAAGAAAGAAAGAAAGAACAAATAAGAATGAAAGATGGATGCAGCACTGCAGCAGTGATTACAGAATTACAAGCCAAGAACAATTCCAGCAGAGTGTCACTTAAGAATTTGGTAGAGTCAGTAACTAACTATATGAGTGTTTAACTCTTTGCAGAGTGGAGAAAATATTATCGGCTATATCCTCTGGAAGATAATTCTTCGTAGTTTGTTACCTGCAACTGAGACAAAAAGAAAGAAACACCCGTGGGGAAAAGAAAAGGAAAAATAAAACAACTTAAAGAAAAAAAAAATATTCAGTAGAAAGTCTTGATAGAAAAAGTCTATAATCGGCCGGCCGGCTGCCAAGTGTTGTCGATCTGCACCACATATAAAGTTCTTGTATTTTAACATTAGAAAGCATAGAGCAGGGAGAGAAGGAAAGATAGAAAGAAAAATAAGGAGAAAGGGGGATTCACTTACTGGAAGCGATTCACATTTTAAATTACACCTTTACAGAAAGAGATTTATTTTATTTTTTGTTCAGATTTCTTTTGGGAGCAGTATTGTTACTCCTCGTTTAAACGAGCCCATTTTCCATTGGTCCGTTAACGTCATCAGCATGATTATTCTTTGGGATATTTCAAAAGCATGATTATTCTTTGGGATATTTCAATAAGCGTGATTATTCTTTGGGATATTTCCATAAGCATGATTATTCTTTGGGATATTTCCATAAGCATGATTATTCTTTGGGATATTTCCATAAGCGTGATTATTCTTTGGGATATTTCCATAAGCGTGATTATTCTTTGGGATATTTCCAAAAGCGTGATAATTCTTTGGGATATTTCCATAAGCGTGATTATTCTTTGGGATATTTCCAAAAGCGTGATTATTCTTTGGGATATTTCCATAAGCATGATTATTCTTTGGGATATTTCCATAAGCGTGATTATTCTTTGGGATATTTCTAAAAGCATGATTATTCTTTGGGATATTTCCATAAGCGTGATTATTCTTTGGGATATTTCCATAAGCATGATTATTCTTTGGGATATTTCCATAAGCGTGATTATTCTTTGGGATATTTCCATAAGTGTGATTATTCTTTGGGATATTTCCATAAGCGTGATTATTCTTTGGGATATTTCCATAAGCATGATTATTCTTTGGGATATTTCCATAAGCGTGATTATTCTTTGGGATATTTCCATAAGCGTGATTATTCTTTGGGATATTTCCAAAAGCATGATTATTCTTTGGGATATTTCCATAAGCATGATTATTCTTTGGGATATTTCAAAAAACATGATTATTCTTTGGGATATTTCCATAAGCGTGATTATTCTTTGGGATATTTCTAAAAGTATGATTATTCTTTGGGATATTTCCATAAGCGTGATTATTCTTTGGGATATTTCCATAAGCGTGATTATTCTTTGGGATATTTCTAAAAGCATGATTATTCTTTGGGATATTTCCATAAGCGTGATTATTCTTTGGGATATTTCCATAAGCGTGATTATTCTTTGGGATATTTCCATAAGCGTGATTATTCTTTGGGATATTTCCAAAAGCATGATTATTCTTTGGGATATTTCCAAAAGCATGATTATTCTTTGGGATATTTCCATAAGCGTGATTATTCTTTGGGATATTTCCATAAGCGTGATTATTCTTTGGGATATTTGAATAAGCGTGATTATTCTTTGGGATATTTCCATAAGCGTGATTATTCTTTGGGATATTTCTAAAAGCATGATTATTCTTTGGGATATTTCCATAAGCGTGATTATTCTTTGGGATATTTCCATAAGCGTGATTATTCTTTGGGATATTTCTAAAAGCATGATTATTCTTTGGGATATTTCCATAAGCGTGATTATTCTTTGGGATATTTCCATAAGCGTGATTATTCTTTGGGATATTTGAATAAGCGTGATTATTCTTTGGGATATTTCCATAAGCGTGATTATTCTTTGGGATATTTCTAAAAGCATGATTATTCTTTGGGATATTTCCATAAGCGTGATTATTCTTTGGGATATTTCAATAAGCATGATTATTCTTTGGGATATTTCCATAAGCGTGATTATTCTTTGGGATATTTCCAAAAGCATGATTATTCTTTGGGATATTTCCAAAAGCATGATTATTCTTTGGGATATTTCCATAAGCGTGATTATTCTTTGGGATATTTCCATAAGCGTGATTATTCTTTGGGATATTTGAATAAGCGTGATTATTCTTTGGGATATTTCCATAAGTGTGATTATTCTTTGGGATATTTCCATAAGCGTGATTATTCTTTGGGATATTTCCATAAGCGTGATAATTCTTTGGGATGTTTCCATAAGCGTGATCATTCTTTGGGATATTTCCATAAGCGTGATTATTCTTTGGGATATTTCCATAAGCGTGATTATTCTTTGGGATATTTCTAAAAGTATGATTATTCTTTGGGATATTTCCATAAGCATGATTATGCTTTGGGATATTTCCAAAAGCATGATTATTCTTTGGGATATTTCCATAAGCATGATTATTCTTTGGGATATTTCCATAAGCGTGATTATTCTTTGGGATATTTCCAAAAGCGTGATAATTCTTTGGGATATTTCCATAAGCGTGATTATCCTTTGGGATATTTCGAAAAGCGTGATTATTTTTTGGGATATTTCAATAAGCATGATTATTCTTTGGGATATTTCCATAAGCGTGATTATTCTTTGGGATATTTCTAAAAGCATGATTATTCTTTGGGATATTTCCATAAGCGTGATTATTCTTTGGGATATTTCTAAAAGCATGATTATTCTTTTGGATATTTCCATAAGCGTGATTATTCTTTGGGATATTTCCATAAGTGTGATTATTCTTTGGGATATTTCCATAAGCGTGATTATTCTTTGGGATATTTCCATAAGCATGATTATTCTTTGGGATATTTCCATAAGCGTGATTATTCTTTGGGATATTTCCATAAGCGTGATTATTCTTTGGGATATTTCCAAAAGCATGATTATTCTTTGGGATATTTCCATAAGCATGATTATTCTTTGGGATATTTCTAAAAGTATGATTATTCTTTGGGATATTTCCATAAGCGTGATTATTCTTTGGGATATTTCTAAAAGCATTATTATTCTTTGGGATATTTCCATAAGCGTGATTATTCTTTGGGATATTTCCATAAGCGTGATTATTCTTTGGGATATTTCCAAAAGCATGATTATTCTTTGGGATATTTCCATAAGCGTGATTATTCTTTGGGATATTTCTAAAAGCATGATTATTCTTGGGAATATTTCCATAAGCATGAGTAATCTTTGGGATATTTCTAAAAGCATGATAATTCTTTGGGATATTTCCATAAGCGTGATTATTCTTTGGGATATTTCTAAAAGCATGATTATTCTTGGGGATATTTCCAAAAGCATGATTATTCTTTGGGATATTTCCATAAGCATGATTATTCTTTGGGATATTTCCATAAGTGTGATAATTCTTTGGGATATTTCCATAAGTGTGATTATTCTTTGGGATATTTCCATAAGCATGATTATTCTTTGGGATATTTCCATAAGCGTGATTATTCTTTGGGATGTTTCCATAACTGTGATTATTCTTTGGGATATTTCCATAAGCGTGATTATTCTTTGGGATATTTCCATAAGCGTGATTATTCTTTGGGATATTTCCATAAGCATGATTATTCTGTGGGATATTTCCAAAAGCATGACTATTCTTTGGGATATTTCCATAAGCGTGATTATTCTTTGGGATATTTCCATAAGTGTGATTATTCTTTGGGATATTTCCGTAAGCGTGATTATTCTTTGGGATATTTCCAAAAGCGTGATTATTCTTTGGGATATTTCCATAAGCGTGATTATTCTTTGGGATATTTCCATAAGCGTGATTATTCTTTGGGATATTTCTAAAAGCATGATTATTCTTTGGGATATTTCCATAAGCGTGATTATTCTTTGGGATATTTCCATAAGCATGATTATTCTTTGGGATATTTCCATAAGCGTGATTATTCTTTGGGATATTTCCATAAGTGTGATTATTCCTTGGGATATTTCCATAAGCGTGATTATTCTTTGGGATATTTCCATAAGCATGATTATTCTTTGGGATATTTCCATAAGCGTTATTATTGTTTGGGATATTTCCATAAGCGTGATTATTCTTTGGGATATTTCCAAAAGCATGATTATTCTTTGGGATATTTCCATAAGCATGATTATTCTTTGGGATATTTCTAAAAGCATGATTATTCTTTGGGATATTTCCATAAGCGTTATTATTCTTTGGGATATTTCCATAAGCGTGATTATTCTTTGGGATATTTCCAAAAGCATGATTATTCTTTGGGATATTTCCAAAAGTATGATTATTCTTTGGGATATTTCTAAAAGCATGATTATTCTTTGGGATATTTCCATAAGCGTGATTATTCTTTGGGATATTTCCATAAGCGTGATTATTCTTTGGGATATTTCCATAAGCGTGATTATTCTTTGGGATATTTCCATAAGCGTGATTATTCTTTGGGATATTTCTAAAAGCATGATTATTCTTTGGGATATTTCCATAAGCGTGATTATTCTTTGGGATATTTCCATAAGCGTGATTATTCTTTGGGATATTTCCATAAGCGTGATTATTCTTTGGGATATTTCCATAAGCGTGATTATTCTTTGGGATATTTCTAAAAGCATGATTATTCTTTGGGATATTTCCATAAGCGTGATTATTCTTTGGGATATTTCCATAAGCGTGATTATTCTTTGGGATATTTCCATAAGCATGATTATTCTTTGGGATATTTCTAAAAGCATGATTATTCTTTGGGATATTTCCATAAGCGTGATTATTCTTTGGGATATTTCCAAAAGCATGATTATTCTTTGGGATATTTCCATAAGCGTGATTATTCTTTGGGATATTTCCATAAGCGTGATTATTCTTTGGGATATTTCCAAAAGCATGATTATTCTTTGGGATATTTCCATAAGCATGATTATTCTTTGGGATATTTCTAAAAGCATGATTATTCTTTGGGATATTTCCAAAAGCATGATTATTCTTTGGGATATTTCCATAAGCGTGATTATTCTTTGGGATATTTCTAAAAGCATGATTATTCTTTGGGATATTTCCATAAGCGTGATTATTCTTTGGGATATTTCTAAAAGCATGATTATTCTTTGGGATATTTCCAAAAGCATGATTATTCTTTGGGATATTTCCAAAAGCATGATTATTCTTTGGGATATTTCCAAAAGCATGATTATTCTTTGGGATATTTCTAAAAGCATGATTATTCTTTGGGATATTTCCAAAAGCATGATTATTCTTTGGGATATTTCCATAAGCATGATTATTCTTTGGGATATTTCCATAAGTGTGATTATTCTTTGGGATATTTCCATAAGTGTGATTATTCTTTGGGATATTTCCATAAGCGTGATTATTCTTTGGGATATTTCTAAAAGCATGATTATTCTTTGGGATATTTCCAAAAGCATGATTATTCTTTGGGATATTTCCATAAGCGTGATTATTCTTTGGGATATTTCTAAAAGCATGATTATTCTTTGGGATATTTCCATAAGCATGATTATTCTTTGGGATATTTCCAAAAGCATGATTATTCTTTGGGATATTTCCAAAAGCATGATTATTCTTTGGGATATTTCTAAAAGCATGATTATTCTTTGGGATATTTCCAAAAGCATGATTATTCTTTGGGATATTTCCAAAAGCATGATTATTCTTTGGGATATTTCCAAAAGCATGATTATTCTTTGGGATATTTCTAAAAGCATGATTATTCTTTGGGATATTTCCAAAAGCATGATTATTCTTTGGGATATTTCCATAAGCATGATTATTCTTTGGGATATTTCCATAAGTGTGATTATTCTTTGGGATATTTCCATAAGTGTGATTATTCTTTGGGATATTTCCATAAGCGTGATTATTCTTTGGGATATTTCCATAAGCGTGATTATTCTTTGGGATGTTTCCATAACTGTGATTATTCTTTGGGATATTTCCATAAGCGTGATTATTCTTTGGGATATTTCCATAAGCGTGATTATTCTTTGGGATATTTCCATAAGCATGATTATTCTTTGGGATATTTCCAAAAGCATGACTATTCTTTGGGATATTTCAATAAGCGTGATTATTCTTTGGGATATTTCCATAAGTGTGATTATTCTTTGGGATATTTCCATAAGCGTGATTATTCTTTGGGATATTTCCAAAAGCGTGATTATTCTTTGGGATATTTCCATAAGCGTGATTATTCTTTGGGATATTTCCATAAGCGTGATTATTCTTTGGGATATTTCTAAAAGCATGATTATTCTTTGGGATATTTCCATAAGCGTGATTATTCTTTGGGATATTTCCATAAGCGTGATTATTCTTTGGGATATTTCCATAAGTGTGATTATTCTTTGGGATATTTCCATAAGCGTGATTATTCTTTGGGATATTTCCATAAGCATGATTATTCTTTGGGATATTTCCATAAGCGTGATTATTCTTTGGGATATTTCCATAAGCATGATTATTCTTTGGGATATTTCCAAAAGCATGATTATTCTTTGGGATATTTCCACAAGCATGATTATTCTTTGGGATATTTCTAAAAGCATGATTATTCTTTGGGATATTTCCATAAGCGTGATTATTCTTTGGGATATTTCTAAAAGCATGATTATTCTTTGGGATATTTCCATAAGCGTGATTATTCTTTGGGATATTTCCATAAGCGTGATTATTCTTTGGGATATTTCCAAAAGCATGATTATTCTTTGGGATATTTCCATAAGCATGATTATTCTTTGGGATATTTCCATAAGCGTGATTATTCTTTGGGATATTTCCATAAGCATGATTATTCTTTGGGATATTTCCAAAAGCATGATTATTCTTTGGGATATTTCCATAAGCATGATTATTCTTTGGGATATTTCTAAAAGCATGATTATTCTTTGGGATATTTCCATAAGCGTGATTATTCTTTGGGATATTTCTAAAAGCATGATTATTCTTTTGGATATTTCCATAAGCGTGATTATTCTTTGGGATATTTCCATAAGCGTGATTATTCTTTGGGATATTTCCATAAGCATGATTATTCTTTGGGATATTTCTAAAAGCGTGATTATTCTTTGGGATATTTCCATAAGCGTGATTATTCTTTGGGATATTTCTAAAAGCGTGATTATTCTTTGGGATATTTCCATAAGCGTGATTATTCTTTGGGATATTTCTAAAAGCATGATTATTCTGTGGGATATTTCCATAAGCGTGATTATTCTTTGGGATATTTCCATAAGCGTGATTATTCTTTGGGATATTTCCATAAGCGTGATTATTCTTTGGGATATTTCCATAAGCATGATTATTCTTTGGGATATTTCCATAAGCGTGATTATTCTTTGGGATATTTCCATAAGCGTGATTATTCTTTGGGATATTTCCATAAGCGTGATTATTCTTTGGGATATTTCCATAAGCATGATTATTCTTTGGGATATTTCCATAAGCATGATTATTCTTTGGGATATTTCCATAAGCGTGATTATTCTTTGGGATATTTCCATAAGCATGATTATTCTTTGGGATATTTCCAAAAGCGTGATTATTCTTTGGGATATTTCCATAAGCATGATTATTCTTTGGGATATTTCTAAAAGCATGATTATTCTTTGGGATATTTCCATAAGCGTGATTATTCTTTGGGATATTTCTAAAAGCATGATTATTCTTTTGGATATTTCCATAAGCGTGATTATTCTTTGGGATATTTCCATAAGCGTGATTATTCTTTGGGATATTTCCAAAAGCATGATTATTCTTTGGGATATTTCCATAAGCATGATTATTCTTTGGGATATTTCTAAAAGCGTGATTATTCTTTGGGATATTTCCATAAGCGTGATTATTCTTTGGGATATTTCTAAAAGCATGATTATTCTTTGGGATATTTCCATAAGCGTGATTATTCTTTGGGATATTTCCAAAAGCATGATTATTCTTTGGGATATTTCCATAAGCGTGATTATTCTTTGGGATATTTCCATAAGCGTGATTATTCTTTGGGATATTTCCAAAAGCGTGATTATTCTTTGGGATATTTCCATAAGCGTGATTATTCTTTGGGATATTTCTAAAAGCATGATTATTCTTTGGGATATTTCCATAAGCGTGATTATTCTTTGGGATATTTCCATAAGCGTGATTATTCTTTGGGCTATTTCCAAAAGCGTGATTATTCTTTGGGATATTTCCATAAGCGTGATTATTCTTTGGGAGTATTTCCATAAACGTGATTATTAGACGAATAATCCTTTGGTAATTTTCTTTTTTAGAGAAAGGCGATGTAAAGTTTACACCTTCGAGTAAATTTCCAACACTGAGTTTCAGATAATTAGAAGCCATCCGTGACATATCCCGAGTTTCTTTTTTATCCTGAGATAATTTCTGCAAATTCGTTGCATATTTCAACTGTTTTAAAGTCCAGCTAAGACTAAAAAGTTGGTTCACTCTCAAATTTCTTTCATAGCGGATTCACCCGAGACACATTCCAAAAGTCAGGTAACTTGATTTAAAAATCTTTTTTTTTCTTCAGGAGGAATCTGCAGTTCTTTCCTTTTTACTATGTTGCAGTCTAGTCAGGACCAAGAAACTGCTCACAAGCATTAGTTTACTTTTCCTTGCCTTAGGCCTCGATTAAACATGTCGGCAACCTTAACACATTTAACCCTTTCTTCTGCGACTTCTATCATCCACAGCGTAAGAACTACAACTGTTTTTGCTTCTCGAAAATGCACCTCGCCGCAGACTTGGTGTGCAAAGAGAGACTCGTTCAACCAGGAAGCAGAACTGGATCACATGACATAAAAGAGAAGGAAGACCAAAACATAAAGACAGGGAATGAAAGAGAAAAGAGAGAAAAAAGTACCCACATAAAATAGTGGAAATAAATTTTCCTCATATTACTTCTCAAACCAAGATTCTCTCTTTCCATCACAATCGCTCGGAAAAAAACTCCACTAAAGATGCAGGAAAATTATTGAAATCTTTCTATCTCTCCATGTTGGGTATATGGGTAGAAAAGAAGAAGAAAAAAAGAAACGTACTGGGCGTATCTGCATCGCTCTTTGGGAAAGAAGAAGGAAAGGATGGCCAGCGCATTTGTATACACGAAGGGCATCTTGGAAAGGCAGAGCATGGTTGGAGAAGCTATTTTTTCCTGTCTCTTCCTTTTTTTTTCTGGATAGGAGGATATAAAAGCAGGGAATAATTCCCTGGGGGAGGAGAGAGAAAAGAGTCGTGAACATCTCTTGAAAAGAATTTTGTATTGCTGACGTTTGGATTGTTTGGTATGACATTGGTGGCGAGAGGCCAGGTGTGGTCGATTGGAAAGGAAGAGAGCAGAAACGTGCTGTTGTCGAGAGTGACTCACTCCTTCCCGAACCCCAGAACCGAATCCTGATTATAACCCTAGACTCCAGAAATTGCGCCATTCTTTATATGATCATGTGTCGCGGTTTCAAAATCACTGTCTCCATTTTTTGTTTTTTTGTTTTTCTTTCTTCACCCTCGCTGTTTTCTCTTTATTTTCCTTTCCTTAAATAAAGAACGCAAAAGCTAACGCACACTAAACGTATGAACAAATCCGGTTTCAGTTAAGACGTTCACTTTCCCTTTCTTTCCATCCTTGACTCCTTTATGCACATCGGAATTCAAATGGATTAAGCTTAACGGCAATAATTCAAACAATTGACTTTTTACTTTTAATCGAAATTAATTCAAATGAAATCAACAAACTCCCAAGCTACTTTTGATTGCAAAAAATTCGTTCTGGAATTAATTAGAGTCGTTTGTTTGTCTTGTGGGAGCGACACCTCTAACATCACTCTGTCAAAATGAATACAGCCTGCCTCAGCTGTGTTAGATCAAATCCAGCCCGGGAGCAGGAGGAGACTCCTGAAGTATGACTGACGCTACCAGTCATGTGGACCGAATCCACCAGTCGAGGGATTCCCAGCAGCAGAGCGGTCTCAGCTCCAACAGCCCTTTTCAGAGCTAACAACCAGCCCTTATCAGGGCTAATAAGTTTTTCTACCACTAATGCGATTCACTACTGCTTACCTCCTGAAACCCACCAGCAGTGAACTTTACTTCACTCCAGTGGCTCCTGCGACTTCCAGTCTCCAGTGGCTCCCACTGCCTCCTGCAGCTTTCCGGGAACCTCCGCTGCACCTGGCTCCCTATCAACCATCCATTCTTTAACACTGATCCTATGTTCTCGGTGTCGACTGTCCATCTATTCCTAAACACTGGCCTATGTTCTCAGTGTCGATCTTTTGTCCATTCCTAAACACTGACCCCACTTTCTCAGTGTCTACTGTCCGTTCCTAAACTCTGACCTCACATTTTTAGTGTTCACCGACCATTCCAGGTCACCCTGACGTCCAGCTGATTGTTCCAGACTCACCGAGCAACCTTCAACCACGCTGCATCTAGAGTACCTGTTCCCGACCTCCAGTCCTTAGCCTCTTGTGATGTGCGACCTTCCAGACAACCAGCATCCAGATCACACGATCTCAAATCCTATTTGAGGTTTCGTTTACAAATAAAAGACGAACCCTCATCTTTAACCAAACAACCCATGTCTGTCATTCTTTATACCTTTTGCTCGTGTTGTTAGTTGTTCCTATTTACAATGCCTCCCCATGGGACAAAGTTGACACCAGGGTCGCTTTTTAACGTGGAGAAAAGGAACAAAAATAAAAATTGTCTCAGTCGTAAAGGATTTCTCCTCCACTGACAGAGAACAAGAAATTGAAGTGCAGCATCTGAAGAACATATACTACACTTTGATCTTGTCCCGAAGGCCAAGTTGTTATGTTGGGATTTTTTTTATCAGTGGACTAACAAAAATAAATAAATATCTGTATGAAAAAAAAATCACGTAAATTCATCAATATATTTGTTGAATTTATAATACAAAGCAGTTTTTCACACTTAGTTTGCATTTTAATCAAAATTCGTTTAGTTGTTATGAAGACTTTTTTCAAAAGAGGATAAAAATAGACTTTTCGCCTTCATTTCACTAATAAGTATTGTTGACAGTGACAGGTTATTTCAACTGAACCATTACCTTATGTAATTGGAGTTTTAATATTTATGTCCAATAAATTAAGGCACGACAAATGTATGACAAAGCACAGCAACAGCTTCTGTTGATTCTCTCTTTTTATTATGGTGAGCTACGATGTTCACTCTTTTGCTGCTGGAAGTTCAAGTGCCCCGAAACATTTTCTGCGCATGCGGCTAGAGGCGCCTTTTTACTAAATTACTTTAAAAATTCAATGTTTTGATTTTCTGACCAATCAGAGAATTTTCCAAGCGGTCGGGAATTCGATGTCTGTGGGAGCCGATGAGAATCTTTAAAGGAGCTCTGTATTCCCCCCCCCCCCCAAAAAAAAAACAGTTAACAAAAATTCAGAGATAGTGTTGGAAGGCATCACTACTGTCTGCAACTCAACTCTAACACGACAACACTTTGAACATAGCAGTCAGTTAATCAGACAATGTAGGCGAACACACAGACACAGAATCAGTAACTAACTTTTGCATTCCCCTCTTTATTATCGTATGCTCACTTGAAATTAAATTTATGAAAATAATTATTTTAAAACTTCGCACATTTTTCAATGAACCTTCCAGAGTGATTAATTAACTCTACTCAAAAACTTTCAGTGAAAATTATTTTATATAGTTGAGTGAGGAAGTTTTCTTTACGATTTACAGACCCGTGAACGAATCACGGCTCTTGAATTATCAACTCAAACTTCCTCGAAATCTCAACTAATGTCCCCTTTTTGTTCACTCATAAATGAACTATTATTTTCAATGAAAATATTTCCTAAAATGTAATAAATCTTTTTCCTTTTATAAATTGAGAGTTAACCTTGTTTGTTTTGTTGATATATTTTCTACGAAAGAACCTCGTAAATTCGACCCTCTGTCTCGCTCTCTTTACTTCTTTTCCCCACAATAATAATATTAATTAATAATACATAAACTATAAAAAAAACAGAACAGGTTAAATATAAAAAAAAGTATTTTGGGCATGACAAATCATACTTTTTGTCTTCATTTCACCAACTAAAATGATTACTAAGAGGCTATTCTAACTAAACCCTTAACCTTTGAAATTCAAATTGCTTTTACAAAGGCTTACAAAAGACAGATTCTTGATTAGTATTACAAGAAACATAAATTGAAAGAAAACATATTTAAAAAGGCGAACAAGACGTAATAAATTATACTTATTGAAACTATAATACAGGAAATTGAAAAAAAAAACATTGAAAAAGGCGAATGAAACACGTAATAAATGATATATCTATTAATGGTAAATAAGATATTGAAATTATAATACAAGAAATCTATTGTAAACTGTGGTTGCAGTTTAATTAATATTCTGTCAGTTCGTCAGAAGACTTTTCAAGAAAACATAGGAAATATCGCATGAATTAATCAATAAATTGGTTGAAATTATGATAAAAGAATTTTTGCACACTTAGTTTGCAGTAGTGTAGGGACGATTAATCGAAATATGAAAAATCGGAACTTTTTTGTGGTATTGGAATCGATATCAGAATCAAAATAAGTTGTGCTTATTTTTCGATGCCAAAAACGATTTTTTTAATTACATTTTTTTTTATTTGATTTTGTTTAAAACAAAATCCTTCACTGCTGGTATAAGTTATAAAATAATAAATATTTGTTGATTTTAAACTACAAGTAACACTAAAATATACAGATCACTCATCGCAAGTATTTTTTACATTTGAAAAAAATATATGCGCATTAAAGATGTTTTTATGGTGATCGGAGCAAAATAATTATTTTATAGTTAAATATTTACAGATTTAGGTAAAAGTGCACTGGGGAACCACCCGAAGATTTACCCATAAAAAGTTGGGGTTTTTTATATTCAACTTTTTACAGGTGTATTCGTGTCTGCTGCAAAGAAATATCACAGTTTAAATTCTCGCTGACAAGAATAATGTACAATAGTAACACCGTAAAAATCCAATGCTTTCTATAATAGCTTTTGTGCAATGGCCGCCATCTTTTCTTTTTTTTTTCAACATGGAAAAAAAGTGTTATGGTATATTTTTTTCTAAACAAGCGGAAACAAAACGATTTTTTTCTTTTTTTGGTAAAATTTGCCGTTCTTAACATGGGTGAGGTTGAGTGTGTCTATTCTGACAGCCGTTATTAACATGGGGAGGTTGGGAGTGTCTATTCCAACAGCCGTTCTTAACATGGGGAGGTTGGGGTGTCTATTCCGGCAGCCGTTCTTAACATGGGGAGATTGGGGGTGTCTATTCCGGCAGCCGTTCTTAACATGGGGAGGTTGGGGTTGTCTATTCTGACAGCCGTTCTTAACATCGGGAAGTTGGGGGTGTCTTTTCTGTCTGCTACAATAACTACAAAATTCTGTGCATGTATACCCACTTCACTGTCATACATGAACGTTAAAAAAAAATGGCGGCCAGACATAACTAACTATACTAGTAAGCACGGGTTAGTGAATGTGTTATTGTGTAAATAATTCGTATCAGCAACAAAATAAACTGTGATATTTGTTCGCAGCAGACCCGAATACACCTGTAAACAGTTGAATATAAAAAAAATCAACTTCTTAAAGGTAAATATTCGAGTGGTCCCCTAGTGCACTTTAACCGAGATTTATAAACAATCAGAATTGGTAATTGTATCGAAATCAGGAAAAATGTTGGAATCATCCCATCACTAGTTTGCAGCTGAATCAAAATACGTCTATTTTGTATAAAGACTATTTCCAAAAGAGAACAAAAATAGACTAAACCAATAAGTATTGTTGAATGTTAAAAGTTATTTCATCTGAAGCATTACTTTTTGTAATTTGAGCAGAATGAACTTGTTTTAGTTTTATTATTTACTAGCGGGGGGTACCCGGCGTGGCCCAGGTGTTTGTAGGTGTGTGTGTTGGGGATGGGTGATGAAAACAACCTTGTTTTAAAAAAAACGTTGGCCGGGTGTTTGGAGGTAGAAAAGAAAAAAAAGTTTTAGTAGGAAAGTAGACTTGAACACCGAACCTTTGACGTGGAGGGGGAAATGAAATGGAAAAAACCCTGGGACCTAACCATCTCGGCCACGAGAGAAGAGGAACGAAAAGCATCTTAATTTAATGTTTATAAAATGAAATTGACAGGTGCGAGAAACTTAAGTCGCGTGATGTTTGACCTTGAAACATGATGCGGCTGCAAGCCAGTTTTCGCTTGTTTTATACTGAAAAGCAGAAGAAACATGCGACGATCAAAATATCTGGAAAAAATAGCATGTGCAAGTTGGGAAAATTAAATACACACATGACCCCCATTCTTAAGTCGTAGATATTATCATTTAGACGTGATATAAAAAGTTTCAAAAAGAAGCGAGCCGAGCGAGAAGGCCGACAAAAAAAGCCTTTTGCAGACATACACAAAAAGCGAACATATATATATATACATACACACATTTTCGCCTTTATATATATAGATGGCTGAAAAATTAAGGCACGACAAATGTATGAGAAAGCACAGTAACAGCACCTGCTGATTCTCTATTTGTATGATATTTTAGGCACGACAAAGCATAATTATTGATTATATTTCACCAACTAAAATGTTTACTGATTAAAATAAAAAAAATTGATACTACTTCAACTGAACAATGAATGACCATTGTATGCCTTACTTTTACACAATTTTACTTTGCCTAGTTTCCAAAACACAAATTCTTGATTACAAGAAACATAAGCTTTAAGTATTAAAAAAAAAGCAAGCTGAAAGAAAACATTAAAAAAGGTGAGCAAGACATGTAATGATATTGATTGAAACTATAATGCAAGAAATTGAAAGAAAATATATTTAAAAATAAAAAAGCGAGCAAAACGTAATAAATGATATATTTATTAATGATAAGATATTTATTGAAATTATAATGCAAGAAATTTGTTTTAAACTGTGTTTGCAGTTTAATTAAATTCCGTCAGTTTGTAAGATGACTTTTTAAAAAGGACATAGGAAGCTTCTCTTGATTGAGATAAATGTTTGAGGCGAAGAATGATCAGCTTTCTGATAGTCGAACAGAATGGGAACATATAGTCACCGCTTCGAAATGTTCTAATAATTTTTCTCAGTCTCTGAGTGCTGAGTATTACAAGGTTGACAATATTGTTTCGAAATTTAATTAAATACAAAACCTTACAGCATTTCTTTTGAATAAGTAAATGTTCCTCATCTTCATTCATTATCTATTTTCTTTTATTTATTTAATTTGATTTGTTATTTTACCAGATTTATTCATTTTCTATTCTAGGCTATTTACAAGGAATAATCCAGTAAAAGGCAATTGGTCAAGAGGTTTTGCATTCTTTTTGAAATGTATGTTTTCGACTTTCACTTTCTTCTTACTATTTGTATTCATGTTGCAAGAGCTAGAATATCGCTTTCGAGCTCCTTCAAAACATCTTATGTGGGTTCTGAGTACACACACATATACATATGAAAGATTATCTATAGTTTTCTAGGGGAATTAATCCATATTTTAGTCACATAAATTCATTTGATGTACATGTCATGATCGTGCTCGATGAAACATTTTGTTGTTATTGAAACAGAAAAAAAGGGTTTGATCCAGAATGCTTAATTAGCATTCTATTTTTACCAAATCATTCATCTATTTGTTCACTCTCGCCACTGCTGTCATAATTCTCTTTTTGTCCTCTTCCCAACTGACAGCAACCTTACATGCAAAAAATAATAAATGTCATTTCTATTGAACAAAACAACATGTCTTTTTAATACTGCCATCTTGAACCAGTGACTTAATTGCATTTATCCTTTTAGTTTTCATATCAGATGGGTTCGGGTTCGAATGCCAGCGCTTCTCTACCAAGGCTGTGATTCTCCACACCATTATTATAGTCTGTCCCTCCTGGAAATAAAACTTGATTACGATTTAAATTTATAACTTAGGGCTCTTTTAAGGATAGATGTCGTTCCCTCTATGGGGTCTGTCTGCATTTTGTTACAGCTTGGTCTTCCAGGGATTGCTCCTATGTATTTCTGAAGATTCTTTTTTATTTAGCCCGTTACTCCTATCACAATGTTTCTTTCTTCAAGAGACCATATCGTTTTAAGATCATTCTTTAGGTCCTGATATTTTCCCCGTTCAGGCCATAATTATTGGGGACTGTGACATCAATAATGAGCACAGTTCTTTCGGGTTAATTCAATACAATGTTTGACTGGGTGACCTTGTCTTTTCTCCAGTGTTTTCGCATGTGCATCCTTAAATGTATGTCTGGCAGATGAGTTTCACATTCGTTATCTTGCAACTTGATAGCAGGTTTCTCTCCAATGAGGTTTCTCAGATACAGTAGTGTTCCCAAGCAGAATCTTACAATTGGATATGAGGTGGCTGAAACTCTCCCATCGTGAGTTCACATATGTGTAATTAAATTACTTCTTTGTGTGAATAAGATTTTTCTCTCTTCTTTTATTATTATTTATTTATTATAGAGATCAGGAGACTCATGCTGGAGCTAACACTTGATTACATTATTTGAATTTATATCCAAGGGTTCTTTTAAGAATAGATACTTTATCACAGCTATCTTTATATATATTTCATGGCAGGTTAGTCTTTCAGGGATTGCTTGCAAGTATTTCGAATCTTCCATTAAAGTTTTCCTTTACTTTTCAAACACTGAGTTAGTAACGAAATTAAGAACATAAATATCTCTTTGGTGTTGTGTCGCATATGGATCTTCAAAGAAGATGACGTTGTAAATGCAGATTTACAAACTTCACATGAAAAAGGTTTTTTCATTAGGCTAGTTGCTCCTATTACAACTGGTATAATGTTGATTTATTTTAAGATCATTTTTAGGTTCTGGTATATTATCTATTCCTGTTCAGCTTTATTAAGGCCATAATCATTTGGGACAATGACATTAATAATGAGTACCGTTCTTTCAGTTGTTTTCCATCTTACAATGTCTGGTTTAATGTCCTTGTCTTTTATGTATCTGCCCTCCAGTATCTCTTTGTCATAGAACACTGTCACTTTTCCATTTTATTTTATTGGTGATGGTTCATGTTCCCAGACATTTGATGATCTTCCAAGCTGCATCTCTTGAAAGATTTTCCAATGGAGGTATTTAAATATTTTGTTGTGGTGGACAGTGTAAAAGCTATCAGCCAATAAGGTTTGGCATCGAGACATTACTTAGCTCGGGCTCTCAATTGCTGAGTGGCAGAACCTTCATTGGACATTTGTTTGTGATCCAGCCATTAATCCATTTGTGAATAAGCCTGGATATGGACCGGCTACAATGAGTACTCTTAAAATGGTAGTCTCCCACTCTAGAGCTATTGAGGTGAAGAATGCCTGTTTATATACTACTGGTTAAGTTCCTCTCGATACTTCTCTCTTATGTTAGTTCAATCTTTGTTTTCCTGTTCATATCTCCATTTCTGTGTACTTCTTTCTTTTCATTCTTACAATCTGTGTTGCTGGAACATCATATACCTCGGCAGTACTATCAGTATGACGCCTGCATAGTTTTCAGCAAGTTTTGAGACTGATGTTTGATGAAATAGGTGTTCATGATGGTCCAGCATCATTCCCAATGTCATATATGTTGAACTTTGGATGTACTGTCTCATGCTTACTATGGTGGCTCACTTTTTATTTTCTTTCAGTCAAAGTTCTCTGAAATCAAGGGACCCACTACCTGTAGCAAACACTTGATCTCTAAATGAGATACATAGATATTCGAATCTTCCATTAAAGTTTTCCTTTACTTTTCAAACACTGAGTTAGTAAAGAAATTAAGAACATAATTTTCCTCTCCCCAATATACCATTTTCATATGTTAAATTATGTCTTTATTTTTAGTCTCTTTATCTTACTAGATTCCATGACAAGAATTCATCTAGTCTGGTAGAGTTCCAGATTTTTGATATTACTTGAACTAACATAAGTTGGAGAAGGTTCACCATTCCTTGTAAAAGCTAATGTGAGATAGCCATAGTGAGGAGATCTTATTTGGGTCGCAATTGAATATTTAGTCAGCATTTACTTCTAGGGTAAAGCATTATATGCCAAGTTGTTCTAATAACCCTTTTCACAGTGAGACCTTACACATATTAGTATATTATCTAGTATGCATTCAAGTTATTTTCACTTTGTTTTATTTTACTTCAGTCGAAGTTCTCAGAAGTCAAGGGGCCCACTACCTGGGGCTAACACATGAACTCTATATGAGATACATAGATATTCGAATGTTCCATTTAAGTTCTTTATCTCTCAAACACTGAGTTTGTAAAGAAATTGAGAACAATTTTCTCTCTCCCCAATTAACCATCCTCATATGTTGTAGCATATCTTTTATTTTGGTCTCTTAGTCTTACTGGATTCCAGGACAAGAATTTATCTAATCTGGTGGAGTATCCAGCTTTGTGCTATTACTTGAGGTAACATCACTTGGAGAAGGTGCACCATTCCTGGGAAAAGCTAATGTGGGTTCGCCATAGTGAGGAGATCTTATTTGGGCAGCAAATACTATGTGATTTTGAATATTTGGCCAGGGTTTACTTCTATGGAAAAAGTATCCTCATGCCAGGTTGTTCTGACAAACCCCTGTACAGAGAGACCTTAAACACTCGAGGATAGTGTCTAGTAGGCATTCAAGTTCTCAGTGTGTTTTCGCATATGTATCTTTAAACTAAATTTATATCTGAAAGATGTGTTACACACTTCACAAGAAAATGGTTTCTCTCCAGTATGTGTGCGCAAATGCCTTATTAAACTAATATTTTCTATGAAGGAAGCATCACACACTTCACAAGAATAAGGTTTCTCTCCGGTGTGCGTTCTCACATGTACAATTAAAAAAGATTTTTGTGAAAATGCTGACCCACACACTTGACAAGAATATGGCTTTTCCCCAGTATGAGATCTCCTATGGATCTTCAAATAAGACAACGTTGTGAATGAAGAATTACATGTCTCACAAGAATAAAGTTTTTCTTTGGTGAGTTCTCGCACATTCACATTTTCTTCACTATGTGATTGCATATGTAATTTTAAGCCATTCTTGTATTTAAATGATAATCCACATAGTTTGCAAGTATAATTGCTTTGCATGTGGGTTCGCATGTGTCTAGTCAATTGTGATTGGCTTGTAAATGCTGAGCCACACAATTCACAAGAATAAGGTTTCTCTTTGGTGTGATATCGCATATGGATCTTCAAATAAGACGACGTTGAAAATGAAAAGTTGCAAACTTTACAAGAATACGGTTTTTCACCTGTGTGGGTTCGTATGTGAACGATTAATGCAACTTTCTGTGCAAATGATGTGCCGCAGACTTGGCAAGAATATGGTTTCTCTCCAGTATGGGTTCGGGCGTGTACCATAACGGCAGATTTTTGTGCAAATGATGTACCACAGACTTGGCAAGAATAAGGTTTTTCTCCAGTGTGTGTTCGTGTATGTGCCACTAAGTTCGACTTTCGCGTGAATGTAGATTCACATAATTCGCAGGAGTAAAGCCCCATAGAGTGTGCATTTTGCATGTGCGTTTTTAAATTTAATTTGCTTTGGAATGAAGAGCTGCATATGTCACAACAATAAGGTCTCCCTTTTGTGTGCTGTTGCATATGGATTTTTAAATAAGACGAAGTTGTGAATGAAGAGCTACATACTTGACAAGAGTATGGTTTCTCTTTGGTGTGGTGTCGCATATGAATCTTCAAAGAAGACGACGTTGTAAATGCAGATTTACAAACTTCGCACGAAAAAGGTTTCTCTCCAGTATGAGTTCGCATATGCGTTATTAACGTAGGTTTTTGTGCAAATGATACACCACAGATTTGACAAGAATGAGGCTTCTCCCCAGTGTGTATCCGCATGTGTGTCACTAAACCTGACTTTTGTGTGAATGCCGATCCACATAATTCACATGAGTAAAGTCCTCCAACAGAGTGTGAGTTTTGCATATGTGTTTTTAAATGTAACTTGCTTATAAACGAAGAGCTACATAATTCACAAGAATAAGGTTTCTCTTTAGTGTGATGTCGCATATGGATCTTCAAATAAGACGATGTTGTAAATGAAGAGCCACATACTTCACAACAAAAAGGTTTCTCTTTGGTGTGGGTTCGCATGTGTGTAGTTAAAGTATATTTTTGTGTGAAGGATAAACCACATACTTCACAAGAATATGGTTTCTCGCCTGAATGTGTGCGCAAATGCATCACCAAACTCGATTTTACTGTAAACGACGAACCACAAACATCACAGGAATAAGCCTTCCCTTCAGTGTGGGATCGGATATGGATCTTCAAATAAGACGAGGTTGTAAACGATGAGTGACACACTTGACAAGAATAAGGCTTTTCTCCTGTGTGCGTTCGCATATGTGCTATTAGAACGGGCTTCCGTGCGAATGCTGAGCCACAAACTACACAAGAAAATGGCGTCTCTCCAGTGTGTTTACGCATATGTGCCGTCAAAATAGATTTCCGTGTGAAAGATGATCTACACACGTCACAGGAAAAAGGTTTCTCACCGGTGTGAGATCGCAAATGGACTTTCAAATATGATGTCGTTGAAAAAGAGGCGCCACATACCTCACAAGAATGTGGTTTTTCTCCAGTGTGTGTTCGCATATGTAGCTTTAAGGAACCTTTTTGAGTGAATGAAGAGCCACACACTTCACAGGAAAAGGGTTTCTCCCCAGTATGAATTCTCATGTGTTCAACTAAACGATATTTCTGTGGAAACTTGGAGCTGCATACTTCGCATGCATATTGTTTTTTGTTATGTTTTTCAGGGTGTACATCTAATTGTTGCTCACATGCAAATGAAGTCTCACATGTTTCCTGAGAGTTAGGTTTCTCTTCAGTATGTATGTGGTTAGCCATAACGAGGAGATCTTATTTGGGTTCCAGGACAAGTATTCATCTAGTCCGGTGGAGTATCCAATTTCGTGCTATTATTTGAGGTAACATCACTTGAAGAAGATGCACCATTCCTCATAAAAGCTAATGTGGATTTATCATAGTGTGGAGAATGTGATTTTGAATATTTGGTCAGACTTTGCTTCTTGGAAAAAGTATGTCAGGTTGTTCATACAAACCCCTGTACAGAAAGACCTTAGACACTTCATAATCTCCCTTTTTTTAATTTTCTTCCTTTGAAGATTGTAACGCTTGGTATTAGGCAGCAAAACCCACTGCCAACATTGCCCTGCTTTTTATTGAAACCAACCAAGAGCTCTTTTTAGTATCCTCGTTGTTCCCTTAAGTGCAATTGTCTGGATCTCTTTTGTACTTGGTTCACCAGAAATATTATTTAGGTAGAACTTCAGGTTCTTCTTCATAAGCCCTGTGTCAGAATCTCTCTTTTTTTATTTTTTTATTTTTCTTCCTTTGAAGATTGTAATGCTGGGTATGGGGCAGCCAAACCAGCTGCCAACATTGCCTCGCTTTTTTATTGAAACCAACCAAGAGCTCTTTTTAGTATCCTCGCTGTTCCCTTAAGTGCAATTGTCTGAATCTCTTTGCACTTGGTTCACCAGGAATATTAGTTAGGTAGGACTTCAGGTTCTTCTTCAGAAGTTCTGTGGCACCTATGATAACTGGTATGATTGATATCCCCTTTAGATTCCAGTTTCTTTTCATATCATACATGAGACCTTGATATTTAGTCTGTTTCTCTCTTTCAGCTCTGTTAAGACCGCCATCATTAGGAACACTCACTTCAATCAAGGTTGCAACTCTCTCTGACTTATTCCATATAACTATGTCAGGTTTCACAGCAGCATTTTCAAGGTAGGTGGCTGTAGGGATTACATAGTCGTAATGCCAGTATGTATTGCATGTGTTGATTTAGTCTGCTATGTCACAAAGTTAAAGTTCTTAGAAATCAAGGAGGGGAAGCCTGAACACTTGATCTCTATATAAAATGCATATATAAAGTAAAGTTCTCTAGTATGTGTTCATGCGTGTGTTGTTATATCAGGTGTCTCTTTAGATTTTTAAATCACTTTGTGAAAATAAACATTCTCTCATTTCAGACCTTGAATATTGTTACTGTAATTGTGATCTGTGAATGAAAAGTTAATATTAGTAAGTTTAAGAAAACATATTTTAGTTTGATGAAAATATTTTATAACAAAATAACATATATTATTTGATATACAAATATTTCTACTTTATATTAACTAAGACTAATGACGTTGCATCAAGACAAACTATTGATATGACTGAATATAATGCAATAAAATGCACAAAACTCCATGTAACATTTCAACACATTTTGTAAGATTAATGATTTTAAGTAAAAACAATCATTAAACACTAGCAGACCTCTCAGCATTGTCCTGTCATAAAATACGCTAAATATAATAGTATAATTCATGCAGATTACATAATTAATAATATAGAGACAATTCTCTATCGATTATCATACTGAACCTAAGATATGACAGGGAGATCAAAACTAAATATATATATATATATATATATATATATATATATATATATATATATATATATATATATATATATGACTTGGATGCCATCAGTTAACATTAAAATCGAAACAACTCTCTGTCCCTATTCCTTAGCCAGACCAATACACATATATTCATATATAAATTCACTTGCTATCTCATTTTTAAAAGTTGGAATCGCTTGATCCCGAAGACAAGATTCAAGCAGGTACACACACACACACACATATATATATATATATATATATAATTCACTTGACATCCTATTTTTCGAAAGATGGAATGGCCTGATCATCAAAGACAAGATGCAAAAAAGCAAGCAAGGTCCAGTTTTATGATTATTTATATTTTTAAAACATAAGAAAAACAATAATTAAAAAAAAAAAAAAACCTCGCTGCGGATGGCTTTTCGGATTGAATGCTTCGGAATTACTCCAGGAGATCTCTTACAACTCCTCCGTATTATAGTAGACAACACTTACTTTACTTTCCTACAAAACACGTTCAAACAAGTATCTGGACTACCCATGGGCTCCAGTCTATCCGGTATTCTTGCCATTGCTTATATGGACAAACTCGAAAGACACACCCTTAGTACCTGCTATTCTTATCTCCTTTTTACTAGATATATCGATGACATTTTAATTATCACATACTCCCGCGAAGAAGCTATTAACATTTTCCACAAATTCAATAACGCCGACCCAAACTTAAAATTTACTATAGAACACCCAGACTCTTCGGAATCTCTTTCTCTACTTGATTTTAAGATACAAATAAAAAAAAATGGTGCCATATGCACTGAATTCTACAGAAAACCCGCCAGCAAACACCTCTTCGTACATTTCAAATCTGCGCTACCTCTCAAGGACAAACTAAACTACGCACATGCCGAAATCTCACGCATACAAGACAAATGCACTAACATCTCCGACAAACATACACACACTAACAATTTCCTACAGACCCTCTCACTAAACGGCTACCCTAATACGATCCTATCCTCACTTAAAAAGAAAAAACGCAACACCCGACCCTTCTCTAACAATTGTTTTCTAAAACTACCCTTCCTCAGTGACAAAATCTCATCTTCAATCCGAAAAGCCATCCGCAGCGAGGGGCTCAACATTCAACTCATCCACACTGGATCTACTTTAAGACAACAGCTCAACCGAAAACATCCATCGCATACACCTTCCCCTTGTTCACTCTCTAATTGCCCAATATCACACACAGGTTTATGCTTTAAGAACCACGTTGTTTACGACCTACAATGCGCTAAATGCAGTGCATCTTACATCGGAAGCACTACCAGATTGCTTCATCACCGCATTAAAGAGCACTTAAACACTACTGCTTCGTCATTCTATAAACATATTCGCACTTGCATTAATTCAGAACCAGATTTTCACATCAACATTCTTGCTTCTTCAAGAAACGTAGGTCAACTTCGTATCCTCGAATCTTTAATTATTTCAAAAAATACTCCCACACTAAACAATAGACTGGAATTGAGCTCCGCTTTTATAATATAAGTTTAAAACATAAGAAAAACAATAATAAAAAAAAACAAAAAAAAACCTTGCTTGAATAGTCATCTCCCTTGATTCACAAACGCAACAAGTATTTCAAACATCAACTGATTTATTTTAACGTTCTCCTAACGTCATTTTTTGTTCTATATTTCGCGGTATCACGTGGCAAACTCTGCGGCTACTTTTCCAATTTTGAACACTCTTCCGCTGTCTTCTCTTGAAAATGGACTAATAAGTCTGAAATATATTGAGATTTATATCACCATTGAATACAACAGAAAAAAAAAATTACTGTTGTTTAGAGTTAAAATTTGTGTGAAAAAGAAAAAACAAACAACAAAAAAAAAGAACTTTATTTCTTTTGTTTGCATTTAATTTTACTCTATATAAAAAAATCTCGCATTGTTCTTGGCTTTTAATTTTACCTTATAATTTTCTTCAACAATGCTTCAAGCAAACTACAACCTACTTATATATATATATATATATATATATATATATATATATATATATATATATATATCAAAGATTTAGATTCCAAACGTCTGTAATTATTACATTCAAAAGATATTAATGTGGTTTTTATAGTCAGTCACTGACATTTTCTATTAGATAAATGATCATATTTCAACAGTTATGACAATTGTCTCACCTAGAAAAAGTCAGAGAAAATTTGGTTAGGTTAAAAACCAAGCCGTTGTGTCAAAGTTAGTGAAGCCATAGAAAACGCGAAATTTAACTGACTATTCATTTAAATATAAGGTACTTATGCACCATTTGAACTGCATGCTGAAATAATTAGGTTATTATTTAAAAAGCTATTCTTAACAAAGGGAGAGGAGAATTTTTTGTAACTATTCTGTACTGTAACCTAAAAATTTAATAAAAAAGATACCAGAAACTTGAAAATACTATTAAATAGAGTTAGTACATCAGCGTGGCACCAGAACTATACAATTTGATTGGTCGTTTCTGCGTTGGATAACATAGGACCTTGAGGTGACCAAATTTTTTTTTTTAAGTCAACAGACTTCTATATGATGAACAAAGGAGGCATATATTGGCACAACAGTAATTGTGTAAGGAAAAAACTTTGCTTCTTAAGTCTTTACACGATGCTAAACTGATTATTTGAACAACAAATAAGAAATGGACATTCTTTTATCATTAAATGTATAAAAGCCTCAAAGTTTACAGATAAAAAGGAACTTTTAAACTGGAACCAATTAATTTTATTTCAGTTAAATGAAAGGGGAAATATCGTTTACAGTTGTTGAACATTTCGAAGTTCAGACAAACATCTGGAATGAATTATGGTCAAGTATGGAGGTACCACTGTAGTTTTCTTTCTCATTATGATAAAAAAAATGAGACTTTTCTTAGGAACAAGGTAGTTCGACTTCTAAAAATCATACGTCTAAAATTACTGTTGTTTTGAAAGTAATTAGTCGTTAATTTTCATACTGGCATAATTTTCAACAAAGTTCATTGTCTTAAAAATAAATTCTGATGCTAAAAGTAAATGTTAACAATTTTACTAGGAAAAATTTACTCTATACAAAACAATTTTATTATTGATAATATCATACATATATACAAGTATAATGATAATCCAATCGAAAACTTTTGAGAAAGAAAAAAAGCAACGAATTTCATCAAATTAAATATAAAAGACTAGTTTTCAATGACTTTCAATAAATGTAACAAGTTTTTTGCTATATTTTTGTTTTGTCTTGTAAGCTTTGGACCTAGATATCTATAAAAGTGAGAATGTGTGTGTGAGGACAATTTTCAACTTATATATTCAACGGATTTTTTATCTACAGAATTGAAATTTGGTAGATAGGATATTCAGACATGTGGAAAACTTTTACCTGATTTTCATCTGGAAAATGGGCTGATAAGGTGTCAAAATTAAAAAAAATGGAAATGGAGGCGCGGGGGGGGGTCATCGGATTTTTATTTGTTTGCTAACGAACGTGCATGCATGAATGGTTCATATGACAGATTAATTATATTAAAAATAAATATGTTTGAAAACACATTTTAAAGATCATGTCAAGCTGGCCTAATGGTTAACATACCTGACCTACGCTCTGTAGGTTTTAGTTTCAATCTCAACTCGAGTATTTTCTTTTCTTTCTTTACTTACAAGAAGTGAATTATTTAGAAAAAATATAATACTTACATGCACATGTCTCAGTTTCTGTATGAATTTTATGATTGGGCAACGCTGGGCAGTCTGCTAGTATAGAATAAAAACTCCCCCAGAAAATGAACAAAGAAAAAGCATTGTGGTTTATTAATGATTAACAAAATTTAAATATATGATTTGTGAATAAAAATAGCTGTCAGAATAATTTGAGATGATCACAAATTAACAAAGGGGGAGAGTGACAAGACTGTAAGCAAGAAAAAGAAACAAAACCAAATAATGCTATATATTATGTCAATGGTGATTAAGTTTGCTAGTGTGAATTTTGACAAGGGTCACACTGATAATCCGGAGTTTCCAGGCTTGAATGCAAAAGCACGATATCTAATAAAAAATACTACCATAAAGTGAACCTAGATAAGGTATTGTGGTTTATTAATGACTAGCCAGGCACCCGGCATTGCTCGGTCATAAAATATGCTTAAAGAATATATTTTGATTAATGCAGATTTCGTATGTATTATATTATATTGGACCTAATATATAGTAATGATTTAAAAAGTTAAAAGAAAAAAATGACCTGTGCGTCACCACTGAGAATCGAAACCAAAAAGTTTAGCTTATGATTTACACTTTCTTTTGACGTTTATGCCTGAGCTATGAAGACATGCTTGCTGGAAGGCTAACAATTAAAACATGAACCAATAGCTACTACATTATATATGCATATTCATAATGCCAGCACTCCCCTTCACCGGGCAAATTTCATTAAAAAAATTTTTTTTTTACACTTTTGAACCGATTTTACCTGGCTAAAACCCAAATATAAAGTTTCACATGGGCTCGAATACATTATATATTAAGTTTCATGTCTGTAGACTAAAACATGACAGGAGTTTGGTAGGCAATTTTGCTTTGAAGAAATATATATATATATATATATATATATATATATATATATATATATTCATACATAATATATATAGAAAGAGGTTTGTGTTTACTGTAAGCTTTTTATGCAACTATTATGCAAATATAAATCATGTAGAATATTTGCATGAATATAATTACACATAATAGTTAACTAAAGATTATCATCCCATAAGAAAACAGAAAATAAAACTAATAGGGAATTAATTAAAATGAATGTTTAAAAGAATATGTAAATCAGATTAATGCAATTCCATGACTCATATATAACAAAGTTGTATTTTCTTTTTAAATAAATAAAAAAAGGCTTGCCTATTTTCTTTCTTCACCTTTGGGCCAAGATCAAAGTGTAGTATCTGTTTGATGCTACACTTTAGTTCATTTGTCCTTGGTCAATGGAGGAGAAACCCTCTACACTGGGACAATTTCCCCCACATTAAAAACAGCCTTGTGTCACATTTTGCTTTCGTGAAGAAGCAAATAAATACCAATAGAAAGAAGGGTTTTAATATGAATATCAGTACACAAAAAATCCAAATTTATGGGAGTATAAATTGCGGATATTTTAATATATTATTTGCCATTAAAAACAATGCATAACTGTTGTAGACCCATGCTAGGTTACAAATGAAAGCAACCACAAGTAGTGTAAAATGTATAAAATATAATATGTATTTATCATAAAGAATACAGGAGCCACTAAAGTTGTATGAGATGAACGTGTTCGTAGCATGCGGTTAAACATGCTATGAATGTCTCCATTTAGTCTCTGAAACAAGTGTTATTCATAGGACTGGTTGATTCCACTTAGTACTCAAATAGGGGTGATTTGTACCCCACAACAATAACATAAGTTACAGTAAAGATTATCTGCTCTTTTGCTACTTCTCTGAGTCACGAGAATATCCATAATATAAATCTTATTTAATTATTTATTTTGATATAAAAAAGCAAAACCTAATTCAAGTGTTTCTTGTAGTACTTAAGACCATAAATTTAGTAAAAATGTTTTTGTCTACACGAAATAATACAGTTTCATTAATATGTTAAAAAATAATGTGTTCTGTGATTGTTAATTAATTAACACTGAAAATTATTAAAACTGGTTGAATTTTTAAGTGAAGGGAAGAGTCAAAATATTTATACATTTTGGGCAGTAGGCCATTCATTTTGCACATACCTAGTAATCTTTATCAAAATATTGTGCAATAAAATTAAAATAAACAAATCTGATATGAGTTTTTAAAACTCTTCCACTTCATATAAAACTAGCAAGACCTATGCATTGGCATTGCCCAGTGGAAAGAGGGCACAAAGCCAGAATAGGTTTGTTGAAAGAAGTCCCCCCCCCCGCCTAAAAAAATGAAACTATAATTATGTAGCACATTATCATAGACTGAGCTAATATTATTATGTTTTCTGAAGAGTTAATTGAGGTCCCCACTAATGTAAAGCAATGCCAAAATCATGTACTTTAACAAATCAGAGAATGTGCCTCCACCCACTTATAATTAAAAAAAATAAATAAATATTTATGAAGAAATATTTTAAACAATTGTAAAATAATAAACATAAATATAAAAATGAAGTTGGTTACAAAGGAAATAAGTAAGGAATGTTTATGAAGACGTTTTGACTAAACCTGAAGCCATTGGCTCTGGTGTTTTTGTAAGGAAGAGATCCTTACAAACTGAGATAAATTCGTTTTGGTTTGATGAAGTGACTGTTAATGACCTGAAATGGGAACTAACACATTTGGTTGTTAGCCCGTGTAAGGAACGACAAAAATCTCTAAGAAAATAAATGTGAAAAATGAAGGTGAGTAAATGCTGTACAAAGATGTGTGCTAAGGTAAAAAATGAAGAAAATTGTGCATGACTCACAACCCCAATAAAGGAAAGTAATTAAAAATGTAAGCGTAGGAATATTCAAGTTAATTGTAAAACCATTGTAATTGAACGAATGAGAAATCTTTCTAAAAATAATAAGTAAATTCAAGCAAAATTCAAATTTTATAATATCGTCTTTTATTAAATTGTTAGTTGAAAGTACAAAATAATCAAAACACACCCGATCCTGTCAAGATAAAAAATGTCAAGATAAAAAATGTCAAGATAAGAAATGTCAATATAAAAAATGTCAAGATAAAAAATGTCAAGATAAAAAATGTCAAGATAAGAAATGTCAATATAAAAAATGTCAAGATAAAAAATGTCAAGATAAGAAATGTCAATATAAAAAATGTCAAGATAAGAAATGTCAAGATAAGAAATGTCAATATAAAAAATGTCAAGATAAAAAATGTCAAGATAAGAAATGTCAATATAAAAAATGTCAAGATAAAAAATGTCAAGATAAGAAATGTCAATATAAAAAATGTCAAGATAAAAAATGTCAAGATAAAAAATGTCAAGATAAAAAATGTCAAGATAATAAATGTCAATATAAAAAATGTCAAGATAAAAAATGTCAAGATAAAAAATGTCAAGATAAAAAATGTCAAGATAAGAAATGTCAATATAAAAAATGTCAAGATAAAAAATGTCAAGATAAGAAATGTCAATATAAAAAATGTCAAGATAAAAAATGTCAAGATAAGAAATGTCAATATAAAAAATGTCAAGATAAAAAATGTCAAGATAAAAAATGTCAAGATAAGAAATGTCAATATAAAAAATGTCAATATAAAAAATGTCAAGATAAAAAATGTCAAGATAAAAAATGTCAAGATAAAAAATGTCAAGATAAAAAATGTCAATATAAAAAATGTCAAGATAAAAAATGTCAAGATAAAAAATGGCTTTAAAAACAAAAACTGGATTCTTGTCAGAATTTGAACGACATTGTAAAATCCGTCCTGTTCAGTCTGGTTCTCCCAACTCAACCCTTGCCATCTTAACTTCCGGCCTTCTATTACCTCATTCGTTTTGTGTAGCCTCATTGATATGCAAATTACATTAAACTACATTCCCCCTAATCCTTAAAGATCACCTCATAAAATTAATGCCCTGCTAGTCTCTCTACTAGCTCACACTACTCGGCTAGACACAGCTAGCCGATACTTGACGAGACATATCTAGCCCATGATACTTGGCTAAGCACACAGCTAGCATTTACTAAATGGCTAAGCACACAGCTAGCCTTTACTAAACGGCTAAGCACACAGCTAGCATTTACTAAATGGCTAAGCACACAGCTAGCCTTTACTAAACGGCTAAGCACACAGCTAGCCTTTACTAAACGGCTAAGCACACAGCTAGCATTTACTAAATGGCTAAGCACACAGCTAGCCCTAACTACATGGCTAAGCACACAGCTAGCCCTCACTACATGGCTAAGCACACACCTAGCCCTCCTTACATAGTTAGCCATCACTTAAAAGGGACAACTCTTTCTGCATACAACACAACTGAATCGCATTTCCAGTTCTTCATTTAAAAATGAAAACTTTTTCAGAAAAAAACCCCAACCAAATCGCATTTTAAAAATTCATTTTAAAGCAACGACTTTGTCTAGGAAATCCAACCAAATTCTCTTTTAACTTCTTCGTTTAAAAGTGGCAACTTTTTTTTCAGCAAATTCAACCGAATTTCATTTTAAATTTCTAATTAAAAAATAACTACTTACTCTCTCATAAACGTAATCTCATAATGATAGTAGCAAATATATCCTCCTCTTTAATTTTGGTCCTCCTACAAAACTCTTAATCACCAGTTCTTTTATTAAACGTAATACTTAGCTACAAGACAACAGGTAATTATACTAAATACATTAGTTTCATATATATTACATTGGCATAACATTTAACAATATAGAACACTCCCTTATAATTTTAAGCAGAATGACAGAGTAGCACTCAGACAAACAGCTTGGCGTTATAATCATTGATTCTTTGATTAAGAGAATACTATTTATAAACACTGAAAAAGCCTTTCTCAGTATTGCTATCAGGCATGTTAGTTTTTTTTCCCAACGATTATCATAGATTACAGGGTTAAATATCATATTTGCAAAAAAAAAAAAAAAAAAAAATTTAATAAATTTAATGACTTTTAAAAAGGGGTTCTAATCACGTGACACGTCAGTAAAGAAGTGGGCAGATTTGCCGTTTAGTTGTACAAATAGCCTCGAAGCCCATTATCACAAAAAGAGAAACTTTGGATCGACACTGATCACGTTCTTTAACAAATAAAAACAAAAGAAATAATGAAAGACTAAGTTTTAAAATGGGTGCTAGTGCACTTACTGATCCACGCTATTTTTTAAATCATATTTCCATGTTTAATTAAAGTTTTATGATATGTTTTTTTATTCAATTGTAAGGTTAAAGTATAGAATAGGTACAAAACACCCTCCCCATGTTAAGAATGGCTTTTTAAAAAAAAATAATAACGTTATTATTTCAGCACGGATCAATAAGTGCACTAGTACCTTAAAATGATTAAATATGCTTTATTTTATAATTTAAATTTTATTTTACAATTTAAAAATATGTTTCATAATTTAAAATTTTATTTTATCAATTAAAATATTGAACAATACAAATAATACGTTGATTAAAAAATAATAAAAAAAGAAATAATGAAAGCTAAAGTTTTAAAATGATTAAATGTGCTTTATTTTATAATTTAAAATTTAAAACATTGAACAATACAAATAATACGATTAACAAAAAAGAAATAACGAAAGATGAAGTTTAAAACTTCATATTTCGTTAAACAACGTAATTAATTTAAATTAAATTTTAATCATAGGATTACATTTTCAATAATCACGTAAATATAAACAAACGTTTGTTTACATTAATCGCTAGATACCGATTACGACCCAACGTGCCCCTTTTTGTGATAATAGGCTTCGAGGCTATTTGTACAACTAAACGGCAAATCTGCCAAGAAGTGGACAGTAAGTCAGGTAGCAATGAAGTAAAACGTTATAACGAAAAAAATGAACCCCCTTCTTTAAAGTCATCCTATGTTTTTTCAAAAAAATAAACAAATCATAACAGTTGAATTAATTTTGGGGATTATTTTAGAGATTAGTAAATTTGTTTTTATTTAATTATTTGGACTATTATCTTCATCTTCTAGTTGTTGTTTTCTGTGACGTTTCGGCCATATATTCCTCTGGCCTTCGTCAGGTTTGCCGCAACGGGATAGGAATGTCGAATCCTCCAGCTACATCCACAGCAATTACTGCTTTTAGTAGTTATTGTTATCTCAGCACGGGGGGAAAAATCATAACAGTTTTAAAATATTTTAAAATATTTGCAAAAGAAAGGTATTTAAATGATACTTACTTCATTTTTTTTACATTTGAGTGTCCGTTAGGTGAAAAGCTATCATTAAATTCAAACTACCGACTATGTCAGGTTCGCAGAAAATAGGAAGAAAATCGCAAAAGAAAATGTACGATTTCGTTACAGTACTGTGTGAAATCAATATTAATTTATTTATCTTTAAATATGTTCATTAAAACAGAAAGAAATAAAAATTGAAGAAAAACATGTATACTTTGGTAATCATACAAAAAAAAAGACAAAACAAAAAAAAAAACGAAACAAAGGAAAATCTGTTGTTTTAGAATCAAATCAACACAAATCCGATCTATTCAAAATTAATTTATTTTACAATACTTACAAATTTTAATGAAAAAGAAGTAAAAACTGATAAAACTCAGGTTTAGCTTGACAAGTCAATTTCATTTTGGTTATAATCAACTTACGTACTTCCTTATTTTCTGCGGAACGCTACCGGAAGTGGGGACACGGCAACTCAGTTCCTTTGCTTTATTAAATAGTGTGTTTTTTTTAATGTTTGAAAAAAATTTTTTTTTTTTATTTCACTCATTCCATTTGCTACTTGATTTCAATAGTTTTATATTGAAACCTTAATCATATATTTATTATATAAACTCAAATGAAAAACTTTTTTTTTAAATTAACAAAACAAAACAAAAAAAATAAGTTGTATATTTAATTTCGGCGCTGATACATTTTAGTCAAGACATAAAAAAAAATGAAAATATTGAAAAAAAAAAAAAAAAAAGTTATATTGTACGTACTCGTTATAGTCTGAAGTTCTCTGAAAAAAAAATTCACTTAATTTCATCAAATAGTTTTTATTTTACAGCGAAAAAACAATTTGTTATGATACCGAGCAAAAGGTTCGAGTTTTAGGAAGAAAAGCTAGTAATAAAGATGGGGAGGGAGTGTCGGCGCTTTACATGGAGTTATCTTCCTTTGGCGTGTTCAACAAATTCCGTAATGGCTGACTTCAACGCGCTCTCATAAAAACGTGTTTTTCTGCGGTAAAATAAAAACTACTCGATCAAATTAAATGGATTTTTTTTTTTCGGAGATCTTCAGTCCAAAACAGATACGTACAATATAACCTTTTTCGATATTTTCATTTTTTTAATGTCTTGACTAAACTGTACAAGTACCATAATTTCATAAGCATATATTTCTTATAAAATTTCGGTGCTTATGCATTTATGTTACCGTGCTATTTTAAAAAATAGTATTTCCAAGTTAAATTCAAATTTTTTAAATTCAATATTTATAAAAATTAAATTGTGAGGTGAAAGTACAGAATGGTTAAAAAAACAAAAAAAAAACCCTCCCCTTTTCATGTTACGAATGGCTTTCTAAATAATAACGTTATTATTTCAGCAGTCAGCAGCACTGTAACAAAAGTGCATAAGTACAAAATTTTCTAAATTTTATCGTTAAAAGTGCAAATAAAGACAACCTGTGATATTTTTATTTGTATAATTTTGTTAAGTTTTATTGGGTAGTTTTCAATAATGTCCTTTTCTTATATTTTATTTCAATAAATCGCTTGACAATAGAAACACTGGAAACAATAAAAGTGAAAAAATAATGGTTTGTCTTCTCTTCCGGTACCGCTTCTTCGGAGAAAATTAGGAAATACGTTAGCGGACTAATACCTTAATTTTTATACTAAAAAAAAAAAAAGTAAAAACAGACACACACACACACACACACACACACACACACACACACACACACACACACACACACACACTTTAAACATTTGGATAATAATTTTTACAAGAAAAAAAGAAAACTCTTTTGCAATCGTTGTCACTGGTTCATGGGAGATAACTATTTTACTAAACGATCTCTTCAAATTTTCATAAGAGAATTTCGGACGCGATTTACAGAGTTGTGTTTTTTTTTTTTTATTAATTTTTTTACATATTAAGAAAGAGCAACTTGCCTGCAATATCACGTTTTGCTCCACGTTAAAAAACGACCCTGGTGTCTAACTCCGTCCTGTGGGGAGGTATTGTAAATAGGTACAATATCACGTCATCTGATATGTGGAATTTGCAATGAATGCCCTCTGCCCTGGGAAAGTAATTTCTGACTAATTGAATGGAAAACGAAAAAAACGACGCAATTGCAGAGGAATTCTTATCTTCCATTACTTTATGGTTTTTACTACTTTTATTATTAAGAAAAACCTACTTAATTTAGGAAAACTCGTCCCCAGAAAACTCGTCCCTTTTTGCTAGGTAGGAAAACTGATCTCTTATCGAATAAATATCGATTAAAAACACATTTTATGACGGTTCTTGAAAGAGATATTGTTTTTAAAAGAGACTATACACCACCATAATATTTAAAAAAGAAAAAAAAACAATATTTTTACTTGTTTACTCTTGTTTAAAAAAAATAAAATCGATTTCCTAAGTGTCCGTTTTCTACCTAAATGGCTAGTTAGTAGTTTCACTTATTTTAAAGCGTTTATTCTGTTCAAAAAACGAGACTACAGACCACATAATATTTTAAAAAAATATTTATACTTATTTACTGTTGTTTTTAAAAGGGCAAAATCGATTTTTCTACCTAGCTGGCTGTTGTTGGTGGTTTAATTTATTTTGAAGCGTTTATTCAGTTAAAAAAAAAAAGTAACGTTGAATGCTACGTGAGAACGAGAAATAATGTCCGACATGAGGGATCACATCTTACAGGTCTTGCTAATCGCTAAAGAATAGAAAATTAAAGAAAATACTGAGGGAGATTTAGTTTCAAAAAGAGCAAAATAAAATTGTTTTTAAAAGAGACTATAGCCCCCACCCACGTTTATTTATTATCTGATCTTCCATGGTCGGGTCCGTACCGAATGGTATATATATTATTTAATTGGAATTCATTATTGAGATGAGTATTATTTATATTAATTTCTTTATTGCGGACTATTATTCTCATCTTTATTTGTTGTTGTTTCATGACGTTTCGGCCAACTATTCCTCTGGCCTTCGTCAGGTGGTAACAGAAGGCCAGAGGATTAGTTGCCCAAAATATCGTGAAACAACAACTAATAAAGATGAGAATAATAGTCCGCAATAAAGAAATAAAGATTATTTGTTGTAAGTCTTAATTTAAACTACATTGAATATTTTGCTTTAGTTTTGATAACACTTTTTTCCTTCAATTAAAAAATTACTACAAAGTAGTACTACAGACGAACAAAAGAATTTTTGTCCTCTTGTGCTAGGCTGTTAAAACTTTATTACTTTATTCAAAGAAAGTTTTGAAGAACGTCTGAAAATTTCCTTTTATTTTCATACACTTACACACACACACACACACTAAAAAGACGATTTTTCCTTTTAGTATTATTTATTAATTGTGATATTTTATATTTTGGAAGAAAAAAAAACTGTTTTTTTTTTGTGTACAAATTTCGCTGGGACAGGTAGTCCATAAAAATTTTCTTTTGTTCATTTGGTCCGTTCATTGATTTTTTTTTTTTCACTGCAAAAAATAATGAGTTTTATATTTACTTCCGTTCGCAGAAGATGCAAAATTATGGTTTGCTCAAGTGGACGTTTTTTTCTGAAATTCATGATGTCCCCCCCCACATAATTAGCTACGCATTTTGTGTTATGGCATGCCGGCACCATTAGCTAAGACAGTTCGGGATAGAATAACTAACCCACCTCAAGGAAACACTCAATGACTGGACGTTATGGAAGAAGTCACCAGTTTAAAACAAGTTAGCTGCGACAGGCACATTGGGAAACTCGACAACTGGACATTCGTTGATTCAACCAATGCACAGGGAAACTGATCAACCTGAACGATGCACACAAACATGGGTACAAACTTGCCTGTACTTGGCCCTGAAGACTCACTTGCAAGCCTTTGTGTAACTGACATCAACCTTATCGCTTAGACTCTGCAGACGCACTTGCAGCCTAAAAATGTGCAGATTCACTTGCACTCGCCCAGCAATTTCAACCGCTTCGCTTAGACTCTGCAAACGCTCTAGCAGATTAAGAACACAATTGTGCAAATCCACTTGTCACACCCACTCTTTCACCAGTCGGTTGAGGACGATCGTCGACCTCGGAACCCTTCCACCGCTGGTGATAATTCTTGGCCGTCTAAAGTTACTGGTATGGGGAAGTGACCAAATTATCGGTTGATCGTCTAGTTATATATCCTGGACCAATTCGTTGTGTACCCTCTTAACGACGAACGTCGTCGAAAGAGAGCCGTGAATTTTTTTGTGTAGTAAAAGAAAAAAAAAACAGGATAAAACGATTCTGCACCAAATATATATTAACAACAAACAAAAAAACAGTACAGTTCTTATAATTCTTTCAGAGTCCTGAAGGAAGCGATGTGTTATTATGCTAAGAATATGGTCGAAGGCATCAGCTTGTAACCTTGTGGAGTGTCGGTCTTTGGGTATCTGAAGAAATGTGTCAAGTCAAGAGCCAACTCTGCTTTGACTGTGTTCCTCTCTGCGCATATCTTCTCCAAGAAATGCCTGCGCATTTTCTCTTTTGTCCATCTGACTTGTTGATATATATGTAAACAATTATATCGCCCTCTGAACATCACGCGGATATTATTTATTTTTCGTTTAGAAATTCAATTCTCAGTCCATAATCTAAATTATCATTTACAAAAATAACACAATGGCTCGCTTCAAAGATCTGATCGAACTCAAATAAACAGTTAGTAAATACAGTTTGTGTTAACCTTTAATACACAGAGTTCTCAGGTTTCTTAAATAAACAACTTGATACCAAGTGGTTTTGCCTTTCTTCCTAATGGGGGGGCATCAACCTACCCACACCCTTACTTCGTTACACCACTTGCACTCGCTCATCGCTTTTAACCTAACAACAAACAATTATGCAGAACTGCTGTATGGCACTAATCTGGCTTTACCTGGAACAATGTTCACACGTGAAAATTCATCCAACACAGATATCTCGTTGTACGTCTCATGGCTTTGGACATATTTTTCGAGACTACCCTTCCTTGTATCCTCGTCCACAAATAATTTCAGCACATGTCCCGAGAGATATGGATAAATGAACTCATGTATTCATTTGAAATGATGCGGTCTGTGGACCTTTTAGCCCTCCCTATCTGGGGGCATTCAAAGTTTTGGCCAGAAAAAAAAATATTTCAAGCTGAATATAAATGGTCGCACTGAGATAGTGTCTATGGACAGATTAAATAAAGCATATATTGAGTGCAAAACCACCATGTTGGATGCGCATGACACAGAAATTTTCAACCCTTTACAGTCACCGATAAAAACAACTGAACAAACTACTCAACCATACAAAACGAGAGTAGGGAGGACAGTTCATTGGCCCAAGAAACTCGCAAGAGATTACTGTACCTAAATTCTACAATAACCTTCTATTACAGATGCATCAGTGTCGGACAGTGGTGATATTCCCACAACTGTTCTTTGTGGGGAGCCCTGTAGCATAGAAGAGATCTCCCTGTGAGATCGAGGTAGAGTTAAGCTAATTTCCATATAAATCGACTCACACAAAGAGCAAAGAGTATAAAACTGGTTGACGTCTAAAAGACAAACAATACATTCTATCTGAGTATCCACCGCAGCGAATGGACCTCGCTAAACCAACAGTCCTATTATAAAAAAGTTTCATTTGATTATTTGTAAATGTAAATTTGTAATTCAATTTTGCCAATTTTCTGTATAATAACATGTTTTTTTTAACAAGTAAAAATCGTATTGGTGCAAAAAAAAAAAAAAAAAAAAAAAATTAAAAGCAGTTGTTACCAGCGATTAAATCTTTGACGTTTCCATTTTCAAGACTTAAAAAATAGATTGAATTTAGATAAATATGGCAGCGGTAAAACTTTATTTAGACTTCTTTTTCAGATTATTATACATAAATAAATTATTAAAAAAAAAAACGTTATAATAACTTTTCTGGTGCTTCTACAGAATTTGAACATAACTAAACAGACTTTTTTCAAACTAAAGCCAAGGAGACTTAGCCTATTTTAAATTAGGGAATGGGATCTTAGCCCGTACTTCTCAATCGGTCCTACTTTTCCATTGTCAATGTGCCATTTTTACCTATTTATTCACTTTTGCCATTTTTACCAGTGCCATTTTTACCGAGCACCATTATGACACAGGTTTGAGCCACGTTCGATGGCTCTGAAAACCCAAACTCCATTCTTGACTTGTCCTCTGTTCTACTTTCGCTTAAAGAAGTAGGACTCATCTATTTCTACCTCTTTCGGTTTGTAAGATTTTTTCGTCAATCCTAACCAGCATAACAGGATGATTGAGAATATCTTTTTTGCAAACCTCACGTATTAAATTCATCCATTCAACTACTGTATTTGTATCTGCATCACCTAGTTCTCTTCTTAAATGGGAGAAATTTTGCAGAAATAAGCAGGCTCCTCATCGGTCGGTTTGGCCGCCCACGATTTTGTTTGGACCTATTAAATTGATTGTAATTAACTGCTGAGTCGTATTTTTGGCGCTAATTTTATGTTTCAGGTTGCACCAGTTTTCAAAGAGACAGCAAGTCGAATAGACGTGAAAACTCATCTCTTAGAGGCATGGAGCCTCAGATCCTTTTGTCTCATTGAGACGTTTTAATGCCATAATATAGGGCGAAATGATATTATCATTTGCAAACATCAATGCCCTTATGTCGGGTAAAATATATTTTTCACGCACTGTTGTTCTCTACGATCTGATTGACTTTCATCATTACTTACATAATGTCTCTCCAAGATGATTTTAAGGTCTACAATTTCACCTGCCCTTTGTTTGCCATTAGGAACGTTATTTACAGTGAACTCCATGATGACTACAGGACTCACAGCACTCATCCTTGGAAGGCATCATTTAACTCATCGACTTGTTGCAACTATTCTTTGAACAGCGTGGATTCTTGAATCCTACAAATGCAAAGATAAACCATGAACTGCTTCCCTTACGGGCGTTACCAGCTCTGTTCATCAAAAAGCTTAAGATGGCACATCTTTTGCAATTTGGATCGTTTTACTTTCATAAAATTTTACATTGAAGTTTAAAGGTGAGCGTGTTGTGATTTCTGATTGTTTTGTTTCATTCTACCAAGGGCAAAATGCAGTAAGCAAAAATCAGGAACAAAGATAGTAAATAGTCAGTTTCGCCCTGCACCGCCTGTTGTAGAACCAATAGTAATACCCCCATCCAGTCTTCCTCCCACTCCTCTCCCATAACCCTACTTCCGGTTTCGGGCTCACCGCCAAGCAGTTCCGGTTTGTAAGACTAGAAAATAAACGCGTTTCATTCCAGTCTCTCAGCGTTCTAGTTAATCACTAATCATCAGCACATGTAAATAATACAACATGGTGTTAGAAGTGGTTAAATGTAACTAGATATCTACGGTTATAGTAGAGAAAAAAAAATTTAAACAAAAAGAGAAGAACAAAAATGAAAACCAATCGACCCATCAGTCCACGTGTGAACGCGATGCAGGAACTCAAAAACGTTGCATCATCACGGTGTAAAGTGAACTAACGAAATACACGCATCAACTGAATAACTCAACAACAAGGAAATAAACGAAGTCACAGACTGAGGAATAAAATTAAAAAAAAAAACACAAATAAAAACAAGACATGACACAAGGTAGGCGATTCGCTATTGTTATTATTTTTTATAAAAGCAAACAAATACTGTACGCCAATCAGACACTTAAAAAAAAAAAGTGAAGACAAGACACCAGCTAATCTCTATTTAGTGACTTGACCACCAAAATACCTCCCTAAGTGTGTCCTTTCTTTTGAACTTATTAGATATAGGTATCTAGAAATTTGTGTGAAATGTTGTTGAATGCATTGTTCACTATGATTTTCTTATTGTTCTACACAATATCAACTGTAGCGAAATAACACAGTAAACTTAGTGTAATGTTAGAATAAAGAGCAAAGGAAAAAATTAGAATCATATTCTGTAATTGCAAATCTAAATTTGCTAGCGTGTACCAGTATTTGCCAGGTTGTGGAAATTTGGAATTTATAACATATGTAGTGGCCTTTTCCTAGATACCTATTTTTATAATTGTTTCAGTACATTGCTACAAAATGTGACATTTGTTGGCGTTTGTAAAAAAAATCATGAATTTGCTTATATTCCAAAAAAGAAAATATCAGTGCACAGTATTGAAAGTGTTTGAGATTCAAAAGTCTGTAACATTTCTACTAACTTCATAAGATGTCATGTGAGAAACTGAATTGAATATCAAGACATTATCTGAAGCGTTTTTATTTTGGTGTAACATATGTGTTTACAGTGAACCTTAACTTTTAATAAACAGATTGGTATGCAATGACATAGGCTAGGAATCTTAGACAAAATATATATAAATTGGAAAAATGTGTGAACAAATGAAAAAAAAATGATCCGCTCCACTTGATGACATCAAGCACAGTAATATTTTAGTGAAGAAAATATGAAATTGATGTTCAGTGATTAGTTTGGATGAATGAGAAAATGTAATTGTTTGATGCATAAAAAATAACTCATTTGCTGTATTTGATATTACAAAAGCCCACCTCTAAAAGAGAGGGATTTCTTGGCTGTAATGACCGTAGAGAAAAAAAGAAGGAGACAGAAAAAAGGCAGAAGAAAACTCGCTTCTCGCAGATTCGTGGTTCGTCACAAAGAACAATCCAACCGCCAGAACCACCTACACACAATCTGCAGGATGCTGCCTGACTGCTTCCCAGCGTCCTGCCTTTATAGTGCCCGGGAATTATATATTTGCATAATCACATAAGAGCACACGTGATTCTGCGAGAATTACATGGGGTCAACACCAATAAAATCCCATGGACGCTATCTTGCAACTCTCGTCCACTCTCTGCCCCTCGGCCCACAACACAGCAGATGTATCCAAGGTAAGCTCTTTATTTACCCCCCATTTCGGTTATTGCCAATTCTGCTACAGATAATATCTCACATAAAATAGTCTGTAGTAACTTGAGCCTCCAACAAAATTTTATCATTACATTTTTCAATAAATGAAACCTTTTCTGATAGAATTAGAGGATTTGCAAGATCTTCCAATTTTATCAGAAAGTAAATCCATTTATACTTTTTGATGCTTTATGTAATGTTCGGTGTTTCTCATGTAGCAGCCAAGACTCGTTACAATCACAGGCAGGAGCTAATTCTCATGGCTCAAAATTTGAAATCCATTTTCTCCCTGGCTTGTCCAATCACAAGCCAGCTCTCAATCATGTGAATGAGAACATAAAAGGCGAAATCTGAAACTCTTAACTCTATTATTCCCTGGCTTCAGCTGGCAGCAGACTTAACCTGGGGTTTCGGCCCCAGGATGAACGTGAGTACCACAAGCTAAGATGGCTATCGATAAAACTTTCTTCCACATGCATTCACACACGTACTCTTTCTTACCATGAGACACTAACCCTTTGCCCTGTCTCTACTATCGGATGCACGCACCTAATATGTAAACACATTAAACACTTTTCGCTCTCTCTCTTTCCACGGGGCTGAACCATATCTAATTGTTGGATATCTAATCTATGTCTCCACATCAGAAACTCTTTTCATGACTACTATAAAAAACATTTGCACGAATACCGAACTCTCATACTAACCTGTTTCTTTCTTGTACATGCTATTAACGAGGATGACAAATAAAGTTGTTTATTAAATGATAAAATGAGACTTCCTTTTGTTATCTTCATTATTAACTAAACTCACATTTGTTGCAGAAACTGCTATTCATTATAAGCCTCAAAGAAGCTTCTGTTGTGAGCATGTCATCTAATGGGGATATATGAAAGCTCATTTGTTTTATTTTATTTCATCGAAGGTAAATATGTGATCCACAATCGTCTTTTTTTTTTGCTGGCACAATCCACTATAAGACAAAATTAAGTAACTGATTTTTTTTCAACAAACTAAAAAGAAAAGACACGTGTTTAATTAAATTTTAATTTAAATCGTTTATAATAAATCACATAATTCAAATTTCAATAATCACCTGATAAAATTTTAATCAGTGATTAGAAGAATAGTTCTATTCATATTATTTAAAATTAAAAATAAAAAGGTTTATATATTTAAATTTTTTTAAAAGTTCTGTGTTTATTATTTAAATTAAAAGTAGACATTTATCGCATGTGCAGGCATTAAAAACATGGCCGCTAGAGAATTACAGTGCATAAGACAGATCTCGATAACTACTTGTCTCTGCAAAATTTAAATGAGATTTCCACATTCAGCATGATGGAAAACCTATAAAAGTTGTCATTTTAAAGAGAATTGTGGAGGTGGACTTAATGTAAAAAAAAAAATGCCAAAACTTCATCTTTTTATGCAAATTTTACAAATTTTATATGATAACAGTTTGTAAAGTATATTTTTATGTATGTTATAGTTTTTTAGACAGTTCAAATATTATAGCACATTCTTCGTATGGATAATAAAGTTTTTAATGTAAAAAGAAAAGTAAAATAACACCTCGTTTTTTTTATTAAAATTAAAATTAAAATTGACGTTTGACTTTAAACATTGAAAAAATCTCATTCTCATTTCCAAAATAGCCGGTCGGAATAAACCTTCAATTAAACTAATTTCCCCTTTACACTGTCATCATCACAAGGTCGTAGAAACGAAAGAAATTGCGAAACTTGAAGAAAACCGAAAACTGTTTATATTGTTTTAAATTCTAAAATGTTCTATTTATATTGTTTAAAGTTAAAACAAAAATTCTGTATATATTGTTTAAAATAAATAAAAGTGTATATTATTAAAACAAACAACAAACAAAAAAAAGTTGTGTTTATATTGCTTATTTGGTACTTTTGCAGTTTAATCAAGACATAAAAAAATGAAAATATATTAAAAAAAAAAGGTTCTATTGTGCATATCCGTTTTGAACTGAAGATCTAAAAAAAAAAAAATTTTTTTTTCACTTAATTTGATTGAGTAGGTTTTTTTTAAAAAAATTTATTTTTTTACAGCGAAAAAACATGTTTTTATGACAGCACGTTAAAGGCAGAATCTTGGAATTTTTGAAAATTTTTGTTTGGATTTTAGAAACGCCACGGGTAGATAACTCAGTTCCCTCGCCATCTTTAATACTAGATTTTCTTCCTAAAAATCGACCATTTTGCCCGGTATCATGAGAACTTGTTTTTTTTTTTTTGCTGTAAAACAAAAACTACTTGATGAAATTAAGTAGGTGTATCAGAAATTTGTAGGAATTTTTAACACCCGTAACAGAAAACTGTGAATAAAATAGAAAAAAGAAAACTCGTTATTTCTCTTTTTAAAGAGGGTTGTTTATTTTCTGTATGGGATATACTCCCAAAATAAACTATTAAAGTTGTTTAAAAAATAATAGAAATATTATTTTTTATTTAAAAAAAAACAGTGCTCACAAAATGTTTACAAAATGCCGGTGTGCCTTCATGCAGCCATTTTTTACGTAATAAAATCAATAGAATTTTACGAGTTAAATATGTTTAAATCTTTAAACTTAAAAAATCTATCAAAATTTTTCTATTGGTTCAATTTTTACGATATTTTCAGGGTCAATGTGAAATTTTATGCTCTTTCCAATAAATCAAATATAATATTTTAGAGAAACATTTTTTTCCAAATTCACCCCCCCATTTTGAGATGTCTATTAAAATTTTAATAATTAATTTATGCGCTAAAGTTTTATATATAACCGATTGAAGATAAATGATCAATAAAGAAAATATTCTAATTTGAAACAAAAAAAAATAGTTTTTTGGAAATTTACCTGTAAAGTCCAAAGTGTTAATTTTTTTTTTTTTCAAACGACGTTGATTTTTTTTTTACATGACAGCTCATACTTACATCGTCAAATAAATACCAGACACTGATGGCAAATATTTCTATTTCAGTGAATGTTTTGTTTTTTTAGATATTAAAAAAAAAATTAATCGATAAAAAAGTATTAAAATATATCAATCAAAAACTTGTACATTTCATTAAAAGAATTTTTTTTTAAATCGATGAAACGGATTTTTTGTTCTAGGGGAAAAACTTATAAGTGAATGTGCGTTTCCTTTTTAACTACGGAGGATGAAAAATACTAATTTTGGTTAACACACGCAATAATAAAGAGACATTATTTATGTCCCTTGAAGGAATCCGTATTTCATAAATTTCATTTTAGCAGCAGCAGCAGCAGCTCTTTACAGCTTCGCGCAAAATACGTTGCGAAAATCCGATTTTCTATGACCCTCGCTTTAAAAAAATCCTTTTATTTAAAAAATACATGGAATTTAAAATATAAAGATGGATAAATTCTTAACAGTGAAGAACTGAAGAATGGAACTACCTATTTAGGTAATCGTGAAGAAAGAGAGAGCCTGTTTCCTCCGTTTGACTATAGGTGGCGTTAATGTCTGTCCACCCAGTTACGGAAGCACAAAATGTATATACTGGCACCGTTGAAATAAAAATAAATGTTTAATTTTAAACATGTTTTTTTTTTGTTTGTTTGTTTTTTGCAAACATATTTAAGTTTGTTTTTGTTTTTTTTTTCAAACATATTTACGTTTGTTTTTTTGTTGTTTTTGTTTTTGCAAACATATTTAAGTTTTATTTTTCCAAACATTTACGTTTTGTTGCTAGTTTATTTTCAAACATTTACGTTTTTTTTTGTTTTTACGTTTTTGTTGTTGTTTTTTTTTGCAGGCATAAACTAAATATTTTTGAAATATTTTTCTTTTAGAAAAGTTTGCTTATGCACTTATTGTACAACGCTATTTTTTATTTTTATTTTTTATAGTAGTTTCAAGTAATATTCAGGTTTTACAATATCCATTTTCAAATATATATATATAAATACTCGCGGAAAAAGTAAAATAAGTCCAGAAAAATTAAGAAAAAAGAGGGGGGGGGTCAATAAAAAAAAAGATAAAAGAAAAAACGTTGACTTTTTTATTATAAGAACGTAAAAAATACTCGCGAAAAAACGGTTGTACCCATAAATATGTTTAAAAGAAAAATATAGCAAAAACATTTAATTTATGCTTGCAAAAAAAAAAAAAAAAAATATTAAAATTAAAACAAAAATAACGTAAATGTTTGAAAATAAACCAGCAACAAAACGTAAATGTTTGGAAAAATAAAACTTAAATATGTTTGCGAAAACAAAACAAAATAAAACTTAAATATGTTTGCAAAAAAAAAAAAAAAAAAAAAAACAACAACAACATGTTTAAAATTAAAATCTAATAAAAACATTTATTTTTATTTCAACGGTGCCATTATATACATTTTGTGCTTCCGTAACTGGGTGGACAGACATTAACGCCACCTATAGGCAAACGGAGGAAACAGGCTCTCTCTTTCTTCATGATTACCCCTATTTAATAGTATACTTTTTTAAGTAAGTGAAAATATGTTAATTTTCTTTATATTCTTTTTTAAAGAAAACCGCTTTAATAAACAAATATTGCAGAATTTGCTATTAAACCTGTTATTTTTTTTTAAATTTTGGTCTTTGCTCCTCTAATTGATAAAAAAATTAGGGTTTGAATTACATTTTTCAAGTAGTTATAAACTTCAAAACATAGTAAGTTGAATTATTAAAGTTCTGATCATCATTTTTAATGGCCACGCGAAAAAAAAGTTTAAATTGTACGTATCCGTTATGGAATGCCGAAAAATTTTTTTCCGAGAACTTCATTCCATAACGGATACGTACAATTTAAATTTTTTTTCGTCGATATGTTCATTTTTAATGTCTTGATTAAACTATACAAGTACCGTGTATATATATATATATATATATATATATATATATATATATATATATATATATATATATATATATATATATATATATAAGCAGAACTATATATATATATATATATATATATATATATATATAGTTCTGCTTATATAAAACCGTTAACTTTTGAAGTACCGATATTTTGGCATAGTAACATAACGGTGATTATGGAATTTGGTTTCTTTTATGTGATATATTAATGATCGATAGTATTTTGCAGCCTAATCTCCAATTCTCCCAGTAAAATGTTTTAAAAAATTTACATTAATAAAATAATAATAATTTAAGTTAATTCATTACAGATATTGTCCTGGTTTCAAAATGGTTTCTTTAGATTTTCTGCGAACCTGTTTTCCGGTCGTCATTTGAATTTTGACTATCAACCATTTGCTAAGTAAATATTTTCTTTCTTGAAAGTTAATACGTCATTCGAAGGCTGATTGTGAAATAAAAAGTAAGTATTACATCATTTTTTTTATTTTTGTTGTTTTTTTTTAAATTTTTATTTTTGTCTTTTTTTGTTGTTTTTTTAGTTTTTATTTTATTTCATTTATTTTATTTTATTTTTTTGCTTTAGAAGAGCGTCCGAATTAGTTTGTTTCTCTTTGTTTGAGATCTAAATATCTAAAAATGGGCTATCGTTACAAAATTTGATGTAAAAAACACAAAACAATGTGCTTTTAAGCAGAAGAAGAATGAGTGACTCTATATCCGGCCGTATCCGTGTCAGGTGAAAACGTCGAGTGAAACAAATAATAGTCTGATTACCAAACCGGATTTCCGTTTTTATTGTAAAACAAATAAATAAATTGGCATGAAAGAAAATGTAAACAATTTCATTTTTTTTTTTTTTTTTTTTACCATTTTATTTTTTTTTACAAAAATAAGTAATACTCAATTAAAGTTTGCATTAGTATTATAAAAAATATATTATTTTATTAAATGTTTATTGATTTCTTTATATTTATTAGAAAAATAGAATACAATGTTCCTGTTTACTTGCCTCCCCACGAGGGCAGAGCAAAACACCAAAGTCGTTTTTTTCAATGTGGGGAAAATCTAACTCCTCAAAAAGGGGCACTCTGGATAGAAACAAAAATTGTCTCAGTCATGAAGGATTCTTTTTCACTGACTGAGGACAGAAAAGATGAAGTGTAGCATCAGAACAGATACTACACGGTGATTGTGGCCTGAAGGTCAAATATTCCTTTTTGCCTCCCCACGATATATATATATATATATATATATATATATGTATATATATATATATATATATATATATATATAGATTGAGGGTACCGGATTGACAGTTCCTGGCTGCTGTTTCCGACTGATAGTACAGGAGCCCTAACTCTTTGGTAGCGCTTAGAGCGGCTGCTCCATCAACAGTTGTAAAATATCGGGATGTTTGTAGTGCCATGTCGCGCATGGAAAGGGACCCTGCACTCATCCCCGGTGGGCTTTCCTGAGGCCACAATCCTGTGGGTGAGGACAGCTGATGGTCTACTTGTATTGCATGTCTGGTATTCTGCACAACTACTTGTCCAGCACCCCCTCACTCATCCACCCTAACTGAAACTTTTAAATAAAATAAAATGAAATGACAGCTCAAGCAAAAGTTACGTTTAAACCAGGACCAAACTCAAAGAAAACCAACCTGCCTCCTCCCTTGAGGCTTGCATTTACTAATATCCGCGGGCTTAGAACTAACTTAGATGATGTTGAGTCATTTCTCCTTGTAAACACCCCGGATATCTTAGCATTAAGTGAAACTAACCTTCACTCCTCCATACCCTCTAACCACTTTAACATGCCTGGTTATCTCCCACTCTACCGTAAGAACTCGGACAGACATATGCATGGACTTGGAGTCTATATTCGAAACACCCTCCCCCTAACTAGAGAAATAAAACTAGAATCAGAGGGCCAGGCCTTTATGTGCTTCAGACTAAATATGCAACACAATATTAGCTACTTATATTTTCTCTACCGCTCTCCCTCAAACCAAGACTGTACCCTAATAAACAAAGTCTCAGACAGCATAGATATAGCACTCTCCCTCGATACTAGCGCACAAATACATGTATTTGGTGACTTCAATGTCCACCACAGTAACTGGCTAGGATTCTCAAATCACACAGACGTAGCTGGTAGCGCCACATATAGCTTCTCTATATCTCATTCCCTATCTCAGATGGTTACATTACCGACACGTTTCCCAGACCAGCACGATCAACATGCCTCACTTCTAGATCTCTTTCTGACAACAGTTCCCAATGACTGTACAACAAATGCCCATAGCCCACTCTGGAATGCTGATCACGCTGTGATAATGGTAGAAATCAGCCTAAATTCTCGCCCTAAAACTGAAGACCCACTACTCAAAACAACGAGGTATTACAAAAAGGCTGATTGGGAAGCCATCAGGGAGCTCATCAGAGATGCCCCATGGCAAAATATCTTTACTCTTCCAGCGGAACAGTGTGCAAATGAGACAACTGAATGGTTCAAAACTGCTATTGAAGCACATGTTCCCGCACGGAAATACTATAGCAAGCCCCACTCCCCCCAATGGTTTACTTCTGCTTGTGCAGCTGCCATTTGTCAAAGGCAGCATGCGTTCCGCAGATTCAACCGACATAAGTCCAGCTCAAATAAACAGAAGTTTATAGAAGCTAGAAATAATTGTAAGAGAGTGATAGACACAGCTAAGTCAGATTACTCTGAAACCACCAGAAAGCGCATCGAAGCACAGAAATTAGGAACCCGGGATTTTTGGAAAATCTACAACAGCGTAGTTAATAATGGACAGTCAATTATTCCCCCACTAACAAACAATCATGAGGTTGCTTGCACGGCAACTGACAAGGCTAATCTGCTTGCCAGTCGGTTTGCCTCAAACTCCACACTGAACTCGGTACACCACTCACTCCCTGATTTTCCTCTGCGAACAGACGCCACACTTGACGACTTGAAAATCACCCCTTCTCAGGTACATGCTATTATAAAAAACCTAGACACCTCTAAAGCATGTGGACCAGATCTCATCCCGGCTGTGCTATTAAAAAAATGCTCTGCCGAGGTTGCTCCAGTTCTCTCCAAACTTTACAATAAATGCCTTAACGAATCTTGTTTTCCCGACTGCTGGAAAACCGCCTCTGTGGTACCAGTCTTCAAGAATTCTGGTGAAAGAACTGACCCACTAAATTATCGCCCCATTAGCCTCCTCCCGCTTTTCGCCAAAATATTTGAGTCCTTAGTTAATAAAGCCCTAGTCCAGCACCTAACAGCTGCTAAACTCTTGACTGAAAACAATATGGATTCAGGCAAGCCCGTTCAACAGCAGATATCTTAACTGTAGTTTCTGAACGTATATACCGTTCATTGGATAAAACAGGGGAGGGTAGAGCGGTGGCCCTTGATATATCTAAGGCTTTTGACAGGGTATGGCACGATGGTCTTCTAAGGAAAATTAGATCATATGGAATCACTGGAAGAATTCATAACGTAATTAAATCCTTCTTAAGTAATAGAAAAATCAAAGTTGTCCTCGACGGACGTACATCCAAACAATATGACATAAATGCAGGAGTGCCTCAGGGGTCTATCCTTGGACCTCTATTGTTCCTGATATTCATAAACGACCTCCCTGATAATATTGTTTCGGAGATGGGTATATTTGCCGATGACACCACTCTCTATAACAGATATGAGGGGAAAACAAATGAACACATATCCAAGAAAATAGCAGAAACACTAGAGGATGACCTCCAATCCGTAGTGGAATGGGGACAAAAATGGTTGGTCTCATTCAATGCTGCTAAGACTAAGCTTGTTTCCTTCAATAACTACAAGAAACCTTCTCTACCACCAATAGCAATGGCCAAGAACACATTGCCTGAAAGTACTTCTTTTAAACTCCTCAGCCTAACGTTTACAGGGAATATGAACTGGAATAGATACATTGAGAGCATTGCCAAGGCTGCTGCAAGGAAGGTTGGCTCCCTCTACCGTGCTAGAAAACTACTTACGCCTGCCAGTATCCTATACCTCTATAAGGCAACCATTCGCCCATGTATGGAGTACTGTTGTCACATCTGGGCTGGTGCATCTGCTGCTTGTCTCTCACTCCTGGACAGGGTTCAAAAAAGAGTCGCAAACCTGATAGGTCCTGAACTGTCATCTAGGCTTCAACCTCTGTCCCATCGACGAGATGTTGCATCCCTCTGCCTGTTCTACAAATACTTTAATGGTGAATGCTCTGACGAACTGCAAACACTTGTACCTCCCCGATGTAACTACCCCCGACAAACCCGACAAGCTACTAAGTCTCATCCCTTTACAGTGGAGATCCCTAGGTGCAAGAAAGCCTTTTACTCCAATAGTTTCTTCCCCAGAACTGCGGGTCTTTGGAACTCCCTTCCGGGATTCTGCTTTCCCAACTGCAATGATATGCAGAAGTTCAAGTGTAATGTTAACAAACATCTTTCTACTCTTCTCCCTTCATAATGACCCCGCTAATTAATTCCCTAATAGTAGCCCCCTGCTTCAAAGTGGCACTGTGCCTTGTTTGGGGTGAAAATTGAATTAAAAATATATATATATATATATATATATATATATATATATATATATATATATATATGGCGGGTCCGACGAGTTATTTATGGGCGTCAATTCCATGGTCGAGTGGGAGAACCGCCGACTGTCAACACGACGGTTCTAGGTTCAATCCTTGGCTTAGGGAGAGATGCTAGTCTAGTGGCACTGATGAGTTGTGATACAACGAAACAGGACTAATTTCTTTATTTTGAGGTAGGTACCACTTGTTATGGAGTCAGTCCCGGAAATTGATGAAGCAGTTTTCGATATAAATATCATTTTATTATATAAATAGTTTTTGGAGGGTGGGTGAAATTGACTTAGCGAGATAAAGGACCATTTAAATGAATTCTTAATAAATGACTTAAATTTGTAATTATGAAAAAAAAAATCATTGTGAACTTATTCAAACAGTCCTTTAAAAAAGAAATACGTAAAATAAAGTGGTACTTATGCACTTATGTTACCGTGGTATTTTTAAATAGTATTTTCAATTTAAATTCAGGTTTTACAATATCTTTTTAGTTAATCAAATTGTTAGGTGAAAGTACAGAATAGTTACAAGACACCCGGCAACCTGGTAACATAAGTGCATAGGTACCAATAAAGTAATTTTTGATATCGGAAGCGGCACTTGAATGAATGGTTTAGCAGACGAAAAGTTGGGAGAAAAAAGGACCAGGAAAAACAAGGGAAATATTAGTTGATTTTTGTTTGCTTTTCTTGTTTTTTGTTTTGTTTTTTTTTGGAGGGGGTATCTTTATTATTTTTTTTATTGTTTGGTTTTATAAAGAGGAGGGCGCACCCGGTCTTTGAATGTAAGATTAAAATAATACATGAAAAATGAATGACCGATCACTAAAATATATAAACGTTTTGACCTCTCCCTTCACTTTAAAAGTTACCAAAATCCAGGAAATCAATCAATTTTAATTAAATTGACAGCATTAATTCAATAATGATCAGAGAATATAGTCAACCCATTTTTTTTTTCAAATCTCAGCATATGTATTATTTTATGTAAACAAAAATATAGGCACGACCAAAACGTTTTTTGATGGAGTCTCTCTTTAAAAAAATGTACCAAAAATCAAGTAATTATCTAATCAAGACGAATTTTTTTTTACCGATTATTAAGTGAATGGTGTTTATGATGGTGTATATTTGTTAATAATCGATATTCATATATCCATAATATAAAGCTGAATATCTGTGTGTGTGTCTGGTCACGAATAGGCTTTTATATGGTTGACTATTTTAAAAACTGATTACATATAATGATAGAAGGTGTATCGAGACACAGGAATGGGTATGTTTGATCTGGCAGAACGGTGGTTCATTAAAATTGTGGGGTCTGCGTTCGAGCCTGGTCCACAAAGTATGAAAATAAAAAATTTAAAAATTAAAAAAAACGTTTACAAGTGTTTTTGATATAGATGTACATAAGAATACTTTGATAAGTATGTTTTAACTTAAATAGGGATGGTATAATAAAATTGTAGGGTCTGCGTTTGCGCCTGGCCTCCATAGAATGGAAATAGACACACACTTTAATAAAGACTTTTCATATCTATCTGCGTAAGTATACTTTGATAATTATGTTTCAGTTTGAATAAATATGGTATAATAAAATTATGGGGTGTTGGTTCGCACCTGACCTCCATAGAATGGAAATATGTCACAAAGTTTAACAAGGTTTTTTATATAGATCCACAGAATATTGTGATAAGTGTTTCAGTGTGAAAAGGTATGGTATAATAAATTACGGGTTTAGCTATTTTATTTTTACTTTCATCATATTTTGCTTTGGTTTTTATACCCCCAAATTCAAAGCTATCTCTTTACAACCTTTCCTTTTCATAACCTATCATACTTTAATAAATCAGAGTCCATTTTCCGTAGGCTGTTTTTGAACCCAGTCAACAACGGGTACTTTTGCTAGTATATATATATATATATATATATATATATATATATATATATATATATATGCTTACAACCCCCTTCTTTATTTGTGGGTACAGATATGCTTAAAATAATCAGCCGAAACTGAGCAAAATATATTGTATTGTGGTAAGACTTGAGGATTTTAAATAAAACAAAACAAAACAACTGCACATTGTCAAATTTTAAGGTTAAAAATCCGAATTTTGAATGTGTTAAGTTTTTTGTCTTTTGTGATTTGAAGTTTGAAATTCGTTGAATATGTTAATAATACTTATTATCTTTCAGATTAGCAAAAAAAAAGAAAAAGAAAAAACTTATATATTTCATTATTTTTACGAAAAACATTAGTTTTAAATCTTTCAAAAATAAATTAGTAATTTTCTTCTAGTGAGCATAATATTGGTAAAATACCATTAAATAGGGAATGCTTTGAAGAATCGGTACCAAAACAGAAAAAAAAATCGATAAATAACTGCACATTTTGCTAAAAATACGGTAATTTGTTTTGGCAATTTCTTGTTTCTTGATATTAATTCACATATGGTCGCCTATACTCGCTGAAATAGTTTCATGCTCTTTCCAATAAACCAAATTTAATATTTTAGACAAACGTTTTTTGTTAAATTCATCCCCCCCATTTTGAAATGTCTATTAAAATTTATATAATTAATTTACTCACCAAAGTTGAATATATCACAAATTGAAGATAAAAAATCAATAAATAAAATATTCTAATTTAAAACAAAAAAAAAGTGTTTTTTTGAAATTTACCTGTAAAGTCCAAAGTGTAAAACCTTTTTTTTTTAAACCACGTTGATTTTTATTTTTTTAAATGAAAGCTCATGTTACGCTTATATCGTCAAATAAATACTGGACGGTGACGACAAATTTTTCTATTACATTCAATCTTATTTTTTTATAGATATTTAAAAAAAAATTCACTCGATAAAGTTGAAAGAAAATATAATAATCAAAAACTCGTGTATTTCATTAAGAGAATTTAAAAAAATCGGTTCGTTGGATTATTTGCATAACGGCAAAAAATTCTAAATTATTTTAAAATACTAACTTTGGTTAACAGCACGCAATAAAAAAGAGACATTAATTATGTCCTTTTGACGAGTCCATATTTTATCTTTTCGAAATAACGAGGAGCAGCGATTTTACTGAATGGCGGAAAACGGGTTACGAAAATGCGATTTTCTGCTACCCTTGCTTTAAAAATCCATTTATTAAAAAATACATGGAATATAAAATATAAATATGGACAATTCTTTAAAATAAACAATAGAAGCACCCAGTGCTTGTTTTTTTTTTTACAGGTAAGTGATTTTTTGGCATTGATATATATTTAATAGATTTTGGTATCAGTTAAAAAAGGTTAAATTTCGTGAAAATTTATTTTTAGAAAATCGATGAAAAAAATTTGATTATTTTAAAATTTGGTCTTTCCTCATTTTATTGAAAAAAAATTACGGTTTGAAATTATATTTTCATATTGATTATAAGCTTCGAAACAGAGGTAGTCTAATATAATCAGATGTTTATTCAAGTTTTTAATGACGGCTTCTTATAACCCTGGCTATTTGTGTGTACATTTTCAGCGAAACTTTTTTTTATTCTGTAAATCGCTTTTTTGGTTTATTATGTTAGAAAACTTATGTACATATTTTTAATGCGATATCTTATGATTTTATTTACTAATTATAATTAAAATAGTTTCACATTCACATAATTAAAATAGTTTCACATTCACATAATTAAAATAGTTTCACATTCACATAATTAAAATAGTTTCACATTCACATAATTAAAATAGTTTCACATTCACATAATTAAAATAGTTTCACATTCACATAATTAAAATAGTTTCACATTCACATAATTAAAATAGTTTCAGAAAACTGATAATTCTTTTTCCAGAGATTTTTAAAGTTCATTTATTCGGACTTGAAATTCGCACACAATGATATTGGCTTTGAAGTTTAGCTTATAAAAGGTGCTGTATCATTTCCAAATGGCTCCCTCTATGTCAGAAAAGGTTCTGAGATATGTTTATTTCCCTAGGCAAGATTCAGTAGGCCTTGCACCCATAGTGATCGATCCTGCGGTTGACGCAATGTGCAGTATTTTAGCACAGTTTTTAAAGATATATGATCCTTTGTCCTTGTGTTTTCCCATTACTATTCGGGGAAAAATTCTCATCAATGATCTATGGGAAATGAAGTTTTCTTAGAATAAGAAAGTTCTAGAGCAGGTCCATAATAGTTGGTTATTGACTCATGGGCTAAATTGAAAGTATTCCCACTGTATTCCTCTGCTTTTGTGATGCCTCAGAGGAGGCTTATGGCTTTTGGTACTGTATGTTAACCAGAGAAAAAAAATCTCTTTTGACCGTTGCAAGGGATAAAGTGACTCCTTTTAAGAACACATCTCTGCCTTCTTTGGAACTTATGATATAGAAGGAACTCAGTATTCTAAAATCAATCAGTTCAATCGTCATTGAGTCTGTATATAGTTACGAATACTCAGGTTGTGCTATCCTGGATCCGTAAGTAAATTCCTCTGAAGGGAACATATTTGTGAAAAATCGTATAAAGGAAGTAAAAATAAATGGTGGAGTTGAAGAATGTATTTAACACTTATCCTTTTCAAATATGTTCATACATCAGAGAATGCTACGAACCATTTGCCCGAGGTATATCCTCTTCTAAGTTCTGCCAGTTCCATGATTTATGGGTTCACAGTCCTGATTGGGTAAGGCGGGTCAGTATTAAATGGCCGACTGCACTCCTTCCATGTCTTAACAACACTAACGTAATTATCTCATATTTGTATACAGATGATATCTCTATTGACAAAAGTCTGTCTTTAAAGATATCTAAATTTTTCATCATTAATTAAGGTGATTAATGTTTTAAAGAAAGTTTAGAATTAAATGACAAATTGAAATGTTGACAATCGAACCCTCCAATTACGCTAAATTAAGCTGTTGTTATTGGCAAGTATGAAAAGACAAGATTTCTTGGAGGAGCTTCGATAAAACGTCAGTAAAAATGTGCTGCCAAGAGTCCCTAGTCTTAGTTTGTTTTTGAATGATAAAACGTTTGATTCGATCTCAGAGTTGTATTCAGCGTTCGGATATCCATTCTTATCAAGTGAAACACCCAGTCCTGTTAGGAAAACGTCATCACCTAATGAAACTAATCATTAATAAAGCGCATCTTGGCCACCAACCCAACCTTCACCAAGTTGAGATTAATGCGGTTCTGGATACCCCAAGAAAGATAATCTGTAAATTCTTTACCATTTGAAGTGCCAAGAGGCAATCACTTGCCTCAGTGGCGTAGCAACTGTGTTTGCGACCCAAGACGGTCATAAGATTTGCCCTCTTCCCCGCTGGCATTTGATAGCCTTCAAAATTCTTAAAAGCCCTCAAAATATTTATTTTCATGGAATTTCAATCAAGGGTCTAATTTTATACTGCTTCTATTAGTCCTAGACTTTCATCTTATTACAGTACTCCTATACATATACAGTCGTCAAAGAAAACCAAACATTTTTTTCAAAACAAAAACGTATTCAATGTATTTAAAAAAAATGTTAAATTAACTGGCTACATAAACAATAAAGACTGGACACGCAAAGAAAATCAAATATTTTTCCGAATAAAAACGTATAATTCAAATTAGAAAAACATTCTTAAATTAACTTAATCAGCTACACAAACAAATATAATAATAAATTTAAATGAGAACAGTTGAAAACCTGAAAATGTTATGAAATAATGAAATCATTTTTTTTTTACTTTCTTAATGTTATTTCATCATTACTTATCTATTTTGACAATGGAATAATATATATATATATCTTCTACTTTAAGTCTTTGGGATATCCGCTGTTGTCCGGGAACTATTAAAGCTATCTTAGCATAGTCATCCAGCTCTCCAATGAGGGGCAAATCGCTCCTTCAGGTTAATCACGTTTCAGAATCTTTCTTTGCTTTCTTCATCATAAAATCATTGTACCAAAATTTATTCACTAGATATTATTTTCACACCATCTTTCTGTTCATTTCGTAGCAAAAATATCATGTACTTTTTGGAAAACAGTGTTGGTAACCAACATGATTTTCTACTTCTACATAATACTTTAATTGTTTCAGTTAACAATTTGCTAAATATATGTTTTAATAAAGCTTTATACAGTTGCTATATAAGCATAAAATACAAGCACATGCAGAAGAGTATAACCTAATCTTCAATCAACAAAAGAAACTTATTTTTGTGTAGTTTTATATTCAGTAAAAAATTTACTCAACTTTTTAAACCAGTTACTAAATGAATAATGAAATTTCAGTTCTGCTTAATGTGAAATAAATTGAGTTTGTTGTGTATTTTATTGTATCTGTTTAATAAAATTTGTACTTCATTTCCAGATAATGACCACAGTTATGTATAACTGAACTCAACTATTCAGGAAGGAATATATTTACTACTGAAGTGAAAACAACAACAATTTTATCGTTCTTATTGAATAACATATATCAGCATACATTCTTAAAAAAGCATTTTAAAGAAACATAAACTAGTGACTGAGACCTTATCTGCTGCAAACATGCAAGCAAACACGGGAAAGAAACATATATGATTCAGGGTAGTAGTATACTAGTATATAAGAAAATACATATCTAAAAAAACAAGCAGGCTAATCTTCTTAAATCGGCAACATGCAAGCAAACACTGAAAAGAAACCTTATTCTTGTGAAGTGTGTGGTTCATCATTTTTAACGAGAACAATTTTAGCAAGACACATTTTAACACACACTGGAGAAAAACCTTATTCTTGTGAAATATGCGGATTATCATTCTCACAAAGATATAATGTGATCAGGCATATGAGAAGTCACACTGGAGAGAAACGTTTTTCTTGTGAAATCTGTGGCTTAGCATTTTCAGAAAGTTCTGTTTTAAAGCCACACATGCGAACGCACACTGGCGATAAACCTTATTCCTGTGACGTGTGTGGGTCAACATTTTCACGCAATTCCACCGTTAAAGTACATATGCGAACACACACTGGAGAGAAACCATATTCTTGTGAGGTGTGTGGCAATGCATTTTTAACGAATTCCCATTTGAAAAGACATATGAAAAGACACACAGAAAATACCTAAACAAAAGATCAAAATGTAATCAAGTGTTATCTCCAACAATCTCAATGTCTTTGAACTAAGTAAAGTAAAAAAAAGCCTTTTATTACTTTAAAAGCCCACATTAAAAAAAAACTGCTATACCAGATACAACTTTAATAAAGGCAACAATAAAAATAATGGGTTAACTATATACTATTTATATGCGACCTTAAAGGACTGCACTCATTATCGATGTCACAGTTCCAAACGACTTTGGTCTTAATAGAGCAGAACGGGAAAAGATAACTAAATATCAGGACCTTAAAATGATCTAAAAGCAACATGGTCTCTGAAAGAAATAAACATCATACCAGTTGTGACAGGAGCAACTGGCCTAATAAAAAAGAACCTTCAAAAATACTTAGAAGCAATCCCTGGAAAACCAAGCTGTAAGGAAATACAGATAGCAGCCATAAAGGGAACAGTGTCTATTCTTAAAAGAGCCCTCAAATATAAATTTAAACTGTAATAGAATCAAGTGTTAGCCCCGAGAAGGAGCCCCTTGATCTCTTCAAACTAACAAAAGTAAAATAAAATACCTAAACAAAAGATCAAAATGTAATCAAGTGTTATCTCCAACAGACAATCTCAATGTCTTTGAACTAAGTAAAGTTAAAAAAAAGCTTTTTATTACTTTAAAAGCCCACATTAAAAAAATGCTATACCAGATACAACTAATAGAGGCAACAATAAAAATAATGGGTTAACTATGTATGCGACCTAAAACTCTATGCAGAGACAGAAAAACGCATTGTCTTTCTGATAAAATCTGTTAAAAAGACATGGGAAGACACACTGAGTCCTTGGATATAAATTCAAATTGTAATGGAATTAAGTGTTAGCCCCAGGACGGAGCCCCTCGATCTCATAAAACTAACCAAAATAAAATTATAAAACGGTGTAATATCATCAAACTCAAAAGAACTGTGCTCATTATTAATGTGATGAAAAGACATATTGCACCTGACATCCGACTATAAGGTTTTGCTGGGTGATGGCTATTATATGACCCGACCCAATGGAATGTGTAAATAACTCCACTGTAAAAATTGAATATCAAATGCAGCAGCAAATCCTGGGAACATGTTTACCAGAAAGAACAGTCGGAAATAAGTCATACACCATCCACTATGACTACGAAATTCCTACAGCTACGTACCTAGAAAACGCAACCATAAAACCTGATATAGTGATATGGACCAGGAAGAAGAGCGAGGCAACTTGAGTGGAAGTTAGTGCTCCCAATGAGGTTAAACAAGGGTTATATCCTAAGAGACTAAGATTAAAACGAAAATCACAATAGAATGAAATTAAAATGTAAAAATCAAAATTGAAGACAACCCCCACTAGCAAAACGAATTTTAGACAAAGCTTACTCAAGCTATAAGATAGAATACACATTCCACAAACTAATACAAGGAAACACGCACACATACGCGCACTTACACACCCTCCCCCACACACATGCACACGAACACAGACGCACTTATACGACCAGGTACCAATGCACCCCTCACTCCATGCAAGTAATACAGAAAAGTAAATAAGTAAAAAGCAACATCCAACATCATATATGGCTAGGGTATACTTAACATAAAGAAGACAAACATCTTTAATTTGAGGACATTTCTACAAAATCTTGACTTATATTTTTGTTGCGATTTGTTTTCTATTCGTTTCAGCTTTTTAATTTATTCTCAAAATAAAGTACACATATGTCCCCCCTTTTTTGGGTTAATGATTTCTTAGCATAATTTTATGAAAACAGATAACACAAACAACTCGAAAGGTAGCAAAATCATTGCAGTGGAGTTGTTGGCCTTCTTCTTCTTCTTCTCCTCCTCCTCCTCTTCCTCCTATCCCTTATCTTTTGATCTTTAAACTATTAATTTAGCAAATGTGCTAAATAGACAACAAAGAAAAGAGAAAAAAAAGAAACAGGGTATTTTAATGTAAACAGTGAAAACATTATGTAATGGAACATTTTGACAATGAAACCTCGTAAAATAAGAGTTATTGTGGAAAAATCGATCAAGCACCTTAAAAATCTCCATTTGTGATACCTGCTTAAGCAGATTTCAACCACAGAAAATCTCAATTAAAACACAGTGAAGAAAACTGCAGACGCGTATAACAACCTAGCAACTCTGATCACATGAGGGGAATGCACATAAAGTGAACTGTAGACAGGAAACGATGGTGAGAGCATAAGAGAACAAGAAGTTTCCCTTGAACAATATTTCACTGTAATGACTCAAGAATCTCTAGCTTTATTTCGATAAGAAACGAATCATTATTTCCAGGATCAGAACCTGCTCATAAATTGATTTAAGACATCGGCTTATCTACAAAACATGACTAGTGCAGATTCTGCCTTTCAGTTATTTAAAGTACGAGCTAGATGATGCTTGGATGCAATCTCTCTTTGACAGATTGCCTCTATACTTGTAACAATCTACCTTAAATGAATAGTTTTTGCAACCACGCAAATATCCACACTAGCTACTTTAATCGCTACTTCCTGGAATAGGGTACAGATACTTAACATACGGTTTAACAAATAAATTGATAATAAATTGAACAATGAACCTTTACACATCACATCAAATTGAGAGATGATTGGTCTATGACAAAGATATAGAGATCAGCAGACAGATAAAAACAAGTTCATGAAGCCAAACATTTTATATTGAACAGACTATTGCTTGTTTGTTGGAACGTCTTCATATTTACATATATTTTCGCAAGATATAATACAATATATATATATATATATATATATATATATATATATATATATATATATATATATATAAAGACTGAGACTGGACGAAAGCAGTGGATATTTACTAGTTGTTTCCTTTGACAGTCTCATTGGTGTAACTTTCGTAATTTTTTTAACTAGGATTAGTTGTAGTATACATAAATTGTTTTACAATTAAATAAAATAGTATCATGAGAATTTACATTTTTATTCTTGTACTGTTATGAAGAGAAATACTACATAAATAGTAAAAATAATATTTTTGTAATATCAGCAGCAGTTGACGCTCAAACAATGAACTTTGTGTGCGTATATTTGTGTATGTGTGAGTTTGTTCTCTATGGACTCTAAAACCTCTTGTCCGATTTTTACGAAATTTCACACAAATGTACGTTATGTATTTGGCAGTGTTCTTAGATAGGTTTTATATCAGAATGTCTTCGATAAGTATCGATAAACGAAAAAATCTCATGAAAGAATGAGCAGGTTATTTCAACTAAAGTTAACACTTTATACAACCTAACATCACAAGTGCATTTGAGAAGTTTTATTACCACACAAGCAGAAAGGCACGGCATATAAAATAAACAGTAGCTAGGAGCGCGTTCAGTGTGAATGTTTTTTTAAACACAATTGAAATATGATACTTGACTTTTACATATAACAGTAGCAGATCAAGTAATAAGACTATTAAATCAAATAATAACACTATTAGATCAAGTAATAACATTATTAGATCAAGTAATAACATTATTAGATCAAGAAATAACAGTATTATCTAAAGTAAAACCACTATGAGATCAAGGAATAATACGAGCAAATCAAATGATAACATTATTAGATCAAGTAATAACACATTAGATCAAATAATAACACTATTAGATCAAGAATATCATTATTAAATCAAATTACACGATTAAATCAAGTAATAACACTATTAGACACAGTAATAATACTATTAAATCAAGTAATAACTAGAGCTTTGACAACAGCACATTCTTTTTATTCTTTTGACTCTCGTTTATATATCTGACATAATCAACCGAGAACCACATCAGTCTATATAAGAACATATAAGATATTAATGGGTATATACTCAAGCGTCAAAACAATGAAAAGAATATTCTGTTGCCACAACCCTAGTAATAACACTATTGGGTCAAATAATAACACTATTGGATCAAATAATAACACTATTGGATCAAATAATAACACTATTGAATCAAATAATAACACTATTGAATCAAATGATAACACTATTGAATCAAATGATAACACTATTGAATCAAATGATAACACTATTGAATCAAATAATAACACTATTGAATCAAATAATAACACTATTGAATCAAATAATAACACTATTGGATAAAATAATAACACTATTGAATCAAATAATAACACTATTGAATCAAATGATAACACTATTGAATCAAATAATAACACTATTGAATCAAATAATAACACTATTGAATCAAGTAATAACAGTATTGAATCAAATAATAACACTATTGAATCAAATAATAACACTATTAAATCAAATAATAACACTATTGAATCAAATGATAACACTATTGAATCAAATGATAACACTATTGAATCAAATGATAACACTATTGAATCAAATAATAACACTATTGGATCAAATAATAACACTATTTAATCAAATAATAACACTATTGAATCAAATGATAACACTATTGAATCAAATGATAACACTATTGAATCAAATGATAACACTATTGAATCAAATAATAACACTATTAAATCAAATAATAACACTATTGAATCAAATAATAACACTATTGAATCAAATGATAACACTATTGAATCAAATGATAACACTATTGAATCAAATAATAACACTATTGGATCAAATAATAACACTATTGAATCAAATAATAACACTATTGAATCAAATGATAACACTATTGAATCAAATGATAACACTATTGAATCAAATGATAACACTATTGAATCAAATAATAACACTATTGAATCAAATAATAACACTATTGAATCAAATAATAACAGTATTGAATCAAATAATAACACTATTGAATCAAATAATAACACTATTGAATCAAATAATAACACTATTGAATCAAATAATAACACTATTGAATCAAATGATAACACTATTGAATCAAATGATAACACTATTGAATCAAATAATAACACTATTAAATCAAATAATAACACTATTGAATCAAATGATAACACTATTGAATCAAATGATAACACTATTGAATCAAATGATAACACTATTGAATCAAATAATAACACTATTGGATCAAATAATAACACTATTGAATCAAATAATAACACTATTGAATCAAATGATAACACTATTGAATCAAATGATAACACTATTGAATCAAATGATAACACTATTGAATCAAATAATAACACTATTAAATCAAATAATAACACTATTGAATCAAATAATAACACTATTGAATCAAATGATAACACTATTGAATCAAATAATAACACTATTGGATCAAATAACACTATTGAATCAAATGATAACACTATTGAATCAAATAATAACACTATTGAATCAAATAATAACACTATTGAATCAAATAATAACACTATTGAATCAAATAATAACAGTATTGAATCAAATAATAACACTATTGAATCAAATAATAACACTATTGAATCAAATGATAACACTATTGAATCAAATGATAACACTATTGAATCAAATGATAACACTATTGAATCAAATAATAACACTATTGAATCAAATAATAACACTATTGAATCAAATAATAACACTATTAAATCAAATAATAACACTATTGAATCAAATAATAACACTATTAAATCAAATAATTACACTATTGAATAAAATAATAACACTATTGAATCAAATAATAACACTATTGAATCAAATAATAACACTATTGAATCAAATAATAACACTATTGGATAAAATAATAACACTATTGAATCAAATAATAACACTATTGGATCAAATGATAACACTATTGAATCAAATAATAACACTATTGAATCAAATAATAACACTATTGAATCAAATAATAACAGTATTGAATCAAATAATAACACTATTGAATCAAATAATAACACTATTGGATCAAATAATAACACTATTGAATCAAATAATAGCACTATTGGATCAAATAATAACACTATTGAATCAAATAATAACACTATTGGATCAAATAATAATATTAGATCAAATAATAACGCTATTAAATCAAATGATAATATTATCAGATCAAGGGTTAACACTATTAAATCAAGTAATAACAATAGCAGATGAAGTAATAACACTATTAGATCAAATGATAACATTATTAGATCAAGGGATAACACTAAGCTTGATACTGCAAGCAACTGGATGGATCATTGTTCTGGAATCCAGACAAATAAAGAAGATATCACAAGATAAACTAGAACATAATTTCATTATCTATTGAGGAGGTAGAATGTAAAGACGTGGCGTGTTAACTTTAATGCATCTAAAACCAAACTCCTATCTTTACATCATCAACGCTCTGATCCCCATCTGGCATCAATTGAAATGGATGGCTCTCGTCTAGGAGAAGCCCGATGTTTTGACAAGCTTCTGGGTTTGTCCTTTACTCCTGATCTGAAATGGAACACGTACATCAAGTCTGTTGGCAAGGTCGCTGGAAAGATGGTGAGATCCTTCTACCGCTCCAGAAGATATCTCACTACTGATGCAATTCTCTATCTATATAAAAGCCAAGTACGTCCAAGGATGGAATACTGTTGCCATATCTGGGCAGGAGCTGCTAAAAACAGCCTATCCTGCCTTGACAGAGTACAAAGTAGACTTCGTGGCTTCGTGGAGATGCCCTTTTCTCTACCCTGTAACCTCTCTCCCACAGAAGAGACGTTACGAGCCTATCCTTGTTTTATCGTTATTTCCATGGCAGGTGCTCGTCTGAACTCCAATCTCTGTTCCCCCCCCTCGCCAATCCTTCACAAAAAGCACCCGTCTAGCTGAATCTACTGTGAAAAATTTCCCCCACTCTTTATCTGTGCCTAAATCAAAACGTAGATTCCATGAACAAAGCTTCTTTCTTAGAACTGCACGCCTGTGGAACTCTGTTCTGTCTGCCTGCTTCCCACCTGACTACAACTTGGATGTCTTCAAGTCCAACGTTAACAAATTCCTAATGAACCGCCCTCTGAAGTAAACACTTCATCAAATCTCCACACTAACATACTGTACTTGCAATAACCCTTATCCCAGAGTAGCTTCCGGGCCTTGATAAGTGGTGACCACCGTGTAAAAAAAAATATGATCCACGGCTTTACTAATTCAATCTTTGATAAGTAAGGAGAATCTTATCAGAATATTCAGATATCAAATATATATATATATATATATATATATATATATATATATATATATATATATATATATATATATATATATATATATGAAAGCCCACTATTATTATTCCACTGTAGTTGATCAATATTTCAACCACACAAAAATATGCTCCACGGCTTTACTAATTCAATCTTTGATAAGTAAGGAGAATCTTATCAGAATATTCAGATATCAAATATATATATATATATATATATATATATATATATATATATATATATATATATATATATATATATATATGAAAGCCCACTATTATTATTCCACTGTAGTTGATCAATATTTCAACCACACAAACATATGCCAAACAAAGAATTTGTATTTGTTATGAAATGCGGGAATAAGAATTTTCAAACCAAATAAGTTTTTGTCTTCGAATCTTGTCACACACACACACACACACACACACACACACACACACACACACACACACACACACACACACACACACACACACAATAAACTATAGCATAGTGATATAGTTAATTAAGGTGAAACATAGAAACAATCCTTATGACTTTATTAAGTCAATGATTGAAAATAACTGAAATATTTATAAGAAAAACACATGCGTGCACAAACTAAGTCATGCACCATCCACTATAGCTATGCAATCTTTACAACTATGTACGAAGAAATGGAAGAATTGGGTGAATTACCGGGTGAAGTACATTTGGAGATGGATCCAAACATAATACCGAATGTTGCAGCAGCTCAAAGAAATACCACTAGCATTTAAAAACAAAGGGAAAACTGATTTAAAAAAAAACTATTAAAAAAGAAGGCAATTGAACTGGTAAATAAGTCAACACCATGGGCAAGCACATTAGCGCTAGTAGTCACGACAAATTTATATTTACGGATATACATAACTCCAAGACAACTAAATAAGCCTCCTGTATTGGAACACTTGATGATGATTTACTCCCAGAACTTTTTGACAGTAAAGTCTTCTCAATACTGGATCTATAAGATAGATTTTGGCATAAAAAATTAGATGGAACTAGTAATAGCTTCACAACCATATGGTTGACTTAGTTGGAAATTAGTACCATTCGGCATTGCTTCAGCTTCAGAGATATCTTGACCTGAAAATAAAATAACTCTTCTTTTCTTCCCTACTCCGAATTACCTCCCCAGTTTCTCTCTCCTTCTGGGAGACAGTAGTAGCAGCGATCGGCCATAACAGCTAGTTTGACATCATCATATTTTCTTCCACCCAGATTGAGGGATACTATGCAATGCCCGAGAGTAGAGGACGAATGCGAACTGCTAGCCATAAAAAATTTTCTCGAACTTGCCATGGTCGACAGTCCCAGCCTTTTCACCTTATCAGGATGAATGAAGTTTTCCGAGCTTCCCGTATCAATGAGTATATTAACAGACTTGCCCTTAATTTTACCACACAACGATGAGTGAGATAGACTCTCTGTAAAATTGTAAGATGGAATAGAAGCAAGAATCAATTCACCGTGATTTATAACAGCTGCTGTAGGGGATCGGCAGACACGAGCAAAATGTCCTTTTTTGTTGCAATTCTTGCAAACGGAGCTTCGGGCAGGGCACTTAAATCTATTGTGTCTCGGGTTCCCACAGAAGAAGCATTTTTGTCCCGAGTCAGCAGCTATAGTGCGTCCCTCACCACACTCAGACTGGTCATCACTTTCTGTAACTTCGGTCCGGACAGTGGAGGCAGCTGCATTCAGAGAGTTCTGTAGTAGAGTAAGAGGCTAATTGCCTTTGCGCCATTTCGAGGGTTAAAGCCTGGTCATACGCCGTGCTTAAATCCAGCCTCTTGTTCTCCAGGAGTCTCTGTCGTATATGATTGAAAAAAATTCCATTGATGAAGGCGCCTCTGACGTAGTTATCCCTCGCCTGAGTAGCTGTGACGGCTTGGAACTCGCAGTCCTTGGCGAGTTTATTAAGGGCCTGTAAATATTGGTCTACACTTTCGTCCGTTTCTTGACGACGAGTAGCCAGTAAATGTCTGCAGAATATAGTATTTTTAGGCTGCACAAACACAGCTTCGAGAGTATTCATAGCAGTGTTGTAATCGTCCATGTCCGATATATATTTGAATATAGTTGTAGAGACAAAGTTAATTAGTTGTAGAGACAAGGTTAATTAGTTGTAGAGACAAGGTTAATTAGTTGTAGAGACAAGGTTGATTAGTAAACATAGTTTTTGTCTGTCTGTTAGAGGAGTCTGCTGCGTTTCGCCGACCGCGTCAAGAAAGATGTGAAAAGATTTTTTCCAGAGACGCCATGTGTCTGCCGCGTCCGATTTACTGGCGTCCACATCTAGTCGGTCTGGTTTCAGATATTTTTCCATCTTTTACTTTTTAGCTGAATCCTTCTCTGTTTACGAACCTAACCCCCCGACTGTCGTCCAATAGCAGTAAAATCAAGGAGGCACAGCCTACCAGATGCTAAATTCATAAAATCTGAAATATCGCGCATGCTGAAGGAAGGGATTATTGAACCCTCGCAGTCTCCATGGCGAGCTCAAACACTTGTGATATCCCCTAATAACCACAAGAAGAGACTCGTAGTAGATTATTCCCAGACAATAAACATTTACTCATCTGGACGCTTATCCCCTACCTCGGATAGAGGACATGGTAAACGAGATTGCTGGTTATAAAGTATTTAGCACTCTGGATTTAACCAGTGCGTATCACCAGGTTGTCATCAGACCAGAAGAAAGAAAATATACTGCATTCGAAGCTGCAGGGAGCCTCTATCAATTTTGTCGGATACCTTTTGGAGTGACCAATGGGGTAGCTAGCTTCCAGCGAGTTATGGATGACATAATCAAGCAAGAAGACCTCAAAGGAACTTATGCCTACATTGACAATGTCACTATCTGTGGCCAAAACCAGGCAGAACATGATAACCATCTGCAGCAGTTCATGAATAGCGTGGATAAGTACGGTTTGACACTGAATAAAAACCAATGCCACTATTCGCTTAGCTCTGTGAATCTGCTCGGATATACAATAATTCAGAACATGCCATTGCCGCCTCGCTCACCCAAAACGGTCGTCCTGTGGCTTTCTTTTCTAGGACTTTAACGTGTGCTGAAGAGAAACACTCTTCAGTTGAAAAAGAGGCCTGCGCTATCGTAGAAGCCATTCGAAAATGGCGACACCTACTACTTGGAAAGCATTTTAAACTTGTCACGGATCAAAATTTGTTTCTTTTATGTTCAACCCCAAAAGCAAGAACAAAATAAAAAATGAGAAGATCACAAGATGGAAGCTAGAACTCGCCTGCTTCAGCTACGACATAACTTATCGTCCAGGAAAACAAAATGCAGTTTCGGATGCTCTATCTCAAATTTGCTCAGCCACAATTTCTATCGAGAAACTATACGCTCTGCACAGGGATTTGTGTCACCCTGGAGTAACCCAAATGGTGCACTTTGTTAGAAGCGAGAATGTGACATACTCCATAGATGATGTAAGAGCGGTAACCAGATCATGCCAGATCTGTTCTGAGATAAAGCCTAGATTTGTTAAAACTCTGCCTCAAACGCTCATTAAGGCAAGTCAACTCTTTGAGAGGTTAAATATAGACTTTAAGGAACCTTTGCCAACAAATTCTCGAAATCGATTTTTGCTAACTGTAGTAGACGAATATACCCGTTTCCCTTTTGCTTACCCTTGTGCAGATGTCTCGGCAGCAACTGTCAAGAAACACCTTACCATTCTATTTTCTATTTTCGGAAATCCTTCATGCATACATTCGGATCGAGGCACTGCTTTCATGTCCGACGAACTCAAGGAATTCCTTCTCTCTCGGCGCATTACTACCAGTCGAACAACTGCATTTAATCCACAAAGCAACGGCCAAGTAGAGAGATATAACGGAATCATCTGCCAAACAGTTAGCCTCGCTCTACGATCAAACAATCTCCCCATAACTAGCTGGGAAAAGGTGCTCTCTGCCGCCTCCAACTGCACCCCTCATGAACGTCTGTTTAATTTTCAAAGGAAATCTGCGTCTGGCAATTCTATACCAACTTGGTTAGCCAAATCAAAATCTGCGCTCCTGAGACGCCATGTAAGCGGAAATAAATATGAACCCTTAGTTGAGACAGTGGAAATTCTGGATGTCAATCTGAACTATGCATATGTGCGACTTAATAATGGGCGAGAAACGACAGTGTCACTACGCCATATTGCACCACTTGGTGACGAAAACAACTATTCACAGCCTGAACTTGCTGCTATGGAGGACCCTATCAAGTCTAGCCTTGATCATCCTCCTCCACCAAGCGTCACTAAAGACTCTGCTATTAATACTCTGGCAGACTTCGAAAATTATGCCCCTGAAACTGGCACTCCTACATCTCCTCGCCGCTCACATTTGGATGATTTGCAAAGAACTTCCCTTCAAGATGCTGATGCATTAAATCCCAGACGCTCGTTTCGAGTTCGTCGCAAACCTCCATATTTAGCTGAAAATTACCAGCTTTGAATTTGTTCCTTTTCTCTATTTTCAGTTTGAGCAGAAGCTGTCCGAAAATATGTCCTGGAAGAACCTTGTGATACTGGACTTTCTTAGGCGGCGGAGAATGACCTGAAAATAAAAAAACTCTTCTTTTTCTTCCCTACCCCGAATTACCTCCCCTGTTTCTCTCTCCTTCTGGGAGACAGTAGTAGCAGCGATCGGCCATCTTTCATTCCCCTTGTTGTTTTTTTTTTTTTTTTTTTTTTTTTTTTTTTTTTTGTTTTTTGTATTTTTTTGCCGGCGCTCTTTTTAGCTGAATAAAGCTTTATACAAGCTATATAAATCTTCAGTCTCATTTCGTCATACATCCACACAACATATCTCATAGGATGATATATAACAATGTTTCTGGTTTGGAGGGGATTGTTAATGGAGGTAAAGTTGTAATGCCTATGATTAGCGTGGGTGTCATTCGCTTAAGAAAAGAAAGAGAAAAAGTCTTAAACTCAAAACCTGGCTGACATGAGACAAAAAAGTGACGTATGCAAATTGAGATGTTGTCGAGTTTGAGAATATAAAAAGTTAGCATTTCTTCAGTTGAGAATGATTCTTTTTTGTCGGCTCGACGTCGGTACGGTGTACTTTGCAATCTGGTGTCAGTTGAAGAAAGCTTGTTTGCGATAACGTCGAAACAGGAACAGGACAGATTTTTGTTATGGGTGCTTTGACACGGTGAATTTGGCGATCTGAAAATCAGTCTTCTTTCACTTAAACATTCAACGATTAGAGTCAATAAAATTGATACTTTTCTGAGTAAACGAAAGCTCTTTTCGCCCTGCTAATAATGCCTCTCTTTTTTACCATTTATATCAAGGGTGAAAGAACATGATAAAGACTAGTGTAAGGTGGAATTAGGGGAGCGTTCATGGAGTCCTTTTTTTAAAAAAAACTGTGAGTCCATAAACAAATATTTTCTGGGATCAAAGATATTATGGTCTGTTCTCTAAGGTTATTTAAATAAGCACGCAGTCTGTCAACATACATAGCTGAATTGGCTGTTGTTAACTCTATCAGGATCAGCATCTGACCTGGCAGTGATAGATTTGGTTGGTTGTTTTTGTTTTACAGCATATCAACCCTTTTCACGTTATTTAATGCCAAATCCACTTATTTTGAAGAAAATTTAATAGAATATTTTTTTTCAAGTCGGTTTCTATTTAACCCATGATTGGGACCCTAATAGGTACTACCACTCCGGATCAGGGTGGATCTGGAAGCAATGGCAATTAAAGGGTGGCTCCAGGCTACCCCAACAAGATTCAAGGACTAAATACAAACAACTTGCACACTAAACACACACAACACTCGCCAACATAACAGAGTAACCACTTTACACCCATGCCATACACCCTATCTAGCAACCTCTCAGTAGAACTTCAAGTAACTTAGAACTGAGTCTTACACACACAAATACATAACTAAACAGGGAGGGGATGTTGTAATATGAAACATCACATGCTGCGGGCGCACTTATACGTGCGGGACTACCGGAAGTTCCGGTCTCTGTACCTTAGAAAATAAACATGCTGCCCCCCCTTCCTCAATCAGGCTTCGTCTTCATTCCTTATTACAAATATCACTTCAACCATCGGATATGGTTTAAGATCATATCGAGAACTGGCAATGATAGAAGTACTCAATAGACCAGTTTGGCTGGAGAGTATCAGGTCCTCTTTGATAGCTACATGATGAATTTAGAAAAACTCGTCCCCGGAAAACTTGTCTCCGGAAAACTCGTCTCCGGAAAACTCGACCGCTTTTGCTAGGTAGGAAAACTGGTCCCTTATTGAATAAATATCGATTGAAAACACATTTTATTACCGTTCTTGAAGAAGATATTGTCTTTAAAAGAGAATACATATCCCATAATATATTTTTTTAAAATATTTTTACTTGTTTATTGTTGTTTTAAAAAAATTAAATTAATTTTTCTAAGTTTTCGTTTTCTACCTAGCTTTGAAAGTTTTTGGTGTTTAAACTTATTTTAAAGAGTTTATTTAATTAAAAAGAAATAACAAGTAATATCGCACTCGACATTACTTAGTAAATGAATTTAGGAAAACTCGTCTCCGGAAAACTCGACCCCGGAAAATTCGAGACCGGAAAACTTGTCCCCTTTTGCTAGGTAGGAAAACTGGTCCCTTATTGAATAAATATCACTTGAAAACACATCTATGACCGTTCTTCAAGAAGATATTGTCTGTAAAAGAGAATACACATCAGATAATATCTAAAAAAAATATTTTTACTTGTTTACTGTTGTTTAAAAAAAATTAGATTATTTTTTGTAAGTTTTCGTTTTCTACCTGGCTTGGAAAGTTTTTGGTTTTTCAACTTATTTTAAAGAGTGTATATAATTAAAAAAAAAAAAAAAGTAATGTCGAGTATTACTTATAAATAAAAAATGTCCGACATAAGAGAATCACGTTTTAAGAGGATAATTGCTTAAAAATAGAAAATTAAAGAAAATATTAAGGTCGATATAGTTTTAAAACGAGCCCGATCTCCAAAAGAAAATAAATTTGTATATTTTTAGGCAATAATGCTCATCCCATAATATTTAAAAAAATATTTTACATGTTTGTTGTTTAAAAAAGATTAAATTGATTTTTCGAAGTTTTCGTTTTCTACCTAGCTTTATAAGTTTTTGGTGTTTAAACTTATTTTAAAGAGTTTATTTAGTTAAAAAGAAATAACAAATAATGTCGCACTCGACATTACTTAGTAAATAAAAATGTGTTTTCCATCGATATTTATTCAATAAGGGACCAGTTTTCCTACCTAGCAAAAAGGGGGGGATTTTTTCGGGTACGAGTTTTCCGGGTACGTTTTTTGCCGGAGACGAGTTTTCCCGGGACGAGTTTTCCGGGCACCAATGGTAATATCGGTATTTCGAGAATTTAATTTTTCTTCGAGTTATATAGAATTCATTAATATGTATTTAGGGGCCTTTTTCGTCATGTTCCTATAAAAATTATTTTATTTTATTTTTATTGTTACAAATTACGATGCTTTATTTATATATATAAAAAAAGCAAACATAAAGTCTTGCGGTTTTTTATTTACGGTTATCCTGACGCTCCGCACTCCTTTGTTTACATTGGAAGTGACGGCACACAAATCTTATAATACGGATGGCTACAATTGTAAAAATAATTTGTTTTATTTTTCTTTCATTTTGAGCTCCTTTTTTTTCTCCCGTTTGTTTTTGTTTTCTACAATTAATGAACCAGTTTACAAGTAAAAAATAATTTGTTTTACTTTTTAATTACCAACACAGTAGTGAATTTATTTTTTTTTTTTCTCCCATTTGTTATATTGGTATTTGAGCGGAGAATCTAACATTTCTTTTCATTTTGAGAATTGTTTTAGTTTTTAATTACTAACACAGACACAGCGGAGAATTTAACTTTTTTTTTCTCTCCCATTTCTTATTTTGAGTGAAGAATTTATTTTATTTTCATTTTGAGCTCTTTTTCCGATCCGGCGTTACCTTTTATAGGTACTCTTGCAGTCCTCCTGCACTTTACGACCCGAGCTATTTTTTAACGCTATTATTTAGAAACCTATTGTTTAACATGGGGAAGGGAGGGTGTATTGTAACTTCTGTACTTTCACCTAACAATTCAATTAAAAAAAAGGTAAATATGAAGAATTACTCCACCCTCGAAAATTCTTTTAAAATTACCACTCTTAAAGGTTTACCAAACTTTTATATTATAAAAGGGTGCTTCTGCATTTTACGACCCGCGTTATTTTTTAATAGTATTTTCAAGTTAAATTCAAGTTTCACGATATTTTTTTTTAAATTTAATTGTTAGGTGAAAGTACAGAATAGTTACAATACACACTCCGTTCCCCATGTTAAATAATAGGTTTCTAAATAATAGTGTTAAAAAAAGCTCGGGTCGTAAAGTGCAGGAGTTCTATAAAACTGCAGAGTGCAGGAGTATCTATAAAAGGTAACGCCGGATCGGAAAAAGAGCTCAAAATGAAAATAAAATAAATTCTTCGCTCAAAATAAGAAATGGGAGAAGAAAAAAAAGTTAAATTCTCCGCTGTGTTAGTAATTAAAAACTAAAACAATTCTCAAAATGAAAAGAAATGTTAGATTCTCCTCTCAAATACCAATATAACAAATGGGAGAGAAAAAAATTAAATTCGCTACTAACAAATTATTTTTTACTTGTAAACTGGTTTATTAATTGTAGAAAACAAAAACAAACGGGAGAAAAAAGGAGCTCAAAATGAAAGAAAAATAAAACAAATTATTTTTACAATTGTAGCCATCCGTATTATAAGATTTGTGTGACGTCACTTCCGATGTAAACAAAAGAATGCGGAGCGTCAGGATAACCAAAAAAATAATTAGTTCATTATATTCCGCGATCATTATTTGATAAATACTGAAAATTTCATTAAATTGGTTAGTTTCCTGATTTTTGGTGATTTTTTTTAAGTAAAGGGAGGGGTCAAAATGTTTATACATTTTGAGCATCGTCGTTCATTTTGCCCGTACCTATGTTTAACATAATATCAATTCAAAGAAGTTGTTTGTCATCTTTTATATTTTGACGATTAAAATCTGAAAATTTTTAGATAAATAAAATGATAGTTATAGTTATGATATCCACCCAAAAGATTAATCATGTGTTCTCTGAAATTTTCTGCGAACCTCTTTTGACGGTTGCCATCTTGAATATTCCATTCGTTAACACAATATTTTTTTTTGATAATCGTTTCTTTCTTATAATCAAAACAAGTCATTCGAAAGCAAGTTAAAGAAAATGTGAGTATTATTTCAACCCCTTTTCTTTTGAGGGTTCTTTTTTACAACGGAGGCTCAACCGAATCATCATATTTCACTTTCTTTTCTATTTAGATAAAGGTTTCCCAAATAATGTATTTTTCTGTATAAAGAACTAACAGACATCGGTTTTCTGTAAACATCACAAAAATAAAGAAAAATACTGATTCTAATGAAATTTTCGGGTTTGTATTACTGTACATATAGATTCGAAAAAGTTGTTAAAAAACAAATATATAACAAATAAATGTTATCAAAGGCAAGATAAGTTACTTTTCTACCAAACTGGATATATTTTTCGTGTTTTTATTCAAGGTAACATGTTTATTCAGCTCGAAAACCATACAGTGTTTACCGATGTATTGGAAAATTCAAGATGGCGTCTGACTCTCTCTTTAACACGGTAAATTTCAGAAAAGGTGTTATAAATAAAAAATTGGATAAAATACTGTTAAAACTCGCTCAATAAATGTTACCGTGACATAGGTTGACATATATTCGGCGGTTTTTTAACCGTATTTTGCCAAGTTTTTTTATTTATAACACCTTTTCCGAAGCTTACCGTGTTAAAGAGAGAGTCAGACGCCATCTTGAATTTTCGAATACATACATCGGTAAACACTGTATGTTTTTCGAGCTGAACAAACATGTTACATTGAATAAAAACACAAAAAATATATCCAGTTAGGTAGAAAAGTAACTTATCTTGCCTTTGATAACATTTGTTTGTTATATATTTGTTTTTTGACAACTTTTTCGAATCTATGTGTACAGTAATACAAACCCAAATTTTCAATGTTTGTAGAAAAATAGGGCTTTGTTTTATTATACACATAGATACGAAAAGGTTGTCAAAAAACAAAGGCAGTCTTGCAGTTAATCCCAGCAAAGTTCGACAACTTTAGAAGGGTCACATCAGTATTTTACACTGTTAAATCACGAATATTATGAATTATTAATTTTAAAATAAAAATAAAAAATATGTAATTAATATAAAATAAATTATATAATTAATATAAAAAAATATGAAAATTTGTTCCATTTCAGTTGGGGAGACGGCGTGAGAAAGGACATGCGTTTCCACGAGTTATTAAAAGCATAGGACAACAATACACTTTTTAAGAAATGTTTAATTTTCAAAGTTGTTTTATTTTGTATATTGTGATAATTAAATTGATTGACTTACCGAGGGTGGCTCGGTTGGAAGGGAAAGACACTCATGGCTGTGAACGGCCCAGCCTGGTGTTTTTTAATGAAGAAAATAGAATGTCTATTCCTTATAGCTTAAATAGACATTCCAGTCTCGTTTCAATCTCGCTGAACGAGAGATTGAGACTATAAAAAGAGTCACCTTTGTAGGCTTGTTGTTGTTGTTGTAGTTTGTTCTTGTCGTTGTTAGAGATTTATCAGACCGGTACGACAACTGTTAACAGCGCGTTATATTTACAAGAATACATTTGCTTGTAAGCAATGAGGTAATTTTTCGTTGCAAGCTAAATGTCTTTTCTTTCTCCCCCCGCCACTCGTCGGTAGGAAATATCGACAATATATAAATTTATATTTTGTTACGTGATTCTGGTTCATTACTTCAGATTTTATTTTCTTCATTTTTCTGTTAAGACAATAAATGCACTTTCTAAAAATTGCTTCATTTTTCTGTTAAATAAATAGTTATAAATATATAAAAATGTGTATTTTGTTCGTTTACTTTATTTAATCAAGTGCTTACTTCCAATATTAAAATATTTTTTATATTAATTATATAATTTTTTAATTTAAACTTTAATAAATTTTTTTTTTAACTAATAATTTGTAATATTCATGATTTGCCGATGTAAAATACTGATGTGATCCTTCTGGAGTCGTCAAACTTTGCTGGGACTTAACTGTAAGACTGCCAAAACAAATATATAACAAATAAATGTTATCAAAGGCAAGATAAGTTACTTTTCTACCTAACAGAATAAGTTTTTAGTGATTTTATTTAATTTAAAAAGTTTATTCTGTTCGAAAAACATAATCTTTATTGCTCTATGTGAAAAAGACAAATGGCGGGCGTGTTGGATATGTTAAATTTAGGAAAATGAATTCAAACTAAAATTTATACAAAATACTGTTAGAAACCCACTCAATATATGTTACCATGGCACAAACGGACATATATTGATATATTGAGTTCCCAACAGTATTTTGTATAGTTTTTTTAGTTTGAACTCATTTTCCGAAACTTAACATATCCACCAGTGAGCACGCCTCCATTTGTCTTTTCTAATACAGTTCTAATAAATCAATCCCCCATATTGGAACCACTCGATGAGAACATGCACACCCCTCTTATATGAAAGATTTTTCATTTATTAATCTAATGGTTATAATATTATAACCTTTATTATCCAATGTATTTCGTATTGTTTTTACCGGTCGCCACATTTGTTTTTGTGCATGGTCATTCAATTTTTGTGCACTCTTTACAAATATTTAGATATTGAATTTTTTTTTTTTTTTGGATAATATGCCCGAGTAGTGTCGAATCGATAATAATCCATTGAAAAAAATTGAAAGAAGATGAAAAGAAAAGAAAATACAAGGGTGTGCATTGTACAGGTCCACCTTAGATTTTTGTGTTAACAGACTTGAAAATATCAGGAAATAATAATTAATATTTAAAGACTTTTTTAAGGCAAATCTTATAAGAAAAAGTGGAAATTGTGAAGTTGTAAAAGTCACACTCCATGATTGAAGTGTATCTGCATGTTTTTAAAATGTTTGGAATTTATGACTCCCCCCCCCCCACATATCCTTCATCTCTCCTCCTTACTATCACCAAACTGGAAAAAAATGCTTACGATTACAGGCCTCGTTAACTGTTACATTGCCAAAAAGTGGGTGGTTGTTTTACATTAAATTTATATAGAAAAAAATTTGCATTATTATTTTTTAATTACTTCTTTTATATTATTTTTAACGGCTATTGAAACGTATGAACTAAAAAATTTAATTTTGGTTTCTTTTTAGAGGGTAAACTATGCTGTGTTAGGTCATAAAAATAGCAACCCTTTCAGTTACTGTTTCTGTTATAAGACCGCAGATACTATTAATCTCAGATTGGATGCAGCCATTGTTGGCCTAGCGCACTCTCATAAATAAAGTTGTCATCATGCTCACTTTGTCGTTCAGCTCTAATTTCTTAACCAAATACCAACAACAATCACTTCATGGTGGCAGTGGTTCCCTTTGTTTCTACCCTACTATGAACTAAAGCTAAACACAATAAAACAGCACGCATCATGCCAGGTGGTAAAAAAAATATACAATGTGTCATATTGCAAACTGTAAGTAAACATTGTTTCCATTGTTGTATCATTCAAATAAATTAAATAATACGGCACAACTTTTGCCAATACTGAACTTCTCTGACCCAGATCTGAGTGAAGCCATGGCGTTTTTCAAACAAAAAATGAGTTAAAATATAGAAGATGAAGAGATAGTGGGTGGAACATAGCAATCTAGGAAAATATGTCATGGTATAGGGGATCATGGCCTAATACGTCTAAATGCTAGTGGCCTCACAAAAGAAGTCACTTGAGTACCTATGGAACTTCTTTGAAATCCAGCTTAGAGTGAATGTCAATTTTAGGATCCACAAACTTCATCTTATGCAGTACTGCCAGAAGTAAAATGAGTCATTAGACTTCATCACAGGAGCCAGAAGGCTAGCACATAAATGCGACTTCACAGATAAGGAGGTGAGCAAATGACTTATAGAGTTTATCATATTCTCAACATCATATGACACAGCCAGGAGCAAATTCTATAGCAAACCAAAAGGCTACAGTACAACCAACGTACTGACCAAAGACCAGAAATATGAAGCCCTTACTTCTGGAAATGAGCGGCTGAACCCGCTTGGAATGTTAACAGCTGACAGAGAATATATCATTAACCAAATCAGGATGTGTGGAAAGTGCAATACAAGCCACAAACCCAGACAGTGCCCAGCATACAATGATGTGTGCTTGGCATGTGGTAGCAAAGGACATTGGGTGAGGTGCTGCAGAAAGACTAAATCAAGGGAACACAGAAAGAAAAGCAGACACAGGTACAAGTCTTGCAACCACAGGTACCATTCCGCAAACTCAGTGCAGAAGACAAAAGGAAAACCTTGACCATATCGATATTGGTACTGACAAAATTGAGTACCTACAGCAGTTCCACTCTAACCATCAGTGCTAAATGCATGGGTGTATAATCAGGGAACACATGATGAGGCCTACATAACCCTGAATATCTGACCACCTCATGTGAAATGCAGAACATACCAGAAACTCATCTCATACAGAGGAAACTGAATTTGGTGTTTTGGAACCACCAACTTTCCATGTCAGTATAGACACTCAGAATAGACAAATACAATATTTTATGTTGTGTGTAGATGTACCAGGACCTGTAGTCATATAACTTTTGACATATGAAAAGCTGAAGTTAATAACCATACATTTGGGCACCTTTAAAAAGTCTTATTACCTTAAAAATCAAATGTTTATAAATGAATCTTTTGTATTTACCCGAAATTCAATTCTTTAGTTGGTAAATGAGAAATTATAGAGAAATCTTTGTATTTACCTAAAATTCAATTCTTTAGTTTTGCTTTTTGAAGTTTCTTTTGGCTGAAATGATGTCCTAGAAGCCTTACCAGAGTTCAAACGCATCATAGATTAACAACTGTTTAGATTGGAAGTGGCACATCTTTTTATACAGAATTTCCTGATTATTCTAGATTGTTATTAGGTTGAAAAAAAAAACACTTTTGTATTCTCTCGAAAGTCTTTCTAGATAGTTCTTAAAATGAATTTATAAGAACCTTTATATATATTTCTATTTAATTTATTATTTTTATATTATTTATTAATTGTTAATTTGTTATTCATTATTATAACACATATTAGTAATTATTTTATTATTATACAATTAATAATTATTTATTAATTATAATACATATTATATTATTAATTATTATTTTATTATGCATGTTATTATAAGGTAAATATTTTAATATTTTTTATAAAGAAAAATAAAATGTCACAGCAATTTTTATAATGACAATGGGATACTGGTCAATCAACCTGGATGAAGAATCAGAACTGTTGACAACTTGCAGGACTCCATTTGGATGAGTATGCTGGAAGCATCAATGTCTCCTTTAATTCCAATCACCATGGATTTGGGACTCTGACCATTAAAAGTGTTATGACCAGCTCAAAAAATTATTACTAATTACCCTTTCATACTACAAGATGAAACGATAAAATTGTCACCCTAGAAAAGGCGTATGATTCCATTTCCATTTGATGAAAACCGGTTTTCTTTTTTTGTTGCAGACCATCTACTAGTGTACAAATCCCAAGAGCGATAGGAGCCTTCTATAATGTCTGTAACTGCACAATATTCAACGAGCGAGATCAAAGGTGCACTGCTGTATAACTCATGCTTTCTACCTATCCAAGTTATTACAACAGGACCATTGCTAGCACGCTCAAAATACAAATCCGGAGGGTTCAACTCTTGATTGCACAGCTCAGCACATCGGATTACTCACAGTTATGGTTTTTGTTGTGGTTTCAAGTGAAGGCCACATCATGCCACCTCACATCCTTGAAGTCGGTTTTAAAGTCAACACCAAAGTGTACGTAGATGTGCTGAAGAGTGTGGCGATCTCCTGGTGAAATCAGGTGGCTGTTGGCAGACGCCGGCCCACAAGTCCAAAGAGACCCAGGTTTGGCTTCAGAAGGAGTACTACGATTTTGTACCCTCCTTTTACTGGCTCTCCTTCTCCTTTGACATGAACCTGCCTGTCAGCTTGAAGTCAACACCAAAGTGTACCTGCATGTGTTGAAGAATGTGATGATCAGGTAGCCATCGGCAGACTCTGGGTGTGACAGCAGGATTCGACATTCCACCCTGTACGATTATACTAAATCCACATCACTGGAGGTGGATGCCTCGCAGAATGGCTTCGGAGTAACACTAATCCAAGATGCCCAACCAGTTGCTTTTGGATTCAAAACATTAACTGATACACAAACGAGATTCAGCAACATCGAACAAGAGATGTCAGCAATTATGTATGGTATTAAACGATACTATACCTACCTTTACGGAAATGTTTTTCCATCATTATAGACCATAAATCACTGGTTACAATATATGCTAAACATTTGTATCTAGCACTACATTGGCTATAGTGAATTCTGTTGAAGATCCAGGGCTACATATATTGAGAAATATGCAGACTGGGTAGTAAAATGATCCTTGTCGACACCCTAACTTGATTGCCCAACTCCGAAAATGACAAAGTAATTAAGATAGGTGAAATAGTAGATAACATTAACACTGATGTTGATGAGGATCAGGCCATCTCAATCATCAAATTCTCATTCAAAAAACAGAAAATGCTCCAAAACGAAACAGCAAAGGACCCAACTATGAATCTCAATAAGGAGATCATATATGAGCAAGGGCCAGTTAATATTCATGAATTACTTGCCGGGATCCAGTCATATTGGTCCTTCCACAATGAACTTGTCATTGAATCTGGAATTTGGTTCAAGGGCTAACAGGTACTCATCCTGGATTCCATCAGGGAAGGCATCTCATACAAGCTCAACCAAGTGCATCAAGGCATAGAGAAAACACTATGACTTGCAAGAGAAAGCATTGAAGGCATGTACCGGGCAAATATCAACAAAGATATTGAAAGCATGTGCAAGTCCTGAACATTTGCCAGGAATACCAACTGATATGATGTGCCATCTCATTTTTGGGAGTTCAGCGCATCAGACTTATTTGAGATTGATTACCAGCAATTCCTGCTCTTGGTAAACAGGTATGCAAATACCCAATCTTTGATGCAATGCTAACACTAATAACCAGCAAAGTAGTGGCAGATAAAACAATACTATACCTCATTTTTTGGTTGTCTAGACGAAAGTGGTTTCCAGTTCTCTGGACAGGTTTTACAAATCTTTATCGATTTCTAAGCATCAGACACGTCACAAGCTCATCTTATCAAAAGGCATGTAAGACATATTAAATAAACAATTAAAAAAAATTCAAAAAAGAAAGAACTGAAATCCAGTTTGCTCTGCTGTCACCGGCTGAAATACTTTTTAGAAGACTTGTATCAACTGCCTTACCCAGCCGATCAAAACCAGGAAAGTGTTGTGTTACCAAACCTATTACTTTCCTCTCTAACCCTCTCTTCTTCCTAGATAACTCTCCTATGAAAGGAGGCAAACTTACTTGACGTAAGATGGCTGCTCAATAAAGTTGCTGTTTCACTTAGCTCTGTGTCATCCTCATTCCGATACTAACCCATGAATGTAACATGGTGGCAGCATGTTTACAAAATTAGTATCATCCAAGAATAACGTGTATTTCTTTCAGTTTTAATTTCTGTTATGTTTTGTTTCTTCTTACACCCGGTCGCTCCCATGTGGATATATTAATGTCTCTCGCTTCATGCCCATTGTTGATCCCTACAGTCTGTTGCTATTGTCATTATTTTTGGGTTGCTGTGACAAGCGATACTGGCTTACATTTTTTTGTCTCAGCATTAATTTCTGAAACAGAACACGCTTGTATCTCGGCAATGTCTGCCAAAGAAAATATTGCTACTGCAACTAATACAGTTTCCTTGACTTATGATATGTCTGTCTTACACATCACAACCCCAGAATGATTCATGTTTTATGGGAATAAGGGAGACTCCTGTAAAATCTTTCATAAATGATGGTCCAACCACTCATTAATGACAGGTCTGGACCATAAACCACAAGAAATTCAAGTTGTTAGCTTGAAAACTGCCTGGTCGATGATGCTATAAAATATACAAAGGCATGCACTGAGCCCACTGTGGAGGACATACTACAAGCACTGCAGGAGTTTTTTTTTTCGGAATTCTCAATGAAACATCTGAGAGATTTGCATTCCATCAGAGGAAACGGCGAGAGAGAGGTCTTTTACAAGTTTTGCAATGATCTAAGAGTATTGCCGAAGATGTGCAACTTCTGCACTCGAGACAGTGACTCACTTCTGCGAAACCATATTATAGAAGGTATCTGTGACCAGTTAATCAATCAAGAATTGCTTAAAATACAGAACATCACTCTACAGAAGAGTGTAGACATATGCAGAGTGGTAAAATAGCCTCAACTCACAGTCAAAGAATAGGATGAGATACAGCCCAGATAATGAGGGTAAGTGAACCCAGAAAAACTAGAGACTAGGCTAAACACAATCACTCTCATGGGGCATCGCATCACCAAAGATGGCATTGGAGTCGACCCAGAAAAAGTGAGAGCTATGACTGATATGCCAGCATTAGGAAACATTGGAGCTCTCCATAGATTCCTAGGCATGACAAACTATATAGGAAAATTTATTCCAAATCTGGCAACAATGACAAAACGCCTCCAGATCCTGACCAAGAAAGATGTTCCATGGGCATGGTCAGATTCCCAACAAGCAGCTTTTAACTCTGTAAAAGAGGCAATCACAAACTCACCCATATGACCGCATGTGAATATGGGTTAGGAGCAGTACTAACACAGATTGGCAAACCAGTTGAATTTGCAAGTAAATCACTATCAGATGCTGACCAAAGATATGCAAAAATTGAGAGGAAGATGCTGGCAGTTGTATATGGCCTAGAAAAATTTCACCACTATACTCATGAAAGAGAAGTGGTAGTTTTGACTGACCACAAGCCCCCTCTCTCAATCAGCAAAAAGCCCCTATCAACGGCACCAAAATGGTTACAGAGCCTCCTGCTACGGGTCCAACAATAAAAACTACATACCTAAATATGAGCTGGGGAAAGATATCCCATTGATAGATACACTGTTACCAGCACGAACAAACAAGCCAAACTTGGAAGAAATAACGCCAGTAAATAATCTGACAATCCAACCAATACAAGACAGTAGGCTCACAAAGATTTGCCCAAAAGACAATTGAAGACTCAAACATGAAAGCACTGGCAGAAGTAATTGTTAAAGGGTGGCCAGATGATAAGAAAAGCCTGCCCAATTCGACCAAACTGTTCTTAAATACAGAGATGAACTTTGTCCAAAATGGACAATACTGCAAGGACAGAAAATAGTCCAACCGCATGCTATGCAGGCCAAGATAAAACAAAAGGCACATATCAGACACTTAGGAATGAATACATGTCTGCAAAGAGTGAGGGATCTCATATTTTAGCCAAAAATTCTAATGAGATTAGACATTACATCGAAACCTGTGACACCAGTGCAACCTATGCAGATCACCAGCCCGTAGAAGCACAAATCATAGCACCAGTGTTGGAAAGACCTAGGTAATAAGTAACAGCAGATTTATCATGGGGATGAAACAACTAGCTGATCACAGTGGACAGACATAGCGATTTCTTTGAAATTGACAAACTGGGTGCACCCACATCAGAATGAATGCATGAAAGCACATTTTGCAACACCATGGAATTCCAAACGTACTGACGTTCGACAATGGTCCTCAATTCTCATTGCACACATTCAGAAAATGGCTGTTCAAACATGAAACAATATCACCAGACAATAGCCAAGCAAATGGTACTGCCGAAGCAGCAGTAAAAATAACCAAACACGTCTTCTAAAAGCATCAGAAGAAGATTCCGTTTTATGGCTGTTGAACCTACACAACACGTCAACCTAAGGGCTAAACACCAGCCCAGCACAAAGACTCTGATAGAAGAGCAAGGTTAATAGTGCCAACTGTTGAATTAAAACTTAAGCATATTTGCCCACACTCAATTTATGAAGCATGGAAACAGGAAAGGAGGCTCAGACACCATGAGACAGGGAAAGATTCAACAATCAGTGGCAATGTGTGAGTCCAGCCATGCAATCCCTTCACAGGAGTGAAGGAAAGCAACAGTTTGAAAACAAATGATTGGCAGGTCATATGAAGTAGAGGCAAGAGATGGACAACTATACTGCCAAAAACAAGTGATTCCTGCGCAAAACGCCTGAGTCAAAACACACCTTCCCAGGTCACCATCAGACTACATGCAGCTGATGCTCACCTTCAGTTCCATATACAGCCTGACAAATCCGTACCCCAAAGAGAAAGGATTGCACAGAAAAACGAGTTAGCTGAAGAAGGCATTTATGAAAGGAATGACAGCCAACATGTTCAGAATGCGCTATTCGAAAACTTGCATGCTATAATGAATGAACAATCCACCCTTTCCCCATGTCACCATTCAAAACCCTATCCCTACCCCTTCTACTTCAAGCGTGAAAACTCATCATGACCTTTATAGCGGAACCATAAAATTATCACTATTATTTTCAGGTCAGTGTGTATAGTTACTAAATAAACTTGACAATACATGGCACCCTGAAACCATTATCAAGAATTACAAAGGATCTAGAAGCTACATAGAAGAGTCACTCAATGGAACTAGTCTGTGGCAATCACATCCATTTGTACACCATGCCAATTCTAGTGAGGAAAATGTTCACTTTGGTATCCTTAAAATTGGCATCATGCAGGACACGATAGGACCAAGGCAGATTGATGTTGAGACAAAATCACCAAACCCAACATTACCAGAACTAAACTAGATAAAAAACAAACGTGGCCCACTTCAAACTAAATCGGGCAGAACTATAAGAACACCCATGTGGCATAATGACTGCTCTTATCCCATAGATCATAATACCATCACACGTTATGAATCAAAGACAAAGGAGACAACAAATATACACATAAAACTAAACAAGGGCTATTATAGTACCGTAGATACTATTTGCCTCGGATTGCCTGGAACCAGATGTAACTCTTATCGACCTAGTATGTTCTCATAAATAAAGTTGTTATACTCGCTGATGCTTTTATATTATAATAACAAAAAAATATTGAATTTCAAGTAAAACAAATGGTACCTACGTAATCGTCATGTCGAAAATAGTAATATATAAAAAAATGTGGAAAACGATAAGGTAGAAAAAATTATTCATGAAAAACAGTTCAGTAAAAAGAGTAAAAACAGTTTGATAAGATTACATGCTTAGTCAGACATATTGGGTCAGGTAACAAAAAGGGGAAGTAACTCGGTAAAAAACAAAGAATTTATTCAGAAAACAAAAAATAAGCATAACATATATACATAATTTGATTTTTTTAAATAACTTTTTAACTGTTTGATTTTTTTTATTTATGAAAAAAAATAACTGATTAAATTTGTGAGAAATTGAAAAATTAATTACCTCCTCTGTTAACTCTCCCATTCAAATCGGAAGATTTTGAAACCAAGTCTTTTTTCCTTATCGTTTTTGATAGTTTTTTGATATATTACTATTTGAGACATGACAAGGTCTCAAATAGTACTGCTAAGGTATCAGTTGTGTTACTTGAAATTCAATATTTTTTCGTTATTCACTCGATCGCTTTATCATTCAGCTATGATTTCTTAAGTAAATACCAACAGTTAACACTTCAGTTTTCACTTCATTTCCGTTTGCTCCCTCGGTTTTAATTGTTTTCATTTATAGTGAGCCGTTTATACCTACCAATAATTTGCTTTGTCTAGATCAAACACACAGACACAGAACAAGCTGTGTGCAGTAGCACACACATGCAAACATCACATAACTTTGATACACATGCATTTCCTGTGACCTCTGACATAGCCTTCCGTTTCCCTTCTTTTCTCCCTCTTTTTTGCTTGACACCAAGCAGTGCACACATATAAACCCACACGCTTCATAACTATGCACTCGAAGAGCAGCAAACAGAAATGCATATTTTTTGTATAAACATTGTTACCTGTAAGATGCTTACACGTAGAGCTAATACAGTATGAACAATCCAAGACTGTTATAATTTAGCTATATATCGCTCATGTAAAATATGAACTATAACCTCTATTTGTGCACACTTCCACAGAGGTCAACACGTACAAGCCACTATCACACGTCCTTACGTGCCTACCAAATTATTGCGTGTTGCCTACTATATATTTTCGACACTCGTCGAAAGTTCCTCGTCGATACTGGCGCTGCTGTTAGTGTAATTCCTACACAATATAATGATACAACAGCAGACCCATTTTCACTGCAAGCTGCGAATGGCAGTTCTATCAGAACCTACGATACCTCATCCCTCACTTTGGACCTTGATCTTAGACGTCGTATTCCATGGATATTCATCATCGCCGATGTGAAAACATCCATTCTTGGTGCTGATTTTCTTTCCCATTTTCAACTTTCCGTTGATCTAAGAAAACGTTGTTTAACTGACACAGTTACATCTCTTTCCATTCACTGCGGTATGCTTTCCTGTGATACACTAAGCATCCACACAGCAAGCCCATCAAATGCAATTTTTGCAGATTTGTTGAACCAATTTCCTGAGTTCATCCAACCCTTTTCCCACCTGGAGAATGTGACATCACATTACAACCTGTGGTGCTCCCGTACATGCCAAGCCTCGACAATTGTGCCCAGAAAAGTTGGCCCTAGCCCACTCAGAATTTCAACACATAATGGACCTTGGAATAATATGGCCTTCAAGCAGCCCATAGTCATCTCCACTCCACATGGTACCTAAGAAATCGGAGAGAGACTGGAGACCCTGTGGAGACTACCGTGCTCTGAATGCAGTGACTGTTCCAGACAGATACCCTATTTCACACCTGCATGACTTCTCAGCTTCCTTATCCGGATCAACTGTTTTCTCCCGAATTGATTTAGTCCGTGTGTACAATCAGATTCCCATCGCTGAGGAAGACATTCCTAAGACAGCCATATGCACACCCTTTGGACTATTCAAGTTACTTCCCCTTCAGAATTGTTAGGTGAAAATACAAGGTAAACTCACCAATGGGAGTAAATATCGATATTGAAATACCCCAGCCAAATCACCACTAAAAAATCGCCCCCTGTCCATCAAACTTAAACATTGAATCAGAAACTCGAAAACAAAATGAAGCGAACTTTATTTTTATTAGAAAGATGGATTTACCTCGTTATTATTTTAGTAAGAAAGAATTACTATTTCATTATCTTTTTTAGTAAAATAAAATAAAATTATTAATCCTTTTATTTTTTCCATGCGTACTAAAAATGGAATAAATAAACAACGAAATAATAATAAAATTAAAATTAAAAAAAAACTCCAATTTTTTTCTTGGTCAAATAACACGACAAATAAGTAATAAACAAGAATTATGGGATCTCAGCCCAAAGGCCAAGGAATAAAAAGCCCCCAAAACTTTCAATCTTTTAATTATATGAGAATTTGCTAAGAATTTTATTCAACAATTTAAAGGTTTTTGAAGAGTTACTAAGTAACTATTAACAAACGATTAAAATTGCTTTGTTTACAAAAAAAAAAAAAAAAAAAAAAAACGAAATACGTAAAGCTTTTAAACTGTCGAATAAAAAGTCATGGCTTTAAAATTCTTAGCAAATTCTCATTTAATTCCCCTGAGGATAGCATCTAAACTCGAGAAATACACGATCTAAAATATGTAAACATTCATTGAAAACTAACCAACATAAAGCAGAAAGCCTTGACCTTCTCGATGTAAAAGACGGAACGGCATGATCTGAACTGCAAAATAAAACGAAAGATTCTTAATTGTTTGTGTATGTTATTGTTTTCCGATTACACAATAGTGTTTGTAAAATAAATATTTTTCATAGCTGTTTCTCAAAGTGTGACTTCAGTTTTCCTTATTACTTTAAATTTTCAATTTTTGCCCGTTTCGGTTTCCGTTTCAGTAACGCCATTTTGTCTTTCGTTTGGTTAGTTTTTAAGCAATGTTTACATATTTAAATCGTGTATTTCTCGAGTTTAGATACTTAAAATAACGAATTTTAACTAAAAAAAACTCTTCATGTGATAATATTTAACAAAAGAAAAAACAAAAAACTTTTTAATGGCCATAGAGAATTATTTTCTTGCAATCAACGTAATACTAGATTAAGTAACATTACCAAATACAGGATAGATAAAGGAAGCCATTCCCCCTTTCATGTTAAAAGGGCTGTCCTACGTAAATAATAACGTCATTATTTAAGGAAAAAATTAAAAAAAAAAAGAAACACTTTTAACTTGGAGAGAAGCAACCGGAAGTGAAGTAAAAATAGTAATTGTTAAGATAACATTTTTAAAAATAATTATTATTTTCCTTCGATTTATTTATAAAAACATATACTGAGATAAATACATGGTAATTTTAGAATTTCATCAAAGAAATCGCGGTAAATTTTTACTTGGTTTCCACCTTAACGTTTTCCTTTAAAATGACGTGTATGTTTTCAGGTATGCTAAAAACGAATATCACATTTTAAATGTCCATTAATAAGTAGTTTCCTGGATATTAAGCAGTGTCATTTTTTGTTATAAACGATGGCCATTGTTGTATATGCAAGTGTGCGCATATTTTTAGAGCACAAATATTTTTAGAGCACGTGTATCAAAAATATACGCGCTTGCACATTCAACAATGGCAACCACTTAAAACATAGGGAATTACATTGATTAATATCCGGAAAACTATTCATTTGCGAAAAATTTAAATTCGATATTCGTTTTCAGCATACTTAAAAACCTTTTAAAATTGTCACTTTAATTTTAAGAAAATGGTAAGGTGGAAACCGAGTAAAAGTTTACCGAAATCGCTCTTTCGAAATGGCTAATTTCTTTACTTCTTTTCTTCTTTAATTTTCTGTGAACCTGTATTTCCGGTCACCATCTTTGATTTAGACTTCAACTCATAAACAAAGTAACTTCAAAAAATCGTTTCTTCCTTGAAAGCAGATAAATCATTGGAAAACAGATCTTAAAGCAAAAAGTGAGTATTACTTGCATTTTATTATTTTAAGGAAGTTCTTTTTTTTTACTACAGAGGCGCGAATGAAGCATTATGGTTCCTTTTCTTTTAGATATAGATGTCCAAAATGAGTAAGCGTTCCAATTGTACGTGTAAACAAAGAACTCAACACTTGATTTTTAAAGCATCACAAAAAATAAAGAAAATTAATGGACTTTTCAATACTTAGACAAAAATATTTTATTTTTATAAAGGAAGCATTAGTAAAGATAAAACTTCCGTTTGGCTTTTTTTTAATTTAGTTTCGGTGCTTATTTAGAATCACGCTTATTCCAAACAAAAAAAAGAAAAGACCAGAAAAATTGACATTGCGGCATATTTCTCTAGGCATTTCATTGTTGCATTACTTCACTTGTTTTCTAAACGGTGATAGCTGATTTAGTGTCCCCAACGAAACATTTTCCAACAGATACTTTAACTGAACGAATTTATCACATTTTAGAAAATTATTTGTAGGTACGGGCAAAAATGTCAGACTAAAGATATGGGCATAGTTTTGAAAGCTGGTTTATCATAATTTTTTTTTTGTAGGTTTCCGAGTACTTTTTGATTGTATTCAAAAGATTAAACCCTAAAGTTAATTTCCAAAATGAAACACGTGGAAAAAAAAAATAGTTGTAATGAAAAATCTTTCCACGGCAACTTGCCAAGCTAACAAATTTTTGAAGTTAAATAAATACATTGTAAAAATCCTTTGAAAGATAAATATTAGTTTTCTGGTTCTATTTTAAAGATAATTAGTAAAGTCCTAAGATATTGAATTAAAAAAACAAAAAAAAAACACCTTCTTTGTACAAAAATAGCTTAATAAGCCCCCCCCCCCCAAAGCGATAGGTTCTTGCTTTGTTCAACCAAAACAAAATGATGTCATGGTCACATCGATTTTACGGAAGCTCAAAATGTCAGAAAGTCAAAAGGCTGTCTGAAATGATGTCAGCTAGTTAAAAGATGGTAGGGGGTGCTGGTCTTCTTTTTTTCTGATAATTCCCACATTGGTTTGCTCTTTAAATTTCAACAGAAACTTTATTAAATTAAGATGATGCGCCATCTTTAGCTATCTGCTCGATAGAGTGAGTAACACCCGTAACAGGTAACAGTTCATGGATTTCTTTGGTGGTTGCAGGATATTGTTCTCCATGTTGTTCGGAGAATAATTGCAGCTGGTCAAAGGTTTTGAAGTGATGCCTTCCAGGATGAATTAAAGTAGTCGTCTCTGGAGTTCATGGTGAATTGCCTCTGGACTGCAGACAATGGGGAGTCAAACTGTAGACTTTTATAATCATCTCGGAGAGACATTAATAATAAGAAGAAAATCGTGCCTGAAGAAGCAGCATAAGTGCCAATGATGATATATTTTGCCCAACATCGAGCATAAGTGTTTTCAAATTTCGCTTCACATCAGGGCTATTATGTTTAAGAGAGACAAAAGGACTCGAGGCTCCATGCCTCAAAAATAAGGAGAATGAGTTTCACGTCTTCCTCGACGACCATTTTTTTCTGAAACTGAAAAAAGGCACTGATTAACTATAAATAACAAGGACCCCTCTGATTAATCCAAACAAAACTGTGGGCAGTCAAACCAACCAATGAGGTGCCTGCTTATTTCTGCAGAATTTCTAACATTTTTCCCCAGCCATGCATCTATACATTCTTATCGTGAACATTTGTATAATTTTTACCATTTTTTAATTTAATTTGTTATGTTTCTGTTTTTAAAGTAAAAAGTTTTTTTTTTCAAGATTGTATAAAAATTATGTTATGCCGAAAGTTTCACATTCATTCAAGCAAGGAAAATATTAGAATCATTTCTGAAACTGAAAAAAGACATTAACTATTAATAACAAGAACTCCTCTCATTAGATATTATTATTAGAATCATACATATAAAATTCATGCAAAATCTGTAGTCTAAAATAAAGTAGAAATATTTTTAGCAATTATAATTTTTTTTTTTTCGTAAAATTGTTAAATAAACAATGCTTAATTCAATGATAATATAAGTAGTTCGATAAATTAACTTTTTTCTAGTTATATCGAATTCATTAATGCAAATTTAGGGGCTTTTTCATAAGCTTCATCTAAAGATATTTTTTAATTGTTTTAATTTACGTTGCTTTATTTTCATAAAAAATACAAAAATAAATTCATGCTACTATGGAAAACCATAAATTTAGTAAATGTATTTTTTTAGTAAATGTATTTTTTGTTTAAACAAAACAATACATTTCAACTAAGATTTAAATAAATATAATGCGTTCTTTACATTTCATGATCATTATTTAATAAATACATAAAATTTCATTTAAATTGGTTAATTTCCTGATTTCTGATGAATTTTTTAGTAAAGCAAGGGGTCCAAATATTTATACATTTTGGGAATCGGTATTCATTTTGCATGTACCTAATTTTTAGTATTATTATTAGGTATGGCACTAATTTTCGACAGCCATAACAAAAATGAAATTAATTCATCGTAATTTTTTACTCTCTATTGAAGAGAAAGGATCAGGATTTAAATCGTATAACAAAATTATTTTACACTGAATAAAATGGAAGAAATTTGATTTGAACATCACAAACTAACCAAACCTTATAAACAAAACACAGGGCTTTTAAAACATTAAAAATATAAGAAAAAAAACTTAGTACAAATATATATATTATATCTTTTTAAAGTTTTTGTTTAATCATTATTTAAGTGAAATGTAACATTAAAAGTCTTATCTTTGGCTTGAAATATTATGAAAAAAAACATATACAGAGAATATCCAGAAAAAAAATCATATTTTAAGCAGACAACACATAAAACAATTAACTTCCGCGTTGATACAAAACCTGTTAATTGACAGTTTCCTTTAATATTATTTTTAAATATCGCAATTTTAGCCCAGAAAAGTAATATTTAAATTATTTTTAATGAAAATTATTAAATTCCTCTTTTTTCTAGGAAATATCCATTTTTAATTCCTAAAACTATCCTTTTTTTTTAAATCTTAAGTAAATCCTTAAACATATTATTTATCAGACTACTGTGCTCATCTTGAGTGTGATTTTCACAACGTTTCCGTTGATGTAACCTCCAACATTCTTCAGGTGTATCTTGTCGAACTCAGGAATGTTTCTATCTAACTCAGGAATTTGGATAGAATTTTGAGCGAAACCTTTTATTTACTTCATATAGATAGAGTATCAAGAAAAAAAAATCATATTTTAAGCAGACTAATATGTACCTGCTATAACACTTAGCATGAATAAAAACACACAAGACTGAATTAACATTGTTACAAAACAAGTTGAGTGTTAAGATTGCACAAAAATGGCCGTTCTCACACTCCGTTTATTTACACTCAGAAAACAGCTATGCTATCTGGTTATAAAGAGCCATAATTAGTCCCATTAGAATTAGTGGTTTAAGGAAAGTAACACTACCCAATATATTATTACATTCATTCAATCTTACTTGGAATCATAAACAATCATTCAATTTTATGGGTGGTATCAGATTACATACTAACCTGTGAGTGGGTGATGATACTGCTTTTTCCACCACTGCTGGAGTCCCTGCAGCTTCATCCATATATCTGCTCTTGGGTACTAAACTTTCCTCAGAAACTTCAGGTGTGCTGGAATTCTCAAGATTCTTTGCAGCATTATCTGTCGGTATCTCATGCGTCAATTCCTCTGCTGCCACTGATGGGAGTTTCACTAGCTAGTCCGCATGTCTCCTTACTATCCTTTCATCGGTCTCCACTTAAAAATTCACTGGTTCCATCTATCTGGTAATGGTACCTTCAATCTATCATTGAGCCGATCCATAATTCCGCAAAAGTACATGATTGGCTACTCTAAATTCATGAAATGGTACCATTGCTTTGCTCCCTCTTTCCATTTTATTTTTCATTGTTCAGAGCTTTGTAAATATCCGGCTTTACCAAATGAAATGGCGTTTGAACATCAGCTCAGCTAGAGAAACTCCAGTTAATGAGTTGGGAGTTATAAATGGTGAATAAAAATCTGTTCACCTTGGTTTTGAGTATTGCTTTGTGGTCTGTTTCTATCCTTTTAAGCACTTTTTTGAATGTGTGTACACCTGAGGACGGGTAAGGAGCTGTGAAAATGTGCTGAATTCCATTGGTATTTATGAATGCTTTGATATCTTGACTCGTAAAGCAGGGACCATTATCGCTCACGATCAATACCAGTAGTGTTATGAAGATCCCTCTCATTTTCTTAATTTTAACCATCGCAGATGTTTTCATCATGCATATTTCTGCCCACTATCAAAACTACTATCAAAAGCATGTGTCCCAAAAATGGACCCGTATAATATATGTGGATTCTTTCCCATTGGGGAACTTGAATATTCCTATCCATAAATGGGAGCCTTGCTAGGGTTACTTTGATTAAGCATGCAAGTTCCACAAGCTTTTTTAGTTTTCTCAATATCAGCATCTAGATTTGGCCACCACACCACTGTGAGCAAGGGCCTTCATCCATACAGTCCCTATGTGTGTCTTATTACTGAGCATGAGGCCCCTGTGTCCATTTCCATTACCACCTTTACTTAGTAGTTCCACTAGTATAGCAACTGTGTTCAAATCTAGTTTTTCATATTTATTTCCATTTCTTCTGTGCAGCAATTCTTCTCCACATTGTTATCACCATTCTTTCCTTCCCCATGTATTGTTGAACCAGACAGCCTGCTCTCTTTTTGTCTACATTTCCAACAAGTATGTGTGATCTACCTACATTTAAAACATTCCTTGTTTTTAAACTGGCACTTTTCTGCCAGGTGGGCAGTGCTTTCATGACGATAACATTTTGTTTTCAATAGTAATCTGTGGAAAGACATTTCATTTTCACTCATCAATGCTCCTAGCATTAACTTGGAATATTTCCTTGCAGATTCCATGGACACTGCTATTTTAATAGCCTTGTCTAATGTCAGCAACTTTTTGCCAAGCAAGCACTCCTGAATCTTCTCATCCTAAACAAATGCATATGTGTTTATTTACTTTTTCTTTGATGTTGAAATTCTCTGACATTTTTCACAGTGCAGCCACATATTCACTGATGGACTCAGCTTCTTGTTTGTCCCTCATGTTGAACAAAAAATGTTCATGTATCTTGTTGGGGGCCGGATTGATGTGTCTCTTCCTTAGAGTACACAGTTCTTCAAACGTTTTCTGCTTACGCTTGTTTTCAGTTAAACCTCTAAAGATAGTATAATGTTTGGCACCAATAACTGATCAAGAATTGCATGTTTCTTACATTCACTCAGTGCATCATTGACGGTACCGGGCAGTATGAAACGTCAGCATAGTATCCAATATAAAGCGGCTGGAGATAAACCCAAAAATCAGAGTCAAATGTAGATTCCATTAGCAAAGCTTCTTTCTTAGAACTGCACACCAGTGGAACTCTCTGCCGCTTGCCTGTTTCCCACCTGTCTACAACTTGGACGTCTTCAAGTCCAACATAAACAAACTCCTGACAAACCGTCCCCTTAAGTAAGACACTCTATCAAAACCCTCAATACTAATGATTACTACAATAATACACTCAGTACATCATTGACAGCAAAAAATAACTTTTCCCTTTCAATATAATGCAGCCATTCCTCTTCTGCACTGCGTAATTCTTCAATTGTGCCTAGCAATGCCATTTTCTTTATTCTTTGCTGACACGGCACTTTCCTGTGATTCCTTTTATCTTTTGTTTAAATTGGTTTCACACTGTTCCTCCACATTATCTGTGCTTCGTCGCCAATTAATGTGTTCTTACTAGAACCCACAGCATGAATAAAACACATGAAGCCAAATTCTTCTGGTTATATCATAGAGCATTTAGATCGCCTCTTAAATGGCTGCGCCTAGCCCATTTATTTACAATAATAAAACACCGGAAAAAACTGGCTAGGCCTTCTGGTTGTAAAGGACTATAATTAGTCACATTAGAATTAGTGGTGTAAGGGGAGTAACTCTGATGCAGCAATTTTTACTCTGGTCCGTTGGGTTGTGGGTTTTCACCATTTTTTTTCATCGTTTTTTTTTGTTTTTTATTGGTTTCGTATTATTACTCCACATTATTCATACTTCGTCACCAACTAATGTATACTTGTTGTAACACACAGGACTGAATTAACATGGTAACAAAACAAGGAGTGGGTAGATCACAGCAAAATGGCTGTTCCCACACTCTGTTTATTTACACTCAATACACCAGAAAACAGCCATGATCTTTGGTTTTAAAGGGACATAATTAGTCGCATTAGAATAGGTGGTGTAAGGGAAGTAATTCTGGCCAGTATATTACACAGACGACACCTAAAACAACTTCTGCTTTGATATAGAACCTGTTAACTCTACAGAATTTGCTTTAATATTATTTTTCAATATCGTAATTTTTAGTCGAAAAATGTAATATCAGTATTTAATTCATAAAAAAAAGCTTTTTTTTAATCTTAACTAAATCTTTTCATTTACTTTATTGGAAATTAATTTTCTATACAAAATTTTTGTATGGACATAAACTAAGTGTCACATTTTTATTTGATATTAACAGATTGTAAAACAAAGAAATCATAATTGCTTCAATTACTTCGTTTAGAAATTATATTTTTGTTATGACAAAAGAAACGAGTAATGCTACGATTTTTATCAATGATGTGTGAACATATTACTGTGTCATTGGCCTTCTGTAGAAAAAATTATTAGCGTTTGATTTCTAAAAATATTTTATAATTATTCATTATTCAAAAGTGACATTGATTAATTTTTTTTTTTAATTATAAATAGTAAGATTGTTTGAGATTTCACGCATGAAAAGTTGATGTAGGTTTGAAAGTTTTAGTTATAATATACATTTAAAGTTACAAAAATCCTTATCATACACATTTTAAGGCCAGAGGAATAGTTGGCCGAAACGTTGTGAAACAAAAATAATGAAGTCTGCAAATCTCTATATAAATAAAATGAACTCATTTTTTCCCGTCTGATTTTGACATTAATAGGATTAAAAATCAAGATATTTCATGCAAATATAATATGCACAAACGGCAGAACAATATCTGAGGTGTGTTATAGGCTTATTATTTCTCAAATTCCTCGATAATCTTAGATTTCTATACTTTTTCTGCTGAGAAGTCACGGCCAAAATCGGTTAAGATCAATGGAAGTGGTAAAATATTTTCTCTCTAATAAATTCCTCCTCCCCCTGCCACCACTTAACACCGTTTGGGGATCGTTCACAAGGAACAGTTGAGAAGAGAACACCGGTTTGGCTTCGTAGTTCTTTCATGTGAAGTTATTTAAAATCACTAAACTAAGCTGCAGTGCTCTGTGGCATAGTGGTTAGCGTGCTGGACAATTCACATTATATTTTCACGTTCACGCCGACCTACCGTAGTCGTTTTTTTTTTTTTTTTTCCTAAACAACTGGAATGGACTTTTCTTGGTGGCCGAACTGTTAACGTTGCAGATGTTTTTTTTTTTGTTTTTTTTTCACACTTTATTTTCCTACTTTTACTCATGACTCCGGGTTTGATCCTTCCTACTTACCTACCATAACATTTTTTAAAACTCCCCCCCCCCGTCCCGGAAACAAACACTCGGGCAACGCTGGGTACCCCCGCTAGTAAATAAATAATTCGATCCTGAAAACAATAAAAAAAAAAAAGCTGTTCCCTCATTTCCAGATATCATCTTCAATGAATCATGAATGAATCAACTTTTTCAAAAGGAATGATTCAATAAATTGGACCCTCTATGATATTAAATGAAGCAGTGATGAATTTGTGATTTTTGTCTGCTGATATCCACATCTGATGCTTATCTGGATAAACTTTCACCTAACTAAACCCACAGCTTGAATTTCACTTCACAAGTTATTAGTAATATTCAACATCCAGAGAAAAGAATAGGTAATGAGTCAAGTTTCATTCAATTCTCAAATGATTTTAGATCAGCTACATCTGGTGTTACATGAAATTTCAAATTTACATATGTACCTGTACCACCTCCAGATATACAGATTATTTTTGACATTTCGACACATTCATTTTGCCTTCTTTTTTAACAACTCATTCCCAAGGTGTTTTTTTAATACATTTCCCTGTTTGACACACTGAAGAATATCGGCCATGGTGAAGTTTATTTAGGTTAGATATTATGTATGCCATCATTCTTTGGTTATGTTACTGTGTATGCTACAAAAAGTTATAGGTGAACTCTCAAATCATTCTGCTATGTTATGTTAAACCATAGCTGATCACTCAATAACTAACATAGTTCCTGACTTGCATTGAACATTTTGTGCTCTGTCTTAGTTACTCCCCTGAGCGTCATTTCATTGAAATCAGTAGTGCAAATATTCATATTTGGTTAGAAATTATCTTAAGAAATTTCTACAACTGGTATCACTGACTTTAATGAAAAATTCGAATCCCATCTCTTCTTTGAATACTGTAAGGGATTTAATGTCTCAGTTTCAAATTTATGCTTCATTTGCCCCCATCCTCCTAAATTCATAGGAGGGTAATTTCAAAAATAATTCCAAATATTTTTTTACCCCCAAAAATTGAAGAGCTATGAAGACAGGAGTAGTACTATTAAAATGGGTGACCTTCTGTGCGCCATATTTTTCTACATATTTACCACCAATTCCAGATACTCCTAGATTTTTTCACTGCCAGCTGATACCGACATTCAGCAAATGACTTCAGATCCACTACATTTGGGATTGCCTGATATTTCAAATTTACATACACTGTGTTATTGTTTTAATAAGTTACATCCACTATGAATACTTAGCTGGATATTTCACTTTGTAATATATTAGTAACATATTATGTTAGTAATATTTGTCATATATTCCTTTCATTCAATTCTCAGATGACTTGAAGATAACTACATCTGGTGTTTTCTGAAATTTCAAGTTTACAGTTATACCTATACCACCTTCAGATATGCAGATTATTTTTGACATGTAGTCCAATTCATTTTGCCTTCTTGTTTTAACAGCTATTTGTCAGTTTGGAACACCAAAGAATGTCTATCACAGTGAATTTTATTTAGTCTTAATATGAAGTATGACATCACTGTCTAAATATGTTACTGTGTATGCTGGTGAAAGTCATAGGTGAACAAGTATAGCCTTAACAACTCTGAAAATATTCAGCATTCCAAACATTCGAATGTGTACATCTAGCATCACTGACTCTAATGAAAAATTCCAATAATCTAAAGATAATTCAAAACGTTGTACAATTTAAACGAGCTACTCTTTGTGCTGTAGAATTTATATTTCTACACAGTAAGCATCATTCTCAATGCACTTTTGCCAGTGGTGAATGATGGCCATGCACATGTCGTTTCAAAAATAATGCCTAATATTATTAATTCGAAACGTTGAAAGATGGGAGTGGTACCATTAAAACGAGCGACCTTTTTTGTTCCAGAATTTTTCTACATAGTCACCACCATTCTCAATGTCAGCAATGAAAGAGAGTCTTGATGGATCAGTCTTTAAAGTCTGTACTTGCCGGTGTTGTTTTTGTTGGAGAAATGCTGCCAACATAATGCATCATAAAGAGATCCAAGCAAGTAGAAGTCTGACAGTGCCAGTTTGGAACTATATGGTGGGTGAGACACCATCCAGACAAACTTTGTCACACATTGTGTAGTCTTCAAACTTGTGCGTGACCTAGCATTGTCATGTCGTAATCAGAATATTTCCATTTTCTCAGGCATTACTTGTATAATCTGGGCCTTCACCTTTGTTAACGTTTCAACATAATGGTCAGCGTTGATAGTCAACCCAGGTTTTAAGACATTCAGTAGGATGATGCTCTTCCTGTTCCAGAAAACAGTGCACATGTAGAACTGTAACCTCCTTCACTCGTCACAATGCACTGAGTAACCGTCTGTCTTGTAACCTTACCTGTTTAGCATCTGAACAGCTCTCTACCCATACCTCCAAGCGACCTGCTTTATATTACATTCACCCACATGAATCTCACGAGATCACGAGACCGTTTCTGTTAAATATCACAGACACCATCTTACCGTTTCTTTTTCCTGTCCAACATGCATGACAGGCAGACACGTGGGTCCTTCAAAGCTAGGCTGTGTGTATATCCGTTTCTATTCCTCCCCCCTGATCTCATGATCACAGAGATGGCAGGGAGATGATGCTCTCTTCCGTTGGGTGCTTCTTCGAAAGGGGACTCTGCAGGTCTTTTGTTCACTTGCACTCTCATCTGCAGTCTAAGGGTCGAAGAACACTGCCACCCCCAAGATGCTACTAATATCAGATTTCTGCATGATGGGGATGAGAATGGTGCAAGCCAGAGCGATGGACCACTGACCTCAGACCCAGAGTTGCTGCTGTCATTCAGTGGTGGTTGCAACTGTGTCACCGGCCTCAGGTTCATAAGATGATGGGCATGCCGTCAACCATGATTGACTGCTGACTCACCACATTGGTCACTCGGCCCTGTTAACACACCAGTTCCCTCGCACAAGGTCGTCACGAGTCACCCTGGCCACAGTTTTCGTTAGCATGCTCAGGAGCGTGGCATCATGCACTTTATCATCCCATCCCAATAATACAGATGTGGCACGACGTTTTATGGCTGCTACTGCCACCACCACCCTGAGCCAACCACATACAGGAAAGTGGCCCACCAGCTTTCCGCAAACAAAAAAACACTCTGACGAGTGATGTTGAATGGAACTTTTGGAACATCACCACCTCTCCTGCAGTAGAGCCCCTCCTTGCTACCGCTCAAGTACTTTTGCCCTGTCTTGCAGATGCTCCGGTTCCTTGCATGTCAGTCTGAAGTTCTTCAAGTGCTCTTTGACTGACTGGGCAGACATGAGTCTCTTATTTACAAAGATATTGTCAATATAAGACGATGTTGCCTGGCACACAACCTCATCCTGTTGCCAGATTGCATACATAATTGCCGTCATAATGCCTGGTGCCACATTGAGACCGAACCCCAGCCTGGTCAGTCAAAGAGCATTTCGAGAACTTCAGACTGACATGCAAGGAGCTAACGAGGAAGGACAGGGGTTATACGCACCTGGGGATTCTCTCTGGGTGAAGCCGCTGGGAAGCGGGAACACTCAGACCCTTGTGCGCAAGGCATGTCGCAACACTTGGTATGAGGAGAGAATTCTGGTGCTAACCATGGGTGGTGGGTTGCTGGCCTCTTATGGGGTGAGCATTATCAGCACAAGCATCGGCGATGGGCTTGTGGTAGTTGTGCAAGCCCTGGTTGTAAATGGGGAGCTGCTTGGATACGACCTACTTGTAGGGATTGATTTTATTACATAGCTGGGTGGAATCACTGTGGACTGCACTGGCAAGATAGAGTTCTCCCGACATAAGAAATGTGTTTGCGCCACAATTACCCTGGAGGAACCTGACTTTCATGCGGGGTATGACAGGGAAACCAACGCATGCGCTGCATCTTGGAAGTGGACTGGCGATCAATCACCAATATCCTTACGGAACTGACTATCAGAGTACCCCCTCCAATGAGGCTCAGGGGGCAGTATGACAAAGAACTGCAGACTTAGATCCACAATGGTGGGCTACTTCCATACCCTGAGGGTGAGCTCGGGCCCCTCCAAGGATTGTCTTACAAGATAAACAGAAGGTCCAACCTGTCATAGACTACCGTGGACTTAATGAACATGTCAACCTGTACACAGCAGGGGTGGATGATTGTGCACTCAAATTAGGGGAGTGGCAGCAGCAAGGGGCGGATGTGGCAATTCTGGACCTGTGCAGGGCCTACCTGCAGATATGCCGAAATAGCTTGTAGGACTGTGACTTCCTTCACTCGTCCCAATGCACTGAGTAACCGTCTGTTTTGTAACGTCACCTGTTTAGCATCTGCACAGCCAAAGCTCTCTTCCCACACCTCCAAGTGACCTTTTTTATATTACATGAATCTTGCGAGGTCACATGAAACTGTTTCTGTTAAATATCACAAACGCCATCTTGCCTTTTCTTTTTCCTGTCCAACACGCATGACAGGTAGGTCGTGTGTATGTCTGTTTCTATTTTCCTCACAGCACACCACTTTGCCTGCACATATCTGCATCTTGAACACCTTCTGTACTGGGAACAATGAGTGATGCCATTCCCCTCTATAAACTTATACGATGGCCACTCTAAAAGAATCCTTACACTACCAGCTGATAGCAGCATTCTTATACAGACCAACATCTAAGATATGCCTACGTACTTATTATGCCCTTTATCATAATTGGTTGTCGTTCTGATATCAAGAAGGATCTACACCGTCACTTGTAACTAATAGATTTTTCTGTATTTTTAATAAGTGTAATCCTAAATATACAACACATTTTATGTTGATACTTGAAGGTATAAACATTCTAATTTCTTCACATATTTTCAAACAGCTTCCATTAAAGAAAAAAGAGTATATTATTCTATTAAACTTTTATTGTTTAAATAATTTAACTTTGTTCGTTTTATTAAAAAAAATTTGAAAAGATATTTTTCACTCAGTAGTGAGCTTTGGAAGATTGTCAGTGAAAGAAATGCAATCGGCAAAAGATAAGCGTTTCATTATTTTTAGTTGCCACTTTGAAAAATCACTCGCAAATGTAACTGTTTCACTTCCAATGTAGAGCCCTGACAATTTTTTTTAATTAAAAAGAAACCTCATGAAGAACAAGTTTGAGACATACATTTTTATATCTATATCGCTCAACTTCAGTGATGATACTATACATCATTATCAGTAATACTAATGTATCCGTTCTTGACTTATACATTTTTATACAACTTCACTAATCGTTTGTAATGTTTATATTATATTTAGATTTTGGAGTCAGTCTCGATTTTTTTATGCAAGCCTTCTCTTAGTCGACAGAAAGAATTTGTTAAATCATTGGGCATGCTCGCAGATATATTTTAACAGTTCCCCTCCATCTCAATTGTATATATATTTTACACAAATTTCCATTTGCTGTTTTTTTTACTTGTATATCACCAAGTGTTTGATCTTGCGTGACAATTTAATATTTTTTTGCATTTTTTGATATACCAAAGATTATATTCTGAAAGGTTTGTTGGCGAAAGGTCTTTTAGTGTATTATTTTTAAAACATTGTAAAGTTTTTGTATTGTTAAAAAGTTTATTAAATTGAAATGTTGGAATTTAAGTTTGAATTGACAAATACCGTTAAATGTATGTGCAAAAAAGTGTTTCTTCAGCTTGCAATGTTCTTGGCACATGCAAAAACAACAATACTTTTTCTTTTCGTGTTTCGATGTTCATAGAAAATCCGTGACATGCAAATAAACTGTACGTTCAAAAGACTTTGAGTCAACAAAAAGAATGTTCTTGCTAATGAAAGAAATACCAGCTTTTTATTTAACCACCTCTTAATTTGCATATGTCACCTTTTCTTTTCTATTGGTCGGATTTTGAGTCTGAGTGGCAGTGACTTTACAATATGCACACTCTTAAAAGCTTGTTTCCATGATCGTTATTACATAAATATTGTTTTATATATATATTTCTGTGGAAATATATTTTCTTATAATATATACCAATCCTTATTTAAGAAGCTCAATGTAATTACAGAGCAATATAGTGAATAAATGACAAGACTATATTCCAAAGTTCATGATATTGATCATCTTATAATTTATTCCTTTAATTCAATTGACATTTACAATTCTAAAGAATTGTAAATCTCAACTGAATTAAAGGAATAAATTATGATCCAAAAGCCTTTGCTGCACATACACAAAAACGCACATATTTTCGCTTTTATATAATAGATTATAAGTATCTCATCTGCATTCAAGTATATTCCTTAATATTTCAGCTGTTTTCATTATTTTAATCAGTTGTATCTTCTCTACCATTTCGCTAATTTCAATATCTCTTATTCATTTTTTCAAAGTTTTTTAAGATGTGACTCTAGTGCTCTTATTATTATTATTATTATTGGTTTTATCTTGATTTTCTTCATCCTCCATATTCCTTTCAGCTGTCTGCTCAGTTCCGTCTATTTGCCCCGCTTCTATGTCTCCATGATACTCATCCTGTAGTTTGCTGGAATGGCGAAGTCTATGAAATGGCAGAACTTTTCCTTCTTGTTAACTATTATAACATTTGGTCTCCTTGCTTGGATGAGTTTATCTGTTTGTACGTCCATGTGTCATAGGATTTGAGGATTTCTGTCTACTACTACCCATTAATCCAGTGTGATTTTATGCATACCAAATCCACGACACTATCAATGAATATATAGATATTATATATTAGATGTTTTAAATAAGTTCTTATGTCTAAAATTAAAGAAATTTATTTTTAATATACATCTGATTTATATTTATTATAAATAATTTATTTAATAAAATTTATTCTTTATTTTCAGAAGCAGTAAAGTATAGTTTTTTTTCTGATCTTAAAGGATATTAATACCTAGTAATTTGGTGTGATTTATCCATACAAAACAAACAGTTGAGTAACTAAATTAGTATTTTGTATTAATGGATATTTTATGTAATTATATATCAAATGTTGTTTATATTTATCATGTTTACATTTAATAAATGATTCATTTAATAAAATTTATTCTATATTTTCAGATACAGTAAAGTATAATTTGACACGTCAGCATTTTTAAATTAAAATGGAAAAAGGCATACAAACTAATACTGCCATGGAAAAGGACATGCAAACACACACTATAGAAATGCCTTATGTTTGTAAAGTATGTGGGTCAACCTTTTCAAGTAATTACCACATGAAAAAGCATATGCGCTCACATACTGGGATAAATCGTTATTCTTGTGAAATTTGTAATCTATCAGTTCCATATGCTTATCGTATAAAGAACCATATGCGTACACACACTGGAGAGAAACCTTTTGCTTGTGAAATATGTGGTTCAAGATTTTCAAACAGTTCAAATATGAAGAATCATATGCGAATTCACACTGGAGAGAGACCGTTTTCTTGTGACATATGTGGTTCAACATTTTCAAGGAGTTCCCTTATGAAAATGCATTTGCGAATACACACTGGTGAGAAACCCTATTCTTGTAAAGTGTGCGGGTCTAGATTTTCAAGTAATCCGAACCTGATAAGGCACAAACGTACACACACGGGAGAGAAACCTTTTTGCTGTGAAGTGTGTGGCTCGGCATTTTCAAGTAATGAAAATCTAACAAGACATGTGCGCACACACACTGGGGAAAAACCCTATTCTTGTGAAGTTTGTCATTCGGCATTTTCAAACAGGTGCGATATTAAATCCCACATGCGAACACACACAGGAGAGAAACCATATCTCTGTAACATGTGCAGCTCAACTTTTGCAAGTAATACACAGCTTAACAGACACGTGCGAACTCACACAGGTGAGAAGCCTTTTTCTTGTGAAGTATGTGGCACAGGATTTTCAAATGCAAAGACAAAACGCATTCACATGCAAACACACAATGAATAGAAACCTCATTTTTTTTCACGTCTCATGTTAAGAATAGCTTTCTAAATGATTTGTCTCGTTTTGTTTTCTTTTTTGTAAACTAACAATCGATTTGATTGAAAAATGGGCGATTTCGATGACAATAAAATATGGAAGGGTTAAACATTCGTTGATTCTCATTTAATTCTGGGTAACGTCGTCTCCCTGCTAGTTTAATATAATATAAAACAGATAAGAACATTAAGAAAAACGTGTTTTATTGGTCAACATTTTTAAATAATAAGATTACATGCGGACATATATTGGAAAGTATTAAATCTGTGATCCAAAACAAATTCCCATATAACTAAAAACCAGATGAATTAAGTATATTTCCAGAGTGAATGCCGAAATATCAAGCTAGTAATAACACCAGCGCGGATATCGACAAAATTGGCATGATATGAAAACTACAAAAATTCTAGCATAAACAGTATTTTTGATTTCTCATTTAAGCAGCTAACTGTTCACAATGCTCATAAGAGATAAGAAGTTTACACCTACTTGACTCAAATTAAGAGTAACCCTCATTCAAAAGAACAAAACAGATTTAATTTAAAAACAAATACTATACTGTCTTGGTTCTATCTACAAACTATTCACTAACTCCATAGATCTATAATCACCTCTTCTGACAACTACTTGAAAAAAACATGAAATGAATGTAGGAAATGCTTCGGCACCAAGAATCAGCTACGAATTAATAAGGCTATTCCAAATGGAAACGAATTAAACCAATTTCTAAAGGTTTTACATGATTTCTCCAAAGACATTTGCATAAAATTTGGAATAGAGAAATATGCTAAGTACACCATCATGGCTGAGAAACGTTAAACTCGATGTGGAGAACGATATCAGAAATCGAGACGAGCAGGCATTGCATACCTTGACATAAGAACAATTACACATTTGCTACATAGAAAAATCTGAGAAAATGCTCAAGAACACACGTCGAGTGAATTAGATATATCAATTTAAGTTCCTGATGATGACAGTCCTATAACTTATAAATGGTTCAATACTCAACTGAGAAGAAAAATATTCTCCACGGCTTTAATAACAAAATTATTGACATTTAAGAAGAATATTAATTCAATACTCAGCTGAAAAGAAAAATATTCTCCACGACTTTGATAACAAAATTATTGACATTTAAGAAGAATATTAATTCAATACTCAGCTGAAAAGAAAAATATTCTCCACGACTTTAATAACAAAATTATTTAAATTTAAGAAGAATATTAATTCAATACTCAGCTGAAAAGAAAAATATTCTCCACGGCTTTAATAACAAAATTATTTAAATTTAAGAAGAATATTAATTCAATACTCAGCTGAAAAGAAAAATATTCTCCACGACTTTAATAACAAAATTATTTAAATTTAAGAATATTAATTCAATACTCAACTGAGAAGAAAAATATTCTCCACGGCTTTAATAACAAAATTATTGACATTTAAGAAGAATATTAATTCAATACTCAGCTGAAAAGAAAAATATTCTCCACGACTTTGATAACAAAATTATTGACATTTAAGAAGAATATTAATTCAATACTCAGCTGAAAAGAAAAATATTCTCCACGACTTTAATAACAAAATTATTTAAATTTAAGAAGAATATTAATTCAATACTCAGCTGAAAAGAAAAATATTCTCCACGGCTTTAATAACAAAATTATTTAAATTTAAGAAGAATATTAATTCAATACTCAGCTGAAAAGAAAAATATTCTCCACGACTTTAATAACAAAATTATTTAAATTTAAGAATATTAATTCAATACTCAACTGAGAAGAAAAATATTCTCCACGGCTTTAATAACAAAATTATTGACATTTAAGAAGAATATTAATTCAATACTCAGCTGAAAAGAAAAATATTCTCCACGACTTTGATAACAAAATTATTGACATTTAAGAAGAATATTAATTCAATACTCAGCTGAAAAGAAAAATATTCTCCACGACTTTAATAACAAAATTATTTAAATTTAAGAAGAATATTAATTCAATACTCAGCTGAAAAGAAAAATATTCTCCACGGCTTTAATAACAAAATTATTTAAATTTAAGAAGAATATTAATTCAATACTCAGCTGAAAAGAAAAATATTCTCCACGACTTTAATAACAAAATTATTTAAATTAAAGAATATTAATTCAATACTCAACTGAGAAGAAAAATATTCTCCACGGCTTTAATAACAAAATTATTGACATTTAAGAAGAATATTAATTCAATACTCAGCTGAAAAGAAAAATATTCTCCACGACTTTGATAACAAAATTATTGACATTTAAGAAGAATATTAATTCAATACTCAGCTGAAAAGAAAAATATTCTCCACGACTTTAATAACAAAATTATTTAAATTTAAGAAGAATATTAATTCAATACTCAGCTGAAAAGAAAAATATTCTCCACGGCTTTAATAACAAAATTATTTAAATTTAAGAAGAATATTAATTCAATACTCAGCTGAAAAGAAAAATATTCTCCACGACTTTAATAACAAAATTATTTAAATTTAAGAATATTAATTCAATACTCAACTGAGAAGAAAAATATTCTCCACGGCTTTAATAACAAAATTATTGACATTTAAGAAGAATATTAATTCAATACTCAGCTGAAAAGAAAAATATTCTCCACGACTTTGATAACAAAATTATTGACATTTAAGAAGAATATTAATTCAATACTCAGCTGAAAAGAAAAATATTCTCCACGACTTTAATAACAAAATTATTTAAATTTAAGAAGAATATTAATTCAATACTCAGCTGAAAAGAAAAATATTCTCCACGGCTTTAATAACAAAATTATTTAAATTTAAGAAGAATATTAATTCAATACTCAGCTGAAAAGAAAAATATTCTCCACGACTTTAATAACAAAATTATTTAAATTTAAGAATATTAATTCAATACTCAACTGAGAAGAAAAATATTCTCCACGGCTTTAATAACAAAATTATTGACATTTAAGAAGAATATTAATTCAATACTCAGCTGAAAAGAAAAATATTCTCCACGACTTTGATAACAAAATTATTGACATTTAAGAAGAATATTAATTCAATACTCAGCTGAAAAGAAAAATATTCTCCACGACTTTAATAACAAAATTATTTAAATTTAAGAAGAATATTAATTCAATACTCAGCTGAAAAGAAAAATATTCTCCACGGCTTTAATAACAAAATTATTTAAATTTAAGAAGAATATTAATTCAATACTCAGCTGAAAAGAAAAATATTCTCCACGACTTTAATAACAAAATTATTTAAATTTAAGAATATTAATTCAATACTCAACTGAGAAGAAAAATATTCTCCACGGCTTTAATAACAAAATTATTGACATTTAAGAAGAATATTAATTCAATACTCAGCTGAAAAGAAAAATATTCTCCACGACTTTGATAACAAAATTATTGACATTTAAGAAGAATATTAATTCAATACTCAGCTGAAAAGAAAAATATTCTCCACGACTTTAATAACAAAATTATTTAAATTTAAGAAGAATATTAATTCAATACTCAGCTGAAAAGAAAAATATTCTCCACGGCTTTAATAACAAAATTATTTAAATTTAAGAAGAATATTAATTCAATACTCAGCTGAAAAGAAAAATATTCTCCACGGCTTTAATAACAAAATTATTTAAATTTAAGAAGAATATTAATTCAATACTCAGCTGAAAAGAAAAATATTCTCCACGACTTTGATAACAAAATTATTGACATTTAAGAAGAATATTAATTCAATACTCAGCTGAAAAGAAAAATATTCTCCACGACTTTAATAACAAAATTATTTAAATTTAAGAAGAATATTAATTCAATACTCAACTGAAAAGAAAAATATTCTCCACGGCTTTAATAACAAAATTATTTAAATTTAAGAAGAATATTAATTCAATACTCAACTGAAAAGAAAAATATTCTCCACGGCTTTAATAACTAAATTATTTAAATTTAAGAAGAATATTAATTCAATACTCAACTGAAAAGAAAAATATTCTCCACGGCTTTAATAACAAAATTATTGACATTTAAGAATATTAATTCAATACTCAACTGAAAAGAAAAATATTCTTCACGGCTTTAATAACAAAATTATTTAAATTTAAGAATATTAATTCAATACTCAACTGAGAAGAAAAATATTTTCCACGGCTTTAATAACAAAATTATTGACATTTAAGAATATTAATTCAATACTCAACTGAGAAGAAAAATATTCAAGTGTCAAATCATGCTTGACTAAAATTGAATGGACATAAGTTCCAAATCCTTCTTGAGAAGCTAACTTATCAAGAACTCAAAATTACAAGGGCACAACTCACTCGAGAAAGTTTCACTTGTTACTTTGATTCCTAAGTAAATTAGTTTCTTTAGAGATAATTTGAACTTGCTTTTCTACCAATTTTTCTACACCAAACATTTCCGGCTTTTTGATTGCCGATTCCTCCTTAACACTATTATACTTGGTTTAAATGGTATTTCTCATCCTGGGATAAAACTCTTTTTAAAGTATCAAGAATATAACTGTAACTTAATGTATTTTTCTTGGATCAAATATATTTTGACATTTTTAGAAATATTTAACACATAAATGTCATATAGTGCTCTTAAATACGCCAATTCGGTACACTTACTTGAGCGGTAAAAATCTTTTTATGAATTTGCATTTTGAACTTTCTGTGGTTATGCTTAGGTATAGTATAATAGCAAATAGACTTTAATTGACACCTTTCCTCACACAACATGTTTAAAATTGTCATGGTAAGATTCATGAAAAATTTAAGTAATACTAGGTTATTGATAATAATTCTAGCAGTGCCAAAGTGCCCAACTTGATATTTAAATGAATACGTATGCATAAACTCACAGATTAATGAGAGCAAAATAGGAGGGAGAAATAAAAATGGCCCCCAATATAAAAACTTTCCTTGCTCAGACCAGACTCTCCAACAGTGAGTTTTCTTTCGACAAGACAGCAGTCATCTTGGTTGGAAATTAAAAGGAGTTAATATTGGCTATAGTAACACTTGTTTGTTGTATATTTGATTTTTGACTACTTTTTCTGATTATAAAGTATTTATTCGATTGGAATAATTGTGTGTTTCTTGTAATTTTGTTTACATGTATTTGCATGAACGTTAAAAATGTATGCACACTTGTGCATACAAACATGGCCACCAGTGATAAAATAAGAGATTATATTGCATAATAAAGGTCTTAATATCTGGAAAATTACTTTCTGTAGAAAATTAAATCTGATATTAATCTTCATCATTTCTAAAAACCTATAGAAGTCGTCATTCTATAGGTATGTTTTTTGGTAGAAAGATAGTAAAACACTGCTAGAAATTAAATAAAATACGTATCAAGTTACTGATTACTGCAAATTATAACAACAGAAAAATAGAGGTGTTTGCCTTGTGCCCTCTCCAAACTGCCAACCAAATCTGTAGTCTCAAATGCCAATTTTTCTATAAAAATAAACTACTTGATAAATTGACATGAATGTTTAAGTGTACAATATGTGTTTCGTTACGATCACGTACATAAGATGTTGCAGCTAATTAGGAGGTGTGATGGTGCCAATCGACAGTACACCTACAAGGTAGACATAAAGGCAAAAAAGATAACGGTAATAGCAAAGAAGAATGACATAAACTAATATTTGTTTAAAGATGATGGATATCGTGTTTTAGTTACCAAGAAACAAAATGGCAAATTTGTAAGTAATGAAGATCTATATTCAGAATCATTCCAAGTGAGACAGGATCAATCATTGGAAACTGGTAGTTGAACGTCAGTGGGTACTGGAACAGGAAACTGGGCGTCAAAGTGCACTGATATAGATAGTTGGGCGTTAGCAGGCTCTGAAGCGAGTTATAACTGTAACCGGCCGTGGGTAAAAAAGGACAGGGCTTGAGGCTTTCATATTGATGTGATAAGGAATTTTATTTCGCAATTAACATCCTTAATTCACCGTGAAAACTGTAACAAAAGAGAGCAGAAACAAACAGGAGAATCAGACAACGATCGAAGAAGGGAAGTAACGATGTTTGAACAATACACAAGGAAAATTAAAAGAGAAATCGATTAAATTCTTACATCGTTCATTGATAATTATAAAGAGAGTATTTACCCTAGTTCACCTGCCTGGCCGTGTACAATTTAAACTTTGCGGTCTTCGCTCAGTCGTGTCGGCCATTAAGGCTTGCACCTTCTCCTCCCAGACCGATCCCACAGAAAGCAGGTTGGTCACGTGGCTGTTTAATTTAAAACACGACTTGTTCAACTCATTTCTAACCTATGTTTCAACTAAGAAGCAAAAACAAAATAATAAGTGATATTTTTTCAAGGAAGGGACCCCCCCTTTTTATTCTTTGAATTACCGTTCACATTTTATTTTTTGAATGTGGCTCGCCCCTGAGCAGTAGCTGCCGGCAGTTACACTCCCCCCAAATCACCATTGTGATTTCTCAATAATGTCTTAGATAACAGTGGCGATTTCCACAGTGCTGCCATCACTCTCACGGAATTCTCTAGCTGTTTTCCACAAGGGTGACCAACTTTTGTATGGGCCAATCGAACGTTCTTCTTGTTTCTGTGTTCTTCACTCTCCCATCTGGAGTTTGACTCTTTGTACTATGCCATCGTCATCACGGTATGCTTCGAGGACTCTAGCTAGTCGCCATTCATTCTGAGGGACTTCTTCTTTGACAACCACCACATCACCAGCTTGCATATTTTGCTTGGAGTGTGCCACCGCTGCTGGAGAGTGATGTTGGCAAGATATTCCTTCCTCCACCAACTCCAGAACTGTTCAACCAAGTATTTCATCCGTCGCCAACGCTTTCTAGTATACAGATCTTCCTTGATAAATTCACCAGGTGGGGGCAAGGGAATGGAGGACTTCATAGTGAGCATATAGTTGGGTGTCAATGGCTCCATACTGGTGGGATCATTGATATCGCTTACAATGAGAGGACGACTATTCACGATAGCCATGGCCTCGTAAAGGAAAGTCCTCAAGGAAGAATCATCCATCCTTCCACCACTGTGTCTGAGAACCAAGTCTAGAACGTTTCTTACTGTCCTGATTTGTCGTTCCCATATGCCTCCGGCATGGCTTGAGCTTGGTACATTCATAACGAATTCGCACTCTCTGTCTGTTAGGTATGTAGTTATTCTTTCTTTATTCATCTCCTCTAGTGCCTTTCCTAATTCATTCTTCGCCCCAACAAAATTTGATCCCCGGTCTGACCGAATGTGTCTCACTGTTCCTCGGATGGCAATAAAACATCGAAGGGCATTGATGAAGGCATTCTTGTCATATCATCCAGCATCTCTACGTGAACTGCTCTGGAACACAAACACGTCAGGAGGAGACCATACCGTTTATGTTCCTTGCGACTTTGCTTGCTATAAAATGGGCCAAAACAGTCCATGCCACAGTAAGTGAATGGTGGCGAGGGAGTGACGCGATCTGCTGGGAGCTCTGCCATCTGTTGTTCCTTGGTTGGTCTTCGGGTTCTTCTGCATAGGACACACTGCTTATGTACTGTGCAACTACTCTATTACCACCAATTATCCAGTACCCATTGGCTCTGAGCTCGTTCAGTGTCTGTCCACGGCCTTGGTGTTTTAGCTTTTCATGATAGTGTGCGAGAATAAGGCGGGTAACAATGCTCTTCTTTGGGAGAATCATTGGATGTCTGAAATCCATAGGTCCAGGTGATCTCAGTCTTCCTCCCACTCTTACTATAACATCCTGTACGATGGGATTGAGTTGGTACAGATTGTGATTGCAAGGTAGACTTCTAGATCTCTGGCTGAGCAGGCTCAGTTCATTCGTAAAGGCGTCCTGTTGTGTAAGTCTGATCAAGGTGAGTGCGGCCTTCCTTCTTTCTTCCGCACTTAGGGGGTCAATGGACTTTGATCTTCCAGCCAATTATTGAATCCGAGCGATTGCCTTCACTGCTGTGGTCCACTTAGAAAAAGCCTTGAATCATTCCACGATGTCGATCCGTCCAGTGGAGTCAGCTTTGAACACACTGATGGACTTGACCTCAGCATCTCCTACTAACAGTTCCACAGTCTCCTGTCTGGTGACTATCTCTCTCTTCCATAAGAACTTGGGTTCCGTGAACCAGTTTGATTTCATGAGTTCCATCACACTGAGGCCTCTGGATGTATGGTTCGCAGGGTTCTCTGAGGTATCGATATAGTGCCATTGCCTCACGGATTCTCTGGACACGGTTGGCCACAAAGACATGAAATCTTTGAGCGTCATTTTTGATATAGCCAAGAACAACGCGAGAATCTGTCCAGAAGTATTCTCCGTCGATCTTTAGTTCTAGTTCTTCCTTCAGCATACCACTGATTGTAATGGAAACTGTGGCTGCGGTTAGTTCCAGTCTTGGCATCGTAACTATTTTCGTGGGTGCGACTCTAGCTTTACTTATTATCAAGGTGCAGTATACCTGACCCTTGCCTATAAATCTAATGTAAGAGCACTGACCATATCCTTGACTGCTGGCATCTGAGAAGTGATGTAGTTCAGCTCTCTGTATCCTTCCAAAGTTGGTTGGTGTAAAGGACCTTGGGATCTGGATTTTCTCAAGATTTGCCAAGTCGTCCACCCAGCTGTCCCACCTTGGCTTCAATTCATTTGGTAGAGGTTCATCCCAACATACCTCTTTGGCACATCTCTTGTAACACCTTTTTACCTTGTAAAACAAATGGGACCAGGAAGCCCAGTGGATCATATATGGAGGCCACTGTAGACAAGACACCACGCCTAGTTGCTGGTTTATTGTTGGGTGATACCTTGAAACAGAGAATATCTCTTTCCACGTTCCACCTTGCCTCCTAAGGCCCCCTGTACTGAAAGATCATCGTGGTCAAAGTCCACATTCTTTACTCCAGCAGTGTGGTCTTTTGCATCAATAGGTTCCAGCACTCGTCTATCATTTGAGATGAATTTATGAAGACACAACCTTCCTTTGGCACACAAGGCCTGAGCTTCCTTCACCAACGGATTCCAAGCTAATAAGACCATCGTCCACGTAAAAGCTCCTTCTAATAAAGCTGGATGCAGCTGGGTATTGTCTCTCATTTTTGTCAGCAAGGTACTTCATACCATAATTGGCGCACCCTGGCGACGACGATGCTCCAAAGAGGTGGACCTTCATTCGGTATTCTGTTGGTTGTGAGTCAGTTTTTCCATTCTCCCACCATAAGAATCGCAGGTAATCTCTATCATTCTCATCGACATGAAATCTGTAGAACATTCTTTCAACGTCGCACATAACAGCAATGTGATGCTTACGGAACCTGAGGAGAACTCCAGTTAAACCGTTTGTAAGCTCAGGCCCCGTCAGCAGGTGGTTGTTCAAAGCAGTTTCTTCAAACGTCACTGACGCATCGAAAACAACCCTGATTTTATCAGTTTTTTTCTGATGATAAACACCTTGATGTGGTATGTACCACACAGCTCCTGGGTTTTGTTGCTTACTCATGATCCTTTCAGTATCACCATCCTTAAGGTCATTCTTCATGAATTCGATATAGTCCTCCTTGAATTTGGGGTCCTTGTCTAACTTCTTCTTGAGGTGTTTCAAACGAAACAAACTTCTTCTTGAGGTGTTTCAAACGAAACAAACTTCTTCTTGAGGTGTTTCAAACGAAACAAGGCAAGCTTCCTATTGTCTGGCAGGTAAGGTCGTTTCCTGAAGGGGACAGGCATCTCTAATAATTACAATAATTGAGTTACCTTGTTATTATGTCACGCACGTCTAGGAATGTCAGAAGTCGCCATTAAAAAAGAGTGATTAATTAGACCTGCTATCTTTCGAAGCTTACAACAACACGAATAATGTAATTTAAACCCTAATTCATTTTTTTCAAAAAAAAGGAGCAAAGAACAAATTTTAAAATAATATAAAAGGTTTAATCGAAAAATATACAATATTTTTTTTAAATTGGTTTTCTTTAAAAAAAAATTTCACGAATCTCAACGAATCTTAACTTAATCTAAATATGATAAATATATAAATTTAAAAAAATCACTTTCCTATATAAAATACTAATCAATGAGTGCTTTCATTCTTCATATCTAAGAATTTGTCCATATTGATATTTTATATTCCATGTACTTTTTAAATAAAATAATTTTTAAAGCAATCATTCGAAAAAATCACGACTTTATAAGCGCTTATCCAATGTTAGCAAAGCGGTGTTTCCTGTCTTTCTTCCAGTTGTGAAATATGAATACCTAAAAGGGCCATAATCAATTATTTCAAAAACGTAAAAAAAAAACACATATGCGTGAACCGTCGTGCCTTGTGCATGAAAATATGGGTCACCGTACTTGAAAAATGATCATATTTCACTCATCAGTTTTTGCCGTTTAAACACAATCTACCCGACCAAATTTTCATTTTTTTTCTAATTCTCTTAAAGAAATGCGTGAGTTTTTGATTTAATATATTTTATTCCTTCTTTATGCAGTGATTTTTTTTTAATCTAAAAAAAAAATTGAATGAAATAGAAAAAATTGTTGTAGGTGCCCAATTTTTTCAGAACAATATTGTAAAAATGTGAGGTTTCACTTAAAAAAATCAACGTGATTAAAAAACGGTTTTAAACTTTTGACTTTATATGTAAATTTGCACAAAACTATTCTTTTTTTTGTTTAAAAGTAGATTATTTCATTTATTGACTTTTATCTTCAATTTGTGATATATAAATCTGAGGTGAGAAAATTAATCATTTTCCTTTTAATAGACATTTCAAAATGGAGGAGGGTGAATTAAAAAAAAAGGTTTGTCTAGAATATTATATTCGATTTATTGGACAGAGCATAGCATTTAACATTAAACCTGCAAATATTGTAAAAACTGAAAAAATTTTGATGTATTTTTAAATTGAAAACATTGAAAAAATTTAACTCGTAAAATTCAATTGATTTCATTACGTAGAAAAAATGGCTGCATGAGCGCGTGCAGGCACTTTGTAAACACTGTTTTTTTTATTTAATAAAAAGTAATATTTCTATTATTTTTCAAAAAACTTTAATAGTTTATTTTGGAAGTATATTCCATAAAGAAATTAAAGAAATCACTTTAAAAAGAGAAATTACGAGTTTTGTATATTTTATTCGCTGTTTTGTGTTAAGGGTATCAGAAATTCTCTAAAAATTCTGACACACCTAACGCACGTCATACGCCTTCCTAAAGAAATATTGCAAAGGTTTTTCGATAAAGATCGAACACTCGTGTTGTAGGGGGGATTTGTCGACATTCACCGATGTCTGGTATCACAGATATCACAGATACCAGACATCGGTGAATGTCGACAAATCCCCCCTAACAAAAATAAACCGCTAACAAAAATGTCGACAAATCCCCCCTAACAAAAATAAACCCCTAACAAAAATGTCGACAAATCCCCCCAACAAAAATAAACCCCTAACAAAAATGTCGACAAATCCCCCCTTACAAAAATAAACCCCTAACAAAAATGTCGACAAATCCCCCTAACAAAAATAAACCCCTAACAAAAATGTCGACAAATCCCCCCTAACAAAAATAAACGGTACACCACTCACTCCCTGATTTTCCTCTGCGAACAGACGCCACACTTGACGACTTGAAAATCACCCCTTCTCAGGTACATGCTATTATAAAAAACCTAGACACCTCTAAAGCATGTGGACCAGATCTCATCCCGGCTGTGCTATTAAAGAAATGCTCTGCCGAGGTTGCTCCAGTTCTGTCCAAACTTTACAATAAATGCCTTAACGAATCTTGTTTTCCCGACTGCTGGAAAACCGCCTCTGTGGTACCAGTCTTCAAGAATTCTGGTGAAAGAACTGACCCACTAAATTATCGCCCCATTAGCCTCCTCCCGCTTTTCGCCAAAATATTTGAGTCCTTAGTTAATAAAGCCCTAGTCCAGCACCTAACAGCTGCTAAACTCTTGACTGACAAACAATATGGATTCAGGCAAGCCCGTTCAACAGCAGATATCTTAACTGTAGTTTCTGAACGTATATACCGTTCATTGGATAAAACAGGGGAGGGTAGAGCGGTGGCCCTTGATATATCTAAGGCTTTTGACAGGGTATGGCACGATGGTCTTCTAAGGAAAATTAGATCATATGGAATCACTGGAAGAATTCATAACGTAATTAAATCCTTCTTAAGTAATAGAAAAATCAAAGTTGTCCTCGACGGACGTACATCCAAACAATATGACATAAATGCGGGAGTGCCTCAGGGGTCTATCCTTGGACCTCTATTGTTCCTGATATTTATAAACGACCTCCCTGATAATATTGTTTCGGAGATGGGTATATTTGCCGATGACACCACTCTCTATAACAGATATGAGGGGAAAACAAATGAACACATATCCAAGAAAATGGCAGAAACACTAGAGGATGACCTCCAATCCGTAGTGGAATGGGGACAAAAATGGTTGGTCTCATTCAATGCTGCTAAGACTAAGCTTGTTTCCTTCAATAACTACAAGAAACCTTCTCTACCACCAATAGCAATGGCCAAGAACACATTGCCTGAAAGTACTTCTTTTAAACTCCTCGGCCTAACGTTTACAGGGAATATGAACTGGAATAGATACATTGAGAGCATTGCCAAGGCTGCTGCAAGGAAGGTTGGCTCCCTCTACCGTGCTAGAAAACTACTTACGCCTGCCAGTATCCTATACCTCTATAAGGCAACCATTCGCCCATGTATGGAGTACTGTTGTCACATCTGGGCTGGTGCATCTGCTGCTTGTCTCTCGCTCCTGGACAGGGTTCAAAAAAGAGTCGCAAACCTGATAGGTCCTGAACTGTCATCTGGGCTTCAACCTCTGTCCCATCGACGAGATGTTGCATCCCTCTGCCTGTTCTACAAATACTTTAATGGTGAATGCTCTGACGAACTGCAAACACTTGTACCTCCCCGACGTAACTACCCCCGACAAACCCGACAAGCTACTAAGTCTCATCCCTTTACAGTGGAGATCCCTAGGTGCAAGAAAGCCTTTTACTCCAATAGTTTCTTCCCCAGAACTGCGGGTCTTTGGAACTCCCTTCCGGGATTCTGCTTTCCCAACTGCAATGATATGCAGAAGTTCAAGTGTAATGTTAACAAACATCTTTCTACTCTTCTCCCTTCATAATGACCCCGCTAATTAATTCCCTAATAGTAGCCCCCTGCTTCAAAGTGGCACTGTGCCTTGTTTGGGGTGAAAATTGAATAAAAACCCCTAACAAAAATGTCGACAAATCCCCCCTAACAAAAATAAACCCCTAACAAAAATGCCGACAAATCCCCCCTAACAAAAATAAACCCCTAACAAAAATGTCGACAAATCCCCCCTAACAAAAATAAACCCCTAACAAAAATGCCGACAAATCCCCCCTAACAAAAAATAAACCCCTAACAAAAATGTCGACAAATCCCCCCCTAACAAAAATAAACCCCTAACAAAAATGCCGACAAATCCCCCCTAACAAAAATAAACCCCTAACAAAAATGTCGACAAATCCCCCCTAACAAAAATAAACCCCTAACAAAAATGCCGACAAATCCCCCCTAACAAAAATAAACCCCTAACAAAAATGTCGACAAATCCCCCCTAACAAAAATAAAAAAAGGTTGTCAGAAAGAGCATTAAGGCAGAGACGATTTTAAAAATTTAATATATGACTTTTATTTAACAATAAATCACGAACCATGTTATTGTGTTGACGCATTTTTATGTGTGCTCGTGCTGAATAAGCAAGAGAGTCAAGAAGATGATAATGACTAAATCGCTCAGAGTTCGTAAGAATGGGAAATGTTAACGAAAATAATATTTTGGCAACAACGTTAATGTTTGTAACTTCTTGTATGGTCGCTAGCACTCTCTATATATTTTTAATGAAAAGCAGGGAAAGAAATCTTTCTCTGACTGAGGCAAAATGTTTTTTTTTGTTTTTTTCAAGATATAAAATATTTCTTCTTCATCTTTTTAAAACGGTATTAAAATCCGTTGTATTAGTTCAATATGTTAATCCAGTGTGATTCGGATGTTAATATGAAACAAAACGAAACAAGAAGGGTAAATGTTAATTCTCGCTGATCTGGTACTTCCGTGTGGAGAATTTAGATGCGTGACGCGCGAAACGATGTTGGTTGTTTTAGGTCGATTCACGACGGAGTCTATCTTGTTGTTACGGTAGGCTGCTGGCCGGCTTTGACTGCGATTGACTGGTTTTGGCACATGTGCCCTTTTTATAGATTTCAAACTGGCGCTAACGAAAGCTGTCGGTAAAAATATTTTGACATTTGCTTTCTTCGTAATCCACATATGCGTGAACCGTCGTGCCTTGTGCATGAAAATATGGGTCACCGTACTTGAAAAATGATCATATTTCACTCATTGACGAAAAAAAAACCCATCTTTGTGACGTGAGGTGCTTTGGAATATGTTCAGAGTTTTAGTTTTATGCACAGAAATTGCGTGGGTGTAGACAGCTGTATGCACAACCGAAAAGTTCCTTGTATATTCACTTTTAATATTTGTGGCAAGTCGTTTTGTAAATAATTTGCTAATATTTAAGTACTCCTGGCATGCTAATTAAGTATTGCTTTTAGCTGAAACTGACACAATCAATTTTTCGTTTTCCGAATTTTGCTATTATGGTTTACTTGCACCCAAAAAATCTCAGTAATTTTCAAGAACAGGCAAGAAAATAAAAACGGAGGAAACAAAATAAGTACATAGTAAATAAATGTTACCAAAGGCACGCTAAATTACTCTTCTACCTACATGGATAAGATTTTGTCTTTTAAATTATTTTTGGTGATTTTATGTTTAAAAATAAAAGTAGTATCTGTCGAGTAAGAATGATAAAAAAGCGATCTTTTAAAGTCATAATCGAGTCTCGATAATCGCTCAAAAATCGAAATAATATAAAATACTGATAGAACATTACAGTTTTTCACGATTGGTGACAGTTATTGAATGTGGTTTAGTAAATAGGAATCTTAAACACTTAAAAGATGGAGCGCTAGTGTTGGGCCTTGAGGTTTGAGAGGAGTGTAAAACCTTATGATGGAAGCAAGGAAGGCCGGTGCCAAAGTTACCTCGTGTGTGTATCTGTCTGCAGTGAAGTAGTAGAAAATTTATCTGTCTGTGGAATACAAGAAAGATGAGCCGATGCAGTAACAAAAAGATGAGATTTGAAAATATGATTATAGTCAGCTATTTCCTAACTTCTAGTGTTGTAGCGCTACTGGAAATAGTGACAAGGTGATTCAGTTCCTTCACTTTTTTCTATCGCGCCTATATTGTGAGAATTAATTAACACAGTTTTTGCCCTCTTTGCCAGTAATAACCTGAGATAAACAAACAAGGACATGCCTGCTGGATGTATTCTCCATTCTGGTTTCGTCATTGCTAAATCAAAGTGGATTAATTTAGCTTTTAAAAAATACATGCAATCTTAAATATAAATATAGATAAATTCTTAACAATGAAGAATGGAAGTACCCATTGAACACTACTTTTTATAGGTAAGTGATTTTCTGGAATTTATATATATTTTTTATAATCGAAGTAAGTAAAATTTCGTTGGTTTTCTTCAAATCTTTTTTAAAGGAAACCGATTAAAAAGTCGAATATTGCCTAATTTGCGATTAAACATGTTATTTTTAAAATTTTTGGTTTTTGCTCCTTTAATTGAAAAAAAATTAGGGCTTGAATTACATTTTTCAAGCTTGGAAAGATAGGAGGTCGAATTATTCGATTTTTTATCCGACATTTTTAATGTCGATTTCTGACACTGCTAGCGTAGCACTACTGGAAATAGTGACAAGGTGTGCGTCTATATTTTGAGATTTAATTAACATAGCTATTGCCCTCTTTGCTAGTAATAACCTCAGATAAACAAACAAGGACTTACCTGCTGGATGTATTCTCCATTCTGGTTCGTCATTGCTAAATCAAAGTGGGTTAATTTAGCTGGCAATACAGGCTGGGTAGTTTATGTCGTTTGTCGATATGTTAGTTTGAGAAAAAGAAGCATGCATAAATATCAGGTTGGTGCCAACGATATCATTTTCTCACATGTTACTTTTATGTACAATTTCTGAATTAATTGATATATATATATATATATATATATATATATATATATATATATATATATATATATATATATATATATATATATATAAAGCCATGTTATATAACATTTTGAAGCGCGTTTATAGCTCTATTAAATCGTGTTATTTGTTTCTGTTCTCAATCTCTCCATTCATTTTTTGCAGGCTTTTTGTCAGCATGGACAAAATTCAAATCCGCACGATTTTCTTGTTCCAGTTCAAACTAGGCCAAAAGCTGCCAAGACAGCTCGTGATATCAGTGATTCATTTGATCCAGGAACCACTAACGAACGTGTGGCACAACGGTGGTTCAAGAAATTTCGGAATCGTGAAGAGAGCCTCAAAGATGAAGACGGTTGTGGCTGAATGACTGTAGTTGATAACGAGCATTTGAAAGCCTTAATTGAAGCCGATCCTCACAAAACCATACGAGAAGTTGCCGTTTAACTCGAGGTCGACTACTCAACAGTCGTTCAACATTTAAAGCAAATAGGGAAGTAAAAAAAAGTTTGATAAATTGGTGCTGCATGAATTAAACGATAATAAAAAATGTCATCGTTTTGAGGTGTCTTCTATGCCCCTTCTGCACAACAAAAAAAACGACCCATTTCTCGATCGGATTTTGAGGTGTGCTGAGACGTGGATTCTCTTCGACAACTGGCGATGTTTGGCACAGTGGTTGGATGCCGGAGAAACTCCACAACACTTCCCGAAGCCGAAATTGCACACAAAAAAAAGGTTATGGTAACTGTTTAGTGGTCTGCAGCCGGTCTCATCCATCACAACTTCTTGAATCTGTCTGAAACGATTATGGTAGTGTGGGTTGAGTTGTCCCCCTTTGCAAATTGGCTGTTTGGAGAAATGGAAAACTAGATGGCTCTGGTTGATAGGCAATTTGCATAAGTGGAGAAATGTGCAGCATATAAACGGTACTTTTTTAAGCAGTGTGAAGAGTGCAGAGAGTGAAACGACGGTTGGAAGAAGTGGCGGTGAATTCTTTTTGTGGCGGTGAATTATTTTTGGACGTTGTAGAGCTCGACCTTTTGGAAGGAACAGCTGTGGCTTATATATATTTATTTTTATTTCTTTTTTTTTCTACTTCACTACAGGTGGAGAAGTATTGCCAACAAATTGACGAAATGCACCAGAAGCTCCAACGTACATGCCTAAGATTAGTCAATATAATAGGACCAATTCTCCTCCATGACAACCCTTGCCTGCATGTTGTTCAACTGACCTTGCCGAAGATGAACAAATTAAGTTACGAGACTCTACCTTATTTGTCATATTCACCGGACCTCTTACTCACCGATTATCACTTTTTTAAGCACCTCGACAACTTCCTGTGCAAAAAAAAAGCCGAGATTATGCCGAATTGGCTTTCAATGATTTCAGAACTCTGGATTTCTAAATAAACTTGTTTCTCATTGGCAAAAAAACGTGTTGATTCTAATGGTTCTTATTTCGATTAATAAAGTTTATTATGAAAAGACTTATGATAATTTGAAGTTGAACGTCAAAAAAAAAAAAAAAAAACAAACATAATTTTTGCACCAACCTAATAGCTTAATTAATAAATTGTTCAATTTCCATTAACTGGCATAATAATATTTTTAAAGACGTATAATTACCGCCATCTCTAAAGAGTTCATATTTCTTTGTCGATTACATTGTCGATGAAAGAAAACTATAATTAAGTTCAAATGAAGGATCTATAAATGAGTCGCATTCGGTCCAAAAACTTGTTTGCAACTGATTCAAAGTTAAAATTCCGGCCAAAGGTTCAATACATGTCTTTCAACAGAAGTTATAATATCAACCAATCAGGAATCCCGTTTTATCAGTGTTATTTCTGACAATATCTCCCCTGTGCATATGCTCTATTTTTATTACATTTTTCGGTGCTTGTACAGTTTAATCAGGACATTAAAAAAATGAAAATATCGAAAAAAGGTTATATTGTACGTATCTGTTTTGGACTGAAGATCTCAGAAAAAAAAATTCATTTAATTTGATCAGGTAGTTTTTTTACAGCGAAAAAACACGGTTTTATGAGAGCACGTTGAAGTCAGCCATTATGGAAATTTTTAACACGCCACGGGGAGATAACTCCATGTAAAGCGCCGACACTCCCTCCTCATTTTTATTACTAGCTTTTCTTCCTAAAAATTGAACCTTTTTCTCGGTATCATAACAAATTGTTTTTTCAATGTAAAAAATAAAAAATGATGAAATTAAGTGAAATTTTTTTTGAGACCTTCGTCCCATAATGCATACATACAATTTAAACAATTTTCGATATTTTCATTTTTTAATGTCTTGATTAAACTGTACAAATACCCGTTTTTCGAATCGTTATGTTATAATCATTTTCTCTGTCTTAATTTAATGTAGAATTATTGAAATTAGTTTGTTTTTGATTTTTTAAAGAATTATTAAAAACATATTTCGAACTCTTCCTTTTTAAAAAAAATATTGAAAACACATTGAAAATTTTAAAAAATTATTTTGGGAATATTATGTATTGGATACGTTTTTTATGATGTCTGAAATTTTATTATTTTGATTTGAATAATTTTTTTATGCTTTCATAAACATATATTTATTATAAAATTTATATAAAAAACTTTTAATTCTTAAAATTTCATAAACATATATTTCTTATAAAAATTCAAAATCTTTTATTTTTTAATTCTGTTATCAAAAGTGTAAATAAATACTAATTGTGTTATTGTGATGTGTTTAATTTTGTTAATTTTTATTGTATACTTTTCAATAATGTTTTCTAATATTTTATTTCAATAAATCGTTTCACAATAAAATACTGAAGAACAATAAAAGTGAAGGAACCTGTTCCCACTTCCGGTAATGCTGTGCTGGAAGTTAAGAAGTGCATTAGCTAACTGTAACCCAAGACCGAATTGAAAATCAAGAATTTTTTTTTCGTATGAATGTCAGAATTCTGAAATTTTTAATGTTTTTATGTAGAATTTTTTTGTAACCCGCTCAACCAATAAGCTATGCCAGGAAGGCGGTGAGAGTTTGGCCCCTTTTGCCTGTGATTTTCGTAGTATAAGTCATCTGACTTTACCTATCCATCACCAGTCTCACGACCATAGCAGTCCTGACAGAGACGAAAGAGAGAGGGAGGATGTGAATAGGGAGGTGTCTAAAGAAGGAAACATATTTTTAATAACTAACATGATTACCCGGTGTTGTCCTGACAAAATGAAGAAGCGTAGTTGAGTTTGAACATATCTAAAAAAAAACATGTGTAAGTTTTCAGCGTCTTAAATTCACTTTTCAACAAATGTTCATAAAATTCATAAAATTATTTCTTTGTAGCATATAGGTTTAATTTTCCATTTTGCATGGGTACACAGTTTTTGTTGTTCCATTTTGTTAGCTGATATAGAGATTTTCCGGTTTGGTGACTCTTGAATACGTAATATAAATTCTCCATGTGAAAAAACAGTCAGTGTGTAACTGTAAGGCCCACAATTGTAAAGATTGTTCCCTGTGCTTTGTTGATGGTTATTGCAAATGACAATAAAATTGGAAAGTGCAATTTGCTAAAGTGTAATGATGTATCCGGTGGAATCATAAGAATGCATGGAATAAAGATATATTCATCTGTGAAAGGTCCTGTTAAGATTGTTGTTTCTATGATATTGTTTGTTAATTTTTTTTTACTGCAAGCTATGTGCCATTGCAAAGCTTGGATTGGTTTATATTTCACAACATGATAATTAGTACACCAAATTTCAGTTGCAATACATGCGGTGGCATCCTTGGCAAATATAGCTGTTGGATAATTAACCACTTTATCTGCTTTCACAACAGTGTCGATGGATTTGTATTTGACTACCTCACTTGAAATTTTACATTGAATAATAGCGTTAAGTTCATGGGCATCTTTGTATTGACCTGCAAGAATAGCTCATTCACTCAGTCAAATGGAATTCTTATAATTTGAACATCTGCAAAAACCTTTTAAACTAACTATTCTTTTGATGAAATAAAATTACAGAAATTACAGAAGTTAAAAGTCAAAGAATTTTGCCCTTAACTCTGATCAGCTGGCACTTTTTCGTACCCAATTTCCCACAAATGATGCAAAAGTTTTTGTGCGGATCGAACAGTCGGCAACTGGACATGCATATTTTGAGTTAAGTTTAATGTCTTCACATGGAACAAAAAAGTAGAGTATTTGAGGCAAGCATTTATTTCATCTGCTGGTGTTGATTGAAGAATAACAGGTAACATTTGTCTGAAATCTCCTGCAAGCAATATTACTGCATTCCCAAATGGTCTGACATTGCCACGCAAATCTTGCAAGGATCGACCAAGAGCCTCAAGTGATTTTTTGCGTACCATTGTGCATTCATCCTAAACAATAAGTTTGCATTTCTGCAATATTTTTCCCCATATTGGATGTTTTGGAGATGTCGAACATGAGATTTTTGAAAAATTGAATGTTTTAAAGTAGAATAAATAATTCTTCTACTTGGCAGCAAAGTCGCAGGTATTCCTCATGCAGCAAGGGCTAAGACTATGTCATTTTGTTACCAAATGGCTGCCCAAATCAATTTAATTAGAAAGGTTTTACCAGTTACTTCTGGTGCTGTTCAAAGTAGCAGTAATTTCCAAATAACTTCTATTCTCACAGTCAGTAAATTAGGTGACTAAAATAGGATTTATCCATGTTTTGACAATGCCTATAATTAATTTAGGAGACTAAAATAGGATGAGGGATTAGAGATGGACAGATAGAGAGGGAGATATATAGATAGAAAAGAGAAAATGAGAGGAAAATAGAGAAAGAGAAGGAGATATAGAGATAAAGGGATTGATAGATAAACAGAGAGAGGGGGAGAGTTAGAAACAGACAGGGATGAGACAGAGGAAAGGAGAGAGATAGAGGGAGTTAGAGAGAGAAAGGGGCTCAAAGAGAGATGGAGAGGGTGATATAGAGAGAAAGAGAGATTGAGAGAGGGAAAGGGAGAGATGGATAGAGAGAGATATTAAGAGAGGAAGAGAGAGGGGGAGAGAAACAGAAGGTGAACTACACTTCACCGTTTGTTTCCTCGTTCAGTAGAGAAGAAATCTTTCGAGACTGAGGCAATTTTAATGCTTTGTTATTATCCAGAATACCCCTTTTTTTTGGGGGGGGGGGGCTAGATTTTCCTCACATTAGAAACCGACCGGCTTATCTGTACTTTCACTTAACAAATTAATAAAAGAAAAACATATTGTAAAATTTGAAATTAACATGAAAATACTATTTTTAAAAAATAGCACGATAACATAAGTGCATAAGTGCCACTTTAGGTACTCCTTGGGCGTTGAGTTCCATGGCGACCAGCATAATTATTTAATGGTCGCTCCCTTAGCCCCCCCCCCTAGCAAGGCTAATGCATGCACACGTAACATTTTTATTTACTGACGTTGGCTTAGTAACTAAACGATTTATTGATAATTTTGTAACCCTTAAACGCATACCGGAAGATTTAAATTGGTTCATTATTGTTGTAATGAAAAAAAAAAGTTTCATTCAACACAAAACTAAAAACACATATTAATGATAAATGATTTATTATTGGTTTCATTGAAATTTACTAATTTTTAAATAAAAAAGTAAAAAAAAATGTTAATAAAAGTAGTTGCTTATGTGCGCATAAAAAACTTTTTTTTTTTTAGATTAGGTCCACCTTGGAATCACCCCCCCCCCCCAACCTCCAAATCTTAAGAACAGCTTCCAGAATAAACACCACTTTTGGAGAGGGGGCTATTTGCAAAATTTAACTGATATTTGTTGTCAGCATACCCACCCGAAAATACTATTAAAAAAAAAAGGAGAGGTTCAGTGCCCGTGGCAGAGAAGTAGATTTATTTATCAATAAAAGCTGCGGAGAAGTAAATTTATTTATCAATAAAAGTCGTCATTTAAAAAAGAAAATTGTGGAGGTGGACCTAAATGTAAATATTTACCCAAAAAATTATCCCGAAGTTTATTGCAAAAACGTTTTGTTTTCGCACTATTCAACAATTTGTTCATCCGCGCATGTAAATTAAAAAATATTTGTAAAAGTGAGAAGTTATCAGAAGTTATCAGTAAATGATTTAGTTTTTTAAAAAAATTTATTTATTTATTTTTTTTTTTTACATTAGGTCCACCTCCACAAATGTTAAGAACGACCCTCAACCTCTCCATGTTAACAACGGATTTCAGAATAAACACCATTGGGGGAGGATATTTAAAAAAAAAAGTTGATAAAAGTCGTCATTTAAAAAGAAATTTAAAATCAAATGTTTGTAAAAGTGAGAAATTATCAATTTAATAATTATTAATAAATGTTTAGTAACATTTTTCGGTGCTAATGCAGAGAGTGATCCGCGCTATTTTTTAAATCGTGTTTTTTTTTTCATTCCAACCAATCTTATATCGAAATACAAAAAAAAAACTCAAAAAGCAAGCGACAAACTTTTTTTTTGGCCTTATATAATAAAGAAAAAATGTGTAAATTAAAAAATTTGGAAGATAAACAAATGAATTATGTTTTTTTTTGTTTTCTTACTTACTAAACAGAAAATGAAATCTTTTGTCAATTCGTGGCTGTGAAATGAATCGAACCGGAAGTTCAGTTTTATCAACAGAACAGATTCGCACCACGGTTAAAAATATATATTTATTTTATTTAATATTTTAATAATTTGCGAGGTAAATTTATTTTAATAGCATAAAAACATGCCTTGACTCTAAAGATGGGTTGTCTGAAAATTTCAAATAAATTGGTAACGTAGAAATATGGTTTTATTCGTTTGGAACGAACCAAATTTACATTTTTATATATATAGATTGTAGAATAATAAGGGTAAACAACACCGGTTACAGAGTACTTACAGTTACTTCCCCTGAGATACAGAGAGACTCCTGGCTCCAGAAGGGAATGCATGTTTTTTATCCCTCATGGGAACGATGGCCGTTTGAATCAGAGAAGACTTTAGAAAGAACCATATTACCTATCGCTCATGGTAGAGCCACCACGAAAGTGAGTACCGCTTTATTCTATTGTTCTGTATTGTTGTTTTCATTCATGTTTGTTGATATTGTAATAAATATGCATTATGTACTTGAGCTTAGTCTAGTCAGTCACTGTAATTTATTTATGCATGTAAGTATTTTCTACGGCAATTCAATTAACAAGAAGACTCTAATACTTACAACAGTATTTTCAAATTAAAATCAAGTTTTATGCATGGTAAAAAAGTTGATATTCAGCACTTCCCTAATTGCACAACATTTATAAGTGCTAAGGACAAAATTGTGTGTACGCTTTGAACGTTCCAAATTCACTTTTCAGAAAACGATAATATAAAAAAATCAATAAAAATATTCAATATAAATTATCGTTTTATTGCATAAGAACTTATTGTGTCATTCAAATTAAAATCTAGCTTTACACGCAATAAAAAAAATATCAAAACAAAAACGAAAAGTTATTTTCAGCGCTTCAGGAACCACACAAGTTTTTTGGACAATAATGAAGGTTTTAATATTTTTAAAATGATTGCTGATTGCTTAAACAAAATGACCCATGCTAGGAGCAAACCTGAAAAGCAATCCTCGTAAGTAAACATACTATCTATTTAGCTAACATTGCAATGATGATTTGATGTTAAAAATTTGTTTTTTTAAATATAGGTAAAAATAAACAGCATTCACGCATGCAGAGATTGTAATCTATAATATAAAAGACAAAAATCTGTTTAAATGTATGTATGTATGTATGTTTTTATGTCTGCCTAAAACTTTGGACAGAGGCGATGGATGTTTACGACATCCTTATTGGACAACAAATATCGAAAAATTGGCTAAAACATTAATTCCTTCACTCTCAACTGGGCACCTTTCTACAGGGAGGAATCGCTTTTTTCGCCGATATTTTCGAAAGTCATCCCCTCTTTTCGATTGTCTAGCCTTAATTTACACATTCGTCAGTTCCAGTTTGACGATGGGCGTGACAGCAATACTGTCAGTTTTTCTTTCACCTTCTTTTCCTCCTTCGCAGTATGGGTTCGAGCTTGCCTGCCTACTACCACTCAACACATCTCCAAACACATATTTTTTTTACTTTATCCTTAAACTGTGCTGTGATTCAATAGTGTGGACAAATTTGGAAAATTATTGTATTAATAATTCAATTATTTATATATATATAACTTATCCAAGTCGTATTCTATTAGATACTGATATTAACAATGAACACCTAATTATCTATTGTTTCATACAAATTGAAGTAACAGAATGCCACCATATTTAATTTGAGTTATGTGTGTAATAGTTTGTTATCAATCCTGTCTCAGCATTTATCTTTTTTAACAGGTAGGCATATTCAATTTTATATATGTTCCAAATAAAATGATATTTGAAAACTTAATTATAGCGCTGACAATCAATCAAGACTGCAATGAGAAAAGTGATATACCAGCCACACCAGAGCATCTACGTAAAGGTGTTCAACATGATGTCAAACCAACGAATGGCCAGTCGGGGTGCAATAGGTATTGCCAAACAAACTTAGGGTCACATGCAGTTTGTGAGCCCTGAGTAACAGAGCAGTAGTTCCAGTGACCAGTGAGAGTCTAGTCACTCTTAAAGGGTTCATACTAGACAAAGATAAAAAATATAGCCACGAGGACTTAGGCAAGAAAATGTGCACTAATCATATGTGTACAATGAGGAGATATTTGATCCGGTAAACCAGGATTGTGACAAATATACCAGAAGGGTATTACACTATAATGAAATGAATAATGAAAACCTAATTATCTATCAATTCCTAAAGGAGAAGAATCTGAATGCCGCCATTTGATTTCATGTGTTTGATTGCTTGTTATTATCGTTCATCTGTTTCGATATTTATCTTTTTTCAACAAGTAGGCAAATTCAATTTTATATATGTTCAAAATAAAATTATATTTTATAAGGTTTTGCATTGTTTAAAAACTGCATTCTTTCATTTTGAGTAGTAGTTCAAGTAATGTGGATAAATTTTGAAGATGATTGTGATAATTCGCTGCACCAAGGTAGATATGATAATGCACCAAGGTAGATATGATAATGCACCAAGGTAGATATGATAATGCACCAAGGTAGATAAGATAATGCACCAAGGTAGATATGATAATGCACCAAGGTAGATATGATAATGCACCAAGGTAGATATGATAATGCACCAAGGTAGATATGATAATGCACCAAGGTAGATATGATAATGCACCAAGGTAGATATGATAATGCACCAAGGTAGATATGATAATGCACCAAGGTAGATATGATAATGCACCAAGGTAGATATGATAATGCACCAAGGTAGACAAGATAATGCACCAAGATGAGCTTTTAATTCTGTGATATTCCTTGGTGTAAGGGATTTTGTAATCACAGTCCAAATCCATAGTAGGGATGCTGTGACCTTATTGTTAAATTTGAATCATAAATAAATTATTTTCTCCCAGGATAAATCCCACTTGCTTCTTTCAACTTTGAGGCCAGTTTGATTTGGCATACAAAGCACTTTTTTCAAAGTTTATTAAGAGACTGTTATTATTGGCATGTGAAATTTACTTACCAATTTGTCGCACCATTTTGATAAAAAATGATTGATACATCGTTTTGTAAGATAACACAGGCATACTAGCACTTCGATTTTGTACTTCAAAATGCAAATTTCTGTCACTACAAATATATAATCCATTCGCACCTTGCAGAAAAGTATATCTTGATAAAGGTTGAAACTACATATACAAAGCTTACAATCAATATATTACATACATCTCATACAAAACACATAGACATTTTGGTAGTGACACAACAAATAATCATATGTAAATGACAAGGGCATATAAAACATTTTCTTTAAGTTTATAAGTGACTATCATCATCAGGACCTGGAGTGAATATATCATCCAAGAGTACATTTTATAAAAGATCAAACCACAAATATGAACTAACTACCAACATTCTAAATATATCCTGTACAAAACACGACACAAAAGTAGGCAGTGCGACAACAAATTCCGAACATATAGATTCAACTGTATAATCAGTCCACCCAAAACAGTTAGCGAATAGAACACATTTTCATTTTGTTATTCTGTGGATAATATTTTAAATTTTCAGTAAATAAAAAAGACAGAAACCGGTGTTCAACTTTTACATGGATGTTTATGAAATTAAAAATAAAAATAAATAACAAAAACTATACAAAGTTATTATTTTATTCATGCAGACGTAAATGACATTTTTAAACACACTGTTGGATTTTATAATATGCAAAGTTTTACCGTCAGCTATCTCCATAAATAACCAGTAGACATAAAAAGACAAAGCAAGTGTAAAACATAGCTTGTGTTAGGAACGCGGTTCGTATCCGTTTTACAAACCAGAAATGTATGGTCTCCACATCCTTTTACAGTCTGGTAAAGTAGTTTATTAGAGTGAATGAAGTTTTAACATCAGATATCTCCATTAACAACTAGAAACCATGAAGAGATTAGGAAAATAAAAAATATAGTTTGTGTTAGGAATGAGTTTTGTATCACCTTTAACTATGAGTATGTGACCTCCTTACCCTTTTAGAGTCTGGTAAAGTAGCTACTATAGTTAGAGCATACTAATGTTCATTTTTTCAGCCAAAAATTTAATAGATTATTTATGCCAGTTTTGTATGGTAGTAAATTCGTTCTAGTAGATTATCCCCAGTATTTGTACGCATTTGTTTTCTTATATCATACTTAAAAAAATGTTAATCACTTTGTTCTCACAATTTAAGTGGTATTAAGAACAAGAATCTAGTACTGTGAAAATTGATTGTAAAAATATATCTGGATCCAGTTGATAAAATAACTTTATAATGTTTAGTAATAGATTAACATATTTCACACAAGTTCATGGATAAATTATAATCTGGTTTTGGCTGTACTAGTGATGTGGATGTCAATTAATGACATGTAACTTTAATGTATACATCTTGGTTTCTATAAAAGCTTCGTGCTATTACTTGAGGTAATATCACTTGGAGAAAGTGCACCATTCATCGGAAAAGCTGTGGGGTAGCCGTAGTGAGGAGATCTTATTTGGGCTGAGAATACTATGTGATTTTGAATATTTGGTCAGGGTTTACTTCTATAGAAAAGTATCCTCATACCAGATTGTTCTGAAAAACCCTTGTACAGAGAGACCTTAGACACTCGAGGGCAGTGTCTAGTAGGCATTCAACTCCCCACTATTTGTACGCATGTGTTTTCTTATATCATACTTAAAAAAATGTTAATCACTTTGCTCTCACAATTCAAGTGGTATTAAGAACAAGAATTCAGTACTGTGAAAATTGATTGTAAAAATATATCTGGATCCAGTTGATAAAATAACTTTATAATGTTTAGTAATAGATCAACATATTTCACACAAGTTCATGGATAAATTATAATCTGGTTTTGGCTGTACTAGTGATGTGGTTGTCGATTAATGACATGTAACTTTAATGTATGGTTTCTATAAATGCTGCTATATCCGATCTCCTATATTCTAGGTTCATTTAACTGGAAACTTTATCTTTTATACCCTTTCTCCAGTATGAGTGTGCATGTTTTTTATTACTAATATTATTCGGAACTGCTTGTTTGTCGCTAGTCTTTTAAAAAGACACCCATATACTTCACACAAGATTAAAATGATGCGTGTGTTTTTAACAATTTAAAAATAATGATCTATGTACTTAAGAAGAACGATGTTTTCTTTCTTTTTAAGTTTTATTTTAGGAATGGAACATCCTACTAAATGCCAGATATTCACCCAGTGTCTCAGATATTCCAAATAAGATATCTTAAATTCTAATGTTCACTATGTGAAATTGTTTATATATCTATATTGCACTTAGATTACAGGATATACATGGCAGATTTCGAAATTTTTTTCATAAGTCTTACCAATGCGGATCATAGTAGGCCTATTAAAAATTGCTAAAACCTATATTCTAAAACGATGGCGTTATGCTCCCTCTTTTTTTTTCATTTTTCTTCATCTTCTTCTTCTAGGGTGTGAGACATCCATCCAGATGTCTAACATTTACCTCTATTTTAGTGAGTCCAACAAAGAGATCTTTTTTAGGATTCTAGGCGGTTCTTTTCAATACGATCGTTTGCAATTGCAATTGGTTCACCTAGTATACTTGATAAGTACTTTTTAAAGTTCTTTTTCATAAGCCCAGAAGCTGCTATGATTATTGTTATAATTGAAACCTCTTTTGTTTGTCAATTAAAGTTAATATCACACATAAGTCCTTGACACTTTTGTTATCTCTTCTTGTATTTGCTTATGTACATATATATACATGGGAGAAATCTAAGAAACTGTAAATCAACATATTTCACAAGAATAACCGTTTTCCTTTTTTAATTTTAATGTACGTCAATTACTTTACAGAAATCAAGTGTGTTCCATAGCAAGCATATTATAAAATACTGAAACACATACTTACCAACAATGGCTTTAGTCTCTAGTATGTTTTCGCATATGTGATTTCAAGGAAGAAATCTGAGAAACAGCCAACCCACAAACTTCACAAGAATAAGGTTTCTCTCCAGTATGAGTACGCATATGTCTGTTCATGGCAGACCTATCTGAAAATGGAAAACCACACACTACACAGGAATATGGTTTCTCTCCAGTGTGTATTCGTATGTGTTTTTGTAAACTTGTCTTGGTTGAAAAGGCTGAGCCACAAACTTCACAAGAAAAAGGTTTTTCTCCAGTGTGTTTTTGCATATGTCGTTTTAAGGTAGACATATATGAAACTGCTAACCCACAGACATGACACGAATAAGGTTTCTCTCCAGAGTGTGTGCGCATGTGTTTGTTCTTGTTAAAACCAGTTGAAAATTTAGATCCGCATATTTCACAAGAATATGGTTTCTCTCCAGTGTGAGTTCGCATATGGGTATTCATAGCAGATCTATGCGAAAATGATGAACCACAAACTTCACAAGAATATGGTTTCTCCCCAGTATGTGACCGCATATGTATCTGTAAAATTTTCTTAGTTGAAAAAGCTGAGCCACAAACTTCACAAGAATATGGTTTCTCTCCAGTGTGTGTTCTCATGTGTGTGTTTAATGTAGAAATATATGAAACAGCCAAGCCACATATGTCACAAGAATAAGGTTTCTCTTTACTGTGTGTTTGCATGTGTTTTCTCATGGCAGACTTGTTTGAAAACGCTGAGCCACATACTTCACAAGAATGAGCTTTCTCCCCACTATGTTTTTCCATATGTAATTTTAAGGTAGAAATGTAAGAAACAGCCAGTCCGCAGATTTCACAAGAATAAGGTTTCTCTCCAGTATGTGTTCGCATGTGCGTCTTTAAAGAAAATTTTCTGGAAAATGCTGACCCACAAACTTCACAAGAATATGGTTTCTCTCCAGTGTGTATTCTTACATGTTTGTTCATATCTGATCTACTTGAAAATGCTGAACCACACACCTCACAAGAATGAGGTTTTTCTCCTGTGTGTATCAGTGTATGTCTTTTCATGGCAGAACTATCAGAAAATGATGCATTACAAACTTCACAAGAATATGGTTTCTCCCCAGTATGTGTTCGTATGTGTTTTTGTAAATGTGTCTTAGTTGAAAATACTGCGCCACATACTTCACAAGAATGTGGTTTTTCTCCACTATGAGTCCGCATGTGTCGTTTTATAGCAGAATTATCTGAAAATGCTGAACCACAAACATCACAACTATATGGTTTCTCTCCAGTATGTGTTCGCACATGTTTTTTCATAGACGAACTAATTGAAAATGCTAAACCACATATTTCACAAGAATATGGTTTCTCTCCAGTATGTGTTCGCATGTGTGTGTTTAAGTTTGAAATTTGTGTAACTGCAAACCCACATACTTTACAAGAATATGGTTTCTCTGCAGTATGTGTTCGCATGTGTCTTTCAAAAATATCACTTCTTGAAAATGTTGAATTACATATTTTGCATGAATAAGTTTTATCGTTTGTATTTGCTTCCATATTTGTTATTGAATAAAATTATCTTTTTATATTCATTATCTACTATTTTTGGCACATATACCACAATTCGGTTTTCATGAAGCATATGCTAGCATATATATTATTCAATATTAAATTTGAAAAACGCTGATCTATTTGGGAACAACGTTTATGTCCTCTAATTTCTCATTGAATGTTACTCAATGGATGAGAGAATGTGCATTTCCAAAATAACGCTTACTTTAATATTGTGGCACTATAAATATCATGCAATATAAAATTAGCAAAAATGCTTATTATTCTTTTCATGTGAGATATATATATTCTTATTTTCGGTTTGAATTAGATAAGTTCATTTATCCTTCATTAAATGTCACCCACATAGTTTGAAAAGGATAACAATTTCATGTTAGTTAACAAATATGAGTATGTTTTCAACCCCAATAAGTATTTTTCCGATAAAATATTATTTACATATATACCAATAAGTTTTGCTGTAAGGATATATACATTATGCAATACGAAACATGCAAAAAATCTGAATTAATCCCTTGAAATGACTAAAATATATTTCCTTTTGATTTGATAATTTTGGTGTTCCTTTTATCTGAAAGTAAAATTAAATCGAATTAAAAATGCATCGGATGTGTAATAATATGTGCATATGCATTTCAATTTAAACATACATACAAACGATATTTTTTATATATAATGACTTTATATTATACCTTCATCTCTAGTCAGTTTTTTTCAGATAAAATATGATTTACACATGGAAAATTAAGGATTGCTGTATGCATATATATATATATATATACATATGCAATATATATATATATATATATATTTTTATGTGATTCGAAATATGCTTTTCTTTAGATTTGATGAGTTCAGTGTAGCTCTTGTCGGAAAGTAAAAAGTAAATCTAATTAAACAAAGATAACTCGGATGTGTATTAACATATATTTCTTTCATTTTAATCATAACAGCAAACAATGTTTAATACATATTTATTAACTACATAAGTTTAATTACTCCACATTTCACTATGAACACAAGACTATCGAAATTGTATCAGAATAGATCAACCATTAACCTTGAAAGAAGTCTGACAATACATGAGACAACACGATGGTATATTTGCAAGAGTGTGTTTTTACTTTGATGTAGGCTTTATAAGACTTTTTCTCTTGGAAGAAACACATTGGGCTTCTTATTCAATACGAAAATAGATTTATTATTTTCGTTTCAATTTGTTCACATTTGCTTCTATTAAAGTTGTCCACATAACGGTTTTGCCAGTATCTGCTTTTATGTTTCAATTTCTATCAGAAAAAATATTAATGTCCTCTTAAAAAGAACAAGCTTTCTCTTATTTCTTATTGATAAATAAAAAGATTAACATTTGTACCAATAAATTTATTTACTCAACTTTTCAATTTAAACACAAGATTACTGATATTGTATAAGAACAGAGAAATTAGTATTAACAGAAAGAAAGCATTGCCGTAAAGTCGGACAATAATAAACACAAGATAGTAGTATATTTACAAGAATGGATTTTGATAGAACTATAGAATATATACGGCACAATCACATTGACACACTGGTTCCTACCAGATCACTAAAGTTAAGCAATGATGAGCCTGGCCAGTACCAGATGAGTAACCATTTGGAAAGGGTAGGTGCTGTATGTACCATGCCGAGTCAGAAGAAATTTCCGGGTTCGTATCTGGAACTGTATTAATTTACTGGGAGATCTAACACATTCTTAGTTAAGACATGCATCTAGAAGGTAACTCTGATAACATCAACAGCAGGATGTTGGATGACCATGAATCTCTAGTAGATCAATGGTTCTCTGGTATTAAGATTTATGTTATTCGACTGCAGCTATGCAGAAGATCTAAAGACAACGGATAGGTGCAAACAGGCTAGTCAAATGCCACTGAGTTGGGGAAAGTAATAGCAACCCATCCCATGTGTTCAAAATCATGTGATGTCTTCAGAGGAATCAGACCAACAATGGACTGAAGCCTATGGAGAACACTAACCATGATTTCATCTAGGGCATAAGACAAGAAGAAGATATATTATGTTATACAAAGACTGCGTTATTTGCCAGAAAACTCAATTTCTTATTATTTCTCTCGGAAGAAAAACATTAACATTCGCTTACTTCTTATTGCTTTTTTGTTGATGTATATACATTTTCCAAAAGATATTCTTTACATATGTAACAATAAGCTTAGCTTGAAACGTGGTAACATAAATATAATATAATAATTCTATCGATCCAGTAGATATATACCTGCTGATGCAATTCTCTACCAATATAAGAACCAAGTACATCCAAGGATGGAGTATTGCTGTCACATCTGGGCAGGAGCTGCGAGGAAGACCTTATCCTGCCTTGACATAGTTCTGAATAGACTTTGTAGCATAGTGGGAGATGCCCTTTTCTCTTCCCTACAACCTCTTTCTCACAGAAGAGACGTTGCAAGCCTTCTGTTTTATCGTTATTTTCATGGCAAGTGCTCGTCTGAGTTTCAATCTATGGTCCTCCTCACCAAACATTCAAGAGAAACACTCGTCTGGCTGTAAACACTATCGATAATTTCCCCCACTCTTTATCTGTCTAAACCTAGATGTAGATTGCATGAACAAAGTTTCTTTCTTAGAACTGCACATCTGTGGAACTCTCTTCTGTTTCCCTGCTTTTCAGCTGACTAAAATATGGCTGTCTTCAAGTCCAACGTAAACAAGTCCTCGATGAGATGTTCCCCTTAAGTAATCCAATTTACCAAATTTACACTTCTAACGATTACTATATTATCCTTTTGACTACTGTACACTCTTTAACCCTTATCCTCAAGTGGCCTCTGGCCTTGATTAGTATTGATTCCCTTGTAAAGAAAAGAAAAAAGAAATGAGGAGTTAGCAAATGTTGATTTATTCCCTTCAGAAGAAGATATGGTTATAATCAGTTAACATACTTTCTAACTTCCGGTGTGTCTACTACCAGAAGTAATGACAAGGCAAATCAGTTCCTTCGCTTTTATTATTCTTCAGTATTTCTATTGTGAAGTGATTTATTGAAATAAAATATTAGAAAAAAGAGCGCTAAAATGTTTTCAATAATTCTTAAAAAATAAAAACAATTTCAATAATTCCTAATTAAAATTTTTAAAGGTATTTTCAATAACTAATAAAAAAAACTTATTTTAATAATTCAAATTTTTAAACGTGTTTCTAATAATTATTTAAAAAAGAGCGCAAAATATGTTTTAATAATTCTTAATCCAAATATTTAAGTGTGTTTTCAATAATTAAAAAGATGAGCGCAAAAAGTGTTTAAGTAAAATAAAACTAATTTCAAAAACGTTTAATTAAAATAAGAATTTTCAATGACTATTAAATAAAAAAACGATCCAAAAAACGTAATAAAAAGAGAGTACATACATAGGGGAGATATATGCGTGAGGAATAAACAAAGGAACTGATTTGCCTTGTCAGCACTCCTGGTAGCAGACAAACTGAAAGTTAGGAAGCTGACTATTACCAAAAATATACTCTTCTTATTTTCGTTTATTAGATGAATTTATTTATAATTAACGAAAGTTAACTCAGATAATAGCAAGAATAACAGAACAAGAGTATGTGTATTCATTTTCTGGTAAAATATTGTGATGTTTTTTTTTTCAAGTATATATATATTATGCAATTAAAAATATGAAAAAAAAACTGATTCGTTACCTTCAGAAGAGTCAAATATATTTCCCTTTTGATAATTATGCTTCACTATAGTTCTTATCTGAAAATAAAGAACAAATAGCATTAACAGAAAACTCGGATTTGTATTTAAATATATTTCTTCTACTGTAAGAATGACAAATGCGAACAAAATTTAATATATAATAATTCATATAATAATAGTGGTTAGATGTTACATTTTCTTTCACTTTCTTTTCCGCCTTCGCGTCATGGGTTCGTCACGGGTTTGAGTCTGCCTACCTACTAACACTTTTTTATGCTCAACACGCACCTCCAAACACCCTGGCAACACCGGGTATCCCCACTAGTTTAATATATTATAATTTTATATAATATATATAAGTTGAAAAACAACACAAATTTACTTACTGAACTTTTCATTTTGTGCCCGAAATAACTGACTTTTAAGGGAATGGAGTAATTAGTAAAACCAATAGGAAGCATTAAGCCTGAAAATAGGACAAGAAATAAGACAGTGGTATATTTACAAGAGTGTGTTTATAGAGAAGTACAGAATAGTATGTTACAGAAAGACTCCATCAAACGTAAAGAAGAGACAAAACATAGAGAAGAGTACATATAGTAATAAAAAACGGGACGTCATCATAAACCCACTTTTAACCTTGTTCAATATTAAATACTTTTCTCTTTAAGATTATTTCAAATCAAGTCTGTAATCTTATGTTTCATTTTTCATCTTCACTTATCGAAAACTGTTTATGGGATTGGTATCTTAAATATCTTGAACACAACATTCAATATAACGTTGCCTGTGGTGCTATTTTTGACAATATCTGAACACTGTTTTCTCATTTAGTTTATGTGTATTTTGTGTACCAACTAGAATTCCTTGACAACGTAAATCATGTCAAATCCATTTATTAGCTGTCTGTTTTCTAGTATAATGTATTATTTTTGCAAATCTGAATTTTTTCTTCTTCAAATTGGTTATATTTTTTTGCATCCTCGTCAACTGTCTCCTGTGGAATGTTATTCATAGTTTGCAGAATTGGTATCTTGTTTCATGTGTTAGCAATAAACTTCACTGTGAATATGCAAGGATCATAGCAAGTAGTTTCTTGAATACCTTATGTGAGATAAATTTAGTGCGGGTTTAAAATACTGTTCTGATTGTGCAGTTAGCATTTAGTAAGTTCTATATACAAAGTTTAAATTAAAATAAATCACGGAAAATATTTTTATTAATAAGAAAGAGTGAAGGACCCGGAGAGAGAGAGAGAGAGAGAGAGAGAGAGAGAGAGAGAGAGAGAGAGAGAGAGAGATGGGGAAAATAAGAAACAATACGAAAATCTCTTCTGCTTATAACAATCCAAATAACAGTAAATGGGGTCGTTAAAATCTCGATAATTTATTAAAGGCGGTAACAGTTCAGCAAAGCTATTTCATGTTAAGCCAGTTAAGTGTGTGATATTAAATGGGCTGGTAAACAGCAAAACAAAATAAACCAAATACAATACGCAAAAGTCCAGTGAGAATTCGTCACTGACAACTTTCTCTCTCAACTTCCAGCACGTCTCTCCCCACTGCCTCTGCCAACAGACATTTTATCAGAAAACTGACCCCATTCCATTTGCATACATGTGCAGTGGAAGATAAGATTTCGTGAGATTCCACAAGACTACACCTTATAAATCCATGGCTGCCATCTTTAATTTCTCTTTCTCTCAGATCCCATGACACACACACACACACACACACACACACGGGGGCGCTTTCCTCTTTGATTATTACATTCAAATCTACAGCGTGCTTTTTAAATAAAGCAAATTAAAATACACTATAGAAAAATATTCTTCTTAATTAAATATGTGGTTTATTCAAAAGAAAAATTTTTGGCATTTATAATTTAAATACAATTTCATGTATATTTATACTTTGCCGAATCGGTATCTTCAATGTCTCAAACATAACATACAATATAAGTGGAGTGTTATTTTCCGCAGCATCCAATTATTTTGTGGATAATTGTAAATCTTTTTTATCATGTAAATTATGTCTAATCCATTTATTCACTATGTCTGTTTCCACGGAAATGTATTCTTTTTTGAACATCTGATAATTTTTTTCTTCAAATTCGTTATATTTTTTTGCGCCCTTTTTTCACGTGTTAGCAATAAACTTCATTGTGTATATGCAAGGATCAGAGCAAGTAGTTTCTTGAATGTGGGTTTAAAATGCTGTTCTGACTGTGCAGTTAGTAAGTTCTATATAAAATGTTTATATTAAATAAATCATAGAAAATATTTTTATCAATGAGAAAGTGTAAAGGGCCTGGAGAGAGAGAGAGAGAGAGAGAGAGAGAGAGAGAGAGAGAGAGAGAGAGAGAGAGAGAGAGAGAGAGAGAGAGATTGGGAAAAGAAGAAACAATACGAAAATCTCTTTGGTTTGTGTTAATCCAAATAACAATGAATGGCGTCGTTAAAAGTCTTTTCAATTTGGACAAAATAAAAAACACATTTTTAAATCTCGATAAAAAATGTAACAATTCAGCAAGGCTATTTCACGTTAGGCCAGCTGTTATATACAAAGAGTGTTTTTTTTAATCATATTAAAATAAATTATAGAAACATATTTTCATTACACTAATACGTGGTTTATTCCAAAGATTAATTTTTTGCATTTATAATGTTAATACAATTTCGTGTATATGAGCATGTAGCCTGTGTATATATGGCGTAATCACAAACTCAACATTAAATTATGCTGTATTTCGGCAGTAACGCATCAAATATTGTCTTCTTAGTAGTCTATTGTGTCTGGTTTGTCAGTGTAGACAGAGGATTTAATCTATCCCCAAAGAAAATCCAATGATGTTAAATTGCACAAACGATGTAGTCAGTTTATTGATCTGTAAATTTAAAAACGATGCTGACAAAATTCTTAATAGAAATGTGGTACAAGAAATTACATATCAAAATGTAAAAACATGTTAGACCAAATACATTTCAAAAGTAATCTCGATAGTAACTCTATGAAGAAACAAACATTTAATGTAATAATAACGACCAACACGTTTTTCTTTTTACTATAAGCATATTTTATTCAGTTTTTAAAAAAATAAATGAATGTTTATGTATATACGAAAAATATTAAAAGAAAATTTTAGGATTGACATTTCCTAATTTTCAATGTAACTAATATTTTACTCAAATAATTTATAATAAATTTTTCAAACATGTGAGGAATGAAACAAAAACATACAAAGAAATTCAATGTGTGATGGCTAGTTCGCTTTGCTTAAAAGAAATATGAATTCATTTTGGTTGGATGCTCTTTGCTTTATGACATGTGACTTATCTCCCCTTTGTAATTATTATGACATTTTTTAAGTTGGTCCCGATGAGTTACTGTACATGAAAATCGGCTCACATTTAAGTCATCAGTTTTCGTCAATTTAACGAAAATCAGTCGACGAAATTTTGATTTTTTTCTTCTCTCTCAGAAATACATGACTTTTTGATTTAATATATTTTATTTCTTCTTTATGAGGGGAATTTATTTTTAGTATCTAATAAAAAAAAAACAATAACATTGAATGAAATAGAAATAATTGCCGGAACTTTCTGTGCAATATAACAAGATTATAAGGTTTCATTTAAAAAAAAAATTCAACATGGTTTAAAAAAAAAAGGTTTTACATTTTGGACTTTACAGGTAAATTTGCAAATAACTGTATTTTTTGTTGTTTTAAATTAGCTTATTTTATTTATTGATCTTTTATCTTCAATTTTTTATATATAAATTTGAGGTGAGAAAATTAATTATTTTCGTTATTAAAATGAAAAATTATTTTTAAACGACTTTAATAGTTTATTTTGGAAGTATATTCTATAAAGAAAATAAAAACCCACTTTAAAAAGGAGAAATTTCGAGTTGTTTATATTTTATTCACAATTTTGTGTTAGGTGTGTCAAAAATTCTAACACACCTAAAGAAATACTAATAGTAATATTTGTTTCCCCCTTTTTATATTGTTAACTACAGTCGAAAATAACCGAAAAATTACGTAGAACAGTATAATTTTACCTTTGGTAAACGTTATATGTTATATAATTATTTTCATCCCAATTTGCATTGTTAACTATACTACAATTTTGCCTATATGTCTTTAAATATTTAAAATGTCATTATAATTCAGTAATTTTCTTTAAATTTTGTGATGTTTTAAAGAAAACTGTCGCTAGTACTTTTGTTTACACGAAAACATGCTTTTTTTTGTTTAAAGTCATTTATTTTGTTTATTTTAGAAATCAATATCTAATACAAAACAAAGTGAAAAATAATGGCACTTACAACGACATTAGAATTCAGTTAATACTCACATTTTCATTAAACTGCTTTCGAATGGCTTATTTGATGTTAAGAAAGAAACGGTTATTAAAAATTGACTACTATAGAATGGACGTCAATATTCAAGATGGCGGCCGTCAAAACAGGTTCGCAGAAAATTTCGGAAGAAATTTAAATTTAAAACATGGCCGTTTTTTTTTATTATTATTATTATTTTATTTATCTTAAATTTTTTAATATTTTAATGGTCAAAATAGAAAAGATGACCGACAACAAATTCATTGAATTGATATTATGTTGAACATACACAATCGTTCACTGGTTCGCTTTATCTGTTGACCTCAAGTTGTTGGTGCTAAGCCAAGCCGTGACTTTCGTTTAAATCAAGTAAAGCCAGTGTGCTTGAAACTGACGTTATACACTTTGGAATAAGTGAGACGTGTCGAAAAGCAAAGCTGTTGATAACGAACGATAGCTTTTTAATTTAAAAAAAAATCAAATTAATTTTCGTAGGAAAAGAAATTAATGTGAATTTTGTTCAATAATTATTGAAAAAAAAAGAACTAACTAATTAATTAATGAATTAATTAACTAATTAATTAATGAATTAATTTAAAAGAAGAATAATTAGTGCGGGTCATATCGCTGTTTATCCGAATTAGCACTTATGGCGGCTATTAAATTAAAGAAAATACAAAGAAAAAAGTTTGTATGATGTTCGTACTAGTTTTAGAGCGAAGATTCCAAAAAATATGTAAATTCCAAAAAATATGTAAATCGATCAAGTATTTTTGTGTGTGTGTGTGTGTGTGTGTGTGTGTGTGTGTGTGTGTGCTTGTACAGTTTAATCAAGACCTTAAAAAACCTTTTGGAAATGAATATTAAAATGTATTCCTTATTAAATGTAACATTTTCTTTTACAGTTTTCACGGTGTTTAATAAAGCTATATACATCAGTTGAAGCGTCACTCTTTTCCTTGAAACCGGCCGGTAGTTACAGTTTGGGTATCGCATGTGGAAACAAGTGGGAGTTAGAAGGTCACCATGTTAGCTTGTTGTATTCACGTTTGGACTGGCGCCAAAGACCCAGGCAAAATCTGCTGCCCAGAAGCCTTTTATGTCCTCGGTCATGTGATTAAGAGTTGGCTTGTAATTGGACAAGCCAGGGAGAAAACAGATTTCAAATCTCGAGCTGCAAGAATTAGCTCCTGCCTGTGATTGTAGCAAGTTTTGGCTGCTACAAAGCTATGAGTAGGTTCTTCAACATCAGTGAAGGTGTGAGATTTTGCTGCTTGTTTGATTAGTCGGATGTATTTTTGCTGAGTGAACATCAGTGATATTAATTCGTCGGAACACAGTCCATAAATTTACTTATGAAACAAGCATAGATATGCAATATTGCAGTGATTGACACTTTAGTACCTATTAGATTGGAGACTTTGTCGACCTTGTCGTATAGAGAGAAATACTAATGGTTAATGCAATGACCCATCACATTGTTGACAATGAATGATAAAAAAATTAAATTTTTAGAGAAAGTAAAGAAAGAACATGAACTATTGTTATATAAAACTGCCAGAGTAGGAGGTTAGGGTTAGAGTAGGAGGGCCTCCAACACCAGAGGATTTCTTAAATGAAAGCGTGGGTCTTTTTCTGCTTGTAAGAATAGAAGGGGTATTTATGTTGAGGAGGACACCAGTACAACGAGTTCATCAGAGCACATTCCATTAAAGTACTTGTGAAACAAGCATAGGGATGCAACTTTGTGCCAATCGAACAAGGATTGGAGCTTGGATGACAGCACAGGATCTATCTTTCGGACTTTGTCTAATATGTATATATATATATAGAGAGAGAGAGAGAGAGAAAGAGAGAAAGAGAGAGAGAGAGAGAGAGGGAGAGAGAGAGAGGGAGAGAGAGAGAAAGAGAGAGAGATAGGGAGAGCGAGAGAGAGAGAAAGAGAGAGAGAGAGAGAGAGAGAGAGAGAGAGAGAGAGAGAGAATGTATCCCGGGTTATGCCGGCTTTTTGAAAATTGTGATTTTGCTATGCAGGTTGGTTAGTGTAAAAAAAGTTCAAGGGTTACGGTTGATGTATGTCAAATGCTGTAGCTATGATCAGCGTTGGCAACTGAAATGTCATTGTGTTCGTGTGAAAGAAAATGTGGAAAGAGAGAGAGAGAGAGAGAGAGAGAGAGAGAGAGAGAGAGAGAGAGAGAGAGAGCATGGAAGAGAGACAGATATCTTTTCACTCGCATGCAACTGCAGCCTGGTGCCCGATTTTGTGCAAAACAGGCGTGTCGAGGGATGCAGAAAGGTGTAGCAGACGAACTTGCAACGCACACAGTAGCAGGAGTAAATTCCTGCAGCTCGAGATTTTAAATCCATTTTCTCTTTGGCTTGTCCAATCACAAGGCAGCTCTCAATCACATGACAGAATAGATAAAAAGCGAAATCGGCAAACCCTATTTCTTTTTCTCCCTGGCTTTTGCTGGCAGTAGACATTCGCCTGGGCCTTTGGCTAACATGAGTATCATAAGCCAACATGGCTATTCCAATCGAAAAACAAAACCTGGACTCAATTCTCAGCGACACTCTCCACTCTAACCAGGTTTCATTCTCGAGCACTCAATGGCTCGACTCTTTCAAACATCTTAACTCCCGGCCTTATATTATCTCATTTATACAAATTAATGTGTAATCGAACCTACTGATTCGTCGCCTTCTCGTCTCCCATCGCACGGGTTTCGAGTTCGCACATGCAGCCCACCTCCATAACTGCAGTCACACTCAATTTTTACTACCCCCCCCCCTGATCTCATGATCATAAACTGGATAGGGAAGTAGTATCCATCTTTGCTAGACACACATAGCGCTCAACACTCTGCTAGACACACCTAGCGCTCAACACTCTGCTAGACACACCTAGCGCTCAACACTCCATTAGACACACCTAGCGCTCAACACTCCACTAGACACACCTAGCTCTCACTACTCTGCTAGACACAGCTAGCTCTCATTACTCCCCAACAAAGACAGATACTACTTAGCAAAAGTGTGCTACACGGCTAAACACAGAAATTAATTTTTAAATTTCTTATTTAAAAACAACTTTACATACAAGTCGTCTCAATCGCATTGTAATTCTTTTTTAACAGTGACTACTTTTTCTTCAAAAACAAAATCAACTTGAATTGTACTCTCACCAAAATAACTATCGTTCAAAAACGACACCTTTTTTCTCCTTTTCAGCACGACACGATTTCATGTTAAATTCCGTATTTAAAAATAACTTTTAAATGCAAACAAGTCATCCGAATCAAATTTTTAATTCTTTTAACAGCGACGACTTTTTTCAAACAATAAAATCCGACTTGAATTGTACTTTTATAAAATAAATCTATCGTTTAAAAACGACACCCTTTTTCTTGTCAGCACAACAGGATTTCATTTTAAATTCCGCATTGAAATATGACTTCTATACATACCAGTCATCCGAATCGCATTTCAAGTTCTTTCAACAACGATGACTTTTTCAAACACAATAAAATCCGACTCGAATTGTACTCGAGTAAAATATTTTTCGTTTAAAAACGATAACTTTTTTCTTTTCAATACAACAGGATTTCCCTCTAAATTCCTCGTTGAAAAAAAGACGACTTTAATACATACAGGTGGTCCGAATCGAATCTTTAAGTTCTGTTAACAGCGACGACTTTTTTTTTCTAAACTCGGGTTCGACGCACATCATTTAAAATTTCCCATTTCATCTCAGCCACATTGGCTCCATATTTAAGGCCAAAATATCTTCTAATCGAAAAACAAAAATCTGGACTCGATTCTCAGCGACACTCTCCACTCTAACCAGATTCCGTCCGGTTCTTGAGAACTCAACGGCTCGACTTTTTCAAACATCTTAACTCCGTGCCTTATATTATCTCATTTATGCAAATTAATGCGCAATCGAACCTGCTGATTCGTCGCCTTCTCGTCTCCCATCGCTCGGGTTTCGAGTTCGCACATGCAGCCCACCTCCGTGACTCAATTTTCACTACTTATTTCCATGTGCATTTCACACGCATACTCTTTCCTACCACAGGACACAAACCTTTTGCACCGTGTCTCCTATCGGATGCGTGCTCCTACGACGTATACACTGAATACCAGTCTTAAAAAAGTTAACACTTTCTTAGTGTACAAAAACTTCTAATACCTAGCCTGGACTTTCGTCGTTTTTGTGCTACCTTTTTCTATTACCAACTCTCTGCCTTATACATGCAACCGCAGATATAGCAACAGCAACAACAACAAAAACGTGGGTCAACTCGACTCCATTTACACACGTGGCAAAAAATTAATGGCTGATATAATACCTTTTTTGGCATTCTTGTATAATTCGTCGCATGTATAGGTTTATCGCGTTGTTAGTTCAAATATCCCATTGCCTGTAGTTGTGGCCATTGGGTTCTGAGTGAAGACTCCAACAAGGAGTTATGTAGAAAAGAATATATTGTATGAGGAAGTGAATAGAGAGAAAGATTGTCGGTTCTTTCTGACTGATATGTTAGACAGTTTGTAGTCTTGCGTTGTGTCCTGATCATTCCCCACGAGCTAATTAGACGGGGTTTTAAAATCATTATTAGAATAGTCTAATATGAATGAATGGGTAAGTTCCTATAACATTAACAAAATAATAAGTTGAGATGTATAGTGAAAAATAATAATATTGTACACTAAAAACAATTATAGGTTTAAAGCTTTTGAAATTAATAGGATAATTTTCCGCAAGGACATAAGGCACAAAATTAATTATCTGAAGTGTGCTATAGGCTTTTACCTCTACACTTGCTCGATACTCGTACATTCCTATATTTTTCTGGTGAGAGTTCACTGCTAAAACCTGTAAGAATCAATGGAAGTTGTAAAATCTTTTCTCTATATTTAATTCCTCCTTTTCCTGCTCCCCATTTACACCAATTCTTCGTCGTTCCCGAGGAACTGATACAAACAAACACCGGTTAGGGGTTTTGTAGTTACATACTAAAACTGAAATGCTACTGCGGGAAACGCACGAAGTATATTTATACATTGCTTGCTTACACTTTATTTCGAAACATTATTACACTAGGATACAAAAAACGTTTCATTTTTTACATTAACATATAATATCCGATGCTTTCTTTTTCTGTTTACGTTGAGGATAAAGATTCAAGGTTCAATCAACAGTGTAAGCGATATAAAGAATATAATGGCGAATTATTTCAAACTTCTACAATTACTAACAGAACGAAGATAGGCTACTTCATTTATAGAATGAGTCCCATTCGAAATTATCGAATTCGACAGAAATATTTCTAAGTTCAAGATACACCCGAAGAAAACCAAAACGTTGTGTGAATAGCACTCAATATAAAAAAAAGTTGGAATAGTTAGAATAAAAATAATCTCTAATATTCGGAAACATAAAATAATAGTTTTGAGTTGTGTAGAATGGCAGGAATTGCTTTTTTATGCAATTTGGGATCCCATCCTCCATGTTGTTAAATGATTGGAAAGAAAAAGGTCGCATAATAATGACGAAAACATACCGATATATATTAGTGAAATAATGTAGATTCATTTACATAAATTTGCATGAGAAATAATAAGGATATAGGTAGTAAGAATAAGAGTTCGTTGAGAAAGGAGTAACGTTACTTGGGGTTAGTCAGGAGAGTTGGTTGGCATGACTAAGCCAACCAGGAGCGCGCTCTGTCACATCTTGACTTGTTGAGAGTTCAGCAGAAAAGAGGGAGAGTTATAAGAAACAGGAAATGACGTGGCGGTGTCGCTATCGAGTTAGCCTGGGAGTTTTAATTCCCACAGTTGGATTAAAAACGAGAAAAAACATTTTTATTAATAATATTGAGTAAACATAATAGTGAAAAGATGTTATTTTATTTTTATTGAGTCATTATCCATTATTTAATCAAATTTCACTGAGGTTTTCATTTTCCTAGATTGAAATAATCTCGCATAAGATGGACACAAAACCTAAGGATCAGTAGCAATGAAGAAGATAACAAAGTGTTAAATGATAAATATGTGTAGATTTTAGAAATTACAAAATCGATTATTTTAGCGGTAAATTTAGAATTTATCAAATATAAATTCAAAACACTAAAATTCTACAAATGGAAAAACTTTTGATATAATTTTTTATTGACTAAAACTAATTAATGAAAATGGATGCTTGTAAAGATACAGATGACAGATCAATTTTTAAATATGTTGTTTAACCCAAAAAACAATATTACGTACTTGTCATGCCGAAAATAGTAATATAGCCAAAAATTAAGGAAAATCATCAAATAGAAATTTATTTATAGTTAAAAGTAATTTATACGGAAAATTGGGTAAAATCGCATTTTTCTTTAACATTATAAAGAAGGCAGTCAGAGTCTAAGCACAGGGGACATAACTGTGAAAGGAATTTTTTTATTACTTGTGGCGGCAATATTTATTGTCTATAGCGATAGGCCTTTTTTTACTAAAAACACAACAGCAATTGTTGTACTGGATGTATTTTCATGATTTTTGGATATATTACTATGTTCTACATTACAATTAAGTATGTAATATTTTTTACTTCAAACGATTTATTTAAAAATCGATTTGTCTATAGCTTTACAATGACCAAAAATTATACAATATTTTTGTGTATTTGAAAGTTAATATCAATTATGTTTTGCATATATAATTCAGCAATATAAAAATAAGGTTTCTAACCAATATGTATTAATTTACCTTCTGTACTGAAGTTTTAATACAAAGTCAGGTGTGGTTTTACAAAGCCAGCACATTTGAAGTTTTACTCCTGCTTTTAAAGATGATCATGTGACCATCATTTGGAATTTTATAGATCATCTCTTTAGATTTATAAATCATCTTGTGCTTCGAATATTGTCTCCGAACAATCTAATTCACTAAAGTTTATACTCAAGTTAAAGTATGGTTATGCAAAGTCGGTGCCCTACAAGTTCACTTAGGTCTGTAAGGACATGCCTGAAAAAAGCGTGACAACAATTACTGCTATAGTAAAATCAAGAGAATGTAAAGCCTATGAATTTTACTATGACACCGAGTTAGCTGGATAGATATTGATTAAGGAGAGAGAAACGAATATATGTTATCATGATAAAAGAATGGATGTCTCCAGAGGTCGTAACTTTTGTGGTACAAGAGATTATCTTTTTTTTTTATTAATTAGAATATTATAGAAATAATTTCTCCTCATAAATTCCTGTGACTTAATGACTAGCCAGCTGACAACTATTTAATTTAGCTGCCTTCAGCTGAAATCACCGCCTCGATAAGTATCCAGAACTGGGACTCTTATTTACAAGCACCAACGGGAACTCAGTGAATACTCGATGGATGGTGGCGATCAGGCTGGTTTTGGTGTTGGGGAGGTCATATTGGTGATGTTCTCGATGTATGACCAAACGAAGTAGTCCAGCGAGTTCAGGTTGGGGGGGGGGGTGAGAAAGAGGGCCAGTGAGAAAAAAGTACAAAGTCATAGCACTCCTACTGAAGTAAAGCATGGGTCTCTTTGAACTTGTGGGCTGGCGCCAAGTCCTGCTGCCACACCCAAGGTCTGCCAGTGGCCACTTGATTGTACCACACTTTGCAGCATACTTTGGTATTGATTTTCAAGCTGGGTTTGAAGATGTGGGGCGCCATGATGTGGCCCTTATTTGAAACCACACCAAAGACCATAACAATGGCCAGAAAATTCATCACCCCGGGAACTTCCTTGGCAATCCAGCGATGTATTTTGAAGGTACTTGCAATCGTCCTGCTGTCATAACTTGGGTCGGTAGAGAGCATGAGTTGCACAGGGGCGCAGCTCCAATCTTGCTCATTGAACATTGTGTCATTTTCAGACATAATCGCTCATAGGATTTATAGCTAACTTGCCAACGAGTAGATGGTGTGCATAAAAAAATGAAAACAAGTTTTCATCAAACAGAAATGGAAAATAATCTTTTCTGGAGCGACAATTTTATCGTTCCACTCTGTAATAGTGATTAACGCATCTTCCTGGTTATGATTGACAACGAAAATGTGGATGACATAATTTGTTCGAAATTCCCTGCAGATTCCTGAGTTCAACGGAAATGTTTATGACATGATACACTAGTTACATCTACTGAAACCTTGTGCGAATAACACTCACTATGAGAATAGTAGTTAGAATAATCAAAATAATGCACATTATCAATTCTCATCTTAAATACACAAAAATATGAAATAGGGTTTTTAATTACACTAAAAATGTTATTTTATTTTTTATTGAGTTAATTTGCATTTTTAAACACATTTCTATAAGGTTTCCATGGTCCCAGAATCAAATACTCCAATCAGATGGATACCTAGCCTAAAGATCAATAGCCATGAAGAAGATAACGTTTTAAATAAAATGTATACATTCCATATTAAATTAGAACTTACAAAAACTTCAGCATAAGTAACATAATTCAAGTATCTTAGTGATGTATTGTACGAAAATGATGTTTGTTATTTTGGATTTTAAGCAGTTGAGGTTGTTCATCTACTAATAATCTACACTAGAGTTACTTAGAATTCACTAGAGTTACTTAGAATTATCAAGTGTTAATTACATGGCTTTTGCAATTCCAAAGGTAGTAATGGTGGTCCAGGCAAAGGTGTTGTCAGTAATCATGTGATGAAGAGGAATGGCAAGATGTTTGCATGATAGTGGTCGGATCAAGATGATAAATGGGATTCTGGTTTATACTGATGTAGATCTGGTTGTATCAGTGGTGTAGGATGTTCACTGATAATAGTATATGGCAAGATTCTAACCGTCTCTTTAAGTACAATGGTTGTATCTCTCTTGCATTTTGATTTAAGGGGATATTCGCCAGGTAGTTTCTGAAATCCTATTTCATGAATGTTGTTGCTATCCAGTGTGTGTTTTAGCAAACCTATGTTAAAATTTCTAAAATACGTACGATTATTTTTACTGTCTCTTTTTGTATATGTGTGTTTAAGATAAAAATCTGAGAAACTGCCAACTCACATTTTACAAGAATAAGGTTTTATTTTTTTTAATTTTCATCTAAAAAATCAAGGGTCTAAATCGTAGAGCTAAAATTTGATTTCATTTTAATTTGCATTCATATCTAAGAAAAAAACGTGTTTCACCAGTATGTAAGCATGTGTTTTTTCATAGCATAACTGTAAATGAAAAATCACACATTACCCAGTGTGTATCTGTACATGTTTTTGTAAGCTAATTTTTTTCGAATATGCCAAGCCACAAACCTCACACGAATAAGGTTTTTCTCCGGTATGTGTACGCATGTGTCTATTCATAGAAGATCGAACCAAAAATGAAAAACCACAAACTACACATGAATATGATTTTTCCCCAGTGTGTGTTCGCATGTGTTTTTGTAGACTTGCCTTTCTTGAAAAAGTGGAATCACAAACTTCACAAGAATAAGGTTTCTCACCAGTGTGTGTACGCATGTGTGTTTTTAATGTAGAAATATGAGAAACTGCAAACCCACATATTTCGCAAGAATATGGTTTTTCCCCAGTGTGTGTTCGTATGTGTTTTGTTAAAGTGGAAATATATGAAAATGTTAAACCACACACTTCACAAGAATATGCTTTCTCGCTAATGTGGGTTTGTATGTGATGGTTCTTATCAGAACCAGTTGAAATTGTCAACCCAGATATTTCACAAGAATGAGGTTTCTCTCCAGTGTGTGTGCGTACATGTCTATTCATATCAGATCTATTTGAAAATGCTGAACCACAAACTTTGCAAGAATGAGGTTTATTTCCAATGTGTGTACGCATATGTCTATGCATATTAGATCTATCTGAAAATGCTAAGCCACACACTTCACAAGAATGACGTTTTTCTCCTGTGTGTATCAGCATATGCCTTTTCATGGAAGAATTGTCTGAAAATAATGCCCCACAAACTTCACATGAATATGGTTTTTCCCCAGTATGTGTTCCTATGTGTTCTTGTAGACTTGCCTTTCTTGAAAAAGCAGAATCACAAACTTCACAAGAATAAGGTTTCTCGCCAGTGTGTGTACGCATGTGTGTTTTTAATGTAGAAATCTGAGAAACTGCAAACCCACATATTTCGCAAGAATATGGTTTTTCCCCAGTGTGTGTTCGTATGTGTTTTGTTAAAGTGAAAATATATGAAAATGCTAAGCCACACACTTCACAAGAATGAGGTTTTTCTTTAGTGTGTATCACCATATGCCTTTTTATGGAAGAACTGCTTGAAAATGATGCCCCACAAACTTCACATGAATATTGTTTCTCTCCAGTGTGTGTTCGTATGTGTTTGTGAAGATATGTTTTAGTTGGAAATACTGCACCACATACTTCACAAGAATAAGGTTTCATTGCAGAATGTGTCTGCTTGTATTTTTCTAAAATATCAGTATTTGTTTCCATATTACTGGATTAGACTACATTTTCATTTTCTTTATCTTATTTTTTCTTATAAAAGATTATTTATATAGATCAAAGTAAGTTTTTTTATTGAAACTTGTGTTAGCATATCTATTATTCAATTCTAAATTTGCCAAAAAGCTGATATATCCTTTTCGGAAGAGTAACATTTGTGATCTCTTATTCAATAAGGGTTGATGCAAGCAGATATATATTATGCAATTCAAAATATGCAAAAATTTTGATTCATTTATTTGCTTTTCCTTTTGATTTGATGGGTTCAAGGCAACTTTTATCTGAAAGTAAAAAATAAATCTAAGTAAGCATATTTCAGATGTGTATTAAAATATATTTAAAGTAAGCATGATAACTGCAAACGATATGTAATGCATGATAACTGCAAACGATATTCAATACATGATAACTATTACACACTGAAGTGTATTAATTCATTACAAATTGTTTCAATAGAGAGGATAAAAATTATCTATCTATATCGTCAGATGATTCAACTTAAAATAAAAGTAAAAAGGAAAGATATGATTTTTTGTGATTACATATAGATATTAAAAGCCAAGAGAATGTAAGTAAGAGAGAGAGAGAGAGAGAGAGAGAGAGAGAGAGAGAGAGAGAGAGAGAGAGAAAGGAGAGAAAAGAAAACGGGAAAAGTTAAGAGGGAAAAGCAATAAAATATAAAAGTTGAATTAAAAGAATTTGTAAAATTATAAAGATAAGACAGATCAATAGGGGCGGAAGAAAGAGGGGAAATAGATACTTGAGCGTGTCAAAGAGGTGTGTTGGGTTCAAGATGATGACCTCCACATGTCTCAAATCTAATTTTTATTTTTTTCTATTGCTTTCTCTCTTTTTTCTTTTCCCTTTTACTTTCTGCCGATATGGACAGATAATTTTATCATATCTATTGAAACAATTTGTAATGAATTAAGTTAATGATGCTAGTCAGTCGCAGTGAGGGGTGTGATAATTAAAAACATATTATTCTCCATTAACGTATGAAGCACTTTTTATCATTGCTTTCTACCACATATACCTCTTAATATATATATATATATATATATATATATATATATATATATATATACATTTAATAAACTACACAAATTTATTTACTCAAGTTTTCACTTTGAACACAAGAATATTGACATTTTATTAGAATAGAGTAAGTAGTACAACCAAAGAAACTTTAAGCCTGAAAGTTCGACAAAATACAGTATTTTTACAGAAGCATAGTATATGAGGTAACACAAAAACATCATCTTTTGGCATGTGCTCCATTAAACATAATGTAGAAAAGGGTCCATGTAGTCACACAAAATGGGATCTCACAATAACACTCCTCTTTTGGCTTTTTTCAGTATTAAATCAAATTAATTTCTTTTTAGGCTTTATGGTTTTAGATTAGCTACCCACCAAAAACTCTTTTTCATCTCCAGAAATTATAGACAGATTATCTACCCCACCAAAAACTCTTTTTTTTTTCATCTGGTCCTGGATATGACCTTAAACTATATCCGGTTGTGAAGCCTCAGCTTGCGGGCTTTGGAGAGTGTGGAGCCACCCTTTAATTACCATTGCTCCCAGGTCTACTCTAACCCGGAGTGGTAGTACCTGTTAGGGTCCCAACTATAGGTTAAATGTAAACCGACTTGAAAACAACAAATATATTCTCTTAAAAAAATTTTCTTCAAAATCTTTGGATTCAGCATTAAATAAACCGAAAAGGATTTATATGCTGTAAAACAAAAACTATCTTTTTCATCTCTAGAAATTGTACGCAGAGTATCTACCCACCAAAAACTCTTTTTCATCTCCAGAACATAAATTGGTTATTGCTAATTCTGCTACACAAAACCAAATCATTTCCCCCTACGAATAAAAAATAATTCAATGTTTGAGGAGGTGTAAGAAGATGAGGAGAAGGAAAGGGGGCAGAAAAGGAGCTATTCCTTAAATGGAAAGGGGAAATATTTAGTTTTTATGAATGAGATTTAAGATGGGAAAATAGGAAAAGAAATCAACTTACCATCTCAGCAAATATCAAAATTCCATTCATATATGTCTATGAATTTTTGAGATAAGGATGGATATTTGAATTATTCGGACTACTGTTTTCATCTTGAGTATCATTCTAAAAACGTAGAGTGTGATAGCTCCAGGGATTAAATAAAGGGTTTAATTCCATACCCTATAAAGTAGCACTACACTTAATTTTATCATAGGCGCCATACTTGAAATAATTTTCATCTTGTTGATAATACGATATGTCTCCTGATTAGTAAAGTAAATTTGAGTTTTTGAACAAAATTTTACAAAAGTTTTATTTAAAACGTTAAGGAGAAACAAACGTTATCAGTAACTTTAGAGTACTGAATAAGACCTTATACCAAGTTAAATACAAACCTTTTTCTAGAGCATGCTAGCCCAGTGGATTGAATAAAATGTTTAATTTCATATTATGTAAGGTAGAACTACACTTAACTCTATCAAGATTGAAATGTTTTCATTTGGTTGATAATATGATATCTCCTTTGATAAGTAATGTAGTAGCTAAAAGAATCGAGTTTTTGAACAACATTATAAACCTTTTTTAAAAGAAAAATAAATTCTTACTTGTATACATCCAAAAATATTCTATTTAAATGAGCATTACTTTTTTATTACAACAAAATTAAATTGATTAAACAAAATTATTACACTTCGTGTGATCCGTACTTTCTAAATATCAGGAGGAAGTTTTGTTTACAATGTTTATTGACATTTTTTTTTAACTAACTTGCATCTTTTTTGGATAATCATGCAATTTTTAGTTTCTTTAATTCGGTATCTTAAGATTTTCATTTATTAATCAACGTTGAAATAATTTAAGAAAACTGATAATGATATATAAAATTGCCTTGAAATTCGAATGACTTTTTGTTGGCTTTTCAACATGTCAGTGTAATTTTTTAACACGTAAATATACATTTTTTCCCATTTTCGAGATTAACTTTGTTTTTAGCGCTTTCAGACTATTAGGATGAAATTTTGGAAATCGTAAAAACTGAATATCACATGAAAACAATGGTATCTATGTATTCCTCAAATTTTTACGATGATTATGTAAAAAAATACAAAAGTCGATGAGATAGAAAATTATTTATTAAAATAAATTATAAAAAAAATAGCATTCGTAAGACACAGAAAAATTCCAAAGGGAGGTCATTTTTCGTTTCGATTTAAACAAGATGGGTGCATTTTCACCTGCTAACATGTGTCGGGATTATTTCACCAACAAGAAGAGGGGGGGGGTAAGAAAAGGCAGTAAGGGCTTGCAACGAAATGGTGACGTTGCTTACAAGCAGTCTTTTCTTTCCTTGTAAGGGTAACAATTAACTGGTAACGTTTGCCGAACAACAGTAACCAGGTAATCAGTCTAAGAGACGCCAACCGACTAGCAAGCTAGGTAACTAGGTTCTTAACTAATCACTAACCCGTAGTGAGACAACTCCGTTTATACATACTAACTCTCAGTGGCGAGAATTCCAACGTGAATTCCAACGAGATTAGAATGTCTATTTAACTTAGTAGGAAATAGACACCCAGTTTCTCAGTAACGGCAAAACAGCAGTTCAGTGTCTTTTCTTCCCTCCGACCCACCCCCGGTAAGTCAAATCAATTTCAATTCTTACACATGATTAAAGTTGTTTTCTTAAAATAATTAATTAATATTCAGGTAATTCCGATTGCATAATTTGGAAGCTACCATTGTAACGTATTAGAATTGACAAAAAATCAGTAGAAGCCATTTTTTAAATCTGCAAACTCCATTTACCGATTACAAAATTTCGTCCTAATAGTGTAGAAGCTCCTTGTTTTTGTTTTTAATCTTTCAAACACATTCACAGTTTAAATATAAACTAAAAAAATTATTATTATACATATCATAGGGTTCTGTTTATACGGCCATTGTTGTCGCTATCAAAATTAAATAAACTTGTTTAGGTAGGTAGACGACTTACTTATCTTGCGTTTGGTAACAGTTTTTTTTTCTTTTTGACCATTTTTATTCTGTTAAATTACAGTTCAACATAGAAAAATAATGAAGGTCGATAGAAAATATTTTTTTATTTTTTGCTTTTAGTAAACATTGTGTTCTACATTTTTCATAAATTTTTACTTTGTTAACTATATGACACTTTCGACTATTTTTCTATAAACATTTAAAATTGTATTACAATTCATGAATTTTCTTTATTTTTTGTGATGTTAAAAAGAAAACCGTGTACAATATCTTATTTTAAAAATGCTTAACTAAAACAAAAGAAAGTGGAACTTAATGATTCGGTTGCGCCCCTGTTATAAAAAAAAAAGAACCTTCAAAATACTCACATGTTCTTTAAATTTTTTTCGAATCACTTATCTGATTCCAAGAAAAAAACGATTACAAAAAACGACTGTCTTAAGCAATAGAAGTTAATATTCAAAATGGCGACCGTCAAAACAGATTCGCAGAAAATTTTAGAGGAAATTTAAATTTAAAATATGACTGATTTTTTTGGTAGATATTGCAACTAAAACTATTATTATTTTATTTATCTCAAAATTTCCATATTTTAATCGTCAAAATATAAAAGATGGCAGACAACTTCTTTAAAGTTATATTTCAAACGGATGTGAGACGAAGGAGAAGGAGGCCTCTGAACCGCGTTTATTTGTTGACCTCAAGTTGTTCATGCTAAGCTGTGACCTTCGTTTAAAGCAAGTGAATCCAGTGCGATTGAAAATGACGTAAAACACTTTGTGATAAGGAAGACGAGTCGAAAAGTCACACTTTTATTAGAAAGAGAAAAGAACGAGAACTTTGTTAAATATTAACAGAAAAAAAAAAATAATAATCGTAGTAGTAGTAGTAGGAGGAGAAGGAGGAGGAGTTGTCGTCGTCGTCGTCATCAGAAGCTAAGAAAAATAGAAGTCTTACCGTGGGTGTGCAGGCAGAGCGAGTGAGTTCAAGCCGAGAAAAGGAAAAACAAAGATGGCGGCCAGCATTTTATTACGTGCGTTCTCGCAAAATCTTGTGTGCACGTGAAGCTGGAAACTACAAAACGAGCTTCATTTTTCGGTGCTGGGGAGATTCCAGATCTGGCAGGAGAGTAGGTGCAACGGGAGTGGAGATTCTACTTTCTCGGATTTATTCCCTCTTGTGTGTTTGAGGTGAACCGAACCACCCCCTCGGGAGGCGCACTGCAGTTCAAGGACCGTGCCCCCCTTTCTTTTTTAAAGATAGTATTTTCAAGCTATTTCTGCGATGCCCAACGCTGGCTTAAGCAACATGATTAAGCCTTTTAATGGCGACAGTGATGTGGTGGCGTGGCTTAAAAAAGTTGACATTGTGGCAAGGATTCAAAAATTGGACAGTATGGCCACAGTAATTCCACTGTTTCTAGAAGGGGACGCGCTGGCCCTCTTTTTGGAGTTCAGCGAGCAAGATCAGGGTGACGCAGACGCCATCAAGGGTCGACTGATCGAAGCTTTTGCAGAGGGACCTTTTGAGGCCTTTAATAAGTTGGAGAAGAGGTGGACTGGGGAATCTGTTAATGTCTACGCGAATGAAATAAGGAGATTGGTTGAGTTGTCGGGCATCAGAAGACATGCCACGAGTCACATAGTCAAAATGACATTCATTACCGGGTTCCCGGAAGAGATATCGAAACGTTTGCAGCAGGTCCCAGGAGTGGAGACTCTGGGTGTGGGTGAGCTGCTCAAAACTGCAAAGATCTTGGTGAGCACCCAGCCCAGGGAGTCTGGAGGGACAACAACAATGATACAGCAGGATGTGGACAGAAGTCTGCCGAACCCGAGGATGGCATGCTTCGAATGTGGGGGACCACACATGAGAAGAGACTGCAGGAAGTTCTTGCAATGGACAGTGTGTTATAAATGCAATCGGAGAGGCTATTTAGCGGTGAAATGCACGAGTTCGGGAAACTGGCAAGGGGAAGCCGAAGCGCCAACGGCCACCCCGATTCGGGAATAGTGGCGCACTCACAGCAGATGCCCAAGCAAAAGATCATGGTGGAAGGACGGGGAGTTATGGACCTGATACACACTGGCTGTACCACTACAATGGTGCACACGACCCTGGTCGGAAGATGGAAAGGGAAGGGTGAAGTAGTGGCATTTGATGGGTCGTTAGTGAAGTGTTGAGGGAGGAAGACCGTCACTATTGATATTGCTAAACACCATGCAATTGTCATCGATCATCTGGTGTCTTGTGTCCAAGCCATCATTGGAATGGATGTGATATGCCGACTTGGAGGCGTTACCATCACATGCAACAATGTGAGGTTCGGACTAGCTGAGTGCGCAGTAACAGAGTAAGCTCCCGGAGGGAACAACAACGCCGGGGAGGAAAGAAAAATGTCGATCAAAGATCAGGACTTCCGAGCCGAATTCGACAGAGAGCAGTGGACTGTGGAGTGGGCATGGAAACACAGAGCGCCATCGCTGACAAACAGGGTGGCATGCTACACTAATTCGCTTAGAGGAGGGGCGAGAAAGGAGTTTGAACAAGAAGTGGACCGATGGATTGGTGAGAGCATACTGCTGCCTTGGACGGATGATGTTGAGTCGGGCATTTTGCCGTTGATGGCTGTTCTGCAATCAACTAAAGGGAAAGTAAGACCGGTCCTGGATTTCTGAGAGCTGAACCAACATGTTAATTGCCATACTGGAGGTGACACCGTAGATGTGTGCAGTGAGACTATCAGAGAATGGAGGCAGATGAATGGGGCGTCTACGTTGGTAGATCTAAACTCTGCCTATTTGCAACTCCGCATCGCCAAGAAGCTCTGGAAATCCCAGTTAGTCAGGTACAAAGGCAAAACCTACTGCCTTACACGAGTGGGGTTCGGGTTGAATTCAGCACCCAAGATCATGTCAACCATCCTCAGGAAGATTCTGGAAACAATGGGAAAAGGAGATGGGGAAGTGAGTTCATACATAGACGACATTCTGGTGAATGAGACTCTGGTAACTGCCAAGGAGGTGGTGGATCATTTGAAGAGGTTTGGGTTGGTCGCCAAAGCGCCGGAAAAATTAGATGGAGGGGCTGCTTTGGGGCTAAGGCTGAAACGAGGTGCGTCAGGCAGCCTAGAATTTCGAAGGGGAACGAGATCCTGCAACTAAAGCAAGAGCTCAACAGACGAGAACTTTTTTCCATATGTGGGAAGTTGATTGGACATTACCCCGTTGCTGGCTGGCTTAGACCAGCATGCAGCTACATAAAGAGGCAGGCCGAAGGAAGAGGATGGGATGATAAAATGGGAGGAAGAACGGTCGCCATGATGGAAGAGCTCCTGAAAGAAGCAGAATGGCAAGACCCAGTCTGGGGAACCTGGAACATACCGCGAACATTGGATGGAGTCGTGTGGTGTGATGCAAGCAGCATTGCAACAGGGTTCGTCTTGGAAGTTGGAGGAGTGGTTGCAGAAGATGCGGCCTGGTTAAGGAAGAAGAATGATGTCAGCCACATCAATGTAGCAGAATTAGATGCGATAATCAAAGGGGTCAATCTGGTCTTGAAATGTGGACTGCATGACATATGCATCAAAACAGACTCTGCCACTGTGTTTGCTTGGCTAAAGTCCCTCATTTCAAGTGAAAAAAGGATAAGAACTAAAGGGGCAGCAGAGATGTTAGTGAAGCGCAGGCTTGGGATGCTAGCTTAGCTGATGCAGGAGTTTTGTTTGAAGCTTTGCATAGACATGGTGGCTTCTGAGAAGAACCGAGCAGATGCTCTCACAAGAGTGCAGAAGAGCTGGCTTGTGCCAAAGAAAGATGTTGTTGCTGCATCGAACCTAGATGATGTTAGCATGTGAGAGCTGCACAATCTGCACCATATGGGCGTAGAGAGGACGTTGTACTTGGTGAAGAAAGTCGACCTAAGTGTCACCAAGGAGCAAGTGAGGCAAGTGGTCAGGACATGCAACAGATGTCAGTTGATTGATCCTGCTCCAAGCACACATGAAGCTGGTCAATTGGGTGTGAGTGGGACCTGGGAGAGACTGGCATTTTATGTCACCCATTACAGGGGTGGACTTTAACTGACCATGATTGACTGCGGGCTTGGGCGATTTGCCCTATGTAAGAAGCTATGTGGAGGAACAGGCAATGAAATAGCGGCAATCCTCGATGAGGTGTTTTTGGAGTGAGGTCCCGTGGAAGAGCTGTTAACTGACAATGGGACTGCAATCAAGTCAGTCGCAGTGACGGAAGTAATGAAAAAATGGAATATCCAACATTTTTTCAGAGATGCCTACAGACGCAGTGGCAATGGGATCGTGGAGAGAAACCACTGCACCATAAAGGGAGTTGCAGGAAGAGGAGGCACCTCACCTGAGCAAGCTGTCTTCTGTTATAACATGTCGGCTAGATTGGGACAAGTGCCATAGACGATTCCGTAACTGTCAACGTTCACATATTCCTGGAGACATTCCAGGGTTGAGCCAGCAAGCAGAGAGGCAGAGGCCACAGGGACCATTAAACTCGGGGATGAGGTATGGGTGAAGCCACCGGGGGCGCGTTGCACCACACAATGGAGTAGAGGTCGCGTGACTGGGAGGAACACCAGAAACAACATTGTGGTGGACGGAGTATCGAGGCATATTCTCGACATCAGACCAATGGAAGGTGAAGCAATGGAGGGGAATGTGCAGCAGCAGGAGGAGGACGAGACACCTCAGGGGCCAAGTAGAGAGGTGACCGCCACAGTGGATGAGAGACTATGAAATATGATCTTGAGATCAGGGGGCGTGTGGTCAGAAGCTAAGAAAAATAGAAGTCTTACCGTGGGTGTGCAGCAAGTGAACTCAGGCCGAGAAAAGGAAAAACAAAGATGTCGGCCAGCATTTTATTACGTGCGTTCTCGAAAAATCTTGTGTGCGCATGAAGCTTGAAACTACAAAATGAGCTTCATTTTTCGGTGCTGGGGAGATTCCAGATCTGGCAGGAGAGTAGGTGTAACGGAAGAGGAGATTCTAATTTCTCAGATTTATTCCCTTTTGTGTGTTTGAGGTGACCCCCCATCGGGAGACGCACTGCAGTTTAAAGACTGTGCCCCCTTTTTTTTAAGATAGTATTTTCAATTATTATTATTATTATTATTATTATTATTATTATTATTATTATTATTATTATTCACCATCAACACGGCATAATACTACAGAGAGGTAAGGAGCTACTGTGATACAACAGGAACACACTCAGAGAGTTGAGCAGCAACTTGTTTGTTTACATTGCACTTAAATTTCTGCACGTTAATACAGCCAGGGAGACAGGATGAAGGGAGGGAATTCCAAAGACCTAGCAGCCAAAGAAAGTAACTATCAGAGTAAAAGAGCATCCGACATTAGGGGGCATGTAAAGTGAATGGATGGGATTTTTCTGCTTGTTGGTGTAGTCGGGGTACTTACGTCAGCGGCGGGGTGGGGTGGGGGAACCAATTCTATCAATTCATCAGAACAAATTCTGTTGGAAAACAAGCATAAAGATGCAACTTTGTAGCAGTCGGACAGGGGTTGGGGCCTGGTTGATTCTACTTGACGTATTAGATTGAAAACTTTTTGGACACTGTCTAAAATGGTGTGTGTGTGTGTGTGTGAGTGAGAGAGAGACAGAGAGAGACAGAGAGAGAGAGACAGAGAGAGAGACTAGTGGTTGATGCTCCAGTTCATATAAGACAACAATATTCCATCCATAGGAAAATGGTAAATTTGTAGATATATAGGATATTGTCAGATCTAATTTTCTAGCACAGTAGAGGGATCCCACCATTTTGCAGCAGCCTTTTGCATTATCTTCTATGTATTTGTTCCAATTTGTGATGCCTGTAGACCAAGGAATATCAGCCGTCACATTGACGTTTATCTGCCCTCCCTTGTCTGTTCCCAATTTTGAATTTGGCATACGTTTTGTAGTAGTTGATAGTAACTGCCGAATGAAGTGGAAATACATATTTTTACTTGAACCACAAGTATTACTTTCATTTTTTTTTGTTGCCATGTGGATTCTCCTGTTTTTGTGCCACTGTGTATGTTGCGGTTTCACAAGAGAAGAGAAACGGGAAAAAATTGTTATCACATGCAACAGTATGACTGTGACAACCATCAAGTCAACTGGACAATAAACATAAACCGAATGCTTCCATCTATACGACTCAACGCGGAAAATCCCGTTGATACGACCCGACACAGGACCAAAGATTTCTATGGACACAACATTGCACAGGCTCAACCAATTCTATCAATATGATCCGGCACGGTTTTGACGAATTTCGTTAACATGACTTGACACGATCCTAAACCACTCTATTGATACAATTCTGAACACCTCGGTCAAAATGAAACAACAAAATCCCAAACAACTTCATCGAAATCATTCGACACAGTCCCAAGCAACTCTGTCGAAACAACCTGACACGATCTCCAAAATATTTCATCAAAACAACATGGGATCAGAGAAACTTCACCAGTCACTTGTTGAATGACTCTGGCGTTGGCTTGTTGTATTGTCTGGGGTATATATAAACGAGTGTATATTATTTATGTATACGTGTCTAAATTCGTGCATTGTTTATTTGTATAAAATGTTCTTCTAATGAATGTGCGTATACAGAGTGTATATACATACGAGTGAGTTTTCTTGCGCCCCATGAGAATAGTTTGGAGATTGATCCGAGCCATGTGGACTTTTGTCAGTTTAAAATCAAGGAAAAAAGAAGGTTAGTTGTTGTGGGTTTAACCTTTCATAAAATCAGTCATGTGATCAACTTGCCTAAGAGATGGTCCCTCGGCAAACCAGAAATGAAGTTGACTAGTAGTCAACTTTGACTACTGCAACCAATTAGCAATGTGCAGTTAAATGGGCTGGTGAACAGCAAAAGAAAATAAAATAAATACAAAAGTTCAGCTAGAATTCGTCACAAAATAAATAACAAAATCAAGAAATAAAAACAATCAAAATTTGTAATTAAATTCTACAAAAAACTTTTAGTGTTTGTTTTACAATTTACAGAGATTCGAGGAAGCAGTATATATATATATATATATATATATACATATATATATATATATATAATTATTTTTTTACTATAATAATTAAATACCTACAGACACTAGTGTTTCATCATTTATCTTCAGTGCAGGGTGTCACGATTAATACCAGTCGAACGATTCAAACCCCCGCATCACGAAACATCTCTGGCTCGGTTAGCGAAGACCTAATCCATTCGGCTACCATTAACCGCGTGAATTAACGTCGAATTTAAACATTTTAATTTTAAATGTTCATTTACGTCAGCCAGAGAGTGATTTAATCGTTATACGATGATCTATGCATAAGAGCTAAGTTGACCGACTTTAATTCAACTAAAAGTGCTCAACGATAAGAAACGAATTTCTTAAAGGGGCTGTCATAATTATTTTTTTACTATAATAATTAAATTCCTACAGACACTAGTGTTTCATCCTTTCGGGAATCTTCAGAGCAGGGTGTCACGATTAATACCAGTCGAACGATTCAAACCCCGCATCATGAGACATCTCTGGCTTGGTTAGCGAAGACCTAATCCATTCGGCTACCATTAACCGCGTGAATTAACGTCGAATTTAAACATTTTAATTTTAAATGTTCATTTACGTCAGTCAAAGAGTGATCTAATCGTTATACGATTATCTATGCATATATATATATATATATATATATATATATATATATATATATATATATATATATATATATATATATATATATATATATAACAGATACATGTTACCAAAAGCCAGATAACTTACTTTTCTACCTAGATGGATATGTTTTTACTGTTTTTATTAAATGTAAAATGCTTTTTCGGTTTAAAAACAAGTAATTTCGAGCGTTTCATAAGCACAAGAAAAATGGCAGCGTGGTATCCCATGTCTTTGAAATCTCGACAATGAATTAAAAAATATTTGTGCAGGCAGTTGGATGCTTTGTTATATGCTGAGACGTATATTAGAATTTATTGGATTTAGCTGATGTAGAGGTATTTTCCAGCTAGTTGTAAACCATTCTTTATTAGTTGTATGAGTATCGTCTTTTTTAAAAGTATTTTATAGTTATTTTGTCAGATTATTCAAAGGGTGTTTGTTGGAAATTATAACACAGATCCTGTCTTCTAGGTAGAGTGTTGCAATATTTTTAGTATTCCTATGAGGGTAGACATTTGTCTGCTGTCCACCGCAGCAAAGTGTGACACAAAGCCGGAAGGTGGAGGATAGGCAAGCTCCCCATAAAGGAAGGGTACTCTTGCCTGAACAAAAATTGCCTGGGCATCCCCGTCAGCATTCACCGGTCGAGCGTGAATACAACAAGCTAACATGGCGATCTTCAAAGTACCACTTGCTTCCAGCGCACCATGGAGAATAACTTGGTTCAATTGCATCTTTCTCAAGTAATTTAAGAGGTTTTTTTTTTAATGAACCGAGCATCTTCAGCACAGTAATAGCGGGACTAAGTAGCAATGGATTTGCAATTAGGGATCAAGTTTCTGAATAATTTAATGGGAGCACAATTGATTTTACTAACGGTGCAGATTTTTTAGACTATTCTGCGGCTTGCCAAAAGAAATAGTAATACTCCGGAGCATTTTTAAAAATGGGTATGGAACTAGCCAGCCATTATCTACCCAAACCTCGAGTTTTGCCTCGTACTACCCCCATGAGCCATGCAGGAGGGGATACTCTGTCAGCCGATTCTGCAAGGACACTGGTGGCTGGTTACCCAACCACTTCCAGGACACAGTCCATGTGTTTGTGCCCTTGTCATATTCCGCGTGGAAGTCGGGTTCATCAAGAGTGATTGCCGCGCAGACAGGTTCCTTGTGTTGGGAAACCCTGACATCACCAGCGCCGTCCACGGTGATTCCACCCGGCAGTGTAATAGTGTCCATTCCAAGGAGAAGGTTGTAGCCAAGAAGCTCCCGTCGACCACCAACACCTTCACAGCCACTAGGGGGGGGGGATCACCAATGCTTATATGGACAATGCACACCCCACAGCACACCAGTGAGCCTCTGCCAACAGTTAATACTGCGACCTTCTGTTTCGTCCATGCGGTGCAACATTTCTTGTGTATGAGGGTTTGCATGCATCTGGTGTCAACCAGCGCTGAGTGCCTACACTTATCAACTTGCACTGTCACTACAGGAAGTGCCTTGTTCAGTATTGCTTTGGAGAGGGTGCTGGCACCGCGGCTTCCTCCCCTTGCTCATTCCCGGACAATTCCGGCCACTAGGGGGGGGGCATCACCAATGCTTATATGGACAATGCACACCCCACAGCACACCAGTGAGCCTCTGCCAACAGTTAATACTGCGACCTTCTGTTTCGTCCATGCGGTGCAACATTTCTTGTGTATGAGGGTTTGCATGCATCTGGTGTCAACCAGCGCTGAGTGCCTACACTTATCAACTTGCACTGTCACTACAGGAAGTGCCTTGTTCAGTATTGCTTTGGAGAGGGTGCTGGCACCGCGGCTTCCTCCCCTTGCTCATTCCCGGACAATTCCGGCCACTAGGGGGGGGGGCATCACCAATGCTTATATGGACAATGCACACCCCACAGCACACCAGTGAGCCTCTGCCAACAGTTAATACTGCGACCTTGTTTCGTCCATGCGGTGCAACATTTCTTGTGTATGAGGGTTTGCATGCATCTGGTGTCAACCAGCGCTGAGTGCCTACACTTATCAACTTGCACTGTCACTACAGGAAGTGCCTTGTTCAGTATTGCTTTGGAGAGGGTGCTGGCACCGCGGCTTCCTCCCCTTGCTCATTCCCGGACAATTCCGTGCTACATGGCTTGGCTTGTCACATCGGTGACAGCATCCTCATTTCCATTCTCCATAGTTCGGGGTGCGCTCGCACCACTTCTGCAGTCTCTGGCAAAGTGGTTGAGGCCACCACATTTGTAGCATCGCGGGCTCTCTGTATGCGATTCTAGTGCATCAACCGCAGCCGAGACCTGCTACACATCATCCTTTAGGATGTTTCGGGCTCTAGCCAACAACCCCTCCAAGCCAAGCTCATTGAGCTTTGACGACACTCGCAATAGCCGACTGGCGTCATCCGGGAGCCCAGACAAAAAGGCGCATGGCAATATTCGGTCACTTGCACTGACAAAGGAAGCAGCAAGCTCCTTCAGTTTGGCCAGGTAGACGTCCACAGTTCCCCCTGACCTAAGCCGACGTTCAGGGAATTGCCTCCAGGCAACAAAAGCGTCTGCATTGAATGCTCCGTACAACACTTGTTTTATCTGCTCCATTGTCAAAAAATGTACGCCAAGATAGCTTGTTGTTGCAAAGAAAAAAAAAGTACACAAAACCTCAGCTCACTGCAACAGTGTCGTCCGTCGGTACTTTCCGTAGACTCGTTTTTACGTCTCGCCCATCTGCTCCAGTGGCCTGTTTTATAAAAGATAGAGTCCTCCAAATTTGCATATTTGTATATGTGCGCAAGAGCACACAAGATTCTTCGAGACTGCATTGTTATATAAGGCCGCCATCTTGCACCCTTTTCAGCATCATGACGCTGCATTGGCAAAGCTCACACCAAGGCCGTTTAAGAGGTAAGCCTGCATTCGCACAATTTTTCGCCACAGAAAAAAAATCAATTGAATAAATTGTAATGTAATGAAGACGCAAGCAGAAAGACTTTTTTCCAAGGTTTTATTCAACTGCATTTTACGACAAATTTGGCAAGTGGCCAGAAATGCACGTTAATAAAATATAAAAAAAATAGTATTCACATGATAAAATAAAAAAAGCAAACGGCAAGATCACGTGAGAGAAGATATGCAAATAAAGAGAAAGTCACTTTAATAAGAAAGTTATTATATAAAAAATTATAAGTGCTACATATAAGAGGGGTTCATTCTGCTTTAACATAATATCAAGTACTTCTATATCGAACAAACGAATCGAAATATTTAATTTCAAGTAAAACAAATGATACCTAGATAATTGCGACAGTGCAAATAGTAGCATATCCAAAAATTACGAAAAACAATAAGATAGAAAAATAATTAGTAATTAGAAAATAAATATCTGAAAGGAAGCGAAATCATTACATTGCATTTACTAAAAGAAAAAAGAGGTAAGTTGACAGGGGACATAATTAAGTTCTGCGGCCTTCGTCACGTGACAGACTTAATTTAAAATATCACGCGAATTTTAAACCCTTCTAGGTTCTGTGAATACGTGCAAGAGATTAGATAGGCCTACAAAACTTAATACACTAGGTTTTTATCTTTTCAGGTACTCCTTTATACTAGAAGGAGGATTAAAGTTGATCAGATTCTTCTTCAAGTTCACCAGGATCAGGAAAGGACCTTAACATACTTGGGCAGTGGGCACTTATGCAGAACATGAACCAGAACCACGCTGGAGCAACGGTGTTATGTAGAAATCCATTCTTTACTGTTGTGTATCTTCATCGTTGATAAACTAACGCACCGCAAATATTGGATCCAACTTTTTAAATAAAAAAAAATAAAAATGTATTATATAACGGGCCAACTTACCAGGGTGACGATGCTCTTCTAATTTCCAAAACGAACGATTGCTTTCCAGCTATGCTAACAGATGGCAGTTCTTTTATTTATTTTTTTTTTTATGGCGATTTCAAATAACCAAAAGTTTTAGACCAATCAGAAAAAAGGCTAATTGTTCTTTTTTTTTTCTTTAAAGTTTATTATCATTTATATATAGATACATTTTATTTTTAGTTTATATTTAATAAAAATATCAGAAATACGACACTACACCCCATGTGAACTTTATTGAAAACAGTTTTTCATTAATAATTATTTTCCTAGCTTATCGTTTTCCATAATGTTTGGGTATGTTACTATTTGCGACATGACAATTACACAGGAAGCATTTGTTTTACTTGAAATTCAATATTTCGATTTTGGAATTTCGTTCGTTCAATATAAATAGAAGAACACCTACCTCTCATTTCAAGGAATTTTCCGTATATATATATATATATATATATATATATATATATATATATATATATATATATATATATATATATATATATATATATATATATATATATATATATTATTATTATTTTCACTTATTAAATTATAAATAATATTGAAATAAATAATTTTCGTTCTAATTTTTATTTAAAGGAATCTGTGCATATTTGAACTTTCGAAATGTTTTTCTTTTAAACGTTCTTGACATTAATTTTCTGCGAACCTGCTTTTCCGGTCGCCATAACGTTTTTTTTTTTTTCTTGTTTAAAAAAAAAAAAGTCTCTTTCTTGAAAACAAACGAGTCATTCAGAAGCAGATTGTCAAACAAAAAGTGAGTATTAATTGCATTTTGTTATTTTGGGAGTTCTTTCTTACAACAGGGGCGAGTCTGAACGTGAACAGACATTCCAATTATACATGTAAACAATCGACACCTGTTTTTTTTTTTTTTTTTTTTTTTTTACAGTATCACAAAATACAGAAAATCAATGAATTTTAATAAAAGTTTCAATATATATATAGAAAAATAAATTATTTTCATAATACATGAATTAGTAAATGTAAAATTGTTGTGTATATTTATTTTTGTTTTATTATTTTTATGCCTGGTAAAATAAGGAAAATCGGGTTTGTTTTACTGTACACATAGATTCGAAAAAGTTGTCACAAAACAAATATAGAACAAATAAATGTTATCAAAGGCAAGATAAGTTACTTTTCTACCTAACTGGGTATGTTTTTAGTGTTTATATTTAATGTAACATGTTTATTTAGTTCGAAAAACATACAGTGTTTACCGATGTATTGGAAAATTCAAATGGCAGCCGACTCTCTCTTTGAGGCTGTAAGTTTAGGAAAATGAGTTATAAATAAAAAAAAACCCAGAAAAAATACTGTTAGAAACTCGCTCAACATATGTTATCGTGACATATGCTGACATATATTCGGCTGGTTTTTTATTTATAACACCTTTTCCCAAACTTACCGTCTCCGAGAGAGAGAGAGTCGGCCGCCATTTTGAATTTTCCAATACATCGGTAAACACTGTATGTTTTTTGAGCTGAATAAACATGTTACATTAAATATAAACACTAAAAACATATCCAGTTGGGTAGAAAAGTAACTTATCTTGCCTTTGATAACATTTATTTGTTCTATATTTGTTTTGTGACAACTTTTTCGAATCTATGTGTACAGTAAAAAAAACCCGGAAAATCGGCGCCTTTTCGTTATTAGAGCAAAAATTGGAAGATTGAATTTTAATTAAAACCAATAGTATCTAATTAATTATCATGTCGAAATTTGTAACATATCCAAAAATTAAGAAAAACTATATAGTAGAAAATGAATTATTAATGAAAATAATTTTCGAACAAATTTGCAAGATTTACTTAAATAATAAACGTTGTAATAATCGTTAATGTTCCAAATGTTTTTGGCAATGTATGTTTTACAATCCACAGAGATTGGGAAAAGTGGTCAACATCCAAATATCAATAAATATTAAGAAAGGCAAGATAAATTACTCTTCTACCTATGTGGAAAAGTTTTTAGTGATTTTACTCATTTTAAAAAGTTTATTCAGTTAGAAAAACATAGCGTTGAGCGTTAGCTGAGAACAAGAAAATAGCCGCGAATTGGCATTTAAATATTTAAGGTTTTAATGACTTAAAAATAAACATATTAACAAAATACTTTTAGAAACCAACCCAATATATATTACCGTTACATATATTGGGTGGGTTTTTAACTATTTCGTTTTATTTTCAAGACTTCAAATATTAAGGTGTCAATTCACGGGCATTTTTCTTGTTCTCGTGTAACGTTCGACACTATATATATTTTTTTTGAACCGAGTAAACTTTTTAGGATGAGTAAAATCACTGAAAGCTTTTTTTAGATAGGTAGAAGAGTAACTTATTTTTCCTTTAATAACAGTTAGTTGTTATATATTTAGATTTTTTCCCCCATAATTTTTCGAATCTTTGTTGATTGTAAAACATAACCCCAAACAATAAGTTACTTCATTGTTTACGTCACACATCCCAATCAAATATGTTGGAATTGTTCTTTCGTTAAAAATGCTTGTTTCATGTAATAATGCAGTAGGTGTGTAAGAAATTTCGTGAAAAATATTGAATAATTCCACCCCGTCTTTCCAAGCTTATAACTCCTTTTATTTCAATTAAAGGAGCAAGGACCAAGGTTTCATTAAAAAAAAACAAAAAACAAAAACAAACAATGTTAAAAAAAAGATTTTAAACTTCGGACTTTACAGGTTAATTTCTAAAAAACACTACTTTTTGTTTTAAATTTGAATATATTATTTATTGATCATTTATTTTCAATTTGTGATATATAACACTTTGGTGAGTAAATTAATTATTTACTCTTTAATAGACATTTCAAAATGGGGGGGGGGCGTGACATCATTCGACCCCCTGTTTTTCCAAGCTTATAACTACTCAAAAAATGTAATTCAAGCCCTAATTTCTTTTCAATTAAAGGAGCAAGGACCAAGATTTCATTTATAAAAAATAACAAAAGAAAAAACAAACAACGCAGTTAAAAAAAAAAAGGTTTTAAACTTCGGACTTTACAGGTAAATTTCTAAAAATCACTACTTTTTTTGTTTTAAATTTGAATATATTATTTATTGATCTTTTATCTTCAATTTGTGATATATAACACTTTGGTGAGTAAATTAATTATTTACTTTTTAATAGACACTTGAAAATGGGGGGGCGTGAATTAAAAAAAAAACGTTTGTCTAAAATATTATATTCGGTTTCTTGGAAAGAGCATAAAATTTCACATTGACCCTGAAAATATCGTAAAAATAGAATCAATAGAAAAAATTTGATAGATTTTTAAAGTTTAAAAATTGAAAAATATTGAGTTCGTAAAATTCATTATTGTTTTTTTAAATAAAAAAAAATATTTCTATTACTTTTAAAACAACTTTAATAGTTTATTTTGGAAGTATAATTCGTAAGGAAAATAAACAACCCAATTTTAAAAGAGAAATTACGAGTTTTTTATATTTTATTCGCAGTTTCGTGTTAGGGGTGTCAAAAATTCCTACAAAAATTCTGATACACCTGTGGGAGTTGAACACTCTCAGCCTAACTCAATTATCGCCCTTTAACTCTGAAGAGCGACCTAGCTACGTCACTTCCTGTTTCTCTTAATTCACTCTTTTTTCCGCTGAACGCTCGACCAGTCAAGATGTGACAAACCACCGCTCCGGTGGGAGCCTGAGCCACCACCGCGTCCTGACTAGACAGTCACCGCAAGTAACGTTACTCATCTCTCAATGAACTCTTATTCTTCCTAATCATTTTCTATCCTCTTTCCTGTATATATTTATGCAAATAAATTGCATTTGTTTCGTTGATATATAATGGTATACTTTCGTCTTCATTATGCGACCTTTCGCCTTTTCAATTTCTCTACAATTAAATACACCCATTTCACCATTATATACATGGGGACGGGATCGTCTAAAACACGGCAGACCGTCCTGTCCCCAACAGATTTGTGACCCCGACGTCTTCTTCACATTTTTATGACCAGCCGTATTTTTGAACGATGTCTGTTAAAATTTCGACGATACCAACGGACTACTATTTTCACGAACATTTCGAGTTTTCTCGCAAACGATGCACATTTCCGTTATAATCCAATCGAGAAAATGATTTTAATGACGTCCTGAATATAACGCGCTCCCTGAAATATTCTTAGACGTTCTTTTTGCATCATGTAACTCAAACTTTTGTATTCTGTTCTTTTTCATAATCGAAGCTAAATATGACCTCGAGAACCTGAAAGGTCAAATTTTCCTGTTGCCTTCATTCTTAATCAGTTTTTTCAACAAAACTATTTTCCGAGGACCAGTTCTTGTTTACCTCAGTCGAGAAACACTTCGCACGAAGAGACATGATTACGCACATGTAACGAGCACATGTAACGAACGAACGTCACACTATAGCACAGACATAACTCCAGCGACATGCATCCACTGCTACAACGAACGAAAATTACTTCCAACAACTTCAATAGCAATTTCAACGTATTTTCAACGCCAGATTTTATATATGAATTCTGCTGTGGACGACGAAGTCTCAAAACATTCCGTCACACACGCGTTTTACCTACGTATCAAAACTGTAAACCTGCTTCACTTTACTGAAATATTTTTTTTGCCATGTACTAATAAAAAAAAAATATTTCAGCTTTCAATTTCATCATGGAGAACATGTGGCAACAAGCCCACTGCAAAACTCAAATAGCAACTCTCACGCTATTTCAACTCCAGTTTTCCACAATTATGGAAAGGAAAAAGCGACAACAAGTCTCTCCAGCGTCATGTTACGCATATCAAGCCTCTCCACGGCATATCAACCCTTTCCAGCAACACCTCACAGGATATCAACCTTTTTTAGCAACAAACGCGACAACCAACACAAAGATGTTCACCAAACACTGTACACTCCTGGATTTCACAACGATTCACCTCACCTCACTGAAGTTCTCCAGCTATGAGTAAGCTGCATCATGCACACTGATACTCATCCTGGACGTTCAGACTGTACTGACTCACTGAGTACGCCCGAGCACCTGAACAACGTTGACACCGCTCTCTACGGACGGACAAATTTCCTCGCAGACTCACTTGTGACCATAAGCATGTAGTCGACACATTCGCGAGCAACGCGAACCAACTTCAACCCACCGTGCTGACTCTTGCGCACGCTTCATAGACTCCGCGGCAATACAGTCTATGACCGCAACACTTGCACTCAAACTCATAACATCATTCCTGTGACCATCCCACAGTTGTACAAGTTTGAACACTTTATCCTGATATTCTTTAACGTCGCAACTCTATCCTTACACCCTGCTACTTAATAAATAAAAAAATATTCCTCGTTCTCTATACAGTGGACACACACGCAAACATATATATGCATGCTTTTTCTCCAATTTTCTTTTCTCTAGCTTCCAGCTAACTAGGAAGGGAGTATTGTGGGAGTTGAACACTCTCAGCCTAACTCAATTATCGCCCTTTAACTCTGAAGAGCGACCTAGCTACGTCACTTCCTGTTTCTCTTAATTCACTCTTTTTCCACTGAACGCTCGACCAGTCAAGATGTGACGAACCACCACTCCGGTGGGAGCCTGAGCCACCACCACGTCCTGACTAGACAGTCACCGCAAGTAACGTTACTCATCTCTCAATGAACTCTTATTCTTCCTAATCATTTTCTATCCTCTTTCCTGTATATATTTATGCAAATAAATTGCATTTGTTTCGTTGATATATAACGGTATATTTTCGTCTTCATTATGCGACCTTTCGCCTTTTCAATTTCTCTACCATTAAATACACCCATTTCACCATTATATACATGGGGACGGGATTGTCTAAAACACGGCAGACCGTCCTGTCCCCAACACACCTACCCAATCAAATATGTTGGAATTGTTCTTTCGTTAAATCATAAAAATGCTGGTTTCATGTAATAGTGCAGTAATATTTAACTAACTGTGACATGAAAATTAAGTAGATAATATTGATTTTAGTTGAAATTGACTTAAAACGAAAGAAGATACCATTGCTTTTTAAAATGAAAATGATTTTTTTTATGCTAATGCACTTACTGATCCGTGCTATTTTTTAAATCATATTTCCAAGTTTAATTAAAGTTTTATGATACGTTTTTTATTCAATTGTAAGGTTAAAGTACAGCTTAGGTACAAAACACCATCCCCTCCCCATGTTAAGAATGCCTTTTTAAATAATAACGTTATTATTTCAGCACGGATCAATAAGTGCATGAGTACCGATTTTTTTTTTTTTTTTTGGAGTATTACTTTTACTCTAATAACAAAGAAAACCGGAAAATCAGTTCAATTTTTGATTTTTGTTTGGCATCCATGTTGTACAGTTAACAAAGCAAAAATCAGAAACACAAAACATGTAATTTACCTAAACGCGACCTGACAATTAGGTAGATAACATTGATTTTAGTTGACATTGACATAAAAAGTAAGAAGAATAAATGTATTTTTTTTAATGAAAATTGATTTTTTGGCTTTTAACTAAGAACAGTGGAAAATCAGTTCAATGGGTTTTTTTTTCTGTCATTTATGTTGTACAGTTAACAAAGCCAAAATCAGAAACACAAAACATATAACAAATAACTTGCTGAATTTACGAATTTTAAAGTGTGGAAACTGTAAGTTTTATCTATATATTAACAGTTTTCTATTACAAACAACTGCAACAATGGTGTCTTCAAGGTACATGGTTTATGTAATAATGCAGTAATATTTAACTAATTGTAACATGATACTTGAGTAGATAGTATTGATTTTTGTTGAAACTTACATAAAACGTAGGAAGATACCATTGTTTTTTGTTTTTTTTAACAAAAATTGATTTTTCTTGCTTTTGACTTTCATTCTAATAACAACGAAAACCGGAAAATCAGTTCAATTGTTGATTTTTTCTGGCATCCATGTTGTACAGTTAACAAAGCAAAAATCAGAAACACAAAACATACAATAAATAGCTTGTAGTAATCGTAAGAAAATCTAACCCTTAGGCTAAGCTGGCTGTTAATTTTTAAACACCTAGTTTTCTATTACAAACAACTGCAACAATTGTGTCTTCAAGGACTATGAAATTCTTCTTTGCCCTAACTAATTCTTTTTCAAAGACTTGATTTTATGTGATGTGAAAAATTCACACCCATCATAGGCAATGTGTGTAAAAATACCATCGCAGCCCAAGCGTTAATAATTTTAAAGTGTGGAAACTAAGTTTTATTATATTTGAATTTGTTTTTGCAATTTATTACTTTTTTTTTTTTTTTTTTTTACAAAGGCATCACCACATTATCAAGGCCCAGAGGCCACTCAAGGATAAGGGTTAAAGAGTGTACAGTAGAAATTGGTCAATATAGTAATCATTAGTAATGAAAATTTGGTAAATTTAATAACTTATATGGAACGGCTCATCAAGAACTTATTTACTTTAGACTTGAACACAACCATATTGTAGTCAGCCGGAAAGCAGGAAAACGGAAGACAATTCCACAGGCGTGCAGTTCTAAGAAAGAAGCTTTGTTCATGGAATCTACGTTTAGGTTTAGGCACAGATAAAGAGTGGGGGAAATTATTGATAGTGTTTACAGCTAGACGAGTGTTTCTTGTGAAAGTTTGGCGAGGGGGGACCATAGATTGAAGCTCAGTTGAACACTTTCCATGAAAATAACGATACATCAGAGACAAACTCGCAACATCTCTTCTGTGAGATAGAGGTTGCAAGGAGGAGAAAAGGACATCTCCTACGAGGCTACGAAGTCTATTTTGAACTCTATCAAGGCAGGACAAGTCCTTTCTAGCAGCTCCTGCCCAGATGTGGCAACAGTATTCCATCCTTGGACGTACCTGGCTCTTATATAGGTAGAGAATAGCATCAGCAGTGAGATATCTACTGGATCGATAGAAAGATCCCACCATTTTTCCAGCGGCCTTGGCAACAGATTTGATATACGTGTTCCATTTAAGATCAGGAGTAATGGTCAAGCCCAGAAGCTTGTCAAAACTTGAGGCCTCCTGAAGACGAGAGCCAGTTATTTCAATTGATGACAAATGTGAATTAGAATGTAGATGATGTAAAGAGAGAAGCTTGGTTTTAGATGCATTAAAAGTAACCAGCCACTCCTTTCCCCATTGTACTACGTGCTCAAGATCAGAGGAGAGAGAATTGGAGAGAACTTGGTCGTTTACTGTCTTAGATGTGGTACCATAAATGGTAGTGTCGTCAGCATAAAGTAAACTTTAGTAAATATGAGTAAATAAAAAATGGTGGCGATTTTATTTAAGTTTGGTCGCAAGTTTCAAGTTAAAAAATAGTAAAAAAAATGAAAAAAATGAAATACCACTTATTCTAAGTACAAGGAGTTTCCAGTAACACATAAAATCAGTGATAATTTAAATTGATTTTATAAATTATTGTGTAATTAATAAGTCACAGACACATGATCGACAGTTTTTGTATTTCTACTGTCACCAAAAATAAATAAATAAACATTTGCACATCAATTGGCTTACTAAACTTATAGTTTGAATTTGCACTTAAACAACACTTTTATCACAAAGGAAACATATCTTCATATAACTTTCCATGTACGACTACACATATCTCCCAACCTGGATATTTAAAAAAATGAAGAAAAAAAACATGTCTATCCTGATGAACACATGATTACATCGATAAGTTCGATTTATAAACAAGTACATTTTTGTTTATTTTTTAAACATCTGTGTATAATTGGTTTTCTAAACTTACATTTGGAATTTGCACTAAAACAATGCTTTTATCACAGAGTAAACATATTTTTATATAAAAAAAATTTTTGTTACAAAACAAAAATCAGTTACTGATTAATTCGATATGGTTACATTCTTGTTGTGCGGTTAACATAGTATAAGTGGAAAACAATCAATTTTTTTTTACCAAATGCACAAAAAAATTTTTTTTCTACAAACCCGTATTATTTTAAAGAGTGGAAATTTATAATAAGATCACTGAATTGTCTTCATCATTTTCATTCTGGTAAGCACAAGTAAATATAAAATCTCGATCGATTCTGTTTAGCGATGGTCGCAAGTTTCAGTTCATAAGAAATTTGTAAAAAAGGCTAGCCTACCACTAAGTCTAAGTTCCGAAGTTTGCCAGTCGGACTTAAAGTTAGTAGTAAAGTAAGTAATTTATTTTAAACATATTCTTAAACAATGAAACACTATCACATAGTCGTTCATTTTTTTATTTTTATAGTCTCCAAAAGATGAAGTATTGGCTAAATTTCATATTGAAATAATAAAAACCCTATAACACTTTTAAAAATCAAACTATACATGTCTGTAGAAAAGTAAGTCTTATTGAGTTTTGTAATGATTATTTGTTATATGATTATCTCATTTTCATTTGACAGAATTTAGATATAAACATTAAATAAATAGAATTTTATCACTTTATATTTATGTAAATTTCCATTTAAATAGAGTTCATATTTGTTGTATTGAGTTTGGTAACATTATTATTAATTTTATAAACAAAACAGGACATAATTCCCCCAATTTTTTGACAAAAACAACATACATAAGAAAACTAAAATCAAATGCTGACTGAACAATGGTCAACTCCTGAGCATGGACTCCACCTAGCGTTCTGGTTGACAAACTAAATAATCATTTTTCTTCTTTCCACAAACAAATCTTCCCCAAGTTGTCCCAATCCGACCAGAAGTTATAGAAACGCTCAAGTAGAGGCCGTGGGTTTATCAGTTCAGTTAAGTCTGTCTTCATAAAAGCATCGATAAATGATACACTAACCAATAATCATGACAGACGATCCAACAATTCAGCACCATTGCCAGCAGGGCAATGCCGTTAACCAGTCTTTCAACCAACTATCATGACAGAGGACCCAAAAGTTAAACAGCACCACCGACATGTCACTAGGAATGGACTATCAAACCTTAGTGTGGATAACAATTCCTCATGATATATCTGCATAAAGAGATTAAGTCAGGTATATTTTCAAAGCTCATAGCTCAGAAACAACGTTCTAGGAGCATATGGTATGCAAATTAATGCTCTGCTAAGGCAGGTTCACTACCATATGACCATGGCCAATGAAGAAACCGAGCACAAACTTGAGAATAATACAAGTCACCTCACCTAGAAAGACCCAGTACAGGTTGACGACTCTATCGGCCACAATCAACTACGGCCCAATCATCTGCCCTGAGTTGAAGACTTTATAATTATCCAAAAGAAAAAAAACGATATGATGTGTCTGATGCAAAGTAAAAATAGCGATAAAGCTTGGATTCACTGTGCGGAGCGCGTTATATTCAGGACGTCATTAAAAAAATTTTTGCCTCAAGTTTTAGATTCATTTTTCTGTGATATACCATATTGATGTGTAAATCAAATCATCATGTGTCATTTGTCGTTTTAATTTATCATGTTCAAAATAAAAATGTTATTTTTTAATAAATGATTTATTTAATTAAATTTTTTTCTTCACTTGCAGATTATGAAACAATGGACGAAAATCTAATCAAAAGAAAATGAACAGAAATAGAATTCTTTTACAGTAAATCAGCTTCTTTGCTTTATAGAGGCCTTATTATTATATATGTAATTAAAAATGTTATTATATACATAATTACATCTTTTAATATATATGTAATTAAAACTTTTATTATATATGTAATTAAATTTTTTTATTATATATGTAATTAAATAATTTAACTAAATAAGCACATACATGAAATAACACAAATTGTTATACAGCAAGTAATTTACAAGCAAGCACTGCCGAAAAACCTTATTGCGTTCACATTTTCAGAAAATAGAACTTTTATTGTTATATATTGTTGGTTAATTTCAAATTGAATAATATATGTGAAAACATGATTTTTAAAAGATAAAATATAGATAAAAAAATATATATATATAAAAATAAAAACAAAAAACACATACTTAAAATAGATCTGTATTTTTAAGAAATTGAATCCTTATTGTTATATATGTGAATCAAAAGGAACAAGTACTTGAGATAAATATTGTTATGCATTAAGAAATATGGAAACACAAATTCATCACAAACTTTCTTCTTGTGAAGTGTATGCATTAGATAATTCTACAAGAAATCAGATGCAGATGCAAATTGAGGAGAAACCTTATTCTTGTGAAATTTGTGGATCATCATTTTCAAGAAAGGCCAATATGAAAGAACACATGCGCACACACACTGGGGAAAAACCCTATTCCTGTGAAGTGTGTGGCTCTGCATTTTCATCATATTCTACTCTTAGAAAACACATACGAACACACACTGGAGAGAAACCTTTTTCTTGTCTAGTATGTGGTACAGCTTATACAGACAGTTCTACTTTGAGAAGACACTTGCGAACACATACTGGAGAGAAACCATACTCTTGTGAAGTGTGTGGTTCAAGGTTCTCAAGAAATTCTGATATGAAAAAACACTTGCGGACACACACTGGAGAGAAACCCTATTTTTGTGAAGTATGTGGTTCAGCATTTTCAACATCATCTAATTTGACAATTCATATGCGCACCCACACTGGAGAGAAACCTTATGCTTGTGAAATATGTGGGTTATCATTTGTAGATAGTTCTTCTATGAAAAGCCATGTGCGAACCCATTCTGGAGAAAAGAAGTATATTTGTGAACTATGTGGCTCAGCATTTTCAAGTAATCCCCATCGAAAAAGGCACATGCAAACACATACCAAAGAGAAACCTTATTCTTGTGAAGTGTGTGGTTCAGCATTTTTGGATAGTTCTGCTATGAAAGTACACATGCGAACACACACTGGAGAGAAACCTTTTTCTTGTGAAGTGTGTGGATTATCATTTTCAATCAATTCTAGTATGAAAAGACACATGCGAATTCACACTGGAATAGTTCCGATATGAAGTGTTTTATGACAATGCTATACAGGCAGACATAAAAGACCAAGCCATACATTGTAATATGAAACAAGCCTGAAAGAACAGTGCTTAGTATTGATGTAGCAGTTCCAAATGACTATAGACTTAATAGAGCTGAACGAAAAAAGCTAGCAAAATATCAGAATGATCTAAAACCGACATGGTCTCTGAATGAAATAAACACTATACTGCTGTGATAGGAGTAACTGGCCTAATAAAAAAGAATTCTCAGAAATACTTAGAAGCTTTTACTGGAAGACCGAGCTGTAATGAAATATATATAGAAGTCATAAAGGGAAAACATCTATCCCTAAAAGAATTATCAGATATATAGTTTTAAATCGTAATAGAATAAAGTGTTAGCTCCAATAGGGTCTCCCTGATTTTTTTAAAGTTACTGAAGTAAATAAAAATGATGCAGATCCTAGAAAGAGACTAATCTTAATAATAAAAAGAAAGAAAATGGATAGTATATATATATATATATATATATATATATATATATATATATTGAATATATTTTCAGATTATAAATATTAATCACATACAAATATAATATTTTTTGCTCAAATATTTTTATTTTCAAATATGCAACTACTGGAAGGAAACTAATCTCAACAATGCAGAGATAGAAAACGGATAGCAATATATATTGCTATCGTTTATATATATATATATATATATATATATATATATATATATATATATATATATATGGAGTTTCGATGCAGTGTCATTACAACAAAACTGATTATGCAAAATATTTTTCAGATTATACATTTCAAAATAAAACAATAAATCAATTTTGTTTAAATATGTATTGCACACTTATATAATTTTTATCTTGTCAATTTTTGTCTATAAAAACTTTTCTTTTAATATAATTCTTTATTTTGTAGTTTCTAATTTGATATGAGATTTGTACATTTTCATTATTTTTAGCTTTCTTAGTCTTTTCATTGCTACTTGGTATTTGTTTATGAGAATATCTGACGAGAGATTATTTCAAACTTAATACGTGTGTTATAAAATCCCAGGGAAATGTATGTTATAAAATAACCTCGATATAAAATGATAGCTTCAGATATTTGTTGATTAATTTTATGTTAAATTTCTTAAACACCTACATAAAAAGTATTAACAGGCTTACCCGGCATTGTTTGGGGCCATAAAAGTAAACAAAATTAAGTGTTTATTTGAAAATGAAGAAATACGATAAAATGCTTCCACGTTTTTACTAAGGGAAAGTGATTATTATGTTTAGATATCCCCCTGTGCCTAGCAGCTGTGTTCCAAAATTGATAATGATCTGTCAATTAGCTTATGTGTGAAATTAAATCAAACAATTATAAAACATTTAATGATGAAATTTTATCCTGGCTTTCATTCAATTGTATGGCGACGGACGTGCTGAAATAATAATGTTATTGTGTGTGTGTGTTTGTGTGCATATGTTACACTTTATGCAAGGCGTAGGTCACGATCAAGGATGTTTCGTATACTTGAAAAATAGACTAACGGCAAGCATGTAAAAAAACGTAACTTACTCTAAAAATATAGATTTTAAAAAGCAGATGTTACAGCATAGGCCACAGTAGTAAATATATAAAGAGATGTTAAAATGTAATGTATGTGTGTTATAGAGGAGGAGAAAAATATTAGTTATAGGGGGGTTTTCAAGTTCCCAGATTAAAAAATGTAATAAATAAATAAATTATTCCAACCTCGAAACAATTAAATTGTGTATAAAAGAAAAAAGAAAACAAAACAAAACACAAAGAATTGATAACTAGAAGGTTTAGAAGAAGAGGAAGAAGTAGAAAACAAAACCGAACATGCACACACTCAAACACGCATGCATGAACTAAAATACATATTTGTGAGGGAAAACACGCACAGTGAGGGAGAGAGTGAAAGGGACGGTGAGAAATAACCCTTTTACACACACACACACACACACACACACACACTGTGGACCCATATAATTGAAGGAAACAGCAGTCTGACAGTTACAAAGCCACTATTAGAGTGACTTGCATCGTACGCACACAAACTAGCAGCAGTGGTGTGACTAAATATTTAAAGAGATAAAAGGGATTTCTTCCTTTAAAGATGTTTTTTAATTCAATTTTCATCCCAAACAAGACACAGTGCCACTTTGAAGTAGAGGCCTACTATCGGGGACATAATTTGCGGGGGCATTATGAAGGGAGATGAGTAGAAAGATGTTTGTTCACATTGCATTTAACCTTCTGACTATCAGTACAGTTGGGAAAGCAGAATCCTGGAAGGGAGTTCCAAAGACTTCCAGTTCTGGGGAAGAAACTATTGGAGTAAAAGGCTTTCTTACACCCTAGAGATCTCTACTGTAAAGGGATGGGACTTAGTTGCTTGTCGGGGTAGTCACGTCGAGGAGGTACAAGTGCTTGTAGTTCGTCAGAACATTCACCATTAAAGTATTTGTAGAACAGGCAGATAGATGCAGCATTTCGTTGATGGGACAAAGGCTGAAGCCTAGATAACAGTTCAGGACCTATCAAGTTGGCGACTCTCTTTTGAACCTTGTCCAGAAGTGAGAGACAAGCAGCAGATGCACCAGCCCAAATGTGACAACAGTACTCCAGGTTGAGATTGTGATGGTGTTGCTCATAGGATGCAACACTAAAAAATCCATCATATATACGTTGGTGAAATTCAGAAATTTAGACTATAGAAAAGTATTTTATCACGATTGAATGTGTCTACAATTGTGTTCGAAAGCTACATAAGATAATGGCTAATAACCTAGATGTATTGAATTTCTGTGTGGTGACTGTTGTTGCAGAGTCACGATACTTTTGTCCTGTGAGCAATTTCTGCGGCTACTTAATTAATATAGAGATACAAATATTTGTAAATACGTTATCTATATCTCCTTTTTAATTATGTTATAAACGTGATTAATTTATGATGGTTAATGATTTCAATCATGATACATGCGGTAGAAATATGTGCTTAAATAACATTTACCTGAATATAAAACAAAGTAGCAAATTTGTCTGAATTATGTAAAATAAAAGGACAACTTTGTATAGTGTTTGTACATTTTGTTTAAAATTTAATAAATGGTAAGTTAAAATATAACTCCGGTCTTTTTTATGTAATTTAAAAATATTTTTATATGTCTATAGTTATTCATTATTTATAAGAAAATAAATTGTATAAACGATGTATTTTCTAACTGTTTTATTCTGATCAGCATATATTGTTTTATTGTGCCTGAGTTTGCAATAAGCACCGATTCAAGAAGTCTTTGTCGAAATTTATTTGAAATAAATTAAACGATTTGTCCTCGTTTGAAATTAAAAGAATGACCATGCTGCACTGAATGAGAAAATAATGCATTTACAGAATTGCTATTTTTGTATGCCTTTTATAGGTACGGGCAATTTAATGGCTACTTCCGTAGGAGGCATGGTTTTTAACGCCGATTAATCATAATTATTTTTTTAATTTTTGAGTACTTTTTTTATTGTATTTGAAAGATTATAGTTTAAAAATAATTTCTCAAATAAAAAAATGTGTGAAATAAAAAATACATGGAATAATTTTATCCCAAATCTGAAAAACCCTACATTTCACGTAAAAATTTATTATGACAAAAATCGCGTTTACATTTTTCTGGCAAGGAAAATATAAGTTTTCTGGAATTATCTCCAAGTTAAGTATTAAGTTAAAGTCTTACGATAATGAATTAATACAATAAATGTACTTAACTTTTGCTAAAAAAGTAATAATTATCCAAAAATGTATCACTGGTTGGACCGAGACTTGTTTATCCTATCAAAAAAAAAAAAAACTCTGGCGGCAATATTCAAATATGTATGGAAGGACAAATTAGACATAATTTATGTCTTTATTTAACATTATTCTGGCATACCGAGCGACTTTTTTTTAGTCGCAGACCCTCTTTCCTTCATTTAAAAATGCAGAAAAGTTAATTAAATTCATTAATGATACTACTGACAATTTATTCTTTGAAAAAAAGTTAGCGCCATTATTTATTGATATTAATACAGAATTACAATTGGTTAAGAAAACAATTTATAATCATTGAAAAAAATACACACTAAAAAAATACAGACTTACGTTAAAATTCATCATAATGTTTACGTGAAATTTAAAGTTCATAAACACAAACAGGCGGGTAGTTGAAAATAGGAGGAGGGTGGTCAAAACAGACTGGTTTTCTTTTCAACTCTGTACATCCGTACTTAACGACATGGAACGTTCGTATAATTTTTGTCATTTTTTAATTAAATTATTTTTCTATGTTCCCGTTTTTCGATTTAATTTTTTTTACTTTATTTTCCAATATTATATGAACATTATTTTATGTTGATAACTATACGTTCTTGCGTGCAATGGAAATATTAGAATCTTACATGTAAAGATTACGTTAAAAATGTAAGCGTAAAAAAAGTAGAAATACTTTTTGCAATTATAATTTTTTTTTGTAAAAATATTAAATAATGCTTACTTCAATGATAATATTGGTAGTTCGGGAAATTAATTTTTCTTCGAGTTATATCGATTTCATTAATACGGACTTCAGGGGCTTTTTTTCGTAATGTTCCTGTAAAAAGTATTTTATTTTTATTTTATTGTTACAAACTATGATGTTTTATTTACATAAAAAAGCAAAAATAAATTCTTGCGTTTTTTATTTACTACTGAAAACCATAACGTTAGCAAACGTATTTTTGTTTAAACAAAATAATACATTTCTATTAAAATATAAATAAAAATAATTAGTTCATTATATTCCGCGATCATTATTTGATAAATACTAAAAAATTTCATTAACATTGGTTGATTTCCAGATTTTTGATGAATTTTTAAGTAAAGGGAGGGATCAAAATGTTTATACATTTTGAGCATCGGTATTCATTTTGCCCGTACCTAGTATTTTATGTTCATTACGCCTTATAACTAGTGCACGTTGAATTTCACCAATGTATATATAATGCCAATCATAGCATGGGAGAGTTTAGATGCCCCGATGAAGAAATCAAATACCTCACAAAAACTTTGAAAATATGACAATACCCCACATATTTTATATACAATGAAAAGAAAATGGCACACAAATATTTTCCAGGATCCAAAATGAAGAATCATATGCACCAGTCCTTTCTCTCATAAAATACTCCTTTACCAGCTCACACCAATAATACAATAATCAGCAATCCTCTAAACAAGCTAGGAATTTCAATTATAAAAACCACATCACAAACTATGAAACAAACATAAAAAACAGCAAAACATTTCCAAAAGAAACCCGTATGAAATCGTTATGGGGTTAAATTGTAATAAGAACGAAGGAACACAGGGCTTTTAAAAACGAACATGTATTCACATATATTACAGGCAAAAACAGGTAGAGCAATACCATTCCTCAACGGTTGGATGTTTGCACCCGACCGCCTTGGTCGCGTGTCAAACTCAGACTCCCAGGCATCGTTACTCGTTACCAGAAGTGACGTCATCAGAGGAAGTGACATCATGAGATAGTCCATTAATACCACGGAGGGGCGTCTCAAACAGAAATGCAGGCATACACATTGTTCCATGCCATAATTGCCATAATGTATACATTGGAGAAATTCATTTTATTCTATTTACCTATCTAAAAACATGTTCCAAGTAAAATTTCATGGTAAATACAAAAAAAGAAAAAATAATTTTTAAAAATACATAAATCAATAAATTAGTGTAGGACCTGTAATATTGGTAAAAGTTCAGTTGTTTCTCAGATACCATGAGAGTTTTTTTTTTTAACGTTGAGTTAGGGTTATGCAAACTTATACTTTTCTTTAAATTTTCTTTCTCGAATGTTTTCAAAAACCGAGCTAACCAGCAAATTTAGATACTTGGGAATACTTACCTTTTTGCTCTGATGAAAAGAGCCTTTCTTTGAAAATCCATGGAATAAGGAATATTTCACCTTTATTTCGTATCATTGTTTAAAATAAAATATTGTAAATTTAATTTCACCTGAAAGTAAATGGATTATATTAATTGGGAAGACTCATATATATATATATATATATATATATATATATATATATATATATATATATATATATATATATATATATATCCGTGCGTGTGTGTGTGTTAAATTAGCGTTTTGAGGCAGCAAAAAGAATACCCCGGTAACCTCTTGCATTTATCCTTGTAACATTTTCGCCTGTGTTTTCCCCCCAATTCTTGCTACCATATGCAAAATATATAACAATATTAATTAACTAGACATTTACGCCCGTTAAAAACAGGGAGAAGTTATAGCCCGGTGATTTAGAATGAACAGTTATGCTTAATTGATGGTTGAATTTTCTTTAATCTGTGCTCATTTAATCCTTAAATACAAATCAATGTTGTGAGGACTCATCCCTATTAACCCATTACTCCATTTAAAATAAATATAATATTTAGTTCGCTGCAAATTATCATAACAAAGATCAATACAATGTTTCAGCCAGATCGGCTCCGTCAGTCTCATAAGATAATGAATACCCTCTGTTAAAGTGACTACGCATGTAATTGTGAAAAAGCGTTGCAAAATCATACCTCTCTGTAACCGGCACTGCTTGAAATTCAGAATGACTAGAAACAATACTGAGATAAGCAGAGAGCACACACAACACCTGGTATTTACAAATGGTAACCCATTTCATACTGGCCAGGTTCTGCATTAATAAACTTCAAAGAGCTAACGGGTAACATGTTGTCAAACGTTATTATTATGTATTAACCTTCTAGTTCCCAAGGAAAACATGGGAGTAAATGTGGTGACTAACTGTGCATTTAAAATAGATACCATGATACTTAGTTCACTGCACTTTATCACACCAAAGCTCCATACAAAAGTTCACCCAGATCGGCTCAGCAGTTTATGAGAAAAAAGTGGACTGGACAAAGAAACAGATAGTTTAAAAGCAGAAGAAATGTTGGAATCCTCACTGACTATTAGTAGCTCTCAATTCACTACACCAATTCAATTAGATTCACAGTAGCAACTCTCAATTTGCCACACCAACTCTCAATTCGCAACACCAGCTCTCAATTCGCCACACCAGCTCTCCGTTTTATACGTGGCTGGTACAAAACGCTTTTCTCTTCCACGACTCGCTTGATTATACACTCAAGCAGCAGTAGTATTTTCTTTGTTTTGTTCTTCCCCAATGACAACAAACTCATGCGAAAGAGAACACCCCAAAACAAAAACCGCCTGTCACACAAAATCTGTCATTATATGCTGCCTACATTTGTATTCATACTAATTTTGTGTCTGAAGAGTTCCATGTTCGAGTGCCACTGCTCCTCTACAGTGGGAACACCCCAACCATATGACTACGGCTCTCTCCTCCATTATTACACTTCCTCCTTATCTCATGACCAAACCGGTGCCATTCCAGGTGGTCTCGTGTTTATCGGGTATTCGCTTGCATAAGTGCTTCTTCAGAACTTTAGGGGTATTCCCTTCCACTTTTGCCTCATGAAAATCATCCGACTCTTTCATCGTCATATACCAAACTCTCAGACCCGCTTTCCAAAGGGATTAAGCTGCCAGAATCGTCTAATGAGAAGACACGGTAGCGGGGGTGCTGGTCTTTTATGTGTCGGGGAATCTCATCCACCAGGATAGACTTTGGACTAGTTATCTCAGTTACCCGATCCTGGACAATTTTGTTGTACAGAGACTCTCCAATCGTCACCCACACGCAGTTTCTTACCTTTGAACCTGCTGATGCATCAATTCTTTTCATCCGGGTTTTGTACCAATAAAGTCACTGTCTTTTGAGGTTAGCTTGTACCAGTAGACAGCCTCTAGTATGGAGCAGTGCAATGTGCATTCTGGTCGTATGGTGGCACTACTCTACTCTGCCATTTCCGGCCAAGGCATATATGCAACGCAATGTCAGGTTCACGTCCCAATTGTCCGTGAATATCCTGAATTTCTTGTTGCAAGATGTGTCACTATCCGTGAGTAGCTCCGTCGGTTGACCACGTTAACAAAAGACCACTTACAGATCATTAATTATGCTTGCTGAGTCCTGCCATGCTAACTGCCTCGACACTGAAAACCTGGACGGGCCACAATCTGTACTATGTAATGTCCATCCCACTCTATTGCTAATAACCGCTTACATTAATTTTTCCCTTCTCCAAGTAAACTAGCGTTAAATTGCATTCCACGCATGTTCGTATAGCCAACTTGACTCTTGATTTCATCGATGCAGGGCAAACTCTTCTGGCGAAACAAGTGGCACATCGCACTCCTAGATGGTTACTGTTTCTGTGATTCAGGTCACATCCAGCTTAGCTACATGCACGGCACCAATCAAGGGATCGTCTCTCCCTCCTTCTTCAGGGCATTGAATCACTGCTGTGGCACGCATATTAATTGGTCAGCCATGTTATGAATTGACTCAACTTGTAATATATTGGACAGGGTTATCTCCCTTACACTCCAATGAAACTATTGATGCTAACAGCTCATTCATCTATAATGTTAATTTTGTCTTGGGCATTTTTATTCATGTGCAGTGTTAATGTTGTTACACTTTAATTGGCGATGCGGAACGAATAATGCGGAGGAGTAACAAGACAGTTTAAAAATAAAAGCAGTGAACACCCACAACCCAACGAACCAGTAAAAAGTGCTGAAGAACGGATAAAAATGGTGTTGCTAGGCACAATTCAAGAATGGAATAGTGCGGAAGAAGAATGGTCGCACTAATTGAGGGAGAAAAGTTTTTTTTACTGCCAGTTATGTGCTGAATTAAGGTAAAAAGCATGCTATATTTTTGTCGGTTATTGGGGCAAAACATTATGTGATTCTCAGGGGTTTAGCCGAAAACAGGCCTGAGCAGAAAACATTTGAAGAACTGTGTATTTTGATGGACTGACACCTCAGGCCGGCTCCCAACGAGATACACGAACGTTTCTTATTCAATATGAGGGACAAACGACCACACACTCGCACGTCACTTTCGCTGCCTCTGTGATGTGGGGCAAGCGCAAGCATACTTTATACGCTTTCTCTCTCCATGAACTGGATTGACTTTCTCACTCTATCTCCCCTTCGCTTTGGCCCATCGACACAGACATGTGCGCGACGTTCTACTGAGCTTAACCCTTTCTTTCTACAGATGGCTTGCCACTTCGCGTTTCTCTATTGCATTCCCCCTTTCCTTCTATGCGCGTAGTCGTCAACGGCTGAATGAACACGTGTACACCGAAGACTTTCATTTTTCAACAGAAAATAAACATGTTTATTTTATTCCAGCATTTGAGTTCTTGGTTTCTTTCATTCAATTCGTTTCATTATTTTTTTTTTGTAGCGAGTTAGTGTATTTTATGTCCTGGTCCGCAACAGTTTCGATTTTTCGAAATGATTTATTTAAATTTCCTCCTATTTAATTTATGCGCTAGGAGTGTCAGAATTTTTTGGGAATTTTTGACACCCTTAACACAAAACTGCGAATAATATATACAAAACTCGTAATTTCTCTTTTTAAAGTTGGTTGTTTAATTTCTTTATGGAATATACTTCCAAAATAAATTTTTAAAGTTTTTTGAAAAAAAAATAGAAATATTATTTTTTACTTTTTAAAAAACAGTGTTTACAAAGTGCCTGCGCGCTCTCATGCAGCCATTTTTTTCTACGTAATAAAATGAATTGTATTTTACGAGTTAAATTTTTTTCAATTTTTTCAATTTAAAGATCTATCAAAATTTTTCTATTGGTTCCATTTTTACAATATTTGCAGGTTTAATGTAAAATTTTATGCTCTTTCCAATGAACCGAATAAAATATTCTAGACAAACTTTTTTTACCTCTTCCATTTTCAAAATGAAAATAATTAATTTTCTCACCTCAGATTTATATATCACAAATTGAAGATAAAAGATCAATAAATAAAATAGTCTAATTTAAGTAAAAAAAGAAGTTTTGTGCAAACTTACCCGTAAAGTCAAAAGTTTAAAACCTTTTTTTTAAACCACATTGATTTTTATTTTTAAGTGAAACCTCACATTTTTTAAATTTTGTCCTGAAAAGATTGAATACCTACAAGAATTTTTTCTGCTTCATTCACTGTTTTTTTTTGTTTTCTTTTTAGATAAAAAAAAATCACTCCACAAAGAAGAAATAAAATTTATTAAATCAAAACTCATGTATTTCTTTAAGAGAATAAAAAAAAATGGAAAATCGGTCGAGTGGAACTTTTTATAAACGGCAAAAACTGATAAGTGAAATGTGATCATTTTTCAAGTTACGATGGCCCATATTGACTAACTTTTGTTTACAGCCAGAAATAGAAATTTTGGCGCTTAAGGCCACCGAAGTTTTCAACTCTAAGAAAGGGAGACGTTCGTCTCTCTTTATTCCAGTCGTGAACATCTGATTATCGCGGTATTTTGAATCCTTGCTTAAAAAAGTATTTTATTCAAAAAGGACATAGTATATAAAATATAAATATGGATAAATTCTTAACATGAAGAATGGAAGTACCCATTAATTAGTATTTTTATAGGTAAGTGATTTTTTTGAATTGATATATATTTATTATATTCGAAGGAAGTAAAAATTCGTTGATTTTCTTGAAATCTTTTAAAAGAAAACCGATTAAAAAAAAATAAATATTGCATATTTTGCTATTAAACCTGTTATTATTTTAGAATGTGTTCTTTGCTCCTTATATTGGAAAAAAAATTAGGTTTTAAATTACATTTTTCGAGTAGTTATAAGCTTTGAAAGATAGTAAGTCTAATTATTCAAGTTTTTATCACGCATATAAATGGCGATTTCTGACACTGCTATTTATGCGCACCTGCTTTTCAGGTCGCCATTTTTTAAATTTTGATTTCGAGTCATAAACAAAGTAATTTAAAAAAATATTTTTTGCACTTGAAAGCTGATAAATTATGTGGAAGCAGATTGTTAAACGAAAAGTGAATATTACGTGAATTTTGTTAATTTGGGGAGTTTTTTTCGTACTGTTGCGGGGGACAATGAGTGCCGATGTTAGTCCCGCAAGCTCAAAAAAAAATAATAAAATATGTGTGTAAATGGACTTGAACAATGTTATGATGTTATGATTTAGATCTCGTTTTGACTTGAGGACGCCGTCATACTGTCTGCCACGTGTCACCGTGACGACCACCACTCAAATTTCATGATTCCTGACCGCTTTGGGAATAAATTGACTACGTAGGGATTCACTCTACGATCGCTGCCATGGCACCAAAGTCGAGGCACATGATCATGGTTACCTCCACGAAATTACGGGCAGAACGCTTAGATGCCTTACACACCGTAGCGAAAATAACAACTCAAAAGAAACAAAGTTTTCTCGACCTGGGGGCAATTTCTTCATCACTGACCATTGTCTACAACTACGTCCACCTGCTTGCTATATTTAGCGAAGCCAAGGAAAAGACAGCAGAAGGACCACCAGCCTCGCCATCACTACAACGCTACGGCTGTCGCGACCAATACTACTACTACTACTACAACGGAGGCTTCGTCGCGCCTTATAAACAACAAAAACTATCGCAATTGACACAGCATTATAACCAGCACTGCTACTACTACTACTACTACAAACGGAGGCTTCGTCGCGCCTTGTAAACAACAACAACTATCGCCATTGACACAGCATTATAACCAGCACTGCTGCTACTACTACTACAAATGGAGGCTTCGTCGCGCCTTGTAAACAACAACAACTATCGCCATTAACCCAGCATTATAACCAGCACTGCTGCTGCTACTACTACAACGAAGGGATCGTCGCGCTTTATAACAACAACAGCAACAACAACAACAATCTGCCATCTTCACCCCAACGACAGCTCGTTATTATTCTGTGTTATTTATTCGAAAATAAATTGTTGAGTTCGTCCAATTTTTAATCCTGTGTTGTCTATTCTTTTTGCTTGTCACCATACACTTCGTAACATAACAACTGGTGTCAGAAGCGTGCGACAAGTAGAATGGACTACTCAGGGTGCACCCGTAACGAACTTCTGAGTTTTATCAGAGACCAGAAATCGGCACTCCTCCAGCTAAAATCGAGTACATCACGACCAGACGAGGCCCTTTTCACCGAAATAAAAGCGGACCTAGAGATTATGCTCTCCACCCTCAAATCGACCACCTTAACTGACACGCCTAAAGCCGATAACAACAACTACAATCTGATGATCAGATTACAGGCCATACACGATTCGGTAAAGGATATAAAAAAAGTTCAACCCCGGGAACGATGTTAACCGCTTCATCACAGATGTAAACAAAACATACATGATACACGTCAAGCCGGAAATCAGTACACACCCTAGTATCGAAAAAGAGTTTTTCAGAATCTGCAAACAGCTTCTGAACGAAGGGATATTCCAGCAAATGACGGACTCCCAACACGACACATCTACCTTCGAGCAACTCAAAGCATACCTCATAACGACCCACGGCAGCCAAATGACGAACTTCCAGCACCTCAGCCGGGCTTGGGATTTGCAGCGTCGAGATGGGGAGAGATTGACAGATTCCACCGGCCGACTGGAAAACACGATTAGAGAGGCTGCAGTACACATAAAGGCAAAATTTAAGTCGGACCACTCACGGGAAATACCTGCAGATACTGCCTTCTCTCTCATGGGTGCAATGCTAATGAGCGAGAAGGTGAAAGCATGGACACCGAGCTTATACCCACACATCGTCAAAACAATGGATAAGCATTATACGGCGGGTGGGATAGCTAGTGATGCACAGCGGTACATCGACTGTGGTGTCAAAATGGACGATGAAATTAATGATAGTCCCATCGCGTACTATGCAAACAGGCCACAACGATCTGATCAAAGGACCAGGCGAACTGAACACAATGTGAACAGGGAAACACTCCGCCCACAGGCAAGGAAAGATACCACAACACCGCGCAACACCAAACCCACTGGCACTCGCGGTCATTTTCAGACGCGCAGGGACGATGAACAAAATCAGGATGCTGAGATCTGCCAAAACTACATGAAAGGCTATGCATGCTTCCATGGGCGCAACTGTCGGTACCGGCACCCACCTCGTGCCCAGGCATATATCGCAACAGACGACAAGGATATGCCACCAGAAAATACTCTCCCCACTACCATGGTCGAGGATTTTCAATACGGACTGGGCGAGATGTGATGGCTCACCCCGTGGTCTAACCGACTCACCATCACGTATTTAACTTTCATCAACACTCGGCGCAGAAGTCACCTTTCGTCAACGCACATTTCATGATCGAGGGAGCTACGTTCTCGAACATATCTATGTTGGACTCAGGCTGCTCCACTTGCATTATGCCAGTATCTCGAATACCCGAAGAGATCAGACGTCGAATAACGCCATCCAACGTGCATGTGAGAGGCATAAACGGCAGCATCCATATCCTTGGCGAACTTAATTGTGGCATCGCCATCGGCAACAACGATTCACCCAGGTTCGACGGGATCAACATGCTGATAACATCCGCTATATCTCCAATCCTGATCGGCCAAAGCATCCTTGATCACAGCACATTAGACTCCTACACAATCGACCACCAAAAATCAACGATCGAATTCAGACGCACGCTCGCGTCAACTCCGATAACTCATGCGGCAGCAATACTACCAGCTCTTACACAAAAGATTCCAGCTGATGATACCACATTTGGAGCCCACACCATCGATCATCCCACTAGACTCACACAGCCCAGCCTCAAGACACTAAATGAAAAACTACACTGGCTACAGAGTAATGTGGGTGTGGCATTGCCCAACCATCCAAACCGTGACGAACTGGAGGCCACAGCAGACTTAATCATCCACTTCGCCGACATCATGGGTACCGAAAAGGGAGAAAAGGGTACCTTCATCAGACCAGTTCGAATACCAACCAATGGCCAATCCCGATGTCAGAAGCAACACCCAATCGCCCAGGCTCTCGAGGCTGATGTCGATGCTGAAATCATGCACATGACCGCCAGAGAGATCATCGAACCATGCAAGGACCCCAAGGGTTTTAATAGCCCTGTATTTGCCGTTCGCAAGAAGAACGGGGCAATCAGGGTAGTTGCCAACTTCAAAGCAACACTCAACAAGGTCCTAGTCGATCTCAACCCCTACCCCATACCTACGATTGACCACCTGTTCCACAGAATCGGCGAAGGAAATAAATATTTTGCATCCCTTGATCTTCGCAGTGGCTATTGGCAGATCGCTATCGACGAGCATGATCGACACAAAACTGCATTCACATGGAAAGGCAAATGCTACCAATACACACGACTCGCCTTTGGTCTCACATCTGCTGGACAAATTTTCTCCCGCTGCATAACTGAAGCCTTGGCCACTGTTACATCTCGCACCAACATATCCTCGTACATTGACGACAACCTAGTCCACGCTAAAACATTTGAAGGATACATACTGGAACTGGAGCAACTATTCACCGCCCTACGTAAATTTGGACTAAAATTGAATCCGGATAAATGTACCTTCCTCGCGAACGAAGCAAAATTCCTCGGTCGCATCGTAAATAGCAAGGGTTTCAAGGCCGACCCCGAATACGTCCGCGCCATCATGGAAATGAAGCCTCCAACAACAAAAAAGGAACTGCAAGGCCTCATAGGTCGTTTAGTGTGGATACGGCAATTCCTGGAGACATGGGTACAGGAACAAATCAGGTCGGACACATTTTCCAGCATCATGGCCCCCATCCATGAACTGAATAGGGCTGGCAACCATTTGCATGGACTAAGCAGGCGGACAAGGCCTTTAATAAGATAAAGAAACGACTGTCCTCGCCTCCTGTCATTTCATTCCCTGACTTTGATCAACTCTTCACGCTCACCACTGATGCGAGTGACACCGCATGTGGGGCCATCCTAATGCAAGAAGATGACAGGGGAAAGAAGAAGATCATAGCAGTCGCTTCACACATATTTAACACCACGGAACAAAACTGGTCCACAACTGAACGCGAGGCATACGCAATAAAGTGGGCCATAGCAAAATTCGACTACTTCCTACACAGCCGCCCCTTCGTCATCTTCACCGATCACAGATCACTAACCTATCTGGATCAGCGGGTATTCAACAATGCCAAAATCCGCAGATGGCAGGAAGAGGTCGCATGCTATAAATTCGTCCTGGAATTTGTGGAGGGCGAATCCAATGTCTGGGCCGACATGCTCAGCAGAAGTCATGGCCAAAGAAAAAATAACACACCAGCTGACGCCAACCCTGCAGGCAAAACATTCAGAATCCAGGGTTCGGACCTACGCATTTACATCCCATCTTGGTGTATGGACGAAATTGATGGATCAATGCTCATCCCCGAAACACACACACCTCAGAACACCCGCCACCACAAGAATATTGTGGATGCGTTCTTTGCCTATCACTCTACATCGACCATCCCCACAAAACACAATTGCGACCATATCAATATCGCTGCTGAACAATGCACAGACAACACACTGTCGAGAATCATCAAAACCCTCCAGACGAATAACTCCAGCAAAAACTGTAACATCGACCCCGATGACCATCGGGCCCCCATACTCAACAAATACATCCACCAGTTCTACCTGGAGCCCGGCACATCTGTCTTGATGATTAGGGACAACAATCATTCCCCAAAACTGGTCGTACCATACAAACTCCGTCCCAAGTACCTGCATCAGGCCCATGACTGCGTCAATCATTCAGGTATCGCCCGCATGCGCGAACATCTATCCGGCTACTGGTGGGAATGCAAGGACCATGACATTAAGACGTATGTCAACTCCTGCGAAACATGTGCCAAGCGGAAGGGTAACTATGGCAAACGCAAGGACTGGCCCACCGGACACTGCAAACATGGAGAAAGACCGTTCGAAATCATCTACATTGATTTCGTCACGATGCCAATTTCAAAGGGGAAATGCTACATCCTAACCATGCTGGACAGTTTCAGTAGACACCTTACGGCTGTGCCGTGTTCCAGAGATCATGCGATCGATGCTGCCCATGGAATTTACAGTTTCTTCCTTCGACACCGGGAAATACCACGCATTGTTTCATCCGATCGTGGAACCCACTTCACGGGGGAGGTATACAGGATCTTTTGCCAACTCACATCAATCACGCAGGAATTACATTGTGCCTGGCGACCACAAAGCTCAGGCAACATTGAACGACAGCACCGCACGATGAAAAACGCCATATACATGCTGTGCGAAGATAGAGACTGTGAGTGGACCGACGTCCTCGAATCCATCATCTCATCAATGAATCCTACCATCAACAGTGCCACTGGAGCGTCACCACACCATATAATCACTGGTCGGCAGCCCAACATTGGTTTATCAAGATTACCCGACAACAGTATCACAAACCACAGCCCCACGGCTTACGGCATGCAGGTCAATGCCCTGTTAAGACAAGTTCATCGACACGTCGCGCTGGCCAACAATGAAGCTGACCACGCCCAAAACCCAAATTTAGACAAGGACATGAATAAGGAACCAATACAAGTCGGTGACAGGGTACTAATCCACCGGCCTCAATCAGCTATTGCTCACGCATCTCACCTACCCTGGATCGGTACCTTCGAAGTTGCTAAGACCAACAGCATGGTGATCCAGATAAAAAATGATGACGGCGAGAGTGAATGGGTTCACCAGGCACATGTCCGCCGATTAATACCACGACCAAAACATTTGTCCCCCAATCTACCTCCTCTACCCTACCCAACTCGTCAATCTACCGAAGAGACAATGCCTCCACCCAAGGCAGGGGCACACAGAGCATTGCAGGACCCCATATACATAGAAACCCCTCGACTACCGTCGGGATACAGATCAGACCTGATTTGGAATCGGTCAACACGAGGCCAGCTTCCTAAACGATTTAAGGATTTCATCATGGGTTGATTCCATTCACACATGCAACTATGACCGCACTGGACAATTCAAGTCAAAATGAGATCTGGGGGAGCTGTTATGATGTTATGATTTAGATCTCGTTTTGACTTGAGGACGCCGTCATACTGTCTACCACGTGTCACCGTGACGACCACCACTCAAGTTTCATGATTCCTGACCGCTTTGGGGAGAAATTGACTACGTAGGGATTCACTCTACGATCGCTGCCATGGCCCAAAGTCGAGGCACATGATCATGGTTACCTCCACGAAATTACGGGCAGAACGCTTAGATGCCTTACACACCGTAGCGAAAATAACAACTCAAAAGAAACAAAGTTTTCTCGACCTGGGGGAAATTTCTTCATCACTGACCATTGTCTACAACTACGTCCGCCTGCTTGCTATATTTAGCGAAGCCAAGGAAAAGACAGCAGAAGGACCACCAGCCTCACCATCACTACAACGCTACGGCTGTCGCGACCAATACTACTACTACTACAACGGAGGCTTCGTCACGCCTTATAAACAACAACAACTATCGCAATTAACACAGCATTATAACCAGCACTGCTGCTACTACTACTACAAACGGAGGCTTCGTCGCGCCTTGTAAACAACAACAACTATCGCCATTGACACAGCATTATAACCAGCACTGCTGCTACTACTACTACAAACGGAGGCCTCGTCGCGCCTTGTAAACAACAACAACTATCGCCATTGACACAGCATTATAACCAGCACTGCTGCTACTACTACTACAAACGGAGGCTTCGTCGCGCCTTATAAACAACAACAACTATCGCCATTGACACAGCATTATAACCAGCACTGCTGCTACTACTACTACTACTACAAACGGAGGCTTCGTCGCGCCTTGTAAACAACAAAAACTATCGCCATTGACACAGCATTATAACCAGCACTGCTGCTACTACTACTACAAACGGAGGCTTCGTCGCGCCTTATAAACAACAACAACTATCGCCATTAACACACCATTATAACCAGCACTACTGCTACTACTACTACAAACGGAGGCTTCGTCGCGCCTTGTAAACAACAACAACTATCGCCATTGACACAGCATTATAACCAGCACTGCTGCTACTACTACTACTACTACAAACGGAGGCTTTGTCGCGCCTTGTAAACAACAACTATCGCCATTAACACAGCATTATAACCAGCACTGCTGCTACTACTACTACAACGAAGGGATCGTCGCGCTTTATAACAACAACAGCAACAACAACAACAATCTGCCATCTTCACCCCAACGACAGCTCGTTATTATTCTGTGTTATTTATTCGAAAATAAATTGTTGAGTTCGTCCAATTTTTAATCCTGTGTTGTCTATTCTTTTTGCTTGTCACCATACGCTTCGTAACATAACAACAATCAAGCAAAGAGGCACAGAATAAATTTAATACAATTTTTTTTTTTTTCAAAATTGTAAATAAGTGAACAAAGAAAACCGGTAAGTTTCTTCCTAATTGAGTCTCTTCCTGCGACTCAGGTAATTAAATGTTGTTTATGTAATGAAGTAGAAAATGTCCCCGCGACTGAGGTAATTGAATGAAATGAAGTAGAAAAATGAAAAATAAAATAAAAGTTCTCGGTTAGAAATAACCAGTCCTTTTTTTAGGAAACAGCATAAAAGTCCATCGGTTACTTCAGCCAAGAATCAGGAAAAAGGTAAAAAGTCCATCTCCATGTCGAAAAACAAATGATGGGTGCAGGCAGACGAGTTTAACGTCAATGATGACGGAGTTAAACTGTCTGTTTATGGTGTGATGTCTGTGCTGGCGTCGATTGATTGGTTTTGGCGCAAAATGCCTTTTTATAGATATAAAACCAGCTTCACGGAAAGTGTCGGAAAAATATTTTTGAAATTAGCTTTTTTTCGTAATTGATTTAGGTGAAAAATCAACATCTTTGTGACGTAGGGTGCTTTGAAAGATGTCCGCGTGAAAAGACAGAGTTTCAGTTTTTATGCTCACTGAATTTGCGTGTGTGTAGAAAAGGGATGCGTAGCTGAAACGACCTTTACACAGCACAGTTGCAGAGCAAGCACACACGCGCTTTGCGCCATTATTCTGTTTGAGTGGATCCCACCATCGTTTGCTGAGTCGACAGTGGAGTTACGATAGTACTACAGGAGCGTGGTTAAAGCATTACGTTTCTCTTTGTTTTAGATATAAATTTTCAAAACGAGACGATGTTCCAACTTTTCAATTTAAAAACAAGTTTTCAGGAAGAATAACATTTGTCGTTATTAGTTGTTGGGAAATATTTGCGATGGAAGAAAAATATATATGCCTACAACGTTAACGTTGAGTGATTAATTCAGTTATGACTTTTCCATTACCCATTAATAGCATATTTTATTTTTATCCATATTAATGTGTCTTTTAATCTATGTTTCTATCGTCATTGAAAGTTGTTGAGATATAAAAAAAAGCTCTTAAATGAAACCATAAACAATGTAATAAAAATAAATTTCGATACATTCAATACTCAGCATCTACATGACAAAGTTTTTGCCATTTACTAAGGATGCCAATTGCTTATAATAAATGTATAGATCACTTTAGTTAAACACTCAGATCTCATGCATGTTGTATCATGTGGACTGAATCAGTAAACGGTTAGTGATAACATCGAGAGAACAGAGACACACGTGTGGACGATGCAAAAGCTTTATTAACACGGAGAAAGAGTAGTAGTTTTTGCTACTACGATATAGCACGTGATGTGTGGTGGGACGTTGCAGGCAATGGTGATGGTGGGAGTAATCCCAGTCAAGGGGAGATAACTCGTGTTACTTGATGTATATAACAATGTAGGAATCAAAGTGAAGTAGGCACCTTGAATTCTAAAACTTTCTACTGAGGTAAAATAGAAAAAAGATAAACCTTATTCTTATTACGTATGCGAGTCAGTATTTTAAGATAATGCTAATTAAAACAACCTATTGAAATTACTATCCAATTCCCACAGTTACGTATCTGCAACGCATTGGAGTGTATCAACATCTTTTCTGGGCTATCAGGAATATGTAGAAAAACCACCTTCTACTCTAATGGTTACTTCCCTTGGCTGTTAGACTTTGGAATTCCCTCCCCACGTCCTGTTATTTAAGTGTAATGTGTACAGACATCTGCTTAATTTCTTACGTAGCGTATTTCTGTGGGCGTGGTCTTTAATCCACACTAGTCTCTTACATCTCAAGTTGCCTTGTTTGGGGTGAATGTGAGTATAAATAAATTAATTAATTAATTAGTTCCCCATTTTTCTGGGGAGCTTGGTTTCCCCAACATCGTAGGGAAACAAATAAATGAAACGGTGGAAAGCTGAACTGGCCTTCAGCCAAAGTTCATTTCTGCACCTGCTAGCAAGTTAACTTTTTGATTGACACTGCTAAATTTGAACGGTTTTCACTTCCTATGGCTTTGTAGCGGTAATATGTCACGTTTTTTTTACACCTCCAAACACACAACCAATGCTGGGTACCCCTGCTAGTAAATCATATAAGCGAATGCGCGCGCGCGTGTGTGTGTTTGTATCATAAGATGAGTAGTTTGAAATAAGAATCTTCAAAAAGAGGTTTGAGTACTCGCTATATGTGATAAATTTTCACAATGTGTATATGAAGTCCATCTGCATTGCACATGAAATTATGATGGGTGTTATTACATCTCCCGTGGATTGAGTTTCTTCAAACACATGTTGATTGTTGCGCTGGTGAAATTGAAGGAAAGACTGGTTTGATTTTGGCTGGTAAATCTTTATATACAGGCTTTATCAAATGTACCAGCCTGTTTACTGTATTCATATGCAAGGGAATATAACATAATCCCTTTTTTATGTGCGCGGTGGTCGCATCCGCATCACAGCGTCATGTTCCTACACGCATTTCATATGTGAAGGCATGTCAAAGCGGTGATCACTGTGAAATGTTCCTGTCAGGCATTTATTCCAGCCGGCAGTAGGTGTTGTTACAAGTCACAGCAGATCGAAAAAGAAACAGAGAATGAAATCAGCAAGAAAACTCAAGATTACCTTACAAAAATGTCAAACTGGAGAGCACCAGGTTATGACGGAATACATGCATAAAAATTCACAGCACTACATGAAAGACTAATTCAGAAACTGAAAAGATGTATCCACTGAAGCGCTCATGCCAGAATGGTTGACTAAAGGGTGAACCACACTGGTGCAAAAAGGCACAGAAAAAAGGGACCATCCTGAGCAACTACAGATCTATAACATGTTTAACTACAATGTGGAAAATACAGCACAGCTGAGGGAAGAAATTGATCATTCCCTTCATAATCGAAAACTACTAGTTGATGAACAGAAAGGATGCCAAAATGGCAAAAGAGGAACCCATGACCTATTATACATAGACCAAAGGACCCTGAAGGAGGTAAAAAGTTAAAAAAAAAAAAGGACTCAACGATTGCTTGGATACAAGAAAGCGTATAACAGGATCCTGCAAACATGGATAAAAGAATGCCTGATAGTGTACAAAATACCAGGCAAGATTATCAATTTCATAAAAAAATGCAATGAGAACATGAAGACTAGAACTGACAGCTGATGGACGATACATACCCGAGACACAAAAAGGTATCTTTCAAGGTGATTCCCTCTCACCACTGTTCATCATAGCCATGATGTCCTTTAGCAATATACTAAGATAATGCCGAGCCGGTTGCAAGGTTACTAATGCAAATGAAAGAATGCACCACCTAATGTACATGGATAGCCTAAAACTACTTGAAAAAACAAAAAAGGAACTACAGACGCTAATAAACACAATAATAATCTTCAGCTAGGATATCTGAATGGAATTTGGTATGGAAAAGTGCGAAAAATGAAGGGGAAAATGGAAGCCATGGAAAGTATAGTACTACACAACCAAACGGTAGGCACCGCCAAAAATGGCCGCAAAATCAAGTTGTTGTTGTTTTTTAAAACTAAATTACATTTATTAAAATCCATTATTTCTGAGTAACTTTTTTTTTCCGGAAAGATAAAACCCTGAATTTTATTATATAGAAAACAGAATAATGTAAAACTTTTTCTACTATTTTTAATTCAATTTTAAATGTTAAATTTTCCCAAAAAGTTAACAATTGACATTTTTTGTCTTGCACAAAAAACGTACTTAAATATTTTTAAAAACGGGTTTTTGAAATAATTAATTAATTTATTTATTGTCTAACTAAGATTTAGGATGATTTTCTAAGAGAATATGCAAAAATATTATAATATAAGTACCTGAATTTCAAATAATTCCACTTATTCATATAGGTAACTAGATATTTCGCGTCTACGTAGAGTTCAGATCGACTCTGTTTGCGTTTTCTTTTGATAAGAAGAAAACTATGGAAAAAAAAACTTATTTTTCAGTGACAAAAATTTCAATGTATTATTAAGCTGAGGCTGGCCAGTACCAGATGGGTGACCATTTGTATGAGTTTGGTTTTTAATGTGCATGTGTGTGGGGGCCAGGCTCCCCAAAATGGGGGGGGGCAATTTAAAGCAGAATAAAAAAAAATTATTTCAGCGCGTTTGGTCCACCGTAGTCGAAAGGCGGCAAACGTTTTCAAACGAGATCGAAAAAAATGATGTTATTTTTAACACAAAGGGCACAATATTTATCGATTTTTTTTTTGTATCGATTATTCAAAGCATGCCCTGTTTAATAATGGTCATGCATTATTCGGCTCGCTAAAAAAAAATTGTTAATTTATTTATCAAAAATTTTAAAATGGCTTTTTTCGTATAAATATTAAAAAAAATTTTTTTTTTGTTTTGCTTAACTTAAATTAATTATTTTACTTAACATATTCACCGAATTTCACACTTCAAAACTCAAAAGCGGGATAATTAAACACAATCGAAGTTCTGATATTCAGACGTCAAAATAAGGTATGCAAACAATTTTTTTTTTTTTTTAAATTTATAATTCTGTCCCTTACAACAACACAATATGTTTTGTTCAGTGTCAGATGATTATTTTAAGCATATTTGTTCCCACTTCAAAACAAGGGGGGGGTTGTAAGCAAAAAAATATATATATATAAATATCGTTTATGAAAAATAAGTACACTGTTATAAAGTTCATTCTTCTCCTAATAATCGCTGAAAATTTCGTATTGATCGGATAATTACCTGATTTTTGGTAGATTTTTAAAAAGACGGTCCGTCAAAAAGTACTGACCTGCCCCCCCCCCCAGTTTTGGCGGTGCCTACCAAACGGAGATGAGGGCACTAGGTGAACATAATAGCTACAAATATTTGGAAGTTCTGGAAGCAGGCACTATCAAAACAACAGAAATGAAAGAGAAAATTGTAAAGGAATGCCTCAGAAAAACAAGAAAACTCCTCAAAACGGAACTATATAGTAGAAACACATAGGCAGTATCATTAGCAAGATACTCTGAACCGTTAAAGCTTGGACTAAAGAAGGGGTGCATCTCCACCAGAAGATCAGGAAATTCATGGCTATGTGCAATGTACTGCACTCAAAGGTATGATACTCTGTGAAAAGGAAAGATGGGGAAAGAGGTTTGGTTTCTATAGAAGACTGTAAATGAGATATAAAAAAAAGAATTAGAAAAATAATGCAGAACACTGAAAGAATAATTACTGCAGCAAGAGACACTAAAAAAAGAACAAGACAAAAAAATGAAGAGACGAGGTATATGACGAGAAAAGAAAAATGGGAAGCGAAACGATGATACTAATGAAAACAATTGGACATGGCTACAAAATAAAACTGAATCCCTAATAACAACCGCACAAGATATTGCAATTAGAACCAAACATCTCAAAACAAGCATCAACAAGACACAAGGAAACAACAAGTGCAGACTTTGTAGACAAAGAGACGAAACAATAAAACCACATAATAAGCAAATGCCACAAACTAGCACAAAGTGGGCTAGGCAGTACACTGGAAATTATGGACACAACTGCATCACCCAGACAAATGGTACATGCACAAACTTGCAGAAATACTTGAAAACAAAAGTCACAAAATTTTATGGAACATGGATATACAAACGGATAAACCCATCCAAGTAAGAAGACTGGATGTCATACTGACAGATTGTAGACTTTGCTATTCGAGCAAACCATAGAGTGAATATCAAGGAGACATAAGTGGAGCAAATATACGGAACTGGCCAGAGAGCTCAAAGGAATATAGAAGATGAAGAAAGTCAAGATAACACTATTAATAATAGGAGCACTAGGAATAATACTGAAAAACTTTGAAAACAGAAAGAGAGAGAGAGAGATGGCTGAGAAGATACAACAAATAACAATAATAAAAAACGACTGAAATATTAAGGAAAATGCTGAATGCAGAGACTAAGACGCATGATCCACAGACATATGGAAACTATCGTAAAGATAAAACACAAAGAAACTCCACACGGAATCATGAAAACTGAAACTGCAGAAGTGTAAGCTAAACCCTTGTTTTTCTTTTACTTTTTTTTTTGTGTCACACCAAATAAGTGAGGGTCAAGGAGGATGGACAGACCAAGAGGGAAAAAGCAGTAGCCAGATTTCCACTGGGTGAGTGCAAAGAGGACTTGGACCCTAGGGAGACTTATTGCTATCCAAATTGTAGCAGAATAAAGAACTCTTCAATAAATCGAGTTACTTCCCCTTGAACACTCTTGTATAAAAGACATACTATTAATAAACATGTCTACATCGTAATTCTACCCTGTCTCAATTATCTTCATTAACACCCCTCCGTACCAAACAAATTCAAATAAGGACCAATGGTCACTGCTAACAAAAAAATCAATGGTAAGCAGCGATTGGGATAACGAAATTTTATCTTCAGAGTTATTGAAAGAAGTGGACAGTACTGGAAATCTTGGAAGACTTGTTGTCACTCAGACTCCAAATAACACTACAAGCTGTTCTCGAAGAGAAATCTTTGATGGTGGTCTGTGTGAAAACTCTTAATGAGTAAATGATAATCATCAGCAGAAAGAACTAGAGAGTTCCGGAATTCTGGGGAGATTTGTTGTCATTCAGACCCAGAGAGAAAATCACAAGCTGTTCTTAAAGATAAATCTTTGATGATGGCTTGTTGGGACTCCTCCTCATGAATAGTGTGGGAGCCTTTCCTAGTCTCTCACAAAAACACGCGTTCACATCTCAAACCATATTTCTTTTCATATACATATGCACACACAAACATACGCGCACAGGTACACACAAGTAGATATATTAACGTTTGTGTACATACACTCACATTCATGTGTATACACACACACGCTAACATACACACATGTACTCACATATGCGCATACGTACGCACACAAGGACAATGTCACTTCTCTTTTCAAAGGAAATCCATACATGCGCAAAAGACCACCGGAAACAATTATAAAAGCAAGAGCAATAAGCAGCATCTTCCTTTTTGGACCAGCTCTCGAGCTGAGAGGTTCGGCGAACCAGCTGGCTCCCTTTCGGGAGGCACGCACTCGCGCGCGTCACGTCCCCTGCTACTATGTATGGGGCACGAGCTAACAGACAGTAGGTACACTTTATACGTTTTCTATCTCGATGACCTGGATTGACTTTTTCTCATTCTCTCTCTATACTACAATAGACTTTCCTCCTCACCAGCTAACAGCGAGAGACGCACACCAAACTGGATTGACTTTCTCTCTTTCTCTCTGTATGACAATAGACTTTCCTTCTCACCAGTAAACAGCAAGAGACGCACGCCAAACTAAACACGTGTAGTACCCCTTTCTTTCACTTGTTTCTTCACGAAATAAATTCCTGTTCGTTCAATTCAATTTAACACGTAGTTCGACTCTTTCTCAAATCCATTCATTATTCCTAATTTGCACCACCTCAACAAATTTGTGACACCCGAACGTGAGAGGAACATGCATTTCCTTCTATACCCTAGTCTGCTACAAATTGGTGACACCCGAACATGAGATGAACACGCATTTCCTTCTAAACCACAAGTCCCACAACAAACTGGCGCCCGACTGACGTGAAACAAACATGCATGGTGACCCTACTTTTTTTTAAAGGAATTGTTTTTGAGGGGGTTCCAAATATGCTTAAAATAATCATCTGAAACTGAACAAAACATATTGTCTTGTTGTAAGGGGCAGGATTATAGATTAAAAAAAACAAACTTGTTTACATACCTTATTTTGACGTCTGAATATCAGAAATTCGATTGTGTTTAATTATTCCGCTTTTGAGTTTTGAAGTGTGAAATTCAGTGAATATGTTAAGTAAAATAATTAATTTAAGTTAAGCAAAACAAAAAAAATTATTTTTGATATTTATAAGAAAAAGCCATTTTGAAATCTTTGATAAATAAATTAACAATTTTTTTTAGCGAGCCAAATAATGCATGACCATTATTAAACAGGGTATGCTTTGAATAATCGATACAAAAAAAAATCGATAAATATTGTGCCCTTTGTGTTAAAAATATCATCATTTTTTCGATCCCGTTTGAAAACGTTTGCCGCCTTTCGACTACGGTGGATCAAACGCGCTGAAATATTTTTTTTTATTCTGCTTTAAATTGCCCACCCCATTTTTGGGAGCCTGCCCCCCACACACATACACATTAAAAACCAAACTCATACAAATGGTCACCTATCTGGTACTGGCCAGCCTCGGCCTTAATAATACACTGACATTTTTGTCACTGAAAAATAAGTTTTTTTTTGCCTGTTTGGTCTTCGGTAGTTTGCTTTTTATCAAGTACAAATGTAAACATTGTTTCAAATCGACGCGAAGTAACTGGTTGCCTATATGATTAAGTGGAATTATTTGAAATCCAGGTACTTATATTATAATATTTTTGCACATTCTCATAGAAAATCACCCTAAATCTTAGTTAGACAAGAAATAAACAAATTAATTCTTTCAAAAACCTTTTCTTTTCTTTTTTAACTATTTATATACGTCGTTTGTGCAAGACAAAATATTTCAATTGTTAACTTTTGGGGAAATTTTAACATTTAAAATTTAATTAAAAATAGTAGAAAAAGTTTTATGTTATTCTGCTTTCTATATGATAAAATTCAGGGTTTTATCTTTCTGGAAAAAAAAAGTTACTCAGAAATAATGGATTTTAATAAATGTAATTTCGTTTTAAAAAACAACAACTTGATTTTTCGGCCATTTTTGGCAGTGTCTATAAACGTATTTTATTTGAAAATTTAAACAACGCTTCTGTTACGGAAAACGCAACTCTAACTTCCATATCACGTGCGGCAAACGTATTCTTCTGGCATTTCATAATAACACCGCAGACGGACAACACATATTTTTTAGTAACTGCTATTTTCTTTTTCTTTTCTTTTCTCTCTCTCTCTCTCTCCCTCTCTCTCTCTCTCTCTTCAACATCATGGTGTTGGAATTTTTTCGTACCAATAATGGTGCATCCCCATGTTTACATTTATTATTGTTTATCTGGTTCTTATATATGATTTCTTGTATTTTGTATCCATTATGATTTTTAGTTTCGTATATTTTGGGTTTGTACGAAACTCCCTTTAATTTGGAGAAAAGGGAAATGCTAGCTCTGTGGTGACGTCACGAGTCCAGTGTGTATTTCGTCCTCTTTTGAAATTCTGCTGACGTGGAGAGTGAACGTGTTCATTGCCCGGCGCTGAAAATGAAATTTTGATGAGCCTTCTTCAAAGAAGTAAACCCGGCAAGAAATTAATACCCGGCTGTGACGAGACAGACTTCTGGAAATTAACTACGTGACTATGGTTTTGCGCGTAGCTTAGAGGGAGTGAAATTGTTTTAAAGAAAATACCTCTGTATGTGACAAGGAATTTTGGAATTTCCTATCTGGACAAGCGACGAGGTCTTGCTCCTGAAATTCATCTGTGTGTCTACGGTTTGCATGCAACATGGAGTGAAGGAAAATTCTAAAAGAACTTTAAATCAAAAAAAAAAAGAAAAAGGCACGTGCCTAACAGGCTTTCACTTGTGAGTACGCTCCTAAAATTATTTCATATGCGAGTGTGATTAGGAGATACTACTATTTTGTATATTCTTGTTGTATTCGTTAATGGATACACACAACTTCTTTATAAGAACCAGCAGTGTAGTGTTGTTATTTTCATTACACGTTACATTTTTCATAATATGTTACCTTGGCGTTTCTTAAGTTAAATGCCCGCAAAGGGAAAAATTTGCAACTTATTGTAAATAAAGTATCTTCTTCGTTTCAAAGCAAGACAGTTATATTTTATTCTTTACCCCTCCCCCTCTTTTGTTTCATGCTTTTTTTTTTTTTCAGTTTAGTTACTTTAGCGTCGAATTTATCTGGAAGCAGGATAAATTCCGACAATGGTGAGGAAAATAAATAAATAAAGAAATATATAAATAAATGTATAAAATTTTGAGGATGAAATATTAATTTTAAACAAATAAATATTTGTTTATTTTCGTTATATTGCGTTGTAATTTGGTTTATAAACATATTTTATACATATTTTATGCTATAATAATCAGTACTTTTTTTTTGTAAATAAATACTTGCTTTATTTCAATTTATTTTGAACAAAGTTCACTTTTTTTCCGAATGAAAATTAATTCATTTAATTTTTTTTTTAAGAAAACAGTTATCATTAATAGCGTGACTTTTCGACATGCCTCATTTATCCCAAAGTATATGACGTCATTTTCAATCGCACTGGTTTTACCACGGCTACTCTCGGTACGCGATTCAATCAAAGAATTTGTTGTCGGTCATCTTTTATATTTTCAGTCACGATTCAAATATGAAAATTTTCAGATTAATAAAATAATAATAGTTTTAGCTGTAATGTTCACTAAAAAGGCCGGCTATGTTTTAAATTTAAATTTTCTCTGAAATTCTCTGCGAATCTGTTTTGACGGTCGCCATCTTGAATATTTACTTCCATTCGTAAACAGACATTTTTTAATAATCGTTTCTTTCTTGGAATTTGGTAAGCCATTCGGAAACAATTTAAAGAAAATGTAAGTATTAATTGAATTCTATTGCTTTTGTAGGTTCTTTTTTATAACAGGGGCGCATCGACTCATTATGTTTCACTTTGTTTTTTGTTTTTTTTTAGATTAAGATTTTCAAACTAAACAAAAGAAACAGTATTTTTCCATGTAAACAAAGAACTGATGACTATTTTATTTAAACTTCACTAAAATAAAGAAAATTACTGAATTAAATTTCCAATGTTTATAGAAAGTAGGAGTAAATGTTTACTTTAACTACAAAAGAACACCGATCAAACTTGTTTTTTAAAGGTTTTCGGGTTCGCTGACAACGAATCTGATATTCCCCCTCCTCACAAATTTACCGTTTGCATGGTATTAACCCTGGGGTGCTAGTGCAGAGAGTGATCCGCGCTATTTTTTAAATCGTATTTCCAAGTTTAATTAAAGTTTTATGATATTTTTTTAATTCAATTGTAAGGTTGAAGTATAGAATAGGTACAAAACACCCTCCTCTCCCCATGTTAAGAATGGCTTTTTAAATAATAACGTTATTATTTACATCCGGATCACTTTCTGCACTAGTACCAACCCTGGACCCTCGCACTATTTTGCGCCATATCATTGTATTTGTTAACGCTACACGTGAGCAGTTTCTTATTGAAATGTACGTGCGTGCACGCACGTAGTCACGTGACCTTCTACAAGGCGCATGAATGCATGGTGGACATTTTAAATGACAGGAAATATTTTTCATAAAATAAAAGAAATAGTGTTCATCTCATTTGTCGCAGTTTCAATATCACCGCCTTCATTTTTTTTCTTTCTTTCTTCGCCCCTGCTGCTTCCCTTACCTTAAACAAAGGACGCGATTGGCTAAATGCGAGCTAACGTATGAACATATCCGGGTTCAGTGAATTTATTCACCTACCCTTTCTCTTTTCACCTTTTCATCATCAATGTTACTACGCACATCGGAATTTAAATATATCAACAAAACAGGCAATTGACTTTTTACTTTTTAGATGAAATTAATTTAAATGGAATCAACAAACTCACAATCTACTTTTGATTGTATAAAATTCGTTCTAGAATTAATTAGAGTCGTTTGTTTGTCTTATTGAGAGCGACATAACTAACATCATGCTGGCCAAATGAATACAGTCAGTCTGGGCCCAACCAGCCAGTTTCAGCCAGGCGCCCCTGGCTCTGGGCCAAGTGTAGTATCTGTTTCAGTAGATACTACAATCAATGACCATATGTGAGGGAACCCCCACATATAAGACCATTGCCCTTGTGGCAATCAGTTATTGGTCAATGTAGGGGAAACCCTTCATACCAATTGTCACTATTCAGCTCCCCTACTCCCCGGGGAGCTGGTCCCCATTTTCCCAATCTCTCCACATTAAAAAACGAGTTGTGCCTAATTTGCTCAGTGGGGAAGCAAATAAATACCCAGTTTCGGCCAGGCGTCAGCCCCGGCCCGAGGAATAAGAGAAGGCTCCCGAAGTGACGACTGATGCTACTAGTCACGTCGACAGAACCCACCTGCTGAAGGATTCCCAGCAACAGCAGCAGTTGAAACAGTCCTTATCAGGGCTAAACAACCAGCCTTTATCAGGACTAATAAATTTTTTCACTAATGCGATTCACTACTGCTTGCCTCCTGAGACCTACCAGCAGCAAATCTCACTTCCAGTCTCCAGTGACTTCCTGCTCATTTCTGCTGCCTTCCAGCCCACTCCACTGGCTTCCTGCTCATTCCCGCAGCCTTTCAGCTAGCTCCAACGCCTCCAGCTTCCTCCTGCAGCTTTCTGGCAACCTCGCTTGGACCTGGCTCCTCCTGCCTGCAACCTCGCCTGCACCTAGCCTATCCGGCCTTCAACCTGGCTCATGCCTTGCTCCTCTGGCCAACAATCTCACTTGCACCTCGCTCCTCCGACCGGCAACCTCTCTTGCACCTCACACCTCTGGTCTGCTACCTCGGTCGTACCTTGTTCCTCTAGTCTGCAACCTTGCTCGCACCTGGCTCCCTACCAGCCGTCCGTTCGTTAACACTGATCCCTCATTCTCAGTGTCATCCATTCCTTAACACTGATCCTCCGTTCTCAGTGTCGTCCGTTCCTTAACACTGACCTCACGTTCTCAGTGTCCACCATCCATTCTGAATCACCCTGATGTCCAGCCGATCATTCCAGACCCAGCGAACAACCCTGAACCACACTACATCTAGAGTACTTGTTCCAGACTTCCAGATGTTAGCCTCCAATGACATGCGACCTTCCAGGCGACCAGCATCAAGATCATATGATTTTTCGCTTCCTTTGCAAATAAAAGGCGAACCCTTGTCTTTAACTAAATAACCTGTGTCTGTCATTTTTCTTTGCCTTTTTGCTGTGTCTACCTTGTTAGTTGTTGGGTCGATTGTCCCCGGACGACCGGCCCCACAACAAGTGGTGACACCAATGTGATACTTGACACAGGCAAACAGCTGGCAGAGAAGATGGCTGAAAATACAGATGAACACGACATGATTCTAAGACACATGCAAAAAGGAGCAGTAGGCAAGGAAGATGACGATAGAGCCACATAATCCTTGGACGCAGGCTGGAGCTGTTCGAAGAAGACAACATTCCATCCAGACTTGACCAACCAAACATGGTCAAATAGTTCAACCAACTCAGCACTAAAACCAACACCGAGCTCATGACTTCATACAAGATGTAAAAAAGTTCAGCTCTGCAAACATCGACACATCCTTCAAGGCCTACCAACCCTCTCCAACGACTTAATTCATCAAACCCGAACCCTCATAGATTTTCGCCACACTCACAAAATCCACGGACAGCATTAACAATTGACATTGAACTCACACCAGTTTGAGTTAACTGCAATGCGCACATGGAAGAATTCAATGACTGCACGTTATGGAAGAAGTCACCAGTTCAAAAATGAGTTAGTTGCTCCACACATATTGAAAAACTCAACAACTGGTCATTCATTGATTCAACCGATGCATGGGGACCTGATCAACACGAATGATGCACACCGACCCCGGTACAGACTCACTTGTACTTGGCACTTCAGACTCGCTTGCGAGCCCTCATGCAACTGACTTGAATCATACTTTGCTTAGACTCTGCAGACGCACTTGCAGACTAAGAAAGAAAAGATATTACCCATGGAGCATCTGTCATGTGATCTTTGATGGCTTCCCAGTCAGCCTTTTTGATATGCCTTGTCATTTTATGTCTTTTTGATATGCCTTGTCATTTTAAGTCTTCTTGATATGCCTTGTCATTTTAAGTCTTTTTGATATGCAACTTGTCATTTTAAGTCTTTGGGTCGAAAATTAAGGCTTATGTCTCTCAGTATCCAGAAAAGCTATGTGTGATGCTACCAATTGCATATAACTAAAGAAACTAAGCCAATTGCTGTAGCCAATACATGTATTGTAATGCTAGTATTGAGGAAGAGTGTGTCATAGACATGGTAAATGAAGGAACACGGTAGAGAAAATATAAGTAACTAATGTTATGTTGGAGGTTTTGGTGAAGGTCTGGTAATCTCATTTTAGTTTGGATTTTCTAGTCAATATGAAGGTGTTACGAATGTAGATTCCAAGTCCATACATGTGTTTGTCTGAGATTTTTGGGCAAATTGAGACATGCTAAAGTGGTTTGTAGAGATAGAAAAATGTAAATGTAGGTTAGTTTCACTTAGCACTAAGATATTTGGGGAGTTTGTGAGTAGAAATGATTTTACATCATCTAAGTTAGTTCTAAGACCAGGGATATTTGTGAATGTGATCCTCAAGAGAGATGAATTGGTTTTATTCAAATATGCTTCTGATTTGATCTACTTTTGATTCAGCTATCATTTTATTTTATATTTCTAGTTTAGGTTAAGAGGTTCTGGAGAAAGTAGATGTGCATTATACCAAACATGGAATGTAAGTAGACTATCAGCCGACTGCTTGTCCACAGGATTATGGCCTTAGAAAATCCCACTATAGATGAGTGCAGGGTTCCTTTCCATGCACGACATGGCACTACAAACATCACAATATTATACAACTGATGATAGAGCACTCGCTCTAATCACTACAAAAATGTTAAGGTTCCTGTACTATCAGTCAGAACACATCAGCCAAACTGTCAAATCAGTTCTCTTCAACCTGTCAGACAAGAGTGTCAGACAGTCTAATCGCACGAACATATGTGGCAATCAAGCACCCCAAAAATGCCCAGTTTTAGGAGAAAGAGGAGAGAGACTGAGTGACAGCATTCATTACCCCAGTAAAAAAAATATCCAAAGGACTGGGTTTCTCTGCCCATTTAATCACATCTATGCACCTGGCTAATAAGCAAGGAAGGAATATGGAAACCAGGCGATAGGCAGAGCTAATCTACTCCTACTAAAAATGAACAAAAGTGAAAAAATGCAATAGTTGTGCTTTGGCAGCATAACCTCCTCTTAATTTCAGAAACTAGTCAACATTGATCTATGATCTACAACAGTTTTACTAGCTTGTTAGTAGGTTGTTGTTATCTAATTCTAGTGTGCAGTTTCTCAAAAAGCGGAAATAGTACTATGTAAAACATGGAAATACCTATTTATATTTTTACATAAATTATTGACTCGGTTAAGTCATTGACTGTATCGTATCAAATCATGTTTAGTGAATTTAAACTGTTCTGTCAAACATTTGTAAAGAATCGTATCTTACAATGCAAAAGGCAAAGTTAAGGCAGAACGGCGTATGGATATGTTTAAAAGATTTACTTGAAAAGCCATGTAAGAGTTTTTGCATAACATGACTCCAACCAACAATGTTGAATATTCCATGATGTAAGCAGACGTGATGTTTGCAAGGAAGATTATAAGTGTTTCACAGATTATTGCCAACACATAACGAAATAACAACGCAAAAAACAATGAATTTGGAGAAAAATATGTTTTATAGAAAACAGAATAATGGATAAAAAGTTTGGGTATAAATTACATGGTAAAGGGGCTCAAATTTATTCATGAAAGACAGATAAACCAGATGAGGAAATGATAATCAGATGCTACTGAAAATAACCCTTCAGAGTACCTAATAAAGGATGTTATGCTTAGAATATTTAAGATACCAATCCTGCAAATAATTTCGGATCAATAAAGATTAAGAATAAAACATAAGATTATGAACTCGATTATAAATATACTTAAAAGCAAAAGTATTGAGGAAGGCAAAAAGTTGTTATCATGAAATCCTTCTCTACATTTTGTAGAAATAAATGTAGTCGTCGTGTAACATAATATTCATAGAAAAAATTTATAATGTTATAATCAGGATTTGGTTCTGGGGTTCGGGAAGGAGTTAAAAGTGGGTTTTATGATGACGTCCCATTTTTCATTACTATATGAACTCTTTTCTGTTTTGTTTCTTCTTTACGTTTGATGGGGTCTTTCTTTAACATACTATTCTGTACTTCTCTATAAACACACTCTTGTAAATATACCACCATGCTGTCTTATTTCTTGTCCTATTTTCAGGCTTAATGCTTCCTATTGGTTTTACTAATTCCTCCATTCCCTTAAATGTCAGTTATTTCGGGCACAAAATGAAAAGTTCAGTAAGTAAATTTGTGTGATTTTTCAACTCATATAAATTGTATGAAATTATTATATATTAAACTGGCGGGGGACCTGGCGTTGCCCGGGTGTTTGGAGATGTGTGTTGAGTACAAGAAAAAGTGTTAGTAGGCAGGCAGACTCAAACCCGTGACGCGAAGGCGGAAAAGAAAGTGAAAGAAAATGTGACATCTTACCGCTATGATATAACACCGCAGGAAGTGAAAAGTGTTTAAATTAAGTGATGTCAATAAAAAAGTTGACTTGCTAAGTGAATGAGTTTACAAAAATGAAGTAATTTATTTGTTTCCCCACGATGTTGGAGAAAACAAACTGCCCCAAGAAGGGGAAGTTCTCCAAATGAATAGCAGTTGTTTGATATGAAGGGTCTTCCCCATATTGATCAAAGCTGATTGCTTTTCACGAGGTCCCGGCTGAGAAGGCTGGCGAATGATGTTCGCTTCTATTAGTTTCGCTTTATTTATATGAAAAAAGACACACAAAAGGACGAAATAGAGGGAATTTTATAAAAGTCGGTCAAGATTGTCTCTGTCTAGAAGGATTTTTCCTTCACTGACTAAGAACAGAAAAAAAATGAAATGTAATATCAGAATGCAAACTACATTGGCATGTTCAGGGGACACTCATTGAAATATGGTTTTGCTGTCATAACTACAAAGAACTTTCATCCTCTTCGTCCCTAATATGAAACCGAATTTTCACAAACTGTTTCTTTCCAGAAATTTCTCATCTAGAGAACACATAATCATAAGTCTACTTGCCTGCAGACTGCAACATAGTCGTCTTTAAGTCCACTGTCAGCAAATATTTGTAAATAAGTAATAAAATTTTATTTTCAATTCATTTTCAATCATTTCGTAATATTCTTCATAATTTTACTGATAATACAGTCATCTTATTAACCCTTATCCTCAAGTAGTTTTTAGTCTGAATATAAGAGACGATGTGCGTTCGGCAATCATAGATATTATGATCTAGGGTGTATATAAAAAGTTCTAAAATATAGTAACCCTCTCAAGAGCCCCCCCCCTGAAAAACGCCTTTCTTGGACATACAAAAATGCGTGCGGCCATTTTGGCTTATATATCTTTTTCGTTTCTTATCTTATAAAGCACAAAGCAAGCTTATCCAAGTAGGTAGAAGAGTTACTTATGTTGCCTTTGGTAACAATCATTTTTTATATATTTCAATTTTTTAACACTTTTTTATTTGTTGTCTAAAATGCCCATTTAATTTATTAAATTGTTAGGTGAAAGTACAAATTAGTTTATGAGGACCTCCGTTTCTTATGTTAAGAATAGCTTTCTAAATAATATCATTATTAACAAGTGGAGGTGTCCTTTAAAAAAAAGTAGAATGTATGAGTAAAACCCTAACCCTAACCCTCTCGAGAGCCCCCGCCCCCGAAAAACGCATTTCTTGGACATACAAAATGCGTGCGGCCATTTTGCCATATATATATATATATATATATATATATATATATATATATATATATATATCTTTTTCGTTTCTTATCATTGAGCACTTTCAGTTGAATTAAAGTCGGTCAATTTAGCTCTTATGCATAGATCATCATATAATGATTAGATCACTGTCTGACTGACGTAAATGAACATTTAAAATTAAGATGTTTAGATTCAACGTTATTTCACGCGGTTAATCGTAGCCAAATGGATTAGGTCTCCGCTAATAAAGCTAGAGATGTCTCGTGTTGCAGGGTTCAAATCGTTCGACTGGTATTAATCGTGACACCCTGCACTGAAGATTCCCAGAAGAATGAAACACTAGTGTCTGTAGGTATTTAATTATTATAGTAAAAATTAATTATATATATTTATATATATTTATATATATATATATAATTATTTTTTACTATAATAATAATAAAATATATATATATATATATATATATATATATATATATATATATATATATAGATGTTGTTCGCATTTGTCATTCTTACAGTAAAAGAAATATATTTAAATACAAATCTGAGTTCTCTGCTAATGCGATTTAAACTTTATTTTCAGATAAGAGCTATAGTATAGCATAAATATCAAAAGGGAATATATTTGATTCTTCTGAAGGTAACGAATCAGTTTTTCATATCATATTTCCAATTGCATAATACATGAAAAAAGCTCATAATATTTTATCAGAAAATACACATACTCTTATTCTGTTATTCTTGCTATCTGAGTCAACTTTAGTTAATCATGAATGAATTCACCTAATTAAATGAAAAGTAGAAAAGTATATTTTTGGTATAAACACACTCTTGTAAATGTATTAAATAATAAACATTGTCTTTTTTCTTGTCCTATTTTCAGGCTCAATGCATCTCTATTCTAATTCAATAGTTTTGTGTTCAAAGTGCAAATTTAGTAAATAAATTTGTGCACATTATCATGCTATATATATATATATTTACCAAGTAATTATGTATTAAATGTTGTTTGCAGTTATGCTTCAATGAAAAGAAATATATGTTAATTTACATCCGAGTTATTTTTGTTTAATAAGATTCTTTTGTACTTTCAGACACTGAACTCATCAAATCTAAAAGAAATTGCATAATGTATGCTTTCATAAACCCTTATTGCTTCATATGTAAAGAATATTTCATCTGAAACTCACTAGGGATGAAAGCACATTGTTATTCATTAATAACATGCAAACTGACAATCTTTTATCAGAAAAAGAATATAAAAACGTAGTTTTATCCAGTGAATAATATGAAAGCAAATACTGATATTTTTGAAAGACATGCAAACACACACATCCATTATGACTATGAAAATCTTACAGCATCAACTAGGGCTATTAAACCTGACATAGTGATATGGGACGAGAAGGAGAATGTGACAACCCTGGTTGAAGTAAGCGTCCTTAATGATGCTGGCCTTAACAGAACTGAGAGGGAGAAATTACAAAATACCAAGGACTTATGTACGACATGAAAAAAACTAGAATCTTAAGAAGATATCAATCATACCAGTTATTATAGGAACAACCAGGCTAATGAAAAAGAATTTCAAAAACTCTCTAGCGAATATACCCTGTGAACCAGGTGCAAGAGAAATATACACAGTTGCACTTAAAGGGATCGTTAGAATCTTAAAGAGATCTCTCAGTTGGAGTAACTAAACTAATGGGAGAATGTTTGGCATCCGGTAGAATGCCCCGTTCCCTGCAAAAAACAAAGTGATAAGAAAATTAAAACAAGTATGTGGCGCAGTATTTCCAGTTAAAAACATCTGCAAAAATGCAAACAGACTCATGTAAAGAATTTCAAAATCTACCTTTCAAATATGTTTTATGAACGAAGTGCAAGAACGATTTAAACATTTGCACTTAAAGGGATAATCAGCATCTTAAAAAGATCTCTTTGTTGGAATACCTGAGTTTGAAGGTGAATGTTTTGTATCCGCTAAAATACTCCCTCCCAGCTTGAAATGATAAAAAACTTAAAAAAGAAAGAAACCATATTTGTGTGACGTGTGTGGGGTATGATTTTCAGCCATGAAAAGACATACGTCAACACACACAAAGGAAAAACCTCTTTCTTGTCAAGTGTGTGGTTCAACATTTTCAAGTAAATCTGCTAGAGATAGACATATGTCTACACACACTGGAGAGAAACCATATTCTTGTGTTGTTTGTGGGTTTGCATTTTCAAGAAAATTTTCTTTAAAGATGCACATGCGAACACATACTGGAGAGAAACCTTATTCTTGTGAAATATGCGGATTTGCAGTTTCATACACGTATAACTTAAAATCACATATGAAAATACATAGTGGAGAGAAATCACATTCTTGTGAAGTGTGTGGCACAGCTTTTTCACATAGATCTGCTATGAAAAAACACATGCTTACACACACTGGGGAGAAACCTCATTCTTGTGAAGTATGTGGCTCAGCATTTTCAAATAAATCTGATCTGAATACACACATGCGAACACACACTGGAGAGAAACCCCATTCTTGTGAAGTATGTGGCTCAGCCTTTTCCACTCGTTACAGTAAGGATCAACACATGCGAATACACACTGGGGATAAACCTTTTTGTTGTGAGATATGTGGGTTAGCATTTTCACACAAATGTACTCTCAAAAACCACACACGAACACATACTGGGGAGAAACCATATACCTGTGAAATCTGTAAGTTTGCAGCTTCTCAGATAAATTCCTTAAAAACACATATGCGTAAACACACTGGAGAGAAACCTTATTCTTGTAAAGTTTGTGGTTCTGCATTTTCAAGAAAGACAAGCCTACAAATACATATACGATCACACACTGGGATTAATAAAAAAGAATCTTCATAAATACTTAGAAGCAATCCCTGGAAGACCAAGCTGTAACGAAATACAGATAGAAGCCATAAAGGGAACAGTATCTATTCTTAAAAGAGCCATCGGATATAAATTTAAATCATAACAGAATCAAGGAGGGAGCGCCTTGATCTCTTAAAACTTACTGAAGTAAAATAAAAAAGGGAGAAACCATAATCTATGGGAAGAATAATCGGATTTCTTGATAAAACCTGTGTAGAGTGTACTTTGTCGCGCATTTCGTCAGACTTTTCCGATTCATATAATTATATATGTAATTATAATTAATATAAATAAGGATTTCATGTTGCGGAATAAATATAAAGAAGGATCTATTATTTTTTATTTTGATTATTCCGACTTCTTTTCTCATATTGAGTGTTATTCACTCAACAATCCAGCCGATTTAACCATTAACTTATACATAATCCTTTCACTTACTACTTAATTTGACGGCACAGACTCTTGCAGATGACTATTGTATTAATTTTAATAGCCTTAAATCTATACTTATTTTTTGATATACAATCTTACAATTTGTCACTATACATCTCAACTCATTAATTTTCTTATTACTTTGTTTATGTTATGGTGACTTACCCATTCATTCATAATGGACTCTTCTAATCATTATAAAAGCTCTAAGTCTAATAACCCTGTGGGGAATTATCGTGACACAATATGAGTCTACAGACTATCTTATCAGTCGGAAAGTACCGACAACTTTTTCTGTATTCACTTTCCTATATAATATATTCTTTTAACCTAACTCTTTTTTCGAGTCTTTCTTCATAACTCTTTTCTTCGACCACAATAACTAGCAACGAAATATTAAAACTTACAAAAGACACACCCGAACAACATCAACTTTGCAACAAAGTAATTGAATGAGCAAGTGTTAACAAAATACTAAAATACGAATCATTCACAGAGTCAGTACCATAGAACCAGACAAATTACCATTAAGCAACTATAAAAGTTGCATTAAACTGTACAATATTATGCAGGATTTTTCTGGGACCTCTAAAAGATAAAAAATAAAATACGAAAGTGATAAGATTGTTCAATGGGCAAAGACTTGAAAATAGAAAACAATGATCCCAAAACTAAACAGTATTTTACTATTTATATATTATTTTTTATTTTATTTTAAAGTATTTTATTAATGATTATAACGTTGTCTCATTGTTGTACACTCAGAAGATTTTTCACGTATTTCTGTCTAACTAACGGGGCTACGTTAATACTAACAATACAACATGTGTAAATAAATAGGTTTTGATTTATTCAATAAAAAAAATCACAAAGTGAAAAGTGTTTTTCTATTTGTTTAAAATTTATAAAATTTTGATGTTAATTTTGATATCTTGAAATTTACTGCCAAAATTTTGTAATCTCTTATTTGATGTGAAATGTATACATAATCCTCCACTTACAACTTAATTTGACTCCACAAGTAACAATTATAGTATTAATTTCGAAAGCCTTACGTCTATACTTATTTTTAGATAAACAATCTTACTATTTGTCACTATACATCTCTATTTATTAATTTGCAAATGTTGTGGGGAGTTGCCCATTCACTCAAAATAGAATCTTCTAATTATAAAAAAAACAGTCTAATACTCTCGAGAGAAATTATCGGGGCACAATATGGGTTTACAGACTATCTAAATTATCAGTCGAAAAGTACCGACGACCTTCCTTTATATCACTTTTTTGTACATTGTCGAACGATAAAACTGTCACCATAGAAAAGACATGATTCCGTTTTACGATTAATACTTCAAACTTTAACAAATAAAAACAAAGTCACAGAAAACATCATAACATTCTCAGAAAGTGCAATCTTTAATGCTATTGATAATTCTTGTAACGCTATGGAGGAAGACCAGACGTTCACCTCGTATTTTAGAAGGTATATGGACTTGTATAACATTGATTGTGCCGATTAGACAGATGCTAAAATGTCCTACTTATTGATTACAAAACTGAAATCCACAAAATACAATAAACTCGTGGATTACATTTTAGCGCACAGAATATGTGACAACCTTTTCTGAAACAATAAAACTCTTGATAGAACTATTCATTCCAAAAACGTCGTTATTTTATAAGAGGTGGTAATGCCTGAATTTAACTAAGAAAATAACGAAGAGAATTTAACATTTGCATCAATAATCAACAAAAACTGCGTCGATTTTAAACTTGGTAAACTGAGTGCTAAAGATTTCAAAGGGTTTCTATTTGTACAATGTTTGATATCGGTGAATGCAGAGTTTTTACTGAGCCTGATATCACAGAATTCAGCAGAAGACGACCAACGATTGATTAGCATTAAAACGGGCCTAAAGAAATGTTCTGCTTATTGATTACAAAACTGAAATCCACAGAATACAATAAACTCGTGGATTACATTTTAGCGCAGAGAACATGTAACTTAATCTTTTCTGAAACAATAAAACCCTTGACAGAACTGTTCATTCCAAAAACGTCGTTATTTTATAAGAGGTGGTACTCCCTAAATTTAACTAAGAAAATAACGAAGAGAATTTAACATTTGCATCAATAATCAACAAAAACTGCGACGATTTTAAACTAGGAAAACTGAGTGCTAAATATTTCAAAGGGTTGCTATTTGTACAAGGTTTGATATCGGCGAAAGACTCTATAATTCAATGCAGAGTTTTAAGTGAATTAGAAACTCAGCTGAGCCTGATATAACAAAATTTAGTAGAAGACAAGCAACGATTGATTAGCATTAAAATGGGCCTAAAGAACACTGAAGAATCCGGCATCTACTAAAGAAGGAAAAAATGGGGAAATATACACCTGAATGTCAGGCGGTATTCGAAAAATTAAAAAATACCTGACGTCAGATCAATTCTACACTAACTAGATATCTTAGTCGCCAGTGATGTGAGTTCGTATGAAATAGGAGCTTTTATCTTACATAAAATGCGAGAAAGGCGTATAAAACTTATTGCACCCGCTTCAAGGAGTAAGAAGTGCTTGCTATTACCTTTGCAGTTACAATGTTTCACTCTACTTCCACTTTGTTTATACGGCATACTGACGATATTGACCATTTTGGGTCAGAAAAATGGCTACCTGTCTACACAGGGAATAGACTGCTACGGTGAGACATTATTCTGCCGAATGACAATTTCAAGGAAGAGTACCTTTCCTCCAAGTAGATCAGACATGTGGACTGGCTTTCAAGGTTGGCTACGAGACAGAGTGAACCTCTTGAGAACTAAGTAAATACCTAATTACATACTGATAGTGGAAGTAAAACCACTGTGTGCAGTGCTATCACAAATATTCCGGTCACACTGTACAAATTAAACGCCTTGTTATAACACTGAAGTTCAGAGGAGTTATTGTCTTTAGTTATTATTGATTTTCTTCTCGTGGCGTCTTATAAAAATAGCATGTGTTTACCTAAGTCTCATCTTATCCATTTATTATCGCCGCCATCCTATTCAATGAAACCCATATCGTAACATTGTGTTAGAAACGGGATTATAAAGACACACTTATGCTAAAAATGAAATGAACTGGAATACTAAATTAGCCGATGTTATATCGCACATCCCTCTATATTTACATGAATAAATCAGAAACCAGCAGTTGTTCATCGATACAACACAAATGAACACACTAAATGCACACGACAACTTCAAATTCAATTTTATTCATGTACCCATATCAATAGAATAACTCGCACCTCACTTCAACAAAGAAAACCGCCAGAGAAAGCCGCACATCAAAAGAAAAATCAAAATACAAAACACAAACCTCACACCAAACGCAACTCCGGCAGCATATCAATACGAATAATCATTTCACGAAACACTGCAGCAGTGCAGCAGTACAACACCGACTAGATTACATTCACAACTTTCTTAGCTTTAAATCGATATAACACATGTATACATACACTAAACAGACGATTCCCTACAATGCATTAAAGCACAAAAAAAACAAATACAATTAAAAAGTAAAACGCAAATCAGTGATTAAAAATCTCTTTGCCCACAACTACGTCTGCTTCGTGACTATAAAAACGTCAACTTTTTCGACAACCGGCAGATCGGCCCATGTGTGGCAAGCTGTGAACTTCGCTCCGTCAGCGGCCAGTAGCAGTTAACCCCTTGCAGCGACACCGGATGCTGAAATTACTGCGCACAGTCAGTCAGCACCGCCGCCATCTCACTCGTGATCTGATTACAAGGCCTCTTCCGCCGCCGCCAGATCACCACAGCTCACCAACCCATCATCACTAGCGACACCAGCTATTAAGGATCGCCGCACTCCTGCCATCTCCACCCCTCACCCAGCCTGACAGTAACTTATGCCGTCGATGAGTTCATATCAACACCTAATCAGCATTCCTACTGACGCGTGACGCGCCACCAGTGACTCTGCCGCCGTCAAGACTATCCTTTCACAATCGTTTGAATTTTAAATAAAACGTTTAAACTGAACCTCTCGTTTGTCACTTTCTTGCTTTCCATACGTTCAGTTTTGTAATATAACACCAAGATATTTGTTTTTTTCCACGAGGATTTAAAAAAAGAACACGTGTAGCCACTAAAAAAGGTAATATAATTATCATTATGACATAAGATATTGTAAGATTTAGCCTGGCTGCTCCACTTCAATAATAGATTGTGTTACAAAATTTTTGATTATAATGGGGTATGATCTCGCACAGATTAGTTCAGCACGAAAAGATTTATTCGTTAAGCCAAAATGCATTTTGATATGTTTTATTATGGATCGGTATCAAGGACAACAAAGAAGTAGTGCATTTGTTTTTCGGCATGAAGAAGAAAGGACTGTTGAAACGCACATTTAATACTTTAGGCCAGGGGTTCTCAACCGGGGTCCACATGGAACCTAGGGGTCCATGAAATATTTCTGAGTGTCCACAGGAAAAATATAACAAATTGGGCGGTTCACAATGATATTTTGGTGGCCAATGAATAAAACCAACCCATAATGGTTTTTTATTATTAAAAAATTAATTTCTGTAATTTTGGTTTGACGCGAAAAAAAGCTGAAGTAGACATTCAAACAAATTTGAATGTATTTACAGGATTTCAAAAAATTTGCATAAAATAGCCTTGAAAGCAATAAAAAAGATTTAAAAAAAGTGACAGGAACGCAAGCAGTCGTTTTTTTTTTCCTATTATATTATTAGTTTGACCTTCGCCCTCTATATTATGACCAATAGTTATGAAGGGGTTCACCAAAGAAAAAAGAAGAGAAAAGGGGTTCATGGGTAAAATAAAGGTTGAGAACCACTACTTTAGACAGTGTTCGAACCCAAGGAAGAATTTTCGTGTAGCAAGATACGAATTGCTGCCATGCAAAGACGATCCCAAAGATGCATAAAGCCCCCCACAGAGAGCAGATCTATAAGGCTCCACACACCCTTGGGCAAATAGACTCTATATTCTTCCATTACCAAAATAAAAATAATAGTAAAATAAAAATTTAAGAATTTAGATTAGATTACTCTCGATTGAAAAGAGATGTAGTTATTATACCCCTTGTTATAACCAACGTTAAAAAAAGTTATTCCACTTAGTTATTGTTTTTTTTTTGTAATTGCGTCTTATAAATAAAGCATTATCATTATCATAGCCATCCTATCCATGAATCCCATAACATAATAGTGACACTTGCCAAATTAAACATGTTACAACTCACCAGTACCACCCGCAATCTAACAGACAGGTGGAACGCTTCGTGAACACTTTGAAATGAGCCTATCGTAGCCTCGACGCCTTCACGTCGAGACTACTCAAATGAAATAATGGCGCATTGCCCCAACTGTAAAACGCAGTTGTGCGCTCAGATATGTAAACATCGTTTCAGCTGCACGCACATTTCCCTTTCTCCACCCACGCAAATTCTGTGGACTTATAAATGAAACTCTACTTTTTCATACGGACGTCTTGGAAAGCACCTTATGTCATAAAGATGTTCTTTTTTTCATCCAATTGGATTACGAGGAAAACAAATTAAATATTTTTTTTTCTGACGGTCTCCGTAGAGCCGGTTGAAATGTATGAAATGGCAAATTTAATTTCTGTTTCTTTCAGAAAAATATCTAAAAACTAAACAGTTCTTCCGCTAGTCTTGTGAGACTAATAGTTTTGCAGTTGATAAGACCTTGTTGTCATTTAATTACCTGGAAATATTATCTTTGTCCCTTAATCTCTATTATTTGAAATGCCCAAATGGACTTCACTTGGCGATATGTACTTACAGATAGGCCCAGCGTAGATCTAGCACCGCAAGGTTTGAGCCTTATTGTCACCATTCTTTTAATTATTGTGAGCAATCGTCTGCATTGGGTCTATATGTATCAGCTTACTTGTTTTGTCATCGATAATCCATAATGGAACTAACCTTCTGTTTATTTTCTTGCAGATGGTCATAAGATGGATTTTTAGTTAATAATGAGGACAAAACAATATGGAGTTTCGTTCCCACATTTAATAAACAACTTTATTTGTTATCTTCGTTCGTAGCACGTAGAAAAGAGAAACGGGTTAGTAGGTGAAGTGTTCTTGTGTGTAAAGATAGGTTTAATATATTGTCGGCTTGTTGAGGAGAGAACAGCTCAGTCCACACGTGCCTGCAGCCAGCAGTCGTCAGGACGAAGGAAGCCAGTTAAAGGGGAAAGAACGAGCAAAGTATTCCGTGTATTTACGTGTTGTAGTGTGTGTGTGTGTGTGTGTGTGTGTGTGTGTGTGTGTGTGTGTGTGTGTGTGTGTTGGTGGCGGTGTATCGACGAGAGCAGTTCTGTAGCATGATTTAAAAAAATCCGTGTATGAATCGCACGTGGAAATAAGTGGGAGTTAGGAGAGAGCCATGTTGGCTTGTTGTATTCACTTTGACAAGGGGCCGAAGCTCCCCCCTCGGCGATGTGTGCTGCTGGGCAGAGCAGAGAGAAAAGAGGAGTAAGAGGGAGAACATTCTCGCTTTTACCTTTTATACACTCGGTCACGTGATTGAGAGCTGGCTTGTGATTGGACAAGCCAGAGAGAAAATGGATTTTAAATCTCGACCCGCGAGAATTATCTTCTGCTACTGTGCTTATTGCAAGTTCGTTTGCTTCAAATTAGATCCTGTCGGGGTCTGAGATTTCCCGTATAGTAAATTAGCCAGACATTATTTATCCACAGCTGTAGTTCCTGATCATACTCTTCTTGAATTTGTGTAGAGGGGGGATATTCCACAAGTTGTATCTTAATATAACTGGAGGTGAGTTGCCGGCTCAGTTTCAGAATGCAGTTCACCTCTTAGTAATCATGTCTAACTCTGCGTTGAAATCAGGCTCTCTTATGTTGATGGCAGCACAATTTGCTCAGTTGCATTGCGAAAACATTACTTCTCGGTACCAGTTACAGCGACTTTCTCCAACTGCTTCATTGCATCCATTCCACTAACAAATCAAATCCTAGTAGGCCCCTATCTACAACCAGAATTTCCATAGTTATGACGAGCTTTGCATCAATTCTAACTTAACTCTAACGCTGATTGCTTCCCTTGTCCATAACTGACAACACAACTTGTGTATTAGAAAATGTATGCAATCCGTATTCCCTAGAGCTTTACTTAGTATTCCACTGATGCAGAAATGCACCATTTATAAGAGTTTAAAGGATGAGTTTAGTGCTAAATAATCGTCTTCTCATTCATTTTGCTTACAATATCGAGCAATGTGCTCCAGCTGTTGGCATCAATAACACGTAATATACCTTGCGTCTCAGGAGACAACTACTTGCACTATGATTGGGTCCATCACATTTGTAACATCTGAGGAGCATCTGTCTCTTGTGTGTACATTGTTACGCATTTGGAGCTAATACAGTGTGCTCCGTAATTGTAATAAAAAAATAAGCCATGCCAATCGTAACACGAGTACAAAAAAAAAAAAAAATGACTGCATAACAAACATATTCTTTGTGCTCGTGTATCAGTTGACATTGCTTATTTTTCGAGCCAAATGAACATGTTACCTTCGTAGAAGAGTAAATTATTTAGTCTTTGGTAACATTTATTTGCGTTATATTGATGTTTTTTTACCACTTTTTCAAATCTATGGGGATTGTAAAACAAACCCAATAATTTTTTCTTACAATTCTTAGTAACAGAGTTACCTCCCTTAGAAAAATGACGACATTCTGCTATTTTTTTTTTTTTAATATTTTTTCGATTACTGTTCCATTTCACTTCCATTGGTCCCCTCGGATTTAATTTTTTTTTTTTTTATGGTATCCTTGTTTTTCAAATTGTTAGATGAAAGTAGAGGATAAATAAAGGAAGCCCTCGCCTTCACATGTTTAGAAGGACAGTTCAAAAAAACATTATTTAGGGAAATGAAAACAGTCTTATGGTTAAGAGCCACTCGTAATGAAGTTAAAAACATAATCATAAAGATAATCTTATTTATTTATTTTTTCAATAATTAAGTATTTTGGGGTCCTTATGCAGATTGGCATACATGTCGGCATTTAAAATCAAAGAAAATTGAGAAATATGTAATAAAACTTGTTATGTTATGTTATATTATGTTATGTTGTGTGACTCTAACTATTCCGTTTACACACACACACACACACGCTAACGTACGCACATGTACACACACATGGACAAGGTCACTTCCCTTTCAAAGGAAATACACACATGCGCAAAAGACCACTGGAAACAACTATAAAAGCAAGAGACAAGCTGTTTCCAGCCCTTTTCGGACCAGCTTCCGAGCTGGGCGGTCTACGGACCGACAGCGTGCCTTTTCGGCAGGCGCGCACATGCATGCCTCACGCCACTTGCTACTATGTGGGACAAAAAGCTAACAGACCGTACTACACTTTATACGCTTTCTCTCTCCATGAACTGGATTGACATTCTCACTCTTTCACTCTCTCTGTCTACAAGTTATGCTGGAGAACACCTCCGCGTAGCTGACTGCTAACATGGCGCACAGCTTAAACCCTCTATCTTTTTCTTTGTCTACACGCTCGACTATCATTCCCATTTTACACTACATTACTCACTTCTCTTCCCACGCGCGAACAAACGATAGTGACCCGAACGTGAGATGAACACATTTCCTTTTTCCTTCTATACTACCAGTCCCACAACAAACAATGGTTTCACCCGCACGGACATGAACACGTGTTATATCTAAAACATTCGTTCTTTCAACAGTAAATAAACAACATGTTTATTCTATCCAGAAACTGAGTTTTTGTTTCCTTCATTCCATTCGTTTCATTATTTTCTTTTGTAACAGGATTAGGATATATATATCCTAATCCTCAACAGCGCTAAGAGTGTGTGTGTCGGTGTATTGACGAGAGCAGTTCTGTAGCATGATTAAGAAAGTTTGTGTGGGTACCGCACGTGGAAATAAGTGGGTGTTTTAAGGTTGCCATGATGGCTTGTTGCACTCACAAGGCCCAGGCAAACGTCTTCTGCTAGCGAAGCCAGGGAGAAAGAACAGAGAGAGTTGCCGATTTCGCTTTTTATATACTCGGTCATATGATTGAGAGCTGGCTTGTGATTGGACAAATCAGAGAAACAGTTGATTTAAATCTCGAGTTGCAAGATTTTGCCTCTGCCTGCTATTGTAGCAAGTTTCGACTGCTATATACTAATATGTGTATTTCAGATCTTCATTATTTGTGATGTCATCCTGAAATGGTATCAAAATTGTTTATAGTTATCTAGAAAATACATTAATGTTTATTTGATGTACGTACCAGTCATGGGACGAACATGAAAAATTCCCCAAATCACATAATTTGATCAAGTATTTATTATTATTATTATTATTATTATTATTTTATTTATTTTTTTTTTAATCATATTATATTATAAATTATTATTTAATCATATTATTATTATTATAAATTATTATTTAATCATATTATTATTATAAATCAAATTTTACTCTGTTTCAATGAGAGCGGAAAAAACGTCCATATTACAATCAACGAATCGATGGACAAGGATAAACAACCCTAATGTTCATGAAAACAGTCAAAATAATCACTGATTACCTCCCCTTATTGTGGCTTCCTTCAGTCTTGACAGACTATGGATATCCACTGTAAGGCCAAGGGTGCCTGCTCATGAAATCTGTGTGGCAAAAGCTGTCTGCGCAGTCTCCAACCACACCTCTCCTGAGTCAACATTGTTGCATACGAGTGGCAAGTTGAGGTAAATAATTGGAAATAATGCCAAGATGAGCGGAGAGCACATACAGACAGCGCCTAGAATTCCCATATGGTCACCCATCTAGTACTAGTCAGGCTCAATGTTGCTTAACTTTGGTGATCTGGCGAGAACCGGTGTGTCAAAGTGATTATGCCGTATTAGTCCCCTTATTTGTTCTCTGGAAAAAAAAAAAACATGGCTTTGTCTATCACTTATCGGTAAAAAAAAAAAAAAAAAAAAACGACTTCGTTCTTCGTAATAAATAAATAAAAAAATAAAATGTGATCATTTTTTGTGATTTTTCGAATATACCATTCCGTAACAAGTAGGCACAATATAAAAGTTTTTCTTAATTTTTGTTTATCGCTATAAGTGCCAATCTGAATAAGCACCAATTTACCGTTTTTTTTTTCTTCTTGAAAAATATCAGATGATTGTGTCTGTCGCATAAAAGGAAGATGTCATCTGCCATCTTTTATTTTTTTCCATTTAATTATAAAAATATTGGTATCTGTTTTTACTTTTACTTTTTACTTTTCTTTCCGCCTCAACAGAAACCTTTAAAATCACGACACGATGAAAACGATTGTCACATTTAAATTTGGCGCAGACAAGTAGTTTTTTTAGATTAAGACTTTTTATTATCCACTAATCCATTACGTTTTTTATTAGTGGTCATGTTTTTGTTTTTGTTTTTTTTTCCTAACTGAAAAGTACTAATGGCCATGCATGTCACCCCCCCCCCGTCCATGTTAAAAATGGCGAACGCCGTTAACATTTATTAAGTAATAAATTGGAGAAAAATATCCAGAAAATTGTGCCAAATTTTAATGTGATATTCATTTTCAGCATACTCGAAAACCTTCCAGAGTCGCCATTTTAAATGGGAGTTGTTAAGATGGAAAGAAAGTAATAATTTGCCAAAATATTGAGATAAATAAATACTAATTTTAGAATTTCATCCAAGAAATCGCTCTTTCAAAATCGTTCATTAATTATTTTTTATTTATTTATTTTTTTTTTTCACTTTAATGTTCTGCGAACCTATATTTCCGGTCGCCATCTTGGATTTACACTTCGACCCATAAACAAAGTAACTTAAAAAATCGTTTAAAGTAGATAAATAATTGGAAAGCAGATTGTAAAATAAAAGGTGAGTACTTGCATTTTATTAGAGGAGCAGTGAGCACGGCTGGATCATTGTTTCCTTTTGTTATGTCCAAAAATGACCAAAAGATGCAATTTTACATGTAAACAAAGAAATCGACGCTTACTTTTAAACGCATCACAAAAATAAAGAAGTATTTTTTACGACGTGCCCCAGAAACACCCCCAACAGCCCCATGTTAAGAACGGCTTTTGAGGTTGGGGGGGGGGGGTATTTATTCCGAAAGCCGTTCTTAACATGGAAAATTTGGGGTGTTTATAATACGCTGGGGCAGTGGGGCACGTCGTAAAAATTTACCAATAAAGAAAATCAATTAAATTTTCAATGCTTAAAGATAAAATTGCATTTGTCTTTATTAATATTTAATGTTGGTGCGTAATTAGAATTACACTTAGTAAAAAACAAAACAAAAAAAGCAAAAACAAAACAGAAAAAAGCTCTATGATGTATGTACTAGTCACGGAATAAAGATGCTATATTCAAAAATCACATAAATTGATTAAGTAGTTTCTTTATTAATTAAGAAAATAAAATGTTATGACAGGAGCAGCTATGTTGAATTAAATTTTGAAAAATTCAAGAGTGATAATTAAATTTTACTGCAGAGATTTTGTTTGTATTCAAAATAAAACTTTTTATTTGCTAGACATGCTACGTGCCTTTGGTGCCAAATTGCTAAAAATCGTAAAATTTAGTTTTCTTAATTAAAAAAGATACTTGATAAATTTATGTGATTTTTGGAATATGACATTTTCGTTTCGTTACAATTATGTACATCATAAATATTTTTCTGTGTGTGTGTGTGTGCGTTTTTTTTTTTTAAATAAGTTTAATTATAAATAAGCATCTAAATTCAGAATATCCTATCGTTTTAGGTGATACTGTGAGACCTTGGAATTGTTAAACTTGCCGAGGGTAGGCAGGAGAAGCAGCAAAATATTATTATGTATTTGGACAATGTTGGACTGTTTTCTTTAAAACAACAACAACAACAACAATAAAACGGGCGCCAGATTTGATGCGTTATATTGACATGCAAGTCTCGTCAAATCTCGCTAGTTGGGCGTATAAAATATGCTACACGTGATCTCTTGTTAGGAATTATTTTACGGCAAGATGGGAATTCATCTAACATGTTCAATGCTTTCTGTTGAAGGCAAGAAATGAGACAATCAGGAAACAACAAACCCTACTTGTAAAATTCAAGACAAACTTTATTGGTACACAGGATATTATTGCAAAATAGTGCGCCCATTTTTCGTCCCAACTTTGGAGCAGGTAGTTTGCTTCTATGAGCCATAGTTAATGTCTTTTTGCATTCTGCAATGTTGCTGAAGTCTGTGCAGGTAAAGGATAAAATTAGACATGTTCCATACGATTTTATGGCCCCAAAAGGTTGGTAGCAATGCAAAAAGGTGGCATACCAAAGATGTCTTATAGGTGAGCCAACTTGTAGGCTTTTACAAATGTTTATACTTCATCCTCGGTGGAGTTCTGAAGCATAGCGCCCAAGTCTCCTTATTAGAAGACATAATAAAAAATGAGTCCTTCTTTTTCACTGGTCTGGAAGGAACTGATAAATCTGAAAAGGAAATAGAAATTAGCGCCAAAGGCATGTGACATGTCTGATTAGATTCAACCAATCAAATCGATCGATACAATGGCATTTAGGGCTTGTACGATGACTGTATGATTTCTTACACTCTCTTTGGTAGCTAATGTTCGGTTTTCAGACAAAAGACATGCATGTCTACATTACCAATTACAATTGTAATTCTAACAGAATGGAAACCATATTGCATATTACTGATTTGTTTATTTATATATAAACTGTAAGCAGTTGAACACTTCTCTATTTATCACAGGTTCCAGCAACTTACTCATGACACGCAGAGAGTTGATTGGTCTGTACTTAGAGGCAGGTCACCGAGCTCCAAACTTTTTAATTACAGGGCAGACTAATAAAGTTTTCTGGGGTGTTGGGAAGCATTTTTTCTTAAGGCAACGTTTAAACAGCAGCTTTATAACTATGGAAGCTAGTTCCAATGAAAGTTTTTTAGCATTATGATTGGAATGCCATCAGGGACAGTTACTTTACCGATATCAAAGTATTTCATAAGCTTGGTCACATCACACACAGATATTTGTATGTTGCAGAGTGTGTTTTCTCTTACAGGAGGAAATAACAGGGATAGCCGGCCCTGGTTACAAAAGGTAAATTTGCTACAAAGTTCTTGGCAAAGAATTTTACTTTTTCAGATGCTGACGAAATTACATAAGGTCCATTGATGATGGTCGGAGTAGAGAACATACCTCTGTCCAGGACCTTGTTAATTATTTTCCTAAATGGTGGGAACCGAGCTGCTGCTCATCTATGTTAAACTTGATGTACTGAGCATACGAATCTCTTGCATTTTGTTATACTTTTACAGTGGTTGCTGGTGGTCCCAAAAGTGGTTTTCATTTCATTACATTTATGTTGTTAAAAGCAATAGAAATAGTGGTTTCTGTGTGCAATGGCAAGGGCACATTCTTGTATTCTAGACTGAACAATGGCTGGCTGTTAGGTTTTTTGCTGCAATTTCGTGGAGGTTATGACACAGTCTATACCAACAAGTAACCATTCTGTCAGGTCTGATATGATTGAGGACACATTCTTTGTAAACATGAAACGCAAAGTTATATCTGATATAAATGTTCAGAAAGTATCCCAATCCGCTATAGAGTACCGATATAGAGTATGATAGCGAGGTACATTTAAGGACTTATTACATTTTGTTTTTATTTTAACTGAGGCATTGGAAGATCCCAATGGAGACAAAACAGAGAATGAGCACATTTCTGGGGAAGTTGTTAGAAAAAGATCTTGGACACTTGCATACTGTCTGTGTTGGGCATACAGGTGGGTTTATGAACAATTTGTGTTAGGAAAATAGCAGTGGAGAAATCATGACAGTACCATCCCTCATCATCCATCATTTTTTAGTGAGCTAGCTATTCCATATTGTGAATATTGAAGTCTTCACAGACGTGAATTTTACCCGATGAATGAGCAGACAGAATGTGATTAATTTTCTCAGATATATTCAATGATTGTAATTCTACTGTTATGGGAATGATAGAGGGTAAATATGAACGCAATGCTGTAAGTGCTATTTGGAAACATATATAGGACAATTTAGGATCTTCTGTGAAGATGACCCTGCCATATGGAAAGCCATCTCTAATTTAGGCACATATTCAATGCCAATGACGATTTTTGGGGTCATATTTTGATGTCAAATTTGAGTAACCTTTAATTGAGAACTCATATAGGGAAACAGTCGGTTCAGTGCCAGTTTTGCGCTGGAACATAAGGTCTGGTTTTGTCTCTTATAATTGGATTTCAACTTCTGAAAGGTTGGAACGTAGACCTCTGATGTTGGTGAAGGAAACCTGGTAGTATGGGTTTACGTTTGGAGTTGGACTTCTGGTTTAAATCTTGTATTATTTCTTGAGATTTTACATGAAGAGCGGAGCAAACAGGGGAAAAAAGCAAAGGAACGAAGAATGTTTTTTGCAGACCATGAAAAGGGAATAGCCGGTATATTACCTATAAATATGGCATCGAAAGGCCCCGCCAGAAGCTAGTTTTGATTGAAGTTTTTAGCACTATGATTGGAATGCCGTCAGGGACAGTTACTTTACTGGGATCAAAGTAGTTCATAAGCTTGGTCCAGAATTCATTAAACAAATGGCAATAGATCAGTCTTACATCTGCTGAAAGGACTATGTCTTTCGGGATTAATCTAATGTTTGGGAAGGTAAAACGTTTACCTCAAACACTTTTATTAATGATTACACTGGGCTGCATTTGGAAAAAAAAAATTTGCAACAGAAATGTTATTAACATTTTTCATTGCAGTTTCGCATAGTAAACGCATAAAGCATACCCATTTTTTAAGGAGGTTCTCATTTTTTTGTAACAGTTGGCACAATATTTATCAGATTCATTGTAAAGAATGCAGCCAATTTGAAGTTAGAAAGCAGCTATTCCCCTTGAAATGCACGCTTTCGCGACATTCTCTTGTGTGCTGGCCTTGCAGGAGATGTTGTCCAGCTTCTTTGAAGAGACCAGCAGAAATCAGCCATCATGGTCACACTCCAATTGCCTTGATAGCGGCGCTCCATATCGGATATATCCTGATGGAACCTCTCTCCTTGTTCCTCACTGTATTCACCCAAATTAGCAGGAAACTAGTCAAGGTGACTGTGCAGGAAATGTATTTTGATGCTCATGCGTGTGCCAGCAGTCTCGTATGCTTGAAGCATATTCTCAACCCGTTCCTTGTAGTCATCAGATTTTCTGTTTCCTAAAAACCCTGTCACAACTAACTTAAAACATTCCCAAGCTCTTCTTTCACGAGGTGTCAGTGCTTCATTAAATCCGGTATCAGACATAAGTTCACGAATCTGTGGTCCAACAAATATGCCAGCTTGTACTTTAGCATCACTGACAAGAGGGAATTTATTGGAAAGGTATTTAAACCCTTCTCCATCTTTCGCAAGTGATTTCACAAAATTTTTCATAAACCCCAGCTTTATGTGAAGGGGAGGCAGAAGCACCTTCTCTGGTGGTACAAGTGGTAGTGTTTTGACGTTATGGCGGCCAGGAACAAATTCCGTCCGTTGTGGCCATTCCCTTTGTCGGTAATGTACGGAATCTGCACGGTTGTTCCACAAGCACAAAAAGCATGGGTATTTTGTGTAGCCCCCCTGCATTCCTAACAAAATGGTCAGAGCTTTTAGGTCACCACAGAGAAGCCAGTTGTGATCTTGATATTGTATGTTGTTAAGAAGAAGTGACATGGTATCATAGGTTTCTTTCAGGGTAACAGAATGAGCAATGGGCAATGATGCTACGTTTTTACCATTAAAAAGTAGCACAGCTTTTAGACTTCTGATGGAGGAATCTATAAAGAGCCTCCATTCTTCACGATGGTATTCTTTACCCATGTGTTCTACAAGACCTGAAACATCGTGGCAATATACCATGTGATCGGACTTGGTAAAGTACTGCACGAATTCCTGCTCTCGATGCCGATACTGTGCAAAGTGTGTATTACGTGCCAAAAGATTTTTCTCTTTTAACCTTGAACCTAACAACTGTGCAGATTCTTTTGACAGACCAAGATCTCGTACAAGGTCATCTAGCTCACTCTGTTCAAATAACTGAGGGCTTTTCTCAGAGGTCCCACTGATATCTTCATAAACATCCTGATTTTCACTGTCATCACATGTAGAGTCACTTGCACTGGTACGTTCTAGAATCTCAGGAGGTCTTGGCACAGGAACAACATCACTATGTGGTACTGGTTGCGTAACTGACGGAATGTTTGGGTATTTAATGTATTTCAAACTTATACCATTCTTTCCCAGTGGTTTCACCATACAAAAATAGCAGTCATCATGGTGATTCGTAGGTTCCCGCCAAACCACTGGCATTCCAAATGGCATTGATTTTCGGTTTCCTTTATTCCAGTGGCATAAACCAGCGAAACACTTCACACAAACAATGTGTGGCGCCCATGGTTTATCCTGATGTCCAAGTTCGATGCCAAAGTAGGCACGATAGAGTTGTTTCACTGGAGAAGTGATTTTGCGCTTCTGTCTTGAAAGTGTGTAATTTCCGCAGATGTAGCAAAATGAGTTGGGGTGGTTTTTGCAAGTCCGTGCCATTCTTTAATTGATCTGCAACAAAAAAGGTATATTAATATACGACGCAGTATATGACGCTGTAACACATAAACTAGAACCTTACGAGCAAAGTGACTACTACCATCGTGATCAGCACGAAAAATTGGTCTAGAAGAGGATATTGTCATGGATGTTGCATTTTTGATGCAGCCCAGTGTTATTAATGATAATGGCATCAAGGATAAAATAAGAAGAGAAAATAAGAACATTTCAAGTGACTGCTACTTAGTATATAGCTTTTTTCTTTTTCCTTTGTCATAAAAATCACTCATTATAAGTAAGGACTGAGAGACAAAATATGAGTACACAATGGGATTTTCTACTCTCCATTAAAAAATAAGTATTATACTTAATAACATTTAAATTAGCATTTTGAATGTAAAGATTAGGTATAGGTCCCCTTCTCAATAAGATTTTTTTAGAAGAGGATGGGTTACGGATTTCAGTTAAGTATCTGGAGGTGCATTAATTTACTGGAGGAGAAATGTTAAGACATGCATCAGGAAGGGAAACTTTGATGTAAAAACCTGCTGTCTACTGTATGCTTTGTCTTGTCGTAGTTATCTGCACCGACAAAGGTTAGCAGTAATACCAAAAAGTGTTTGGTTCTACACAAAGCCTTCACCACTATAAACAAATCATCTGTGTTGATTTCTGAACAAATTGTTGTGGCAGAATCTCATATTGCAAAATCGCCAGAAGTGCCCATTATATATATATATATATATATATATATATATTATTTTTAAAATGTAATTATCCACTGACACGTGTTCTGTCGTCTACGACTCGTCAGAGTAGCTGTATCTAGCAAGATTCGAAATCAGGACCCAACGGCAATGAGCCTAAACTCTTACCCCTGGACTATCTCGCCAACTGTCTGGATATATCACGATTTACTTACATTTTGTTTTTGGTTTTAGCGATATGTTTTTTCAATGAATTCAATTATTTACGAAAGTACATTTTTACCTAAATGCGAGTTGGGAATAATTTTCCCTTTTAACCTTTCCCATATGTATATGTATATATATATATATATATATATGTATATATATATATGTTTTTAAATCCCCGAAACAGTGTTTCATGGTAAACAATTGATGATCCCTTGGAAAAAATAAATAAATAAATTATTGGTATTATAGTAAATTCGAGAGCGAGTTGATGCAGTGATTGCAGGTGATTAAATGACTTACTGGATGGTTTTCTAATGAATGATAAAAAATATTTTTTGTATAGTTTTAAAGGTTAAAAACTTCAAAGACTTTTGTTACTTAGTTGTGACTTTGAGCATTGGGACCTGCATAAGAATATCACATATAAATACATATTTAAAATCGATTTGATATGCGGTATCTTATTGACTTTTTAATGGCCACATTATAGAAATGAAGGGTGTTTCTTTATAGAATATTTGCTATTCAAAAAAGCAGAGCAAATATGAGAGTAAAATTCAAAATATAAAACATCAATGATAATGACAAAAATGTGAACTGGATTCAAGCAGAGAGTGAGAGATAAATTTTTAAGTTAATCTTAATTTCATTTTTACTCCATCTTTGGACAATGTCTACTTGATGGCTGCCTTGACCACATAGAGTTAGAGCTAAGAAATGAAAGTGTGTATATGTGTGTAGGGTTAGTAGGGGTATGATTCTTTCACTTATTTTAATATAGCCTCGTACATTCATTGTTCTTTTTACTTGCTACTTTTAGGATTGGCATCCGTAAAAGAATATCGCATTTTAATTTATATTAAGAGTAGATTTAATAGGTAGTATCTTATTAAATTTTTAATGGCAACTCTACTGAAATGAAAAGTATGTTTTCAGAACATTTGCTACGTAAAAAAAACAGAGAAAATATAAGTAAACTTTAAAATATGCAATATATAGTAATACTTTCCACGGGTAACCAAATGACTTGGGTAGCATCAGCTAGATTGGTTGGTTGGTTGTTTTTGTTTTACGGCATATCAACCCTTTTCGGATTATTTAATGCCAAATCCAAAGATTTTGAAGAAAAAATTTTTAATAGAATATATTTGTTGTTTTCAAGTCGGTTTCTATTTAACCCATATTTGGAACCCTAACAGGTACTACCACTCCGGGGCAGAGTGGACCTGGGAGCAATGGTAATTAAAGGGTGGCTCCACACTCCCCAAAGCCCGCAAGCTGGGGCCTCACCACTGGATATAGTTTAAGGTCATATCCAGGACCCGCATTGAGGGACTTTTACCCTCTGCAGGGGGACAGTCGGTGTATTCTAATGCCCCACCGACATGGCCCATCATCTAGAATCAAAACCACAACATTTAGCACCCCAGCTTCATTCCCTACTGATGTAGTTATCGTAAGAAAGCTTTAATATAAAACATGAAGAAATGAATTGAATTTGACTAGAATTTGCAGAAAGAAATAGAAATATGTTAGCAAGTTGCGATGAACATTTTTGCATTTTAACTTATGGATATGTGTTTTTATTTATTGTTCTCCTATCCAAATAAAGATTTTACTCATTACAAACCATCTTTAATTTGATATTAGAGAATCTATATATTCAGGTCCTTCTGCCATTCTATCACTCTGATTTTGGTTCTAATGAAAACGAAATAAATCATGAATAATTTTTTATCCCTATACCGCATATTCAGTGATACTACTACCCTGTAATCTGGCATGATGTATGCATACTAAAACAAATGTTGGGTAATTAAATTAGTGTGTCGTATCAATGAATATTTCATGTTATCTATATATATAAAAGCGAAAATGTTTGTGTGTGTGTGTGTGTGTGCGTTTTTGTGTATGTCCAAGAAAGGCTTTTTTCTGAGAAGCGATCAGTCGCCTCACAACTTCTTAAAATTTTTTATATCGTGCCTAAATAATAATATCTACGAGTTACCAACCGGGGTCGCTTGTCTATTTAATTTGCTCGACTTTGAAACGATAAATATTCAACAATTTTCGATCGCCGCATGTGCATTAAGCTTTTTCGTATAAAAAAAACGAACAGACTCGTACTCAAAGTTGACGTCATTAACTCGTCAAAAATGGGCACCTGCCAAGTCGCACGTTATTTTTGTCACACTTTATTATTTTCCAACTGTGCGTCAAGGCTTCGTTTTTTTTAAAACAAACATCCAGCCAACGATTTACCCAAAAACATACACACCTACAAACACCCAGGCAATGCCAGGTACCCCCACTAGTTATATATAAAATATTGTTTCTATGTATCATGTTGAAATTCAAAAATGTGTAATAAATACTTTATTTAATAAGATCATTTGTAAGTAAAACATCAAGACTCAAAATATTCTCATGTAAATCAGCAATTTATGCATTGAGTCATATATTATTAAATGCTGTTTGAATTTCTGTTGATTATAATGCACATCTGAGTTATATTAATTATAGATAATTTATTTACTCTTATTTCTTCTTTTTTTTCAGATACAGCTGGCGACATTTAAACTACTACTAATATGGAAAAGGACATGCAAACACACACTTTAGAAAGGCCTTATGTTTGTAAAGTATGTGGTTCAACATTCCCAAGTAATTACCACATGAAAAGACACATGCGCTCGCATACTGAAGAGAATCCTTATTCATGTGAAATTTGCGAGCTATCATTTCCATATGCTTCCCATATGAAGAACCATATACGTACACACACTGGAGAGAAACCTTTTGCTTGTGAAATATGTGGTTCAAGATTTTCAAGAAGTTCAAATATAAAAACGCATATGCGAACACATACTGGCGAGAAACCTTATTCATGTGAAGTGTGCGGGTCTGGATTTTCAAGCAATCCAAACCTTAAAAGACACATGCGAACACATACTGGTGAGAAACCTTTTTGCTGTGAAGTGTGTGGCTCAGCATTTTCAAGTAATGAAAATCTAACAAGACATGTGCGCACACACACTGGAGAGAAACCTTATTCTTGTGAAGTTTGTCATTCGGCATTTTCAAATAGTTTCGATATTAAATCCCACATGCGAACACACACTGGAGAGAAACCATATTTCTGTGACGTGTGCAGCTCAACATTTGCAAGTAATACACAACTGAACAGACACGTGCGAACTCACACAAGGGGGGAACCTTTTTCTTGTGAAGTGTGTGGCGCAGCATTTTTAAATACAAAAACCAAAAAATTCCACATGCAAACACACAATGGATAGAAACCTTAGTCTTGTCACATGCGTGGAGCAAAAATCTCAGGTTACTATATGTGAACAGATATAAATTGAACTTCGAATACCATTTTCTTTATCATCTCAAGTAATTTCTCTTTATCATATCAAGTAATGTAAATTATAATAAATATAAACAATAATGAAAACAAACTGTTTCTGTCATGTTGCAGACGTAGAAAGACAATATTTTCTAGCTCATTCCGACGAGAGGAATGCTCAAACACCTAAGACCAACAGCCCTAGACTCAATTACGAACTCGTCATGTTTTTCTCACCCCCAAATAAAGCACATTAAATATCAAATTAAATGATATTTAGGAAAATATAGAAGCCCATTGTACATAAATTATTTTTAAATAAAGCCATATATATAGATAAACATACAACTCTATTAATAAAACGCCACGGTTTTTAAATTTATAAATAATAATAATAATAATAATAATAATAATATATTTATTCTATGTAAATTGCAAACTATTGTCTGGTCTGCAATAATGGATTTCTCCGCTTTATACTATATTCACATGAAGATCGATTTTACTGAAATTAGTGTGCATATCATCTGTCCATATCGTCGTCAATTGCTTTCGTGTAGATACTAATTAAGATAATTAAAGGTTAATTTTTTTTTCAGGAGATGGGGTGTACTTTACCGAATCTGTTCTGAATTTAGGCCATATTTCAACCGGGCAACGCCAGTACGCAGGTTCTGCTAATTTTAACTAATTTCTTTTTCAAAAATAAATAATTAAATGGGTGGTTCGCTGTTTTGAAGAAAATATAATAAAATGCGATTACTTCTGCATTTTACAGACCATGATATTTTTAGATATAATTTTCAAGTTAAATTCAATTTTTACGGTATCTTGCTCAATCAATGGTTAGGTGGAAGTACAGAATAGTTAACAAAGCTTACTATCATGTAAATAATGAATTTCTAAATCATAATGTTATTACTTCAACTCAGGTCTGTAAACAGTATAAGTACCAAACTGTCTTTGTATTTTTATTTTAAACATGCTGACCCATGTCCCAACATTGCCCAAGAAAGATTTGTTACTTTGAATTCTAGATAGGGTAGTTCCGCTAGGAAAAATTTGTGCACTTGTGTCCATTCAATTTGTTTGGCGAATAAATAAAATAAGTTGACTAAAAGACTGAAATGAATATATCTAATTCACAGGAGATTAACTAAAGAAATTTCATGCTTAACCTTAAATGATTCAGTGCAATCGCGTTCATATGACTTCATTTTATGTGTACTTATCCATAGTGATAACATCATAACAAGGCCACAATGTAGAAAAGCCCAGACGATCTCCTCACCCCTTTCGAGTTACCAGTCAACCAGTACCCCTGCATGCACCCATGAACTAACGTGATACTAGAAAGGGTCCAGACAGAGAAACCCCAAATTATGTGTCCCACTCTCTTCCTCTCTAACGTCTTCTCTCTCTTTCCTCCCAAAAGTAAAAAGGAAGCTTTTTAAAGTATTTCAAATTATATGTGCAGCTTATCAATTACAAATGACTATGATATGAAAAATCATTTGTGAACGCACCCTCATTAAACGTGCACTTTCTCCCACAAGTAAACCGTGATCAAATATTAAAAATAATACAGCTTTGTAAGTCACATAATATATTTCTGTATAGCAGTTCACTGGAAGAATAGTGCACCTTTTAGATTAAACATTGAATTAATGTTAAGCAAATTATTAAACATTGAATTAATGTTAAATCAATAATTAAAACATTGAATTAATGTTAAATCAATAATTAAAAGGTTGAATTAATGTTAAATGAATAATTAAAACATTGAATTCATGTTAAAAAATAATTAAAACATTGAATTAATGTTAAATAAATAATTAAAACATTGAATTATTGTTAAATAAATAATTAAAACATTGAATTAATGTTAAAAAAATAATTAAAACATTGAATTAATGTTAAATAAATAATTAAAACATTGAATTAATGTTAAATGAATAATTAAAACATTGAATTAATGTTAAATCAATAATTAAAACATTGAATTAATGTTAAATAAATAATTAAAACATTGAATTATTGTTAAATAAATAATTAAAACATTGAATTAATGTTAAATAAATAATTAAAACATTGAATTAATGTTAAATAAATAATTAAAACATTGAATTAATGTTAAATAAATAATTAAAACATTGAATTAATGTTAAATAAATCATTAAAACATTGAATTAATGTTAAATAAATAATTAAAACATTGAATTAATGTTAAATAAATAATTAAAACATTGAATTAATGTTAAATAAATAATTAAAACATTGAATTAATGTTAAATAAATAATTAAAACATTGAATTAATGTTAAATAAATAATTAAAACATTGAATTAATGTTAAATAAATAATTAAAACATTGAACTAAAGTTACATTCTGAATATTTTTAAAAAGTTTTATTTAAGAACAAGACATGCTATTTAAAGTGAATTTAATATATTAGGGATGAGTTAGGGGATAAACGTTGAAAGCATCTGATTATTAGATTCATTGTCAGCGACCTTGTGGGAACATGATGAGAATTGGCAACCGGATGTTAATGCATCCACGATGAGAGACAAAATAATAAATCGTCGTTTGCACATGGCTCCACGCATTGCTTCCGCTTTGTAAGAAAAAAATAAGATAACCGCAAAATAATTATCAACCAATGGCAGAGCTCCGCGCCTAAAATAAACACCTCAAATATCACAGTCGCTGGGAGCCAGTTTGCCACTATAAAAACGAGGTATTTGAGGGAACAGAGAGGAGGGAACAGGAGATTTTCGCCCAGCTGCGTCAGTGAACGCACGGACACTCTCCCACCCGACCTAAAGAGATGAAGAAGAAAAAGAAGTTAGGCACCAGTGAACTGAAGCCGACTACGCTCTCATGTTATGGGCCAAACGCCTTCAATTCTAAACGATGCCTAATTCACACAAACCAAAGAAGAGAGAGGAGGAGAAAGACGACGAAAACGCCGGGCTGCTAGCGCTGATGAAAGAAGTCACTCGCCTTCCAATTACAAGCTAGGACATGCATCACTGATAGCAGGATGGCCGGCCTACCCTAACCCTCTCCATCGTCCAAAAGATAAGTTACATTTTACGAACATTTATTCCTTGTCGATTCATACATACTGACAAACAATTTACGAACATTCATTCCTTGTTAATTCATATATACCTACAAACATTTTACGAACATTCATCTCCTTTGTTAAATCACATTCCATCCTCCGAACACTTTGCCTCTCCAAATACAAATTGTTGGTAGTGAATAAAATCGGTTCACAACCTCCAATATGCGTCTGTCTTTATATAAAAACCCCGAGGCCATACATATCAGCACTGGTAATAAAAAATGAAATATTTTTATATTGAAGCAATTGATATCTTGTTTTGTATTCACAGGCTATCTCTTGAGTAGGTATGAGTTTCGGTTGGTTAACACAGGCATGTTTAAACTTACGTTAAAATGCAAGAGCCAATTGCAGCGTAGCGATGCTAAAGGCATCGCAAAGACGGTGCGAATGCTCACTTTTTAGCTGTTTCCGTCCAGGTTCATTTATTGTGCAAATACGCACATTCTGTCGTGATACCAACGTAATAATAAGCCGTCAGATTTCTTGGCTTATCGTTCGCCATTGTTTAGATTGGAAACGAACAAAACTATAGACAAACGGATCTGGACTCCATTGCATTTTTATAATGCATTTATCCTAAAGAAATTCTTCTTATATTCCTATGTTCCTATGTTGATAAAACTATCAAATCTATCTATATATAAAAGTGAAAGTGTGTGTGCGTGTGTTTGATTACATTTCCATACAAAATAACTCTATCAATTTTAAGTCTACAGACTCGAAATTTGATACACAAGATACTGAGATTTGGAAAAATCTTTGTGATCGGTTTTTGGCTAGAAATTTGTCTGTTAAAAAGTCAAAGTTCAACGATTTGACCTTTGAGAACTCTACCAAACTCCTCCTACAGTTTTGAGTCTAAACACTTGAAATTTTAGATATAGCTTCCTTGGACATAGATCTAACTTAATAACTTGATTTGAGACCAAAAGAATACATATTAAGGGGTCATAATAGGGGTCAAAGTTTAAAAAAAATGATTTTTTTTTCTCAACATACACCTCCAAATACCCGGGCAACGCTGGGCTCCCAGGCTAGTAAAATAATATAAATTGAATATGGTTGACTTTCTAAATTGATATTTGGGTACTATGTTCTTCATCATCTCAAGTAATTCCTCCGATATGAATAATAAATATAAATAATAATAAATATATAGAATTTCTGTCACAATGTGAACGTAAGAAGACTACACATTTTCTGGCTCGTCTCTTGCAGTTGAGTAAAAACATCCGAGACAAAGAGACTTCGAGTCATGATACGAGCTTCATTTTTTATTCTTCTGAAAAAAAGCAGCCTAGACGGAAGTGGTTCTATATTTAAAACTTTGTTCCTTCGAGAGTTCGATAAGGGGAGGTAACTGTTCATACTATCACATCCCCTTCTTTCAATAATTCGATAAAAAGATAGAAAAAGGAAAATCGTTATAAACCGATGAGACAAAATCAAAGATAAATAAGAAAACTCAATCAGTAATTGTTTCATTTCTAAATATTCTTAAGGGTCTGATAATACGTCCAGATCTGGTGGTTGTATGGTTGTCTGAGTCTGTTACCCCATAGGGTATTTGTTTAACATGTGACTGTTGCCTTTGTGTGTTGTTTGTTTCTATACTGGACGAACACTCTCTGACAGGCTCCTGAGAAACCTCAGTGGAGTGTACCTCTGGACGTGATGTGCTTCCAGAGAGGTCTACTCTAAGGTGCTGACGATTTCGACGCAGAGTTTTTCCGGAAGGGGTCTGTACTATGTACGACCTTTGTTCTCAGCCCATTTGTGTGACAAGTGTAGGGGACACTCGTCTGTTTCTTTATCTAACACACGTAAGGTTGTCCGATGTGCATCCTGGGCATATCTTTTGCATGTTGATTGTGGTACATCTGATTATCTTGTCTCTGATACAGCCGTGCCATTATCTTCTCCTTGTTAGCGCTCTAGTTTGTGCATTTGACTGGGATGTTCCCAGCTAGCGTCCTTTGGTATAGGAGTTCGCCTGGTGATGGAATGACATGATCTAGAGGAGTCGAACACAGACATAGTAATACCATGTCTAAGTCACGACCACTTAAAGCAGCATTTTTGAATGCAGATTTCACTGCCTGGACACAGCGCTCTGTAAAGCCATTTGACTGCGGAAACCTGGGTGAGGACATGTGATGTTCGAAGCCCATTCTTTTGCGAATTGCTTGAAATAAATAGAGCTGAAGTGTGGACAATTGTCACATATCACTCTCTCTGGAATTCCTTGTTCTCCAAATATTTGCTTTGTATGTTTGATGACTTCATGGCTGGAGATCTCCTTTAACAATCTCACAAATGGGAACTTGGAATAATAGTCCACAATGACCATAAAGTTGAGACCATCAATGTGAAATAAGTCAGTGGCAACTATCTGCCATGGCCTTGTACGAGCCTTTTTCAAGTCTCACACAAAACACACATTCATATTTCAGGCTGTCATATACATACGCGCACACAAACATACGCGCCCACGTCCACACATGTACTCACACACGCGAACACGAACACACATGGACGACGTCACTTCCGCTTTCTAGGGAAATACACATGCGCAAAAGGCACTCCAGAAGCGAGTATAAAACATGGAGACAACCTGTTTCTAATTCTCTTTTTAGGACCCACTCTCAACTAGAGAGGTTGGGCGAACAAGCCGCCGCCGTTTCGGCGCACGCGCACGCGCACCTCACGCCCACTTTCTACTATGTATGGGGCACGAGCTAATGACTGTATGTATACATTCTCCCTATTTCTCTCTCCATCTACTACTGGCCACTAAGAACACCTTCGCGTAGCTGACTACTAACTTTTGACAACTCTAATATCCTCTTCCTTGCCTACACGCTGGATTCTCATTTCCACTATAACACTCACTTCAATTCCCACGCGCGAACAAACAATAATGACCCAAACTTGAGATGAAAACACATTTCCCTTTTCTTGCTACAACACCAGTCCTGCAACGGACATTGGTTACATACGCGCGGACATGTTATAACTAAAATGTTCATTTCTTTCAACAGCAAATAAACGACGTTTATCTTATCCATTACTTGAGTCTTTGTTTCCTTCAATTCCCATTCGTTTCATTATTATTTTGTAACGGGATTGGGGTATTTATATATCCTAGTCCCCTACAGCCTCACCGGAATCTTGTGGGGCATAAGGGGTTGAGCAGTCTGCGCTTTTTGGTGCTGCTGCCGAATGGTACATTGTTGTACCATGTTGTCTATGTCTTTGTTAATGTTGGGCCAGAAAACATAACTTTTTGCTCAGTTTACATTTCTCCATCCCCTGGTTTCCATAATACCTCTTGTTGCATTGATTTGGGTATTATTATTCAGTTTGATTTTAATATGCCATTTTCGATGGGCAGTTCATCCTGATAGGGCCAATAAGGTCTCATATTTTTATCCACTTCTCTGAGTGTGTCGGGCCAACCCCTTAAAATAATCTCCCTTAATTCACATAGTGTTGTATCCTCATTTATTGCTTGGTTTAACTGAGCCCGATTTGAGGTTGAAAATTGAACAAAATCTACTCTCAGGTCCAAGTAAATAGCTTCTTTAGCTTTTTTGTTTAGTAGTTTTGAGAATCCACCCACCAGTGCCATATCTTTCCCAGGGCGATATACGATTGTCATGTCATACCAAATTTTTAAAATTGATCATTTTCAGAGGCTTATGATCACTTTCCACCTGGAACGCACTTCCATAGATATGTCCGAACTCGTTCACAGCCAAAAACAACTGCAAGGAGCTCCCGCTTTATGTTGGCATAGCGTTGCCCAGCCTCTGTTAAAGATTTGGATGCAAATGCTATGGGTTTACCTTCTTGAATGAGAGCGGTACCAAGTCCTCTACTTGATGCATCAACCGGATAACAGTTTGCCTTGAAGGGTCAAAGTATGACAGAAGCATATCTTTGCAAATGAGATCCTTGACTTGCTGGAGGGATCTCTAGTGATTTTATGTCTACTGGTACTCCACTTCATTTTTTAGAGATCTCTTAAAGGTGCTGTGAGATCTGACAGGTGTGGAATGAAAGGTGCCATATATGTAATGATTTCCAGCACCCTCTGCAGGTAAGTGGTGTTCAATGGACTAGGTTTTTTTTATTTCTGTTAGCTTGCTAGGATCATTGTGGTCGTAGATTGCACCAAACAAATGAATTTGTTCCTCATTAATGGCACACTTTCCACAGTTGAAACAAAGTCCTTCCTTTCGTGCAATTCTCATTAAGTTATGAAGGTTTTTGTCATGCTCTTCTTTGGTTTCTTCAAAGACAATGACACCATCGATTAGCCCTAGAGTTCCAGGACACTGTTCCAGGATCATATCCATCTTCTGAATATACACATCCTGAGACATCACCAGACCAAAAGGCATCCGTTGGAAACAAAATCTCCCGAAAGGGGATTTGAAGGTAGTCAACAGTTGTGAGGCTGCATCAACTTTGATGGACCAATATCCATTTTTGGCATCCAATTTAGAAAAATATTTGGCACCAGAGAGTTTATGTGCAAGTTCTTCCATTGTCGGGATCTTGTAATGGCACATCATGATAGCTTTGTTTAAATCTTTCGGATTTAAACACAGACGGAGTTTCCCCTTATCTTTACGCACATAGACCAAACTGCTGACCCATTCTGTAAGCTCGGTTACTTTTCGTATAACACCTTGTTTCACCATATTCTCCAACTCGGTCAGGATTTCTTCCCTAATATGTATGGGACATTTCCTAGGTGCATGTATATGATATATCATGCGATGGGTGGCCGTAATAAAAGGATATTCAAGAAAGGTATTCCACAAAGAAAATAAATGAATAAAGAGGTTCTGAAGTTAATAAAGAAATAGAGAAGTTTATTGAGAATATTTACAGAGACAGCATGTTACGTTTTTAAAGCGTTCCCGCCCAGGGAAGGCTCTCACAACCGGTGACCGGTGATAACGTTCTTTCGATAAAAGTTCCGGCGGTGAATTGCTCATCTCGCCATAACACCCCCCCCTAAGAGAATTTCTTCCAAGAGAATTTGGCTTAATATCGTTTGCGTTTTGGCTTGGGGCTCAGCCGGTTAACTTTTCTTTTCACCCTTTTACTTTTTCTCCTCAATATCGTTTGAGTGGGTGGAGTTGGTGGAGAAGCTGGAACTCTCAAATCTGGAGTAAGTTCTGTTAAGGGTTGGGGAATATTAAAAGAATCATACAAAACCTCCAGGGGCAGGTCATTTTCTTCTGTCTGTTTGTAGTCATCAGTGTGTCAAGGTCTTAGCTGATTTATATGCCTGCGACAGTCGAATTTATTACTTCTTACAGAATATAGCATGTGTCCGATTCTTTTCATGATAATCCCCTCCTCCCAAATATTTTTTCCACTCCTGTAATTCAGGAAGAATATTCTGTCACCAGGTTTGTAAAACCTTGTTGGAAAATTTTCTTTTGTTGTTGTTACTCTGGTTGCACTTGGTAAAATTCTGTCAAATACAGATCTGATTTTCCGTGCAAACATCAGTTCGGCTGGTGACGAACCGGTATCAGTGTTTGGGTTCGGAGTTATCCTGTACACGGATAAAAAATTGTTCAAGACTCTTCTCGTCAGTGTCCATGCCTTGGTTTTTCTTCAAGGCTCTTTTGAATGTATCGACGGACCTCTCTGCTAGGCCATTTGACCTTGGGTGGTAGATTGCCGTTGTTAAATGCTCAATGGCTAGAGCCTTGCAGAATTCTTCAAATTCTTTGCTGGTAAATTGGGTGCCGTTGTCGCTGACAATAGTTTTAGGCACTCCAAAACGACTGAAGAGAACTCTTAGTGCATCTATTGTACTCATGGAAGTAGGGTGTTTGTATTTAAATACTTCTGGCCATTTTGTGAAACTGTCGACGACCACTAAGAAATAATGTCCATTTAAAGGACCTGCATAATCGATATGTAACCGAGTCCATGGTGTATCAGTCTTTGGCCACGGTTGTATCTGCACATGTGGTGCCTTTGCTGCTAGCTGACGCCCTTGACACTCTCTTACGAGTTTTTCAATGTCCTGGTCCATCCTAGGCCAATACGTATATCCACGCATTAAAGCTTTCCTTCTCGACATGGCTGGATGACCACTATGAAATTCTTTTAAAATTCTTCTCTGAAGCGTAGTCGGTATGACGACTCTGTCTGCGTACATCAAGGTTTGAGCACAAATGGGAAATGGTAAAATTTTAGGGTCTTTCTTTGATTTTCCATTTAGTTGCACCAACTTTTTCATTTTCACAATATAATCATCCTTTTCTGCTGCCTTATTTATTTCGTCTAGAGTCACTGGTAACTCTCTGATTGTGTTTCACAGTAATCCGGAGAGTTCTTTTTCCTCTGTCAATGCAGCTATTACCGTGGCTTCCAAAGGTTCAGCACACTTTTGGATGAGTCTGGACAGTCCATCTGCATGTCCGATATTTTTGGATGAAATGTACTCTATTTTAAAGTTATAATTTAGTAGAATTATGCTCCATCGTTGGAGTCTGTTCGCAGTATGTGTAGGTATGCCTTTTTTAGAGCCAAAAATAGTCAATAACGGTTTGTGGTCGGTTTGCAAAGTAAATATCCTTCCATGAATAAATCTATGGAATTTTTTAATGGCATAAATAATCGCCAAGCTTTCTATTTCAATTTGAGAATAGTTTCTTTCAGCTGGCAAAAGTGATCTGGATGCATGGGCTATTGGCTTTCATCGCAGGTTACCAGAGCATCAAGAACTGTGCGAACTGAATTGATCAGTTCGACTGTCTCCCTGCTGTCATGACCATGTCTTTCTTTGTGATCTTCTCTGAGCACCCTTGGGACAAACTTCATGCAAATCTTCCAAATCTTCAGTTCCTTGCGAATAATTGTGTTCACAGTTCCCACACTGACATCAAACTGTGCTCTTACTGTATCTATAGTGTGCGAGCCTTTTCAAGTCTCACACAATAACACGCGTTCACATTTCAAGCTATATTACTTGTCATATACATACACACACACAAACATACGCGCACACGTCCACACACGTACATATATTCATGTTCGCGTACATACACTCACATTCACGTGTATATATACACACATGCTAACGTACACACATGTACTCACACACACGCACACATACGCACACAGATGGACGACGTCACTTCCTTTCAAAGGAAATCCACACATGCGCAAAAGGCACACCGGAAACACCTATAAAAGGAAGAGACAAGCTGTTTCCAGCCCTTTTTCAGACAAGCTTCCTAGCTGGGCGGTCTACAGACCGACCACGTGCCTTTTCGGCATGTGCACGCACGCGCGTACCTCACACAATTTGCTACTACCACGTCCACACACGTACATATATTCACGTTCGTAGCACATACATATATTCACGTACATAGTAGCAAATGGTGTGATGTACGTGCGTGCATGCCGAAAAGGCATGCGGTCGGTCTGTAGATCGTACATACACATTCACACTCTTTCTCTCTCTATCTTCTATTTGTCCCTGAGAACAGCACCGCGTAGCTGACTTCTAACATGGCGCACAGTTTAACTGATGTCAACTCTCTATTCTCTTCTTTGTCTAAACGCTGGACTATTATTCCAATTTCCACTACATCACTCACTTCTTTTTCCACGCACGAACAAACGATAGTGAGATGAACACACATTTCCTTTTCTTTCTACACCCCCAGTCCAGCAACAAACGATGGTTACACCCGCTCGGACATGAACACATGTTATATCTAAAACATTCATTCTTTCAACAGTAAATAAACAACGTTTATCCTATCCAGCATTTCATTTTTGTTCCTCTACTCCATTTCCTTTTCTTGCCACGTGCAACATGAAATGGTGACTCCTTTATTTAAAATGAAATATAATGGATGAGATTGAACGGAACACTCATGCACGCACTCACTTTCTCTCTACAACAATAAACTTCCCCTCTCACCAGCTAACAACGAGAGACGCACGGCAAACTATAGACTCTTTCTCACCAGCTAACAACGAGAGACGCACAGCAAACTATAGACTCTTTCTCACCAGTTAACAGCGAGAGACGCACGCCAAACTAAACACGTGTGGTACCCTTTTTTTCATTTGTTTCTTTCACGAAAGAAATTCCTGTTCGTTTAATTCAATTTAACACGTCGTTCATTTCTTCCTCGAGACAATTAATTTCCCCAATTTTGCACCACCATCACAATAGACACCCGACAGTCCTTATCCATGAAATTCTCTATTTGATCTATCAACTCTAGTGTTTTGACTTCCTTACTCTTCCCACACCTCTCATAATCCCTCACAAACTTCCTGCCTTCCTTGAATCTCTTATGCAACTCAAAGAATAATGGTTGATTCGTGCAAGATGGTTCAAAATCAGTCTGAAGCATTCCATGTGTTTCTGTGGCATTTTTTCTGTTTAAAACAGAATTTTATGACATGTTGTTCTTCCAAAGTGTCCTTAAGTTCAGATTGCATTTTTGAAATTCACAAGATGTTACAATCAGGGTTTAGTAGGGTGTATTCAAATTCCTGCCGTAGCTGTTCATTTAAACTTGAAATCATAAAAAATTGTCAGTCCTCTCATAAGATGTATAGCAATAACATACTGAATTTTCAATCGTCTATGACAATTTTAAATGCACATACAAAAAAGTCTGAAAACTTATTTTAGGAACTACGTACATCTATATTTCATATATAGACGAAATTCAAGAAACTCATCCTCGAGCTTTTGAGGAAATTCAGGAATTAATGAAAATGGCCAAGGAAGATTCCTTTCTCAAACACTTCCCTATTCATCCCCTCTCTTTCTCACGCACTCCTGTCAGGACTGATATGGGGGCGAGGATAGTAATAGATAGGCCAACGCAAATGACCTACTGTAAAATTACAGGCAAAAGGGGCTGAACGCCCATCACCTTCCTTAATGTTAAAGACAGTTACAAGTTCTCAAATTTGATCTTTTTTGTTCCCACATCCGCTCATATTTATTGTACTCCAGTTGCAAATAGATAAATGCCCTTTTAATTTACCGCAAACAGATAGGTGTGGTGTATTGCATCGCGTCAACACACTAGGTAACTCTGGGACTGGCCTTCCTCACTTCCATCATAAAGAGTTACACTCCTCTCAAACCTCAAGGTCTAACACTAACGCAACTTTAGGTGTTAAGGATTCTTGCTTAAGAACCATCACCAATTGTGCGAAAATATAATGTTCTATCAGTATTTTGTTAAGTTTCGAGTTTTGGGCGATTATTTAGGCTCGATTATAACTTTAAAGAGACTACCTTTTTGTTTTCATACTAACTTGACATGTTTTACTCTACCTTGACAGGTTTTAAGCATAAAAACATTAAAAAAAGTTAAAACACAAAAACATCTTATCCAAGTAGTTAGAAGAGTAATTTAGCTTTTGGAAACATTTATTTGTTGTGTATTTATTTTGTTCACCCCATTTTTTATTCTCTTGGCTATTCTGGAAAATTACCAATATTTCTTTGGTCTAGCTACACTATAATATCGAAATTCTGCAAACAAAAAATCAATTTCAAAAAAGTGTTCTAGTAGCTGAAACTTGCTACAATCACAGGCAGGAGCTAATTCTCGCAGCTCGGGATTTGAAATCCATTTTCTCCCGGCTTGTCCAATCACAAGACAGCTCTCAGTTAATGTGACTGAGTATATAAAAGGCGAAATCATAAACCTTATTTCTCTTACCTACTGACCCTTCCGGGCAGCAGACATTAGCCTGAGGCTTTGGCCCAAGGACTAATGTGAGTACAACAAGCCAACATGGCTCTCTTCAAACTCATATTTGTTTCCATGTGAAATACCCAAATGAACTTTTCTTTATCATGCTGCAGAACTGCTCTCGTCTATACACTGCCCCACACACACTACACCACTTAAATACACTAAAGACTTTGCTCTTTCTTTCTGTTGTAAGTAAAACAAATACTGTATACACTTTAAATAAGGTTTTTATTAGCACAAAAGAACGATACGTCGGGTCCGACGTCAACACTATAAAGTAACATAGTGGGCACTACTGAATTAGTATATAGAGCTAGCGCTTCGTCAGGTGCTATTGGGAAGTTTCATATCCACACGAAACACAATACAACATTCTCCCCTTCATTAAATTAGAAAGTTCCTGTCCTGGGTGAAAGGTCCATTCAAGCATTAGTGTATGAAGGTGGGTTGATCACAACCAATGCAAGGAATGTAGTTTAATAGTTCAGGTTCGCAATGTTAAAACTCACTAATTAAGCCAGCACAAGGAGTGCAATTTAATAGTTCTGATGCGCAAAATAAATTTAATCAAGATTCACAAAACTCTAGAATCACAAATTCAACTTATCTGGTGGTCTTCTACTACGCTCTGATCGTCGCAAAACAGGTGGTTCTACTGATGGGGTGGATTTTCCTCTTGCTGATCTGCTGGTGTATCATTCCAGTTTTTCGAGTAATGTGGGTGATCGGTGAATGGGAAGTTTTTCAATGGGGCCAAGTCACGTGTAAATACAGTAATCTGCCTAACCTCGTTAGATCGAACAAAGGCATAATGGGGGTTAGCATCTAGAAGTTCAACCTTATCAACTACAGGTTCATATTTAGTTAACCGGTTATGTCTCCACATTAAAACAAAACCAGATTCGGTCATCCAAGACGGTACCACTGTCCCGGACACTGATCTTCTTGGGTGTTTCAAAAGGCACTCATGAGGTGTCTCATTTGTGGCTGTGGATATTAAAGACCGAATGGAATGAAGGGAGTCTGCTAAAACCTTTTCCCAGTGTTCAGTCGGCAAACCTTTGTCTTCCAATGCTAATGAAATAGTTTTCCACACTGTTCCATTCATTCGCTCCATTTGACCATTCCCATGCGGGTAATATGGTGGAGATCCCTTTGCCGTGCATATAATTCTTGTACTCAGCACTCTTGAAACAACTCCCGTTATCTGAATGAATTTGGCTGGGCATGCCAAATATAGAAACTAGGTGGGAGCAAGCTTGAAGTACACTCTGGGTACTTGTCTTTACAAGGGTATACAAATGGGAAACGGCTTTATTTATCAACTAATACCAACATATACTTATTTGGGGTAGATGAAGGTAGGAGTCCTTTAAAATTAAGGTTCAACCTCTCGAAAGGTTGAGTTGATTTGATTAAATGCCCATCAACAGGTCGGAAAAATCTTGGTTTGTACTTGTTGCAAACAATACAGTCCTTTGTCATCTGCCAAATATCCTCAAGAGAGTAAGGGAGGTTTCTACTCCTTATGAAGACCATCATCCTTATAATCCCAGGATGGCACAAGGATCGATGCAAATTGAGGAGGTTGTTGCTACTATTCACAGTAGCGCAAGAAGCACGTGTCAATGCGTCAGCTACAAGATTATTCTCACCAGGGCGATAGATAATGTCGAAATTGAAGCATGAAAGCGCCAATCTCCAACGGAGCAATTTATCGTTTTTTATTCGACTATGGTGATTTTGGTCGTAAACAAATTTTACTGATTTCTGATCAGTAATAAGTTTGAAGTGCTTCCCCAAGAGGTAATGGCGCCAATATCTAACTACTTCTATAATGGCAGCCACGTCCTTTTCAACAGGTGGATGGTTTAGTTCAGAGCCATGTAGGGTTCGCGAGAAAAAAAACAACTGGTCTACCATTTTGGTTGAGAACTCCAGAAAGAGCACAATCAGAGGCATCAGTCTCCAACTCAAGGGGAGCATTCTCGTCGATAGTTTTTATTACAGCTGATTCAATATCTAGCCTTAGACTGCCAAATGCATTTCTAGCTTCCTGATTAAGGGTAAAAAAAATAGTCTTAATAAGAGGCTGAATCCTATCAGAATACCTATGGATCCACTTTAAATAATACGAGAAAAAACCCAGGGCTCGCTTCAGTGATTTGCGGTCAGTTGGATAAGGGAGTTCTTTTAAAGGCTGCAACCTCTCGGGGTGGGTTTAATTTGATCGTTGTGTCCAATGATATAATTCATGGAGCTCAGTTCATTCGCAGAAAACACACACTTTTCTTTATTGTACGTAATTTTCCGTTTTTCTGTTACTTCGATAAATTTCGCCAGATTCTCATCGTGTTGCTCCTGATCCTTTCCATAGATGAAAATATTGTCCAGGTATCCAAAGGTGTCGTGTAAGTCCTCAGAACTAATAATTTCATCGACAATTCGCTGAAAACAAGCAACTCCATTTGTAACCCCAAAGGGTATTTGGGTGGATTGATACAAACCGGAGTTAGCTTCAAAAGCAGTGAAGGGTTTGTCATTCTCATTGATGGGGATCTAGTGATACGCATTTTTCAGTTCGATTGTGCTGAATACATTATACTGAGCAACCTTATTCACTATGTCATCCGGCCGGGGCAGGGGGTAGACATCAAGGCTTGTGTAGTTATTCACAGTCTCAGAATGATCAGTGACCATTCTCTTTTTCTGATAATCGGATTTAACTACGATCACTTGAGCCCTCCATGGGGAGTTTGAGGTTTTGATGATCCCTCCTTTAAAAGGTGCTTAACCTCTGAGTCAATGAACTTGCTATCACTTGAGCTATAACGTCTAGACTTGGTGGCAACCGGTTTGCAGTTCTTATTTATATTAGCAAAAAGTTCAGGTGGTTCCATCGAAGCCACAGCGAGTCCACAAATCTCAATAGGAGTTGAACTCCCACCGTACTTAAAGGTAACGCTTTCATGTTTACTTTGAAAATCCAATCCGAGAATCACATCACAACAAAGGTTACTTAAAACTGACAGTTTCTGGTTGGGATATATACGTTTGTTAAAAAGTACGTTAGGAAAACAAGCACCTACCACTTTGGTTAAGAGGTCAGACGATGCCATCGAAACTCTCAAGTCTGAATCTGTTATTTTCAAATCCAGATCCTCAGCTACTTTGGCATGAATAAAGCTGTCAGAGCTACCACTGTCCATTAGTGCTCTTAATGGCCGACCCCAAATGTGGATTTCTACAGTGGATTTCTGTAGGGACTATGGAACTGCCGAACGAACTTATAGAGGTTAAGGTTGGATAATGGACCGAGGCAGAAGTTGATTGAGTAGTATTATTTGATTTGCGGCATTTTGCAAAATGCCCAATCCGTTTATATCGATGACAAACATTTGATTTCGCTGGACATCGTGATTTTGGATGTTTATAATTCCAAATACAGTTCCAACATTTAATTTTTGATTTAGCAGCATTTAGGTTTATTTAATTAAAATCCAAGTCCGATGTCTCTTCCTTCCCGAGGGCTGCAGCGGTTGGTTCCCGGTATCGTGTTGGTGAATAGGATTCCATATTCCTCATTGCATTTTTCAGCGCTCAGGCCTGGTCAAACATAGTGTCCAGGTTGAGCGTTTTATTTTCCAACAAACGCTGGCAAATCGTATGGGACTGAATTCCGGCAATAAAGCCATCCAAAATCAATTCATTAGCGTATATCGCAGTGCTGGACGTCCCTAAAATTGCAGTCCTTGCTAAGGACTAGTAATGCCCGAAGATACTCGTCCAGACTTTCTACCGGTTGCTGACACCTCGTGGCGAGTAGGTATATCTCGTTTTTTGGTTTGATAAAGAGTTCCTCCAGTTTGAGACAAACTTCTTCATAATTTACGCACTCGCTGACATATTCGAAAATATCCGGTGAAATAAAATTTATCAGGACCGACAACTTGTTTAGATTTTCCTGGGGTAGTGCCATTAAAAAATATTTAGCAAGCCAATGCTTAAACTCTCGCTTGGCATTAGATGAATTACGGTTTACATCCAATCGAGAAGGCCTCAGGGCACGATCCATTTTTAAAATCGTTTACTTTTTTCTTTTTTTTTTTTAACCCTTTTGTGCTAATAAAATTGTTGTAAGTAAAACAAATACTGTATACCTTTTTAATAAGGTTTTTATAAGCACAAAAGCATGATACGTCGGGTTTGATGTCAACACTATAAAGTAATATGGCGGACACTACTGGAGTAGTATGCAGAGCTAGTGCTTCACTGCTTCGTCAGGGAGAGTGCTATTGGGAAGTTTCGTATCCATACGAAACTTCCTAATAGTACTCGAAACACAATACAACACTTTCTTCTTTAAGCAGCCTCCTTCGTCCCAACAAGTGCTGGCTGCAGGCACGTGTAGATTGAGTCGGCAATATATTAATTCTATCTTTACACAAGAACACTTCAACCTACTAAACAGTTTCTCTTTTTTACCAATGCTACTAACGAAGGTGACAACTAAAGTTGGTTTTAAATATAGAATTAAACCCCATTTCGTTGTCTCTTATTCTATAATGTATCTTTGTGTCAATTTCAACTAAAAGCAATGTTATCTACTTAATGTCAGGAGTACTTAAATATTACCCCATTATTTAAAAACAAAACAAAAAAAACAGGAGTTTTCGATCTTTATCGTAAAAAAATCGCCATATTTCTGCAGGAAGAAGTGACATGATAACAAGGGAAATAACTCAGTTATGCTAAATCTAGGCAAAACACACAATTCATTTTTAAAGAATGGCAATAATTACACGCTATTTACCTCCCTTTGGAACTCTCTGTTTTTTACTTTATTTAGCGAAACATTTTATTTTCGCTAATTTTCGTCAAAAAATGCTTTCTTTAATAATCTTTTCTAACTTATCGTTTTTCATAATTTTTGGATATATTCATTACTATAACACGATTATTAAGTAGAAACCACAGATTTGCCTTGAAATTCAATCTAAAAAATTTCGCATTTCGCTATTATATTGTAAACGCACGAAATTTGCTGGTATTTTCTTTTGAAAAATGTCGGTCGTGTATATTTTTTTTGTTTGTTTACTTTGTTTTTTTTTTAGCTTTAACATAATATTTAAAAAAAAATGTTTTCTATCATATGTTATTTTGGTACTAGTGCAGTTATTGATCCGTGCTGAAATAATAACGTTAATATTTAAAAAGCCATTCTTAACTTGGGGAGGGTGTTTTGTACCTAAAAACTAACAATACTTTAACCTTACAATTGAATAAAAAAAAAACATAAAACTTTAATTAAACTTGGAAATACGATTAAAAAAATAGCGCGGATCAGTAAGTGCATTAGCACCGTTATTTTTATCCTATTAAATTATAAAAAATATTAATAATTAAATTATAAAAATATTTACATAAATAAATAATAATTGCAGAATCTTCATCGAAGAAGTCGCCCTTTACTTTCATTTTCTGCGAACCTGCTTTTCCGGTCGCCATTTTTCATGTTGACTTCCACCAATAAAGGTCGGGACTTTTTAAGAAATCGTTCCTTTCTTGAAATATCCGTGATTAATCATTCGGAAACAGCTCGTATAACAAAAAGTGAGTATTACTTGCTAATTTTGGGAAGTTCTGAACCATTATGTTTCCTTTTCTTTTAGATATAGATTTCGAAAATGAGCAAACGTTCCAATTTTACATGTAAACAAAGAAATCAACACTTGCTTTTTTAAAGCATCGCACACGAAAAAAAAAAGAATTATAATGAAATTTTCGATGTTTATCGAAAAAAGGCTTTCGTTAAAATTAGCACCTCTTTGTTTACACACCTATTCAGCGGAAGTAACGTCAGACAACTTTTATTATAAGGATGACTAACACACGCATATATATATATTAGGCACCGCCAAAAATGGCCGCAAAATCAAGTTGTTGTTGTTTTTTAAAACGAAATTACATTTATTAAAATCCATTATTTCTGAGTAACTTTTTTTTTCCAGAAAGATAAAACCCTGAATTTTATCATATAGAAAACAGAATAATGTAAAACTTTTTCTACTATTTTTAATTCAATTTTAAATGTTAAATTTTCCCAAAAAGTTAACAATTGACATTTTTTGTCTTGCACAAAAAACGTACTTAAATATTTAAAAAAAAGGGTTTTTGAAATAATTAATTAATTTATTTATTGTCTAACTAAGATTTAGGATGATTTTCTAAGAGAATATGCAAAAATATTATAATATAAGTACCTGAATTTCAAATAATTCCACTTATTCATATAGCTAACCAGATTTCGCGTCGATTTCGCGACTCTAGTTACGTTTGCGTCTGATAAGGAGAAAACTATGGAAGACCAAACAGGCCAAAAAAACTTATTTTTCAGTGACGAAAATTTCAATGTATTATTAAGCTGAGGCTGGCCAGTACCAGATGGGTGACCATTTGTATGCGTTTGGTTTTTAATGTGTATGTGTGTGGGGGCCAGGCTCCCCAAAATGGGGGGGGAGGCAATTTAAAGCAGAATAAAAACAATTATTTCAGCGCGTTTGGTCCACCGTAGTCGAAAGGCGGCAAACGTTTTCAAACGGGATCGAAAAAAATGATGCTATTTTTAACACAAAGGGCACAATATTTATCGAATTTTTTTTTTGGTATCGATTATTCAAAGCATGCCCTGTTTAATAATGGTCATGCATTATTCGGCTCGCTAAAAAAAAATTGTTAATTTATTTATCAAAAATTTTAAAATAGCTTTTTTCGTATAAATATTAAAAAAAATTTTTTTTTGTTTTGCTTAACTTAAATTAATTATTTTACTTAACATATTCACCGAATTTCACACTTCAAAACTCAAAAGCGGGATAATTAAACACAATCGAAGTTCTGATATTCAGACGTCAAAATAAGGTATGCAAACAATTTTTTTTTTTTTTTTTTTTAATCTATAATTCTGTCCCTTACAACAACACAATATGTTGATTTCAGTTTCAGATGATTATTTTAAGCATATTTGTTCCCACTTCAAAACAAGGGGGGGGGTTTGTAATCAAAAAAATATATATATATAAATATCGTTTATGAAAAATAAGTACACTGTTATAAAGTTCATTCTTCTCCTAATAATCGCTGAAAATTTCGTATTGATCGGATAATTACCTGATTTTTGGTAGATTTTTAAAAAGACGGTCCGTCAAAAAGTACTGACCTGCCCCCCCCCCCCAGTTTTGGCGGTGCCTAATATATATATATATATATATATATATATATATATATATATATATATATTTGAATTCATTCAAAATCTATCGCATAAACAAAAACAAATATCTAAATAAATCGCGATACATCCAGACAGTCGAGCGAGATGTATGCGGGGGTAAAGGGTTTAGGCTCATTACCGCGGGGTCCCAATTTCAAATCTTGCTAGATTCAGCCACTCTGATGAGTCGTAGACGACGAAACATGTGTCAGTGGATAATTATATTAAAAAAAAAACACACAAAACAAAAATAACAATATGTATGCCGCTCCCCATGTGGGGATACCAAATTGGTTAAAGGGGAAATTATTCCCAACTCGCATTTAAGTAAAAATACACTTTCGTAAATATTTGAAGTCATTCAAAACGTATCGCAAAAACAAAAACAAATAATATATATATATATATTAGGCACCGTCAAAACTGGGGGGGGGAGGTAAGTACTTTTTGACGGACCGTCTTTTTAAAAAATCTACCAAAAATTAGGTAATTATCCAATCAATACGAAATTTTCAGCGATTATTAAGAGAAAAATGAACTTTATAACAGTGTACTTATTTTTCATAAACAATATTTTTATATATATATATTTTTTGCTTACAACCCCCCTTGTTTTGAGGGTGTTCCAAATATGCTTAAAATAATCATCTGAAACTGAACAAAACATATTGTGTTGTTGTAAGGGACAGGATTATAGATTAAAAAAAAACAAAAAAAACTTGTTTGCATACCTTATTTTGATGTCTGAATATCAGAACTTCGATTGTGTTTAATTATCCCGCTTTTGAGTTTTGAAGTGTGAAATTCGGTGAATATGTTAAGTAAAATAATTAATTTAAGTTAAGCAAAACCAAAAAAAAAATTTTTTATATTTATACGAAAAAAGCCATTTTAAAATCTTTAATAAATAAATTAACAATTTCTTTTTAGCGAGCCGAATAATGCATGACCATTATTAAACAGGGCATGCTATGAAGTATCGATAGAAAAAAAAATCGATAAATATTGTGCCCTTTGTGTTAAAAGTATCATCATTTTTTTCGATCCCGTTTGAAAACGTTTGCCACCTTTTGACTACGGTGGACCAAACGCGCTGAAATAATTTTTTTTTATTCTGCTTTAAATTGCCCCCCTCCCCATTTTGGAGAGCCTGGCTCCCACACACATACGCATTAAAAACCAAACTCATACAAATGGTCACCTATCTGGTACTGGCCAGCCTCAGCGTTAATAATACATTGAAATTTTCGTCACTGAAAAATAAGTTTTTTGGGGCTTTTTGGTCTTCCGTAGTTTGCTTTTTATTAAGTACAAATGTAAACAGAGTAATCAAATCGACTCGAAGTAACTGGTTGCCTGTATGAATAAGTGGAATTATTTGAAATCCAGGTATTTATATTATAATATTTTTGCATATTCTCATAGAAAATCACCCTAAATCTTACTTAGACAATAAATAAACAAATTAATTCTTTCAAAAACCTTTTTTTTTTTTTAACTATTTATATACGTTTTTTGTGCAAAACAAAAAACGCCAATTGTTAACTTTTGGGGAAAATTTAACATTTAAAATTTAATTAAAAATAGTAGAAAAAGTTTTATGTTATTCTGTTTTCTATATGGTAAAATTCAAGGTTTTACCTTTCTGGAAAAAAAAGTTACCCAGAAATAATGGATTTTAATAAATGTAATTTCGTTTTAAAAAACAGCAACTTAATTTTTCGGCCATTTTTTGGCGGTATCTATCTATCTATCTATCTATATATATATATATATATAGAGAGAGAGATTTTCTTGTTGGAACTTACATGAACAATATCACATGGGAACTTATATTAAAATTTGTATGTATATAACATCTTCAAAGATACCTGTAAAAACGGCAATGTTTTACACAATAATGGCAACGTCATCATTTCGTGTGTATATTATTTTCAGTTTCAATTTCTACGGATAGTCATTGGCACTATAATGGTTAATGGATGTAAGGGTTTTTTTTGTATTTTTTTGCTATTAGATTTTCATATTTACATTTATATTATTTTGATTTAGAAAAATTAAATAATTTAAGATATATATATGTATTTATTAATCCACTTAGCTTATATTTTTCCCTATACAATAAATAAATGTATTTTATCATATGGAGAATAGATAATGCATTGTGGATGCATTATCAGCTTCTCGTTATTTGTCCCTTAGTCCTCATTTTTAATGAGTAATTTATCTGACAAAGGGAGAAGAAAAAGCTGTATTCTAGGTTGGCCGTATTTTGCATGAACATTCACCAGATGTGTGAGAAATTTTCTGTTTCTATGTCTATCCTTGTGGCCATGTTACTAGTAAGGGTGCTGGAGGTAAACGTTTTATCTAGGCTGATGTTATCTGCCTGATAGCCAGGGATCCAAACCTTGGATTAACCACTAAGGTGGCTGTCCTATCAGCAAGTGCAAAGTACTGGGGCTGCTGTATTGCCATTTGGTGAATGGATTCTGGACCATGCAGTAGCTTTTGGTCGGGTTTCTCAATGCCATATTAATGGGTAATTATCACGGCTTTACCTTACCATGTGCTACAAAAAATATATTTCTTCATTTCTTTATTGCTCTTACTTTCCCTCTCTGCCCTGCTCTAAGCAAGTCTGTTGACTGACACAAAAAATCCCTAAAAATCATCATGAAAAGTTTCCAAAAAAACACAATTAAACCCAGATCTTCAACTTCCAACATAGACCCCCACTACTATTCCTCCTTCTACAACATAAGCGGTCTACATTCCAACCTTCCAGAGGTTGAAACCCAATTACAAGAGACTAAACCAGACCTATTATTCCTAAGTGAAACTGACATTGAACCGACTATTTCCCTAGAAGAGTCTGGAATTATAGGATACTCTGACTTAACATCCAAATTTGACATCCAAGATCGCTATGGGTATGGAATATGTGCCTACATTAAAGATAGCTTTCCATGTGGTAGGGACATCTCCAGAGAAGATCCTAAATTACCCTATATGTGCTTCTGGGTTGCACTTGCTCACATGACTGCGTGTATATTGACCTTTCATCGCCCCCGACAACAGCTGAGTTACAATCTTTAAAAGCATATCTGAGAAAATTGACCACATCCTATCTGCTTATCCTTTGGCTAACATTCACATCTGTGAAGACTTCAATGTTCACAATGTGGAATGGTTAACCAACTCAAACAAGACAGATAATGTATGCTCAGTCCATCAAGTCCAAAATGTCTGAGCGGTGGTTTGGTTCCCACCAATTTTGGCAAATAGCAAACAGGATTCTGAACAGAAGTGTGTGCTTTATTCCAACTATCATCAATGGACCTGAGGTAATCTTGTCAGCATCAGACAAAGTTAAACTCTTTGCCAAGAACTTTGTAGCTAATTCTACCCTATGTGATCAAGGCCACCAACTCCACGTATTTCCTCCTGTATCAGCAGAAAACACGCTATGCAACATACAAATAACTGTGCGTGACATTGCCAAGCTAATCAAAAGCTTTGATTCCAGTAAAGCAACTGGCCCTGACAGCATTCCAATTATAATGCGAAAAAGCTTCAACCAGAACTAGCTCCCATACTTACAAAGCTATTTAAGCATTGTCTTAAGGAGAATTGCTTCCCAACACTCTGAAAAATCTCATCAGTATGCCCTGTATTTAAGAATTCAGGTGATCGGTAATATTCTTCTCAGTACAGATCAATAAGTCTCCTGTGCATCATCAGTAAGTTACTTGAATCTGCGTTAAATAGAGAAAAAGTAAACGATTTCAGCAAAATTAAACTTTTTAGTGACAAGAAATATGGTTTCCATTCTGCTAGATCTACAGCAAATGTGCTTACGGTTATCGAATCCCTCGACGGAAGCTACCTTTCTAGGGCAATTGCTCTTGACATATGAAAGGCCTTTGATAGGGTATGGCATACAGGTCTACTTCACAAGATCTCCAGCTATTGTATAGCTGGAAATGTTTTTCAATTATTAAATCATTTCTCTCTGATAGGTTCATAAGAGTAGTGGTTGATGGGCAGAAATAAGAAGCCCATAGTATTAATGCTGGAATCCATCAGGAGTACATCCTGGGTCCAACTCTCTTCCTGCTCTACATCTTCCAAATCACATCCTTAGATCATTCGTAGACATTTATGTTGATGACACTTCCATCTATGGCAGCACATCAAAAGACTGTAAACGACCAAGTTCTCTCTTATTCTCTCTCTTTTGATTTTGAACATGTGGTGCAATGGGGAAAAGTGTCTGGTTACTTTTCATGCATCTAAAACCAAGCTTCTATCTCTACATCATCAACACTCTGATCCCCATCTGGCATCAATTGAAATAATTAGCTCCAGTCTTGGGAAGGCTCCATGTTTTGACAAACTTCTGATCTTACTCCTGATCTAAAATGGAATACGTACATCCAATCCATTGCCAAGGTCGCTGGAAAAATGGTGGAATCCTTCTATCGATCCAGTAGATATCTAGCTGCCGATGTAATTCTCTACCTATATAAGAGCAAGGTATGTCCAAGGATTGAGTATTGTTGCCACATAGCCTAGTGGGGAATGCCCTTTTCACTTCCCTGCAACCTCTTTCTCACAGAAGAGATGTTGTGAGCCTGTCTCTGCTTTATCATTATTTTCATAGCAAATTCTCATCTGAGCTCCAATCTATGATCCCACCTCACCAAACATTCACGAAAAACACTTGTCTAGCTGAAAACATTATCAATAATTTTCCCAACTCTTTATCTATGCTTAAACCTAAATATAGATTCCATGAACAAAGCTTTTTTTTCTTAGAACTGCACACCTGTGGAATTCTATTTGCCTGCTTTCCAGCTGACTACAATATGGCCGTCTTCAAGTCCAATGTAAGCAAAGTTCTTGGTGAGCCGTTCCCCTTAAGTAATCCAATTTACCAAATTTACACGTCTAAGGATTACTATGATATTGCCCCTTTATACTACTGTACACTCTTTAACCCTTATCCTCAAGGGACCTCTGGACCTTGATAAGTGGTGATTCCTTTGAAAAAAAAATATATGCAAAATAAAACTTATTTTTTAATAGATTTACTAGTTACTATATGACAATATAGTTATACTGTTATTATAACGATACTGTTAATTAGAGGCCTCATACATTTTTTGAAAAAGGCACAAAAAAGGGTTGACACTGCATTAATTCAGATAATTAAATCCAAACGAATTTTTTTTAGTCAATGCTGGATTTCCGATTTTAACTTTACGAAAAGTCATATATCCTATTGTATGAATATATTTTTTAAATATTTTAAACCTGTTATAAAACATTTTATGTTTAAACTTTATGTCTTTGAATATTTGAATTTAATATCATTTAAATCTTTTAAAAAATTATTATTTTTAGGATTGTTTTTTTGTAATTCAAGTAATTATATTCTCGAGGAAAAATTATAGAGATAGTGTTGATTTTTTTAAAAATAATAATATTGATTTTATGTCCAATTTTATTTACAACGTAAAGGTAAGTGAAATAAATAATGGGTGTTTATATATATATATATATATATATATATATATATATTTGCAACATTTTTAAAGCTGAAAAGTTTAAATAATATATATATATATATATATATATATATATATATAAATTATTTAAACTTTCCAGCTTTAAAAATGTTGCAAATTTTTATTGGTCTAACTTTATTTTATTTAGTTTTCATAACATGAATAGGGGGTAGAACACCTAAAAAATATTTTCTCTCACATATTTAACGAAACCTACTTTTAATATGTAAGTAATTTGCAAAATTAATAAGTATCGAAAATTTCAGGAAAATATTATTATTTGATTTTTTGCTAGATTTTTAAAGATGGGTATGTTTACGGCTTCAAAATCATCACTACATAGGAGCATTGTTTTAAAACGTCAATAATGTAAACACGATTTTAGTCCCGCATTTTCATTATTTCATATGCTGTAAAATATTTTTTTTAAATATTAGCAGTTAATTTGGAGCTTCTTTTAAATGGTAAAAAAGTTTGGATGATAATATTAAATTAAATTACAGTTACATCGTATTATATATAGGGAGATTAAATCTGTGGTGGGCATTGGAAAAATATAAAAACTATCTTATTTCATTTTACTATTGGAAAAACAGTTCATAAATATATTTAAAAACAGTCCATAAATATATAAAAAAACAGTTCATAATAGATTTAAAAAGCAGTTCATAATAGATTTTAAAAAAGTAGTTCATAATATATTAAAAAACAGTTCATAAATAATTATTTTAAACAAAATCTCACTAGAAAAAACAATTCGTAAATATTTTTATAATAGTTCTTTTTTTACATTTGATGTAAAAAAAGAAAATACCAGCACTTTTGATGATTTATTAAAAAACAGTTCATATATATCTATATTGATCATCATTTTAAAAAAGCAGTTCATAATATATTAAAAAACAGTTCATAAATAATTATTTTAAACAAAATCTCACTAGAAAAAACAATTCGTAAATATTTTTATAACAGTTCTTTTTTTACATTTGATGTAAAAAAAGAAAATACCAGCACTTTTGATGATTGATTAAAAAACAGTTCATATATATCTATATTGATCATCATTTTAAAAAAGTAGTTCATAATATATTAAAAAACAGTTCATAAATAATTATTTTAAACAAAATCTCACTAGACAAAACAATTCGTAAATATTTTTATAACAGTTCTTTTTTTACATTTGATGTAAAAAAAGAAAATACCAGCACTTTTGATGATTGATTAAAAAACAGTTCATATATATCTATATTGATCATCATTTTAAAAAAGTAGTTCATAATATATTAAAAAACAGTTCATAAATAATTATTGTAAACAAAATCTCACTAGAGAAAACAATTCGTAAATATTTTTATAACAGTTCTTTTTTTACATTTGATGTAAAAAAAGAAAATACCAGCACTTTTGATGATTGATTAAAAAACAGTTCATATATATCTATATTGATCATCATTTTAAAAAAGCAGTTCATAATATATTAAAAAACAGTTCATAAATAATTATTTTAAACAAAATCTCACTAGAAAAAACAATTCGTAAATATTTTTATAACAGTTCTTTTTTTACATTTGATGTAAAAAAAGAAAATACCAGCACTTTTGATGATTGATTAAAAAACAGTTCATATATATCTATATTGATCATCATTTTAAAAAAGTAGTTCATAATATATTAAAAAACAGTTCATAAATAATTATTGTAAACAAAATCTCACTAGAGAAAACAATTCGTAAATATTTTTATAACAGTTCTTTTTTTACATTTGATGTAAAAAAAGAAAATACCAGCACTTTTGATGATTTATTAAAAAACAGTTCATATATATCTATATTGATCATCATTTTAAAAAAGCAGTTCATAATATATTAAAAAACAGTTCATAAATAATTATTTTAAACAAAATCTCACTAGAAAAAACAATTCGTAAATATTTTATAACAGTTCTTTTTTTACATTTGATGTAAAAAAAGAAAATACCAGCACTTTTGATGATTGATTAAAAAACAGTTCATATATATCTATATTGATCATCATTTTAAAAAAGTAGTTCATAATATATTAAAAAACAGTTCATAAATAATTATTTTAAACAAAATCTCACTAGACAAAACAATTCGTAAATATTTTTATAACAGTTCTTTTTTTACATTTGATGTAAAAAAAGAAAATACCAGCACTTTTGATGATTGATTAAAAAACAGTTCATATATATCTATATTGATCATCATTTTAAAAAAGTAGTTCATAATATATTAAAAAACAGTTCATAAATAATTATTTTAAACAAAATCTCACTAGAAAAAACAATTCGTAAATATTTTTATAACAGTTCTTTTTTTACATTTGATGTAAAAAAAGAAAATACCAGCACTTTTGATGATTGATTAAAAAACAGTTCATATATATCTATATTGATCATCATTTTAAAAAAGTAGTTCATAATATATTAAAAAACAGTTCATAAATAATTATTTTAAACAAAATCTCACTAGAAAAAACAATTCGTAAATATTTTTATAACAGTTCTTTTTTTACATTTGATGTAAAAAAAGAAAATACCAGCACTTTTGATGATTGATTAAAAAACAGTTCATATATATCTATATTGATCATCATTTTAAAAAAGTAGTTCATAATATATTAAAAAACAGTTCATAAATAATTATTTTAAACAAAATCTCACTAGAAAAAACAATTCGTAAATATTTTTATAACAGTTCTTTTTTTACATTTGATGTAAAAAAAGAAAATACCAGCACTTTTGATGATTGATTAAAAAACAGTTCATATATATCTATATTGATCATCATTTTAAAAAAGTAGTTCATAATATATTAAAAAACAGTTCATAAATAATTATTTTAAACAAAATCTCACTAGAAAAAACAATTCGTAAATATTTTTATAACAGTTCTTTTTTTACATTTGATGTAAAAAAAGAAAATACCAGCACTTTTGATGATTGATTAAAAAACAGTTCATATATATCTATATTGATCATCATTTTAAAAAAGTAGTTCATAATATATTAAAAAACAGTTCATAAATAATTATTTTAAACAAAATCTCACTAGAAAAAACAATTCGTAAATATTTTTATAACAGTTCTTTTTTTACATTTGATGTAAAAAAAGAAAATACCAGCACTTTTGATGATTGATTAAAAAACAGTTCATATATATCTATATTGATCATCATTTTAAAAAAGTAGTTCATAATATATTAAAAAACAGTTCATAAATAATTATTTTAAACAAAATCTCACTAGAAAAAACAATTCGTAAATATTTTTATAACAGTTCTTTTTTTACATTTGATGTAAAAAAAGAAAATACCAGCACTTTTGATGATTGATTAAAAAACAGTTCATATATATCTATATTGATCATCATTTTAAAAAAGTAGTTCATAATATATTAAAAAACAGTTCATAAATAATTATTTTAAACAAAATCTCACTAGAAAAAACAATTCGTAAATATTTTTATAACAGTTATTTTTTTACGTTTGATGTAAAAAAATTACCAACACTTTTGATGATTGATTAAAAAACAGTTCAAAAGCATAGTTTTATTATGAAGGTTATAATTTTGTTATAAAAATGCAAATAAAGAATGTTTGAATAAAACTTCTATTTTCATATTTGTTCTAACAAAAAAAATAGATACATCATGTACAGCGTTGGTCATCCGTACCTTAAAATTTGTCTGATGTCACTTCCGGCAAATGGTTTTGTAAACAAAGAAAACCAAAAAATAGGCGCAAGTTCAGAACTCAACACAGTTTTTAAAAAATGTCATATTCCAAAAATCATATAATTTAATCAAGTCGTTGTTTTGTCTTGAAAATTATATTTTAACGATTTTTAGCAATTAATAGCAAATTGCAGTCATTTAAAACCTCTATTTCTGAAGATATTAAGATGAAGATAACCAGTGATAAATTTTTAAGATGGTGAACCGATTCGCTTCCTCATTAAATTTGATTTTCTTACTTTAAAATATACTTGATCAATTTATGTGATTTTTAGAATATGACGTTTTCATTTTGTCATTATTAAAGCTAAAATTGTGTTTTAATTTATTTTAGTGCATAGTAAAACAATAGTTACGGATAAATTTAATTAGTTTTCACGCGGTTCACAAAGCAAAAATCCATTGTCAATCAAATATACAATAAATACCTTTTAACAACTAAGGAAAATTAAATTTTTTATCAACTTGTATAATTTTAAAATGTGAAAACTGATTGTAAGGCTGAAAAGGTGAAGGTAGCAATTAGCCATACAATTAAAAAAGACAAAGAATACATTTGAAATATTATAACTCCTCTCTCTCTCTCTCTTTCTCTCTCTCTCTCTCTCTCTCTATATATATATATATATATATATATATATATATATATATCTTTGTGTATGTATATGTATGTTTACATATGTATGTATATATATATATAAAATATATATAAACAAAATAAGTCAAAATCTATATAAATAAAAGAGTAGAAGATACATCATCTAAAAGTACATCGTTTAAGCTCCTTGGCTTTACGTTCACAGAAAACATGATTTGGAATAGATACATCGAGATCATTGCCAAGGCTGCTGCAAAGAAAATGGGCTCTCTCTACCATACTAGAAAGTTACTTACGCCTGAAAGTATTCTGTACCTCTACAAAGCCCCCATTCGCCAAGGTATGGCAATAGCAAAGAAAGATGATAGACAATGGTGATCGTTTGAAAACAATGGATATAGTTTTTTATCTACCAAGAAACCAAATAGTAAACTGTTGACATTAGAGATCGTGTATTCACGGTCAGCCGGAACAAGATAGAATCAGGCACTAAAAACAGGTAGCTGAATGTCAGGAGAACTGGAACAGGAAGTTAGTCGTAGTGGATAAAGGAACTGGTAGCTGGGCGTCAGTAGACTCTAGAAACAAGTAACTTGTCATAGTGGATAATAAAACCGGTAGCTGGACGTTAGTGGATAATGGTCTTGTCAGTGGGTATATTGTGATTGTTATTGTAAGTTTTTTTAACCACACTATAAGAACGTTCGGAAATAAATTAATCAGTAAATGTGATTAAAATATCTTTTGTAACTATTTTGCTATCTTCTTCTGTATACCTTAACCATAACACGAGGTTGCTGAACGTACATCCAGGGTTCACTTTTTACTTTCTTAATTAAATTGATGTTTATAGTGTGATGTCAGAAAACATTAACATGATAGTCTAATATATAAAAGGCTATATGTCTGTCTGCCTATCAAACTCTATCTCTTCTAAAACTAAAAGTCGCAGAGCAGCGCTAGGGGCCTCAAATGATTTGATTTTTACAAACTGTTCTTTTATGCGTCTTTAGCTGCTTAAAAGAGTTTTTAAGGCGTGAAAATGAAAAAAAAAAACGTTATACATTTTGTACATTCATCTTAGTTTATTTTTAATTTTTAATCGGTTTGTATCCGTATCACGTTGGTATAGTGGTAATATCACCAGCTTTGAATGCTACAGTTTTGGATTCAATTTTTTTTCTAGCTGATGGCACCCAAATTCTTTTTTTTACTTTAGAAATCACTAATCTATAATAATATATACAAAATCTGGACAAATTAAAATATCATATTTAAGTGTATTTTACATCTGGGCAAAGCTGGTTGACGCCCCCCCCATCCACTAGTCTACATAGTTAGAAAGAGTCTCAGAACGTATACTAACTATATGATCAGCAGTGTATTTGACAAACCTAAATATTCATTAGCTAAAATACTCTTTCAAAATGTGTCACAGTCCAAAATAGCGGATGGCAAAAACAGGTCTCATTGCTATTAACTTTGTTAATTATAATCTAGCTAGCAGGGTGACACTGATGAACTGATTAAAAATAAATATATTAGATTTATAAAACTCACTATGTCTCTCTGTATTTATTATTATAGAGACAACTTTCTAATGATTATTATATTGAACCGTATATATAAAGTCAAAACTAAAATAATATATGTACATATATGACATAAGTACCAGCAGCTAAAATCGAAACCAAAGCATACAAATCTCCACCCTCATTCCTTAGCCTCTAAACCACGCATATATATATATATATATATATATATATATATATATATATATATATATATATATATAAAATTCATCTGTCATCCCTTTTTTAAAAGATGGAATCGCCTGGTCGTTTAAAAGATTGAAGCAAGCAAAACGAGACAGTTCACTGACACATTCATTTCACTTTTTGTTTTAAAAATTATTTTTAGATTGTTTTCGCAGTTTGCCACACCCAAGATATCGAACACAATTAACCAAATTAATTTGGCCAAATATGAGGCATAACATCACTATTATTTATTTTCATAAGTGAACAAGCATATCTCAAAACATTAAACATTCCAAACGTTCACCATTTCTTGCTTTGGCTTAAAACCATTCTCAAAATCAATAGTGCGGGCAGTCAAGGAATTTCATTCCATACATACATGAAGATGTTAGCAATTTAATGTATCTGTTCGACCAGTCTGAAATATATCCTTTCATTGACAACTGATAGCTGCACTATATTCTCATCCAAACCATTGCATGGTCGTCACCAATTTCATATATACAATATTTCATTTCTTTATTGCATAATAAAAACTCTGAAATAGAAAGTTTCAAATTTGAGATCTATATTGATCATCATCTACTTACATTCACATTTTAATTCACCTTTCAAAACTCGTTTCAAAATGTATCAGTAATATCTGATATATAACCATTGAACAGAATGCAATATGAAGTAGCATGTCTTGCTTTCCATTCAACTCTGCTATTTAGCTTCAGATATCAACATTATCACTTAAAACCATCTCGATAAATATTAATATCATCTATCATTACCGACTATTTGAAATTGTTTTATGGCATTAATGTCCCGGTCAATTGTGTCCCAATCATAAGTGTCCTAGGCTTAAGTGTCCTGTGGTCTTTAGCGTACCATTGCATGTGGTACTATAGAATATGTTCAAATTGTTTATGCAAGTATTCTTTTTATTTTGACGAAGATATAAATTTTATTGTTTGAAAGGTTGGTATAGAATCGTTGTGAATTGTATTTGAATGTAGATCTTAATTTTGGCCGCGATATAAATTTTATTGGTTGACAGCATGGTATGAAATCGCTTTGACTTGTATTTTCATGTAATTTTTATTTCGATGGAAACATAAATTCATTTGGTGTAAATATTGATATGGAATCGTTTAAAATTGTGTTTGCATGTAATTTTTTATTTTGATCAAGATATAAATTTTATGAGTTAAAATTTTGGTATCAAATCGTTTTAAATTTTGTTTTTGCGTACTTTTTATTTTGATGAAATTGTAAATTTTCTTAGTAGATCTGATGTCGCTTGAAATTTCCCCTTTCAAATTTTACATATGTATTTATAACTACTTCAAACAATCGGCCGATTTTCAAACCCAAGGGAATATAAGGCATCACATTACTATTTACATATGTTTCTACGCCTCTTAAAACATTTTAAAACATTCAGTTCATCCATATTTGTAAGTTACAATCTTGAGATCTGTGTGGAATTGTGTAGCAGGACCCAGTCTGATCGCTCTCCTAGTCACACTTAATCAGTCTTCAATCATTGGTGGGTGTTTCTAAGTCCTCCTTGAGTCAAGGGTTGATATGCTGTTCATTCTGCAAGTCGATCATATACTGAAAAAAACAGTAACTCAACAGATCGCCATCCAGCGGCAAAAGACAACTCAGTTCACAAAAAAAAACTTTGTATTTTTTCTATACTAATTATTCAGTCCAAAGGAATATATATATATATATATATATATATATATATATATATATATATATATATATATATATATATACAATTTCTTTTTACATGATTTGATAATTCGTTTCAAGTGTCTCTCAGATTCTAACTTCTCTTCAGGTAATGGGTGGCGGCAGATGAGAAGCAATGGGGAGAGGTGGGCAACTCTTTTCTTGAGTGGATTTCAGAAACCTTAGCTCTAAACTCTGAAACTCAGCTCAACTTCAACTACCCTTTCTTGCTTTTGCACGGGTTTAAATATGGATGGTTTGAGTGGGTAGGTTTCATCCCAGATGCTCCAGGCAGCCAAACATCCAATCCGACACACCTTGGTTCCCTTTGATTGGATAGTTAGTTACCTCCCCCACATCCAGATCAGGCAATTTCCACTGACAACAACTTCCCATGGATATCATCTCACACACTCGAGAACTTTATCCTTGACTCTCGGGTCAGGTTCAAATCCCCGGTAAATAAAACATAACTGGTATTGTTTTTCTCAGTTTCTGCACCTGCATTCAGCAATTTATTTGTTATTATATCCAACTCTGAGTCGTTTCTGTATTTGATATATTATTAGGTCACCCGCTGTTGTCCAGGAGTGCTTATCTAATAAAGTTCCAATCTGGTAACAATTTCACTCTTTTAATGTCGGCATGTGCTCCCCTCTAAGGGGTTGAGTTATTGATTTTGTTGAACAGTAACCTATCATTCAATGATTCTCATTTTTTTCTGAACTGTATTGATCATAAACGAATTTATATGCCAAAAAAAAAATCGACATAATTGGTGGCTAAACTTTGGGTTTGAAATTTTGTAATTATTGCCAAATAATATTTTTGACTAACTGACAATATTCCTTCTAAATAACATGTCATATTCTAATGAATTTTTGTATATTCAGCTCATGGGAAAACAATAAAAAGTCTTCACATTTATCTGTATCTAAAAAAATGACTTTTAGATTTGAGAGAGTAATTTTAAAGTTCTGTAATTAAATCAAAAGAGCATCAATGAGTATATATTAATCCATTATATATTAAATGATATATTTACTTAGGCTCACAGTGAAATAAATTGATAAATAAAAAGTTGAGACATAAATTTGTTTTCATGTATTAAGTATATTAAATCATTCTGTATTAAATGCATTTCTCATTTATCATGCTCAGAGTGATATGAATTAGCATTAGGTATCAATGTATATTTATTAAGTTATTCATTAAGTACGTTCAAAATAATATAAATTGATTTTGATTGACATGCATTATTTTTGTAATTGATGATTCAATAACATTTATTCTTAATTTTCAGATAAAATCTTCACCATAATCTAATCAAAATGAAATGAAATATATTTTCTGAAGTGAGTATATCATCATGTTAGGTTATTTTAAACTTGTTTAATATATATATATATATATATATATATATATATATATATATATATATATATGCTAACACATGTTATATAAGACTTACTGTAATATATGTAAATACTAATTTTTTTAAAAATGCATACAGACTGGAGCCAAAGTATATTGTATTGAATGAGCAATATGCAAGAAAACCTGAGTGAGAAATCTGAAGGTAGGATTGCCTATCCACAACAAAAGGAAAAGAAATATGAAAAAAAAGAGAGGCCTTATTCTTGTGAATTTTGTTGGTTATCATTTCAATTTGCTGCCGATATGAAAAGACATATAAGAACACACACTGGAGAGAAACCATATTCTTGTGAAATTTGTGGTTCAGAAATTTCCAGGAGTTCAAACATGAAAATACACATGCGAACGCACACTGGAGAGAAACCATATTCTTGCAACCTGTGTGGTTTATCATTTTCAAAGAATCCAAACCTAAAACGTCACATGCTTACACACACTGGGGAGAAACGTTATGCCTGTGAAGTGTGCGGTGCAGCATTTGCACACACTCAAAACCTGAGAAGACATGTAAGAACTCACACTGGAGAGAAACCATATTCCTGTGAAGTGTGTGGCTCTGAATTTTCAAATAATTCTGATATGAAGTTACACATGAGAACACACACTGGAGAGAAACCATATTCCTGTGTAGTATGCGGCGCAACATTTGCAAGTAATACACAAATACACAGGCATATGCGAACTCACACTGGAGAGAAACCATATACTTGTGAAGTGTGTGGTTCAGCATTTTCAAGTAGTCAATATTTGAAGAAACACGTGCAAAAGCATGTGAGAGAAACTTTATTCCTGTGAAGTATGTGGCTTAGTATGTGGCTTAGTATTTTTAAGTAAGACAAAACACATGTGAATACATACTGGAGACACTATATTGTTAAATTTTGTGCTTTCAAATAATATTAATGTGAAAAAACATGCACAAATACTGGAAAAAAGAGTATAAAAGAAAGTTTCTACATAAATTAACCTAGAGTATATGAGATCGTAAATAGCAGCATTTATAGAAACCGTGAGGTATTCATCGGGATGACCTGCTATTATAAACATCCCCATCACTAGTGCAGCCAAAACCACATTACAATTTATCTGTGAACTTGTGTGAAATATGTCGGTCTATGACCAACCATCATAAATTTCCTTTATCAACTGGATCCAGTTATATTTTTTACAACCAAATTTCACAGTACTGAATTCTTATTTTTAATACTCACCACTTGAATTGCAAGAGCAAAGTGATTAACATTTTTAAGTATGTCCTGACCAAATATTCAAAATCACATAGTATACGCTACCCAAATAAAATCTTTCCAGGGCTAACCCACATTAGCTTTTACAAGGAATTGCGCACCTTCTCCAAGTGATGTTACCTCAAGTAATAGCATGAAGCTGGATACTCCACCAGACTAGGTAAATTCTTGTCCTGAAATCCAGTAAGACCAATAGACCAAAACAAAAGATATAATACAACATATAAAAATGGTTAATTGGGGAGAAGAAAATTGTGTTTTCAATTTCTTTACTAACTCAGTGTTCGAGAGATAAAGAACTTTAATGGAACATTCGAATATCTATATATCTCATATAAAGTTCAAGCGTTAGCCCCAGGTAGTGGGCTCCTTGATTTATGAGAAGTTCGACTGAAGTAAAATAAAACAAAAAAGGGAAGAATTTACTGGAATGAATTTACTATCATACAAATCTGGCCCGAATAATCTATTTAATTTTTTACTATTATGCATTCATTATAGTGGCTTCGTTACTAGACTATTAAAAAGTAAGTAGGCTAACTCATGGTTAGTAAAACTCATTCCTAACACAAGCAATATTTTAAATTTTACTAATCTCTTTATGGTTACTGGTTATTAATGAAGATATCTGATGGTAAGACTTCATTTGCTATAATAACTACTTTACTTTAAAGAGTGAGGAGACGACACATTCATTAGTGAAACCGATTCAAACCTCATTCCAAACACAAATTATATTTTCAGCTTTCTTAATTTCGTCATGGCTACTGATTACTTATGTAAATATCTGATAGTAAAATTTTGCATGTTATAAAATCCCAGAAAAATATCTGTTTAAAAATATCATTTACCGCTATATAAAATAAAAAAAACTTTGTATGATGTTTATTTTTTATTTTTAATTTTATAAACATCTATGTAAAAGTTGAAAACCTTTTTCTGTCTTTTTTATTTAATGAAAGATTGAAATATTATTATTATCCACAGAAAAAACAAAGTGAAGGTGTGTTCTATTTGCTGTCTTGGATAGACTGATTATACAGCTAAATATGTATGTTTAAGTATTTGCTGTGTTACTGCCTAGATATGTACCATGTGTCTTGTATTAGAAATATTTAGTATGTTGGGAGTAAGTTTATATTTGTCGGTTGATCTTTTATAAAAAGTACTTGTGGATGATATATTCATTTCAGGTTTCGATGATGATAGTTACTTAGAATGTTTTATATGCCAAATCAACCTAGTTTCAAATTGGAGAGAAGGAAGTGTAAATTCTCCCCGGAAAAAAACAACATATATATTGTCAACAAGGAGTTTATAAAACCTCTACTAGAAGAATTTGGTGCGATTTCAAGTCATTTATATTTGGTTACTACCAGGTAACCTACATCTAAAATATCAAGTGTTTGGACCCAAAATTGGCTGAGGAGTTTGGTAGATTCTGCAAAGGTCAACTCTTTCAACTCTGACCTCTTGGCTCCAAATTTTCGCTCAAAAACTGATTAAAAAGCTTGCTACATGTCTGAATAGCCCTTATGTAAAATTTCAAATGTTTAGACCCAAAATTTGCTGAATAGTTTGCTAGAGACTGCAAAGGTAAAATCTTTTAAACTTTGACTCCGTGGTAGCCAAATTTTCGGCCAAAAACCGATTAAAAAGCCTACTCTGTCTGAATATACTTTATGTAAAATTTCAAATGTTAAGACGAAAAATTGGCTGAGAGGTCAAATTTTTAAAAACTTTAACCCCAATTTTGACCCCTTAACATTTGTTTTGGGCTCAAATCAAGTTAAAAGGGTAGATCCATGTCAGTTCATTACATCTAACATTTCAAGGAGTTTGAAAGAGTTTTCAAAGGTCAAATCGTCGAACTTTGACCCCTTGACCGCCAAATTTCTGGTCGAAAACTGATTAAAAAGATTTTCCCTAATCTCAATACCCCTTTATGTCAACTCTCGAGTCTGTAGACTGAAAATTAACAGAGCAGTTTCGTAAGAAAATGTACACACACACACACACACATAAAGGCAGACAATTTCACTTTTATAGATATATAGATTATTTCTTGAGATTTTTCATGAAGAGCTCGGTAGTTGTTAGAGCAGAGCAAATAGGGGAAAAAAGCACACAGGAAAATGTACACACAAAGACGGAAACAATTTCACTTTTATAGATTTATAGATTCTTGTGGCACTGCCTAAATTTGTATTTTGTATGAGTCTTTTGTTTTAGTATGTTGATTGTAAGCTTTGTATATGTACTTTCTTTTATCAAGATATACTTTTCTGCAAGGTGCGAATGGATGATATATTTGTAGTGACAGAAATTTGCATTTTGAAGTACAAAATCAAAGTGCTAATATGTCTGTGTTATCTTACAAAACGATGTATCAATCATTTTTTATCAAAATGGTGCGACAGGTTGGTAAGTAAATTTCACATGCCAATGATAACAGTCTCTTAATGAACTTTGAAAAAGTGCTTTATATGCCAAATAAAAACTGGCCTCAAAGTTGAAAAAAGCAAGTGGGATTTATCCTGGGAGAAAATAATTTATTTATGATTCAAATTTAACAATAAGGTCACAACATCCCTACTATGGATTTGGACTGTGATTACAAAATCCCTTACACCAAGGAATATGACAGAATTAAAATCTCATCTTGGTGCATTATCTTGTCTACCTTGGTGCATTATCTTGTCTACCTTGGTGCATTATCATATCTACCTTGGTGCATTATCTTATCTACCTTGGTGCATTATCATATCTACCTTGGTGCATTATCATATCTACCTTGGTGCATTATCTTGTCTACCTTGGTGCATTATCATATCTACCTTGGTGCATTATCTTATCTACCTTGGTGCATTATCATATCTACCTTGGTGCATTATCATATCTACCTTGGTGCATTATCTTGTCTACCTTGGTGCATTATCATATCTACCTTGGTGCAGCGAATTATCACAATCATCTTCAAAATTTATCCACATTACTTGAACTACTACTCAAAATGAAAGAATGCAGTTTTTAAACAATGCAAAACCTTATAAAATATAATTTTATTTTGAACATATATAAAATTGAACTTGCCTACTTGTTGAAAAAAGATAAATATTGAAACAGATGAACGATAATAACAAGCAATCAAACACATGAAATCAAATGGCGGCATTCAGATTCTCCTTTTTTAGCAATTGATAGATAATTAGGTTTTCATTATTCATTTCAGTATAGTGTAATACTCTTAAAAAAAAGATAAATATTTATTTAAAAAAATTTTTTTTATTCAATTTTCACCCCAAACAAGGCACAGTGCCACTTTGAAGCAGGGGGCTACTATCAGGGACTTAATTAGCGGGGTCATTATGAAGGGAGATGAGTAGAAAGATGTTTGTTAACATTACACTTGAACTTCTGCATATCATTGCCGTTGGGAAAGCAGAATCCCGGAAGGGAGTTCCAAAGACCCGCAGTTCTGGGGAAGAAACTATTGAAGTAAAAGGCTTTCTTGCACCTAGGGATCTCTACTGCAAAGGGATGAGACTTAGTAGCTTGTCGGGTTTGTCGGGGGCAGTTACGTCGGGGAGGTACAAGTGTTTGCACATCGTCAGATCATTCACCATTAAAGTACTTGTAGAACAGGCAGAGGGATGCAACATCTCGTCGATGGGACAGAGGCTGAAGCCTAGATGACAGTTCAGGACCTATCAGGTTGGCGACTCTCTTTTGAACCCTGTCCAGGAGCGAAATATATTAAATATATTAAATATTGAAACAGATGAACGATAAAAACAAGCAATCAAACACATGAAATCAAATGGCGGCATTCAGATTCTTCCTCTTGTAGAAATTGGTAGATAATTAGGTTTTCATTATTAATTTCAGTATAGTGTAATACTCTTCAAGCGTATTTGTCACAATCCTGGTTCATGGGGTTAAATATGTAATACCACCCAGGTTGAGTCCTCAGCATACACATAAGCAAGAAAGTGTGCACTAATCCGAAGTTCCAATGGCTACATTTTTATTTATGTCTAGTAGTGGACACTTCAAGAGTGACCAAACTCTCACTGGTCAATGGAACTACTGCTCTGGTGCTCAGGGCTCATAAACCGCTCATAACCCTAAGTCTGTTTACACTCCTACTGGCCTTTCATTGGTTTGACATCGTGTTGAATTCCTTTTTGTAGATGCTCTGGTGTGGCTGGTATATCGCTTTTCTCAGTGCAGTCTAGATTGATTGTCGGCACTATAATTAACTAGGTTTTGAAATCAAAGCAATTTAATAACTCAGATATCATTTTTATAAACGAGAATAATTATTTTTACGATATTCAGGGTACACTTTGTGCAAATGATAGGTAATTTTACGGGTTCCTAATGGCTTCATGATGCAGGATGTTTTCAATTTACGTTCGTTTAGACAGCTTCTTAGGAGCAAGAGCTTTTCAGCTTAGCTCTTCTAGGAAGGTTTCTGGCTTTGGATGGAAGCCCCAGGTAATGCATACTTTTCGATGCCAGCCAGCAAATCTTTTTTTTTTCCAAAACACAATGTTTTTTTTATTGAATTCTAAATCCGACCACCATCCCTGAGATTAGAATTTCCTCCTCCGTCATTTGAAGATTACTCTTCTCTTTCTGTATCGTTTTTCTTTTCTCTTTTCTTCTGAATCTTTTCTCTTTTTCTTTCTTTCTCTCTCTCCAACTCATTTTTCTCTTAAAGGAACTCTATTATTAGCTATGCCCTTTCATATTTCAGTTCAATTCATATCACCGGTACTTAAAACACATGGCCCAATAACAATATCTTCTTAGATATCAGGGCAGACTTTTCGTTGTCAATACCAACTTCACTTTGCTGAGAAATTTCTTTTCTGTCCACCATAATGGCAATAAAAACATATTCAAGACTTTGGAGAAAAGAATGAATTTCTTAAACTTCATATCAAACACACCACTTTACCCTTATCCATAGGCAGAATGAATTGGTATTACCCAGGCATGCAATATCGATAAAATAGTACCCAATAGAATACAACGTGTATCATTTTTATATTATAAAATTTGGAAACAATCACAGATATACTTACAAACATCACATTTTCTGATTGAGTATGATTCCAATCTGGCTGTGATAAAAAACAACAATAGTCTTATATTCGTTTGCTTGTATAATTTATATATATTATTAAAAAATAATATTCGTAGCTTAGTGGGTGGTGCCCTTTTCTCTTCCTTGCAACCTCCTTCTCACAGAAGAGACGTTGCAAGCCTGTCTCTGTGTTATCGTTATTTTCATGGCAACTGCTCGTATGAGCTTCAATTTATGGTCTCCCCCTCACCAAACTTTTACGAAAAACACTCGGCTAGCTAAAACCACTATCAATAATTTCCCCCACTCTTTATCTGTGCCTAAACCTAAACATAGATTCCATGAACAAAGCTTCTTTCTTAGAACTACACACCTGTGGAACGCTTTTCTGTTTGCCTGCTTTCCAGTTGACTACAATTTGATTGTCTTCAAGTCCAACGTAAACAAGTTCTTGATGAACCGTCCCCCTAAGTAATCCAATTTACAAAATCTCCGCTGCTTATAATTACTACACTATAATCCCATTGACTAATGTATACCCATTAACTTTTATTCTCGAGTGACCTCCGGGCCTTGATAAGTGGTGACTCCTTTGTAAAAATAAAATGATTGAATTATTAACTCAATTTATCCACACTATTGAACCAATGAGAAATGATTGAATCATTAACAGAATCGCTTTCCAAATTTGAACCACAGTCTAATAAGAAAAGATGCAGGTTTGAATCCTGACAAGAAAATTTATTTTTCTTTTGAACATATGTAAAATTAAACATGCTTATCTGTTAGTAAAAAGAAAAATCCTGAGACAGATAAACCACAATAAAGCTTTTAACAACAATTACACACATAAAATCAAGTTCAGTATGACAGGTTTTCTTATTTGCTATCTAGTAATAGGGATAGCTATGTGTGCTTTTATAGTTGCTGTATATTACCTTATAGAGTACGATTCATATAATTTATAACATATTTTCCTAGCATTATTTGGATTATTCGTCCAGGGCAGATGATATATATATATATATATATATATATATATATATATATATATATTCCAGGTCCCAACAGACACTCAATGAAAGATTGTTTTATATGCTAAACCACATTTGTCCTAGATCGAAGAGAAGCTAGTTTCTCTGAGAAAACTGCCTTATATAGGTTGCAAAGTAACAATGAGACACAACTCTACCAAATAAATGGCAAGAGTTGCAACAATCAGGAATCTTACAAAACTGAAACAGGATTTTGGTATACTGAATAATTAATACAATTATTTCCTAAATCTGAACCACAGCACAGTCTAATGATAAGCCTGTCACAAAATTATCATTTTTTGAACGTATATTGTTGTGTCTGCACAAATAATTAACAAGAACACGGAAAGTAAAGATATACAATAATATATTAGGAAGAAAAGTTATATACATATTTACACGTCTTCAGATATACTTCAGTTGGAGATATTCTGGCAGGTGGCGTGTTGCATGTCTTACTGGAGGCAGCATAGGCGCCTTGCCTATTTGGTGGTCGTTGCCGAACTCCCCTGGTATTGGTGATTGATACCTTTATATATCTCACTCACCCGCCTATGTTAATTAGTGGGCGTCTCCACAACATATATACAATTAGGAAGGACGTAGTTTGCAAGTTTGAATCATGCCAAGGGAAGACCCAATACAAACTTCTGTGTGCTTTTTTAAAATCAATGCAGTTGGGCTCAACAGAAAGCCCCATAAATGTATAATTTTATTTTGAACATATACGCAATCGAGCATTTCTAAATATTGATAAAAGATAAATAATAAAAGAGATGGACCATAATAACAATTACACGCATGAAATCAAATTAAATATAGCAAAATTCTGATTTTTTTACTTCGCAGGAATGGTTAGATAATTAGATGTTCATTATTGATTTCATTATAGTACATGATAGAATACGACTTGTGTAATTTTCCCATTATAAAATTTTGAAACATCAACATTTTCATTTAGGCATAACTATAATCTAGATGTGGTAAAAAAACAACAACAAGAATAGTCTAATATTCATTTGGTTGTGGTCTTCTAATCTGTTCCATAATATGGGTAACTGTTGGGCCACCAAAGATGATTTTGCAATTTGCAACTACTCACGGGATAAACATCGTGCTGGTTGTCAATATTCGAACTGAAAGTGGTCCATCTTGTTTTAAAAGTTTTTTCCTGTATTTTTATATTATATTATTTTATAAGTTAATTATGGAGGATTCTCTGATTCGCTACCTCACTAGAAGAGGGCAGCAAAACTAGGTATACATCGTACTGCAGTATCTAACAAACAGTTCGCACATAGTCTTTTATAACCAATGTATACTTGTGAACTTGTGGGGTTTTGCCAGTGACCGATCAAGAAAAAATAAATAAAGTCTTTCTTAAATATGTGCACAGAAGAGTTTTTTTTTTTCAATTTTCACCCCAAACAAGGCACAGTGCCACTTTGAAGCAGGGGGCTACTATCAGGGACTTAATTAGCGGGGTCATTATGAAGGGAGATGAGTAGAAAGATGTTTGTTAACATTACACTTGAACTTCTGCATATCAGTGCAGTTGGGAAAGCAGAATCCCGGAAGGGAGTTCCAAAGTTTCTGAGGAAAAAAACTATTGGAGTAAAAGGCTTTCTTGCACCTAGGGATCTCTACTGTAAAGGGATAAGACTTAGTAGCTTGTCAGGTTTGTCGGGGGTAGTTACGTTGGGGAGGTACAAGTGTTTGCAGTTCGTCAGGTGAATAGTTTGGAAGTTGGAAGCCAACAGGAAACCTGTCAGTAAATTCTAATTTATTTTGAACGTATATAAAATTAGGAAAGATGCAGTTTGTAAATTTGAAGCAAGCCAAGGGAAAGTTTCTCACAAAATATCTATTTCTTTTTGTGCTTAGATAAAATAGAACTTTTATACATATATGCGTAAAAATAAAAATCGAGACAGATGTAATGAAGGCTTGGATAGCAAACAATTACACACATAAAAGAAAGGTAAATGCGCGTTATTCTGGTTCATGACGTCATGGGAAAAGGGAAGATAACTAGGTATGCTTTATCAATTCAATACTATTAGTGTAATTTATAATATTTCTCTTTTACAGTAACAACGTGAAGGATTCTGGCTTATTTTTTAAAACATTTTCCTTTGAAATAGTAACAAAAAATAAGGGAGGTTCTCTATAACTTTACAGAATCTCTGTGTTTTTCTGGAGCTCTCTGCATTCCAAATTAGTTCTCCACATGGATCTGGTAATAGCTTCACTTTTTGCTTAAAAGTTTCTTTTAATCGTGATACCAGAGTCATTTAGCCTTTATCGTCAGAGCTTTAGTGCTTATATGTAAACAATTTGAAGACGTTATCAGATTTTGTAGGTATAGTACAAGTTTGATTTTCAGTCGTAGATTTGGATGCTATATCCCGTGCAATGCATGTTTTTAGACGACTGAAAATAGATGCACATTAAACAATAAATGTCATTTTTTGCCTCAATTTCACCGGGTGTGTCAGTTTCTTCTAGTCCTGAAATCAGTCGTCTTGCTTTTATCGGTATAGCTTTAATGCTTACAGTAGCGTCCTAAACTAAGGGACGAAATTTTAAAACCTAATAGGACTCTTAATTACCAAAGGCAATGCGAGTCCAGAGCACAAAGCAAAAACCACAGAAACGAAAAGTCCAACATAAACTGAACCTTTGTAGAAAGGAATTGTCTCAGATCAAACAATTTCGTGTCAGCCATGCAATGCCGTGCAAGGACGGCTGAAGAATATTATCTTAATATCTATACGGGACAAAAATATTGAAGCTACAGAAAAATAATGATGGAACTCGAAGGTAAAATCACAGAACTTGCCAAAAGAATATAAAAAGCAAGAACAAGGCGGAAATTTAGTTGACAAAATTGGATGAGCATCAACACCTATCCTGAAAAAAGAACTATTTGGAATTTATGCCTAAGGATGAACTTTGATAATTATTGTTTTTGTTTTATAAAAGAATATTTTTGTGAATGTATATAGCATCACTCTTCTATTACACCCCTAAAAAAACATATAACTCAACACAATAGCTGGTCATAAACAAAAAGTGGATACAAAACTCAGGTACTTGTGCAGAATAGTGACCATGCTAAAATCAATGTTTCCTCGACATATTGTGATGATTTATATAAACCACTGGAAATGCTGAAATGCTTTGTCGATGAAATTGCAGTAGGCGGCAAGTAGTAAACGTGATAAAAATATTGCAAGGAAATTCAATAACTTGGTCAAAGTCATCATGAATCTAATGGATTTCGGACATATGCTTCAGTTTTCAAAAGGAAATATTGAAATTAGTCAAGGAAAGAAACTTGTAGGCAAACAAAGTGTTGACAAATATGTGTATATAAATACAATTAAAAATAAATGACTTAAATGACAAAATCATAAAACAAAACACCCAACCCTTTTAGCTAACAAACAACCTAACTTAAACTTAACTATTGCAGAAAAAAAAACAACCAAATTCTAACGTTAATAGAAAACAATCTAAGACGAACTCTTATAGAAAAACAAGCTAATCCTAACCCTAAAAGAAAAACAATCCAACCCTAGACTAATCCTGATAAAAACAACCTAATCTTAACCCTAAAAGAAAAACAACCTAACTCAAACCTTACCCTAACAGAAAAACAATGTAACCCCAACTCTAACAGATAAACAATCTAACCCTAATCTAATCCTTACAGCAAAATATTCTAACTCTAACCAAAGTCTGTATGATTGAAAAGAAGATTCAAGAAATGGGCAACAAAATTATAAAATAAAAAATCATAAAAAATGATTAAAAAAATTGTTTGCTATCAGTTCTTGCACAATTTTCTTTTTAACAACAAAAACAAAAATACAACTTATCATATGATGAATATTTTTTATTATTTTTTAATTACTAGCAGGGGTACCTAACTTTGCCCGGTTATAACATACGCTTAAATATGATATTTTAATTTGTCCAATTTCGTATATATTATTATAGAATCGTGATTTCAAAAGTAAAAAAAAAATGTGTTTGGGTGCCATCAGCTAAAATCGAACCCAAAAGCAAAACTGTAGCATTAAAAGCTAGTGACGTCACCACTATACCAACGTAAAACGCATATGAACTGATTAAAAATTAAAAATAAACCAAGATTAATGTACAAAATTATGACGAATTTTCAATTTTGAGCCCTTAAAAACTATTTTAACCAGCTAAACGCCCCTTTAAATGACCCATACAAATCCAATTATTTGAGTCCCGTAGTGCCGCTTTGCGACTTTTAGTTTCGGAAGAGATAGAGCTTGAAAATACGGAGACAGATAAACATAGCCGTTTATATATTAGATTATTTTATTATTATTTTTTTTTTTAATTTTCTTTTAATGTTCTTAAAGGTTCATAAAATTGTCCATTAAGTTTACATTGTAACTTAAAAAAAAAAACAATTCGCCCATACATGAGGCATTGTTGCCACATCTGGGTTCGTGCATCTACTACTTGTCCCCCATTCTTAAACAGGGTTAAAAAAAAGTCTCAAATTTCAGACGTCCTGCACTATCAGTCAAGCTCCAACCTCTGACCCATCACCAAAACGTTGCATCCCTGTGCCTATTTTACAAATATTTTAATATTTTGTGTTCTGATGAACTTGTTACTGTGGGATGGAAGGCGGTATGGAGTTGGTCGAATCAACCACACAATTATAAGGTAGATACAGAGGCAAAAAGATAACCGCAATAGAAAAAGAAGAATGACAGACACTGAAATTTGTTTAAAGATGATCATCTTTTATTTACCAAGTAAATATATGAAAGTGGCAAATTCGAAAGGCCTGAAGATCAGTCCAAGTAAGACAGGATGAGCCTCTGGAATGAGACAGGTTGACGTCAGTAGGCACTGGAGGAGTTAACCAGACGACAGTGGGCAATATAACAGGGCTGCTGGACGTCAGTAGACACTGGGGGAAGTAACCAGATGAGAGTGGGTACTGGAACAGGACTACTGAACGTCAGTAGTCACTGGAGGAGGTAACCAGACGGCAGTAGGTACTGGAACAGGTAACCTAACAATGACAGGCACTTGAACAGGTAGCTTGATAGGAGACTCTGAGGGCTGCAGGAGGCGCTCAGTGCTGCAGGAAGTGCTGGAAGCTTCAGGAGTGAACCAGAGTTTGCTGGTTGTAAAAGGTTAGTATCAGGGAGCAAGCAGGCACTAGTAGTTGCATACAAGCAGTTTAGCATATGTGCCCCCCACCTCCATATACACTAGACTAATTCGATAAACAGCAAAATCTTACCCCTTCACTTTTGAAATCTCTCAATTCCAAAAAAGACTTCTACTCTAATAGTTTTTTTCCTTGAACTGATAGACTTTGGAATTCCCTCCTGCTTCCTACTTCACTGACCGTATTAACTTGCAGAAGTTTAAATATAACGTGAACAGACAACTTGCTGTTTAACACTCCACAGTCTGCTGCGAGACACGGTTTCAGATAGTGGACCCTTACATTCAAAGTGGCAATGTGCCCTGTTTGAGGTAAAAAAAAGTTTTAAAAAAGAAAACATATATTACTAATTAGAATATATTGTCGAATAAATTATCTTTTATACGACAGACTTTTGCATAGTGAACTTGTTATCAGCATGAAAAAAACAAAATGACAACGTTAATCGATAAAAAAGATCGCCAAACTTTTACGAGCAACACTCGTCTAGATGAAAACACCATCAATAGTTTCCCCCACTCTTTACCTGTGCCTAGACCTATACGTGGATTCCAAGAACAATGCTTCTTTCTTAGAACTGTACGCCTGTGGAACTCTGCTCTGTTTGCCTGCCTTCCAGCTGACTACAATATGGTCGTCTTCAAGTCCAAGATAAACAAGTTCTTCATGAGCCGTCCCCCTTAAGTAATCCAAGTTACCAAATTTACACTTCTAATGATTACTATGATACTGTACACTCTTTCACCCTTATCCTCAAGTCACCCCTGGGCCTTGATAAGTGGTAATTCCTGTGTAAAAAAAAAAGCTTTTATCACAGCTAACCACTTCGAGATAATGAGTTATTTTTGAATACGTCAAAATGATTTTGTTATTTTTGTTGTTTTAACTTTTTGATATTCTACGGGGAACGTGGATTCTGCGGAAACTATTTTTTTTTTAATGGCTGCTCCCTGAAATGGGCAAAAGGTTTTCTTTCACTTTTTTTGTATACATCTCATAGACTTTTTTTTTTTTAATCAAACGTGTATTTATTTTATTTTTGGAACTTTTTATATTTCTTTGATTAAATTTGATTCATACTTTTATTTTGTGCTTGTTTTTATTTTATTTTAATTTATTTTATTATTGTATTTTCCCCACTAAATATTTTTATTTTGTTTCACATTTATTTTTTCATACATATTCAAATAATGCTTACGGGCTTTCTTTTTTTTTTTTTTCCTCAAATAGTACCTTAAAAAAAGTTTTCGGGATTAAATAAACCAATGAAATCCTTTTGTGTATGCGCTTTCAGTGAATAGCCATGAAAAAAAAAACGTTTACGCAGGGTCAACGTTCCCCGTAAAGTAAAAGCCAAGTACGTCCAAGGATGGAGTACTGCTGTCACATCTGGACAGGAGCTGCTAAAAACAGCCTATCCCGCCTTGACAGAGTACAAAATAGACTTTTTGGTTTAGTGGGGGATGCCCTTTTCTCTTCCCTGCAACCTCTCTCTCACAGAAGAGACGTTGCAAGCCTGTCGTTGTTTTATCGCTATTTCCATGGCATGTGCTCGTCTGAGCTCCAATCCCTCGTCCCCCCCTCGCCAATCTTCCACGAGAAACACCCGTCTGGCTGAAACTACTGTCAATAAGTTTCCCCACTCTTTATCTGTACCTAAATCCAAACGTAGATTCCATGAGCAAAGCTTCTTTCTTAGAACTGCTGCTTGCCTGTTTCCCATCTGACTACAACTTGGACGTCTTCAAGTCCAATATAAACAAACTCCTGAAAAACCACCCCCTTAAGTAAGACACTCTATCAAAACCCCCAATACTAATGATTACTACAATACTATCTCATTGATTACTGTACACGCAATAACCCTTATCCCTGAGTGGCCTTTGGGCCTTGATAAGTGGTGACCCCATGTAAAAAAAAAGTACCAACTTTTGATCTAGGTACAACCTCATGCTTTGTCGCATTGCAAAATATTTTTGCGGTTGTGTCAACCACAATCTGATGTGACTCAATTTTATTTTTTAACAGGAGAGGTTGGAAGTTGCTATTCTTAGACATACTGCTCCAGTATTACCAAATGGTCACCCAACCTGTACTGTGTAGGTGCAAGATTGCTTATCTCTAGTAATTTAAATGAAATAATATGGTTATGTCGTATATCTATTTTTGGTGCTTGTACAAATGTTACAGGGAAAGGCTATCCCCTTCTCATGTAAATAAGAAGAGTATTAGATAAGTGAAGATGAGATTAGGATAAGCCGAGACTCGAACCTTGTAAGCAAGGTTAAGAATTGGAATGTTAGAATTTAGTCTGTTGTTAAATTCTATTAAAATAGTTAGATATTGTTTATATCATAAAAAGAATTGATTGTTCATTCTTTTAGAAAACTGAATATTAAAAATATCAGATAAACAATGAACAATACAAATTAAAAATATATTGTTAAAAACAGGTTAGAATTATATATTGAGAATTCTTTTGTTGTTAAAAGTGTGTTTGGAAAAACATGCATAGCCACGTGAATTGGTCACATTTGGGAAACACTTCAAACGTCATAGACGAAGGGGGATTCTCAATATAGGAGCTAGAGTTAGTCAGTTAGAGCCAGTCTGGGAGTCAGCAGAAGAGTAGAGTCGAGAGCGGTTGAGTTGGGTTGAGTTGGAGTCAGTCCTTTGGAAGCGAAAGGAAGAACATTAAAATATGTAGATCCCAAATTTGAATTCCTGACGTCATCAGCAAATAAAGAATCATCTTTGTGTTTTTGTAAAACTGTTGTCATGTGTCATCTTTCAACACTCAAAATGTAACGTGTTAATCATCTTGTAATGAACATTGTGTAACCCTTCCAAGATTATGTATCTCCCCTCCTCTGTGTTAAGAACTTGTATACATCTCCATTCAGTATACATATGAAGTCCCAAGCACCGTCAGAACTTTATAAATGATCTCTCCCTCATCATCACTATTGTTACGTATTACATGTACCCGTTATAAGTCCTCAATATGAATCCTCGCCATCTCTTAAATATGAGTCCCCTGCTATTCAACACAAAGAAAGGTGATAAATCAGTTTTTAAGAATAAGATTGCAGAAACAGGGGACATAACTCAGATAACTTATTTTGGAAAGCATGTTTTAGATTACTTTCAATTTTTGCTTATTGTTCATCATTTTATTAAATTACTAATTTTTATTTAAAAAAAAAAATTATTTTATATAAACATTTAAGGTTATAGTCAGCTAACCAACTTCCTAATATTCTGCAGAGTGCTACCGGAAGCGGTGACAATGCAAATCAATTCTTTCACTTTTATTCTTCTTCCGTATTTCTATTATGAAGCGATTGATTGATAAATGAAATAAAATATAAGAAAAGGACATTAATTAAAAATATACAATAAAATTTAGCAAAAATGTACAGATAAAAAAATTTCACTATTAATCTTTATTTCCACGTTTAATAACAAAATTAAAAAAATAAGTTTTTATTTTATTTGAAATTTTATAAGAAGAAATATATGTGTATAAAATTTTTAAAATATTTTTATTTCTAAATTAAAGTTTTTTTTATTTGAATTTATATAATAAATATAGTTTTATGAAAGTATATAAATAAAATTATTGAAATCAATATAACAAATAAAATTATTGAAATACAAAATAATAAATAAAATTATTGAAATCAAAATAAATAAAATTATTGAAATACAAATAACAAATAAAATTATTGAAATACAAATAACAAATAAAATTATTGAAATCAAAATAACAAATAAAATTATTGAAATCAAAATAATAAATAAAATTATTGAAATCAAAATAATAAATAAAATTATTGAAATCAAAATAATAAATAAAATTATTGAAATCAAAATAATAAATAAAATTATTGAAATCAAAATAATAAATAAAATTATTGAAATCAAAATAATAAATAAAATTATTGAAATCAAAATAACAAATAAAATTATTGAAATCAAAATAACAAATAAAATTGTTGAAATCAAAATAATAAATAAAATTATTGAAATCAAAATAATAAATAAAATTATTGAAATCAAAATAAATAAAATTATTGAAATCAAAATAATAAATAAAATTATTGAAATCAAAATAACAAATAAAATTATTGAAATCAAAATAATAAATAAAATTATTGAAATCAAAATAACAAATAAAATTATTGAAATCAAAATAATAAATAAAATTATTGAAATCAAAATAATAAATAAAATTATTGAAATCAAACTAATAAATAAAATTATTGAAATCAAAATAACAAATAAAATTATTGAAATCAAAATAACAAATAAAATTATTGAAATCAAAATAACAAATAAAATTATTGAAATCAAAATAATAAATAAAATTATTGAAATCAAAATAACAAATAAAATTATTGAAATCAAAATAACAAATAAAATTATTGAAATCAAAATAATAAATAAAATTATTGAAATCAAAATAACAAATAAAATTATTGAAATCAAAATAATAAATAAAATTATTGAAATCAAAATAACAAATAAAATTATTGAAATCAAAATAATAAATAAAATTATTGAAATCAAAATAACAAATAAAATTTTTGAAATCAAAATAATAAATAAAATAATTGAAATCAAAATAATAAATAAAATTTTTGAAATCAAAATAATAAATAAAATTATTGAAATCAAAATAACAAATAAAATTATTGAAATCAAAATAACAAATAAAATTATTGAAATCAAAATAATAAATAAAATTATTGAAATCAAAATAACAAATAAAATTATTGAAATCAAAATAACAAATAAAATTATTGAAATCAAAATAAATAAAATTATTGAAATCAAAATAATAAATAAAATTATTGAAATCAAAATAACAAATAAAATTATTGAAATCAAAATAACAAATAAAATTATTGAAATCAAAATAATAAATAAAATTATTGAAATCAAAATAATAAATAAAATTATTGAAATCAAAATAAATAAAATTATTGAAATCAAAATAATAAATAAAATTATTGAAATCAAATGTCAAATGTCTACGCATTTTGTAAACATTGTTTTTAAAAAATAAAAAATAATACTTCTATTATGTTTTAAACGACTGTAATAGTTTATTTTGGAAGTATATTTCATAAAGAAAATTGACAACCCACTTTAAAAACAGAAATTACGAGTTTTATATATTTTATTCGCAGTTTTTTGTTGACTCTTCTGGCGGCCATGTTGTAAGCCCTAACGGTATTTTTGGAGATTACCAGTTATTGTATCGTGCTGACTGCTGAATGCTATTATCTAGAAAACCATGGGAGGGAAGGGTGTTTTGTAACTATCCTGTACTTTTATTATTAAATTATTGTTTCTGCTGTTTGTTGTTTAATTAAAATAATAACGATGTCTTGTTTCACGTTTTATTTTCCTTGTCTCATCTGTCACCTTCTTTGTATAAGTCCCATATTGTTTTAATGAAATAAATTATTAAAAAAGGCAAACGAGTTATCTCCCTTGATAAATTAAGGGAGATTATTCATTTGGCTTTATCTCCTAGCGTTTGCCTTTTTTGAAAACTACAAATATACAACTTAACTTTTCAGCTGTTTAATATCCCTTGAAAAGCTGCTATCTTTTTCACATATATATGCACCACATTTGTAGTATATGACTGATATGACAATCATGAAGCAAGACTGGTTCGTCTCAGAGGCATAACTGTCCTTTTACTAAGAGCTTAGTTTTTTTTTAAAAATATAATTTGGAACACTATTTGTAAAGAAAAAGTTTCGTATTCGTTATTTAAAATTTGAATTTCGAATGAAACCAATGGTAAATCCTAAATTGTCATGTCGCAGTAATAAAATATCCCAAAAAATTACGACAAATGATGAGGTACAAAATTATGTATTAGAGAAAAAAGTTTTCGAAAAAAAAAATTAGCACTTTTAGCTTACATAATAACTAAAGAAATCGTATATTAGCAGGGGAGGTAATTAATTTTGGAAAACTATCAAAGACTCAGGCTAATTAAAACTATGAGTTATTTCCCTTGTGTTTACGTCAGACGTGACAAACAAACATGACAAAATCATTTTTTCGTTGAATTATGGAAATACTTGTTTTATGTAATATTACAGAAATATTTAACTAATTGTGACATGATAGGTAGATAACATTGCTTATTGTTGAAATTGATAAAAACAGTAGTTACCATGTTTTTTTTGTTTTTTTTTTTTTTTTAAATAAAAACTCAATTTTTCAGCTGTCGGATTTTTTGCCACAATAACAAAAAAAGAACCAAAAAACAAAAAGATGCGAATATCATGAAGTTTAATTCTTTGAAAAAAAAATAGGTAAATTATAAACACCCCATTTTAAAAATGGCTTTCGGAATACCCCCCCCCCAACCTCCCATGTTAAGAACGGCTTTCAGAATAAACACCCCACCCAACTTCGAAAACCGTTCTTAATATGGGAAGGTTGTGGTGCTTATACTACGCTGTAGGTTGTAAAAAAAATACAAAAAAAAAAAAATACTCGCATTTTAGTAAAATCATCTAAATAAAATAGTTAAAAATACAACACTTTTTTGTTTGAAACAAACAAAAAAGTTGCTAGAATTTTACTTATACAAAACATTCGAGTGCATATAAAGAAAAAAATGTTAAAAAAAGTAAATAAAATTATCTATTATATTTACATTTATGTGTCATTGACTCACTTACACAAGAAGATGTCCATGGGGGCCTTTCAAAACTTGTTGGAACGGTACAAGTGCATTGCAGCCAGAGGAGATTACTTCAAAGGGGACTAGAGTTTCATTTGTGTACTATCAATAAAAGTATACATACGAAAAAAGTCTGGAAACTTATTGAAAGCACCTCATACCTATTTTTTTTGTATCTCATTGAATGAGGTGATTATCCATTCAGATGTATCATCTCCCAGGGAGAATAAGCAAGGTGCTTGCAACATATTTTGACCGATTTCAAATGCCGTTTATCACAGACTAGCAGGGAGACTTACGTTGCCTGGGATGGAATTAGAATCTACAAATGTTTCACACTTCCAATATTTTTATTGTCATCAAAATAGGTGAAGTCACCAATTTTTCAATCAAATCGATTGATTGCCTGATCTAGTCGGGGGCCCACCCTAGTGCATCAGGGGAAGCTTCTTATGCCTCTTCGCAGTGACTTAGTACATAGTACATTGAAGTCACATTGCACTGTAGAGAATCTACTGTTTATTTAATAAAATTATTTTTATATATAATGATTTGAATTAAAGTTTAAAATGCAAAAGTTAAGCAACATGATTCAATTGTGCTCTAAAAAGAAACATTCATTTCGAATGCACCCCAGTTTTATCAAAGACTAGCTATCAGCCCAACGTTGCCTGGTCATACAATATACTTAAACATTATTATAGAATGAATCATCTATTGATCATTATATATTACAAGGAATAATTTGCTCAGTTTACTAATTCGCAAAAAAAAAAAAAAATAATAATAATGATAATGTCGTTCATTAAATTCCGTCTGTGTTTGTTTACAATATCACGTCAGCTGATATTTAGGCTTGACGATGAATGCCGTGGAAAAGTCACTTCTGATTAATGGTTAGTTTAAAATATACAAACAAAGAAATGATTTGCAACGATTTTAAATAATACCTTTTCTTTTATCAAAAATTGAACTCATTAATAAGAAAAAATTAAAATAAAATGGTGAGGTACACCCAGGCTTGAACAGGGGATCATTCGATCTATAGTCAAATGCTCCACCGCTAAGCTATATTTCCAGATGATAATAAATCTTTTTTTTTAAGAAGATATGATTTGCTGAAATTTGAATATCTTTCTTATCCGGTGTAACATAAAACATTCCGCAGTAAAAATTATTCTTTTTTTCTATAATAGAGAAAAACTATTTTTAAGATCGGAATTTTTCGATTTTTGATACTTATCGGATGAATTCCTGTACAAAATATATCTAAGAACACTGTCAGACATATAAGTTACTTTTGTTTGAAATTTGCAAAAGATCGGCTCAGCTGTTTCGGAACCTATGAGGAAGAAACACACACACACAGTGACTTTTATATAATAGCAGAGATTGAGATTCTACTGTTGATTTCACCAACAAGCAGAAGAGATCATGAATGAGTTACATAATAAGAAATATCTATGCATGCAGAGTCGGCAGATATGTATATACCTGCCCGTTATATTGGGTTTTGCATCTACGTGTCATGTCACGCCCCCTTTAAGTAAACACTTCATCAAATCTCCACACTAACGTAATGTACTTGCAATAACCCTTATCCCTGAGTGGCTTCCGGGCCTTGATAAGTGGAGACCACTGTGTAAAAAACAAAATTTAAAAAATGCACAGGTCAAGATTTTTGCTCGGGTGAGACGAGGAAATGGTACGTCTGTCCTGCTTGACGTCCAAACATCTGACAAGAAAAAAGTGAGGGAAAAAGGTATATACCGTTCAGCAGAAATGCCTCTTCCATGCAAAGTGTTCTGATTGAATAATTTATTAATCATTCTGCACAAGAGAAATGTCAATTTCAATGTGATGTGAATGTTTAATGCACATATTTCTCACAACAACAGGGAGGGGGGATACCAAATGTGACTATTGAAGGTATTCATCAGAGACAATACTAGGATCCTTACACCCAAAGAAGCTGACACTTGCAACTTCCCTAGAACAATAGATCTTATAATATGGTCTAGAATAACCTTAAAAGAAACCCAGAAGTCTTGTATATGTTGGTATGTGGGTGTGTGCGTATGTGGGTATGTGTTTATGTTATATGTGTATGTTGGTATATTACATTTTTAAGTCAACATGTGTGTGGCTATAGTCATGTTGGATCCTTCTGTCTTTTGTTGAACTCAAAGTCAAAAGATCTGGGGTTAGAGTGTTTGTTTTCAAAGAGAGAAATATTGTGGTCAGTTCGAGAAACATGGATGAGCAGTTTGCAGCGCCATCTTGTGGCCGACAAATAGGAAGGAAGTGGCACATGTCTTCTTTTGTAGCCGTATGTATAGAAGTTGAGACATTCCATAGTATGATGGAGAATCTTATTAGAATGACCTTAAAACCTAAGGAACCCAGAAATCCCTCGCTCAAATGGAGCTTATATATATATATATATATATATATATATATATATATATATATATATATATATATATATTTCGTTCTCTCCTGCTGCAAGAACTTGGACACCAGGGTCGGAAAGTGAGATTGAGAAGTCAGCACCCCAAAGGAAGGGCAAACTAACCTGCAAAAAGTATTTGGGCAGCCCTGTCAGCATTCCCCAGCGAGAGCGCCTCAGGCGATTAGCAATAAACTAATCTCTTCTCAAAGAGAGAAGACAAAGCCTGGGAGGGTGGACCTCCTGAAATTGCACAGAACTTAATTCCCACCGCAAAATTAACAGGAACCAAATCGGTACAGGAATGGTCTAATTGCTATTCATTTTGAAGGCCGATCTGCTTTGCAGTAAGTGGTCTAAAAATTTTTACTGCCTTAGAAGAACTGATAAAGAACTTGCGTCGATGGTTTGTTTCGTTTAATCCTGTTATGACTCAGCTTGTGCCTTTCAATTACAGACGTCCCCTATTTCTTCCTGAGATACTCATGAATCGCTCTGCTTTTGAGGTGAGATCGACTTTAAAACTTTTTGGTCATCCGTTCACACCAAATCTTTCTTGGAGTTTATTTATTAGATCCATTGCTTTTTCTGCTTATCGTAAAGTAGGTTCTCTATTTCGTTCTAAACACTTGCTCACACCTGAAGCTATTCCCTATCCCTACAAATCTACTATGAGACCATGCATGTAGTCAGCATCAATCGTTACACCCAGTGGTGTGTTGGGCAGCAACAAAGCCCCTCCATCTCCGCTAATCCTCAGCCAGCCTAGCCAGTGAACCCCAAGAGTGCTACATAGCTTTCCTCTCCCTTTCCACCCTTCTTCTCCCAGTTGCTCTTAGCCTTCTTCTCTTCCTTTTGCCATCTGGTGTCCAGTACCACCCTCTTGGCTTTGACCACAAGCATTCATACAAGTTTTACTTGATTCAGAAGGCCCTTCACATGCAAAAGTAGGGTTTCTTTTTATTGCCGTTTCTGTAACATACTTGTTTTATGAGAAAGGGTCGTTAGCCTTATGCTCAACGCCCAACCTGGAGGACCAAGGATCACTTTTTGTCTGGTTTCTATTAGTCGACCTTTCTGGCAAAGATGGCCCTGCCAGGAGCTTTCGATCCCGTCAGCATAGCTTTAGGGATTATTGAAACACTCTAGCTGCTTCACCGCGACAAGGTGGTAATCTAAAAAGGAGATGTATGTAGTATTGTTGTCATATTTGGACTGGTGAATCTGTCTTATTAAAGGGTTCTTGGTAAGGTTCAGAAATGTATCTGCAATTTAATTGGCCCACCGTCATATCTTCTCTGCAACATCTCTTTCACAGACGTGATGTTGCTAGTCTCAGTCTTTTCTATAAATTCTATTATGGCATGTGTTGTTCACTTGTTGATCTCCATCAATTTCACTGTTTTGATTTGTCATTGTAATACAGATTCCTATTCCAATAATTTCTTTCTAAGAACCACAATCTTGCGGAACTCTCTTCCTGATGACTTTTTTTCCTCAGGCACCTCCTGTCTTGTGATAATCATCTTCCATTTTTGTTAAGCTCTTTACGTCAAGTGGCATCATACCTATCCTGGGGCGATTTCCATGAATAAAAAATGAAAAAAAAAACTTGGAAGGTCAGTGACAAAAATAAACATCCAAATTTTGCTTGAGCATTTTAATTTGTATTGTTTCGATGATTCAAACTACCGTCCTTATCTTGGATTTTATTCTCACAACGTTTCGGCCGATTACACTTCTGGCTTTCTTTATGTCTATTTAGTTAATTAATAATCGCACTCTTAGTATCACCCGTACTGAAAATTAAACCTTAAACCTCTAGAAGGGTGTCCCAAAAGTCGCACATCATCTAGGTTTTTATAAAAATAAATATAATATCTATTTTCTTGTTCATTAGCTCAACAGATGGACAATTCTAGTACACATTTGAGATGTTCCCGAAGACAAAAATGTCAAGAGGGACAGATCTGGTGAGCGGAGTAGCCACTCCACGAACATCAGTATATGGTGTGCAACTTCTGAGACACCCTGTATTATAACTTAGCACTTTTATCCATTGCGACACAGGTCGTTGCAAGACAAGAGAAAGCTACCCTGGTGGATTGAAATAAAGGATTCTCTTTGAAAGTCTATTTAAAAAGTTTTCTAAATGAACAAGATGCACCTTAAGAAGGTCGAAGGTTACATCAGCCGAAACGTTATGGGAATAGCATACAAGATGAGAACATTAGTTCAAATAGCCAAAATAATAAAACTTATCGATCCTCATCTAAAAAGATAAATTTTAATTTAATTTAATTAAAATACTAAATATTTTAGCCTGTTCAAATAGCCAAAAGTCATTGCCTGTTGACTTAGAATGAGCGCTTTATGACAAATTAATGGTAGTATATGGTTAAATGTGTGCTCATTTTTGCATTAAATACTAATCCCTGTAAACCCCCAACTGTGCATCAAATGTATACTATAATAGCTGGTTCGCTGCACCTTATCATAACAAAGGACTATACAAAATTTCAGCCAGAACAGACCAATACTTGCAGAAAAAAATCAGAGTAAATGTGGTATTATGGTATCTAATCCTTATTAATCCCTAACTTTGCATCGAGAAGATACCCTAATAGTTTGCTACACTTTATGATAAGAAAGGCCCATACAAAATTTAAACCAGATCGACTCAGTAGTTATCGAGAAAAAGTCAAAGTCAATGTTATATTTTCTGAATTTTTACTAATTTTGCAATGACATGTAAGTACGTAATAATGTTTTACCTAAAATTCATTTATTTGAAATCCCATTATAATGCATAAACACCAGAAAGAAATAATGAAAGTAAAAAAAAAAAAAATGAGCTACGAAATGTCTTCAATAAGTTTCCAGGCTTTTTTGTACAGGCGTTTAAAATTGTCGTAGACTCTTGAAAATTCAATACATTACTGCTATACATCTTATGAGATGGCCGACCCATTTTTTATGATTTCTGGTTCAAATGAACAGCTACAGCAGGAATTGGAATACACCTTACTAAATCTTGATTGTCACAGCTGGTCAATTTCAAAAATGCAATCTGTACGTGAAGACGCTTTAGAAGAACGAAATGCAATAAAATTCTGTTTTAAACTTTGAAAAAATTCCAAAGAAATGTATGGAATGCTTCAGACTGTTTTGGGACTTTTTGAATGAATTGAGCATCATTTTTTTTTTTGGAGTGACATAAGAGATTCAAGGAAGGCAGGACGTCTTTGAGGGATGATGAGAGGTGTGGGAGGAGTAAGGAAGTCATAACACAAGAGTTGATTGGCCAAATAAAGAATTTTATGAAAAGGACAGTCGTGTCCATAGAGACAATAAATGTACAGTTTTATGTCAGTGGAGAAAGGTACACACAATTATTTGTGAGGAACTGAAAAATGTGGAAGGTTTGCACAAAGTTTGTCCCAAGGGTGCTTAGAAAAGATCACAGACTATTTGACCAAGATTGGCATCAAGACAGTTCCGCATTCTCCTCATAGTCCAGACGTTACTCCCTGTGACTTTTTGGTTATTCCCTAAGCTCAAAGAAAAACATAGATGATGTTGTTATGAGACAGTTGAGGAGATGAAAGAGGCTGTGACGAGGGCCATTGACATGCTCACACAAGAGGACATACATGGAGCCTTCCAGAAGTTGTTGGAATGGTAAAACAAGTGCATTGTTTGCAGCCAAAGGAGATCACTTTGAAGGGGATAGAGTTTCATGTGTTTTCTATGAATAAAAGTGGCCATGCGAAAAAAAAATAAATCTGGAAACTTATTGAAGGCACCTCGCATCTCCTTTGACAACTATAATGTTTTTACTTTTGATTCTTGCATAAAAACTGACAAAAACGACGTTTCAGTTTTTATAACAAGTTTCATTTAATTTTTTAACATTGAATCTGGAAAAATTTTATTTTCTTGCATTTTCTTTTAAATCTTTAAAAGTTTTGTAAATATATTTTAAAAAAATCTTGCTTGCGAACATTCAAATATGTCTGCTATTTGACCTGTTTACAAGTTTACACACAACTAACGGCAATGTCAAGGTCGAACAACCGGTGCCCCTTGAATTGTTCGCCTATTTTTATCGTCTGCTACGTGGTATCTAATCTTTACTTGATCCATAAATTGTAAAAAGTGATATCCTCTTAGGGGTTGAAGGTTCAATTCTCAGTGTGGGCGACCGAAAAATACAATTGCGAATTACTTAGGACCTCTATCCAGTCATGGCTGACAGAACGAGAGCATGTTACCCCCATGAAGTAAATAAAGCGTTCTGTTTGAAATTCTGTTCAGATTCCAGAGATCAACGGAAGCATTCCCGAGTTTGACAGAATACACCCGAAGAAGGTTGGAGGTTACATTGACCGAAACATTGTTAAAATGTCACTCAAGATGAGAACAGTAGTCTGAAGAATTCAAATAATATGAATAATGTTTTTCTATTGTAATTTCAACTGAATAAACTAATTTTCATTACCGGTTGGAATTTAATATTTTGACTTGACTTATTCTTGACTTGAGGCGGCATTCACCCAAAAGTGGTTGAACTGGTTCTTCCCATGGAATACACAGCATTCCAAATGAACACAGACCATGAACAACGGTCTGCAGCGGCCAAAATAGTTATGGGTCGCCTGTCCTGGGACCAGCGACAAACACCATGTGGCTCATAGCTAGGTTTTACATCAGCTTTGATGGTGTGTAACCACATTTTCAGCTGGCATCTGAGGCGTCTTCACCAACTTTGAAGTGGGTCTTCGTGGATGAACTCTCCTGTATTATGGCATACAGTGTGGCCAAACCAGCAAAGTCTCATTGGTGTTTGTTACGCTACAGTCGACAGATCGAATTCTTTAATATGGTGTTTTAAGCAAAAATGATAATACCTACCTTATTGTCATATCGAAAAAGTAATATATCCAAAAATTACAATAATTCATTGAGCATTTGTAAAAATAAGTCTATCGCTACCGACGAAACAGGACGCCAGCCATTAGCAAAAGGGAGAAAGGGAGGTAAGTCAAGTCAATTTAGGCGAAAAGGATAATATGGCAGTTTAGCAACAAAAAAAAGAAGAAAAACCAGTAAGCTATTTAAATTAAATGAAATTTATTTACATAAATATGAAATGTTTTTATCAGAAATATATATATATATATATATATATATATATATAGTCATCCACATACATACATATATATATATATATATATATATATGTATATATATATATATATATATATATATATATATATATATATATTCGATTAATTGTCGTAATTTTGGGATATATTACTTTTTTTCGATATGATAATAAGGTAGGTAATATTATTTTTGCTTAAAACGACATAATGAAAAATTCGATTTATCGACTATAGTTTCATAAGTATCATTTCCTCTCTGAATGCGCTTGATTAAAGGGAGATAATTTGAATTAAATTCAGACTTGTGTATTGGAAATAAAATGGTACCGGCCGACCTTCTATTTTCGTAAATTCATTAATCATTTTTGGGAATGTAAAATTTTTAAACAACAACTCCTGCAGTATTTTACCCACCGATTTCACGATCTTAGCCGAGCGTTGACGAACGCTTTCGGCGTTAACGCCGACGAAAGCCGAGAATTCGGAGCTACGGTGCAAGAACGCTAAAAGTATGTGAATAATAGCAACAACATTACAAGGAAAAGATATTACACACACACAACAAAATGGATAAAATTAATACAAAAAATTTGGATAAAATAAATCACAAACACTTACCGTAAGTTTTTTTTTAAAGTAAAATAAATTTATTTTGTTGAATATTTATTTATTTTTTTTTTGGTTCATTTTGTTTTCCGATACCTTTTTTTTTTGGGGGGGGGGTAAGCAACAGTAATAAACACTTCAATGTTTTTTTTTGCTTGTTTGTTTTTGACAAAACGTTATTAAACAGTAACAACAATGTTTTTTGTTTGTTTTTTTTCCCCCCCAGTAATGTTTGTAGGGGGGGGGGACAACAATTACTGTTTATCTTTAGTTCCGACTGGAAGATTTTCTACTGACTGTAGAGGCAAAGTAGGGAGCAAAGGGTTTTCAGAGGATGTGGAAAGAAGCTCCTTCCCAACCGGGTAGCCTTCCGCGATTTGATTTATTATGGAGACAAAAGGGTTGTGTCCAAATTTTTGTCTCCACATAAATTCGCATAAATATGTTTCCAACAGCTCCCGGTTTTTTTTTTTTTTTATCGCTAAATTAAATAGCTGAAATGAAAGGCTGTGTATTTTTACTTTGAACAATAAAATAACTGAAATGAAACGCTATGTGTGTAATTTCAATGAAAATTATTCGTCTGCTGCGCGTTCGTTTGAAGCGCCCTGATTGGCTGATAGAGTATCGTACCGCTCGCCATGTTCCGGCGTTTTCCGACGGATGTCGATCAACGCTCGGCTAAGATCGTGAAATCGGTGGGTAAAATACTGCAGGAGTACCTTTTTTTTAATTTAGAATTAAAAAAAAAATGTTTTTATTGGATCTAAAAAGCCAATTCCTTATCATTTTCGTAAAAAACAAACAAAAACAAAAACAAAATTTTTTTTTTTCTCTTACAAAGCAATATTAAAATTATGTAAAAAAAAATTTTATTGACTGTTGGAATTTAATATTTTGGTGAACTCATTAATCATTTTTTGGGAATATCAAAATTGAAAACAATATTTTTTGTTCTTATTGAATTAGAAAAAAATCCTTATCAGCTACGACAAATAAAAACTGTTTAATAATAATAATAATAATAATAATAATAATAATAATAATAATAAATCGAATCCGTTAATTATTTTGAAGAATGTCAAATTTTAAAACAACATTTAAATCAAGAATTAAAAAAAAAAAATCAAATTTGAAAAAAAAAATTCTTGAAAGGCCACGTTAAAAAAATAATTGTATAACTTAAAAAAATATTTAAATTAGGTAACTTTTTCTTAGGCTGTTAGATTTTAATTTCATAAATCATTTTAGATTGTTGAATAAAAATTTAAATTAAATCCCGTTTGATAATTGTTGATAAAAATTTCCAACTTGACTACCATGAATAAAGACCTGTTGGTCCAAGGGACATAGCTCTACTTTTACTAAGAACATTCGAGTAAATCGAAGGAAAAAATGTAAAGAAAATAATAAACCTTAATAGTTGAAAAAACATGTTTTATTTAAAACAGATAATTTTATTTTGTTTTTACATTTTTTCTTTACGCGAATGTTCTTAATAAAAGTAGAGTTACGTCCCTTAGACCAGCAGGTCTTTATTCATGATGGCCAAAAAATTTCTTATGCTTTTATTGTTAATTTTTTATTGAAAATTAAATATTAAAATCAATTTTTTGTCAGATTTCGTGAAAAAAAAAGAGTTATTTCTCTTTCACTCCGATTGTAATGTACAACTACGACGCTCAAGGTCGATTAACTTTTGTGATCTAACGAGAATCGATAAGAATGTGATTATAACGCTAAAAAAAATCATGCTGATAGTTTTTTGTTTTTGTTTTATTAAATATCACAAAAAAAATTAAATTATCTCCCTTGAAACATGAGTTATTTCCCTTGGATCAATTGTCAACGCTCAAATTTGGAACATTGTAGCAGTAGGTGTATCAGAAATTTCGTGAAAATAGTGAATAATTCCACCCCATCTTTCCAAGCTAATAACTCTTCGAAAAATGTAATTCAAGCCCTATTTTTTTTTTCAATTAAAGGAACAAGGACCAAGGTTTCATTAAAAAAACAAAAAAAAAAACAAGGTTTTTTTAAAAAAAAAAAAGGTTTTAAACTTCGGACTTTACAGGTAAATTTCTACTTGAAAATGGGGGGGGGCGTGAATTAAAAAAAACGTTTGTCTAAAATATTATATTCGGTTTATTGGAAAGAACATAAAATTTCACATTGACCCTGAAAATATCGTAAAAATAGAAGCAATAGAAAAATTTTGATAAATTTTTAAAGTTTAAAAATTGAAAAATATTGAGTTCGGAAAATTCATTACTGTTTTAAAAAAGAAAAGAATATTTCTATTACTTTTAAAACAACTTTAATAGTTTATTTTGGAAGTATAATCCATAAAGAAAATAAATAACCCACTTTTAACAGAGAAATTACGAGCTTTTTATATTTTATTCGCAGTTTCGTGTTAGGGGTGTCAAAAATTCCTACAAAAATTCTGATACACCTAGTGTAGCACTAGCAGCAGTCTTTGCATATACAACATCAGGTAAATATCGGTACTTGTACAGTTTAGTCGCGACATTAAAAAAAAATGAAAATATCGAAAAAAAAAAAAGTTTAAATTGTACGTATTTGTTATGGAAGGAAGTTCTCCCCCTCCACCCCCCCCAAAAAAAATTCACTTAATTTCATCAAGTAGTTTTTATTTTACAGCCAGCGAAAAAACAATTTGTTATGATACCGATCAAAAGGTTCGATTTTTAGGAAGAAAAGCTAGTTATTAAAGATGGGGAGGGAGTGTCGGCGATTTACATGGAGTTATCTCCCGTGTCGTTTCTAAAATTCAAACAAAAATGTAAAACAAATCAAAGATGTCTGCCGTCAACGCGCTCTCATAAAAACGTGTTTTTCCGCTGTAAAAAAAAACAAAAACAAAAAAACAAAAAAAAAACAAAAAAAAAACTACTCGATCAAATGAAATGAAATTTTGTTTTCGGAGATCTTCATGTCAAAACGGATACGTACAATATAACTTTTTTTCTCGATATTTTCATTTTTTAATGTTTTGATTAAACTGTACAAGTACCTAAATCTCCCATCACCCATCCTTGTTTAGTTTTCTTTTTCTTTCTTTCTTGTTTCTTTTTCTTTTTTCTTTTTTTTTTTTTTTTTTTTTTTTTTGAGTCCGGTTGGGGTTCTTTTTTATTTATGTATTTATTTATTTGTTATCTACTTTCATCTCGACAAGGTCGGTTTTCTATGCATGGTAAAAATCCAGCTCTTCAAAATGCGTTACTCTGGATTGAAACAAAAATTCACTGCCTTAGTCTAGGAGGATTTCTCCTTCACTAACTAAAAACAGAAGGATGTTATATTTGAAAAATCACGTAATAAACGTGATAATGTTTTTTTTTTTTTTTTTTTTTTTTACAACATAGAAAATGAAAACTTACGATTGTTAGTGATTTGGATACCCAATGTATATTGTATCAATTATAATACTGACTTTGATCTCGGTAGTGCGTATTGAGTTGTAACTACTCAACATGGGCAATGAAAATCCTACCTCTCGTTTCGTTATAAAATTTTGTTTTCTTAGTTAAAAAAGAAACTACTTTACCAATTTATGTGATTTTAGGAATATGACATATTCACTCTGTGACTAGTATATATATCATAAAGATTCTTCTGCTTTTTTTGTTTTTGTTTTATAAGTTTAAGTCTCAATAAGCACTATTAATTATTGCGTCAGAACAGTTACTATACTTTGCTCCTAGCCAAAAGGCCATCAAGCTGTTTAATGTTGACAGAGTAAGGGAGATAACTTATGCCGATTATATCTATTTTGTAACAATTGATTTTTACCATTTTTTTAAATGAAAAAAAAAGTCAAACGTTTTGTTCATAAAACAAAGAAAGAAAGAAAAAAACAAACAAACAAACAAGATTCTTTTACAATTCGAAATTTCGATGCTTATGCAGTTTATCAAAAATATTAAAATAACGAAAATAAAGAAAAATCGGCGCTTATGTCAATGGATCATTAAATCTAAGGGAGATAACCAGCAGAGACATAGCAAAAATAAGCTTATTTTGCAAGATATAATTTGGGACGCTGAATAATCAGTAGAACAATGAAAGGATGTTAGATGAAAAACAAAAATGAAATAATAAAATATGGTTACACGAATACTATACCTGCAAGCGCCGGGTAAAGTTGAAGTTAGTCCCGGCAATTTCAACAAAAAGAAAACAAATTAACGAACTAAAAAATATAACAATGTTAAGTAACAAAATAAACTTATTAATTAACGTATACAAAACAAAAGTAAACAACCTATTACAATGAAACGATGTTAATTAATCAACAACAAAAATTAAATAAATTTGTTAATTAATGGAAATGATAAATCATATCACATATTGCTCCCTGATAGCAATAATTATACAGGGGAATACTTCTCCCTTACCATCGTTTCAAACAAGTTTATTTTTAAAAAATTGTCGATTAATTAACATAATTACATTGTAATAGTTTACTTTGGTTTTGTGTAATACGTCAATTAATAAGTTTGTTTTGTTACTTAACGTTGTTATATTTTAAGTTTGTTGATTAACTTTGCTAACTTGTTTCCTTTTTGTAAATTGCTTCAGCAATTTCCGAAACTCAGCTACAGTAATCGTGTCATCTTTTTTTTTTCATTTAACATTCATTCATTGTTTTACTGATTATTCAGCGTCCCAAATGATATCTTGCAAAATATGCTTATTTTTGCTATGTCTATGCTGGTTATATCCCTTGCTCTATTGACATAAGCGCCAAAAAATTTTTATGATGTACGTGCCTGTTCGGAATGAAGTTTTCATACAAAAAAAAAAAAAAAAAAAAAAAAACATTGCTTAATTCGATCAAGTATCTATATATATATATACAGGGTGAACAAAAAGTCCTTGGACCATTTTTAGTTTTAAAATTAAATATTGTTAAAATCACTTTTTCTCTTTTCGAATAAAGTAAGTATCTAGTCTAACTATTGATCTAATTATTTTCAACAAAAATATTAAAATAATTTTGTTTAAACTTTCAGAAAAATGAGCAAAAGAGAGGCCATAATTCAGCTTCATTGCGCGGGAAGGACAAACTCAGAGATTATTAAGCTCTTGAAAGTGGCTAAATCCACCGTGTACCATGTTGTGAACAGATTTAAGGAACTTGGTACATCTGAAGACCATCCTAGGAGTGGAAGACCTTGCACTGCTCGAACAAAGAAGGTGATTAAAGCTGTCCGAGAGAGGGTAAGGAGGAACCCGAAGAGATCTGCAAGACAAATGGCTAAAGACATGAATGTGAGCGTGACCTCGATGAGAACCATCGTAAAAAACGATCTCCAGTTGTCCCCCTACAATATGAGAAAGAGACAGTACCTCACACCTCCCCAAAAGCACAAGAGACTTGAAAGAGCAAAGCTTCTTCTTGGAGAACTGAAGGCTGGCACGGCAGAGCGAGAGATCGTTTTTTCTGATGAAAAACTCTTCACAATTAAAGCGACTGTTAACAATCAGAACGACAGAGTTTACGCAAAATCTTCAGCAGACATTGATTACTCCGTGAGAATAGTTTTCCGTCTACAAAAGCCGACTTCCCTCAATGGTGTGGGCTGCAGTCTCCAAATCTTGGAAGTCGCCTCTGATTTTCGTGGAGCAGGGGGTTAAGATCAACACAGATCGCTACATTAACGATATTTTGGTTCCAGCATTTGAAAAGATGAAGAAACACTTCAAAGATCAGCCTTTCACCTTCCAACAAGATGGAGCACCATCCCACACCTCCAGAAAAACTCAGGACTGGTGCCAACGTCATTTTTCAAGATTCTGGAGTAAGGAGATGTGGCCTCCTGCATCACCTGATTTGAATCCCATGGATTTTTCGGTGTGGTCTTTGTTGGAGGCAAAGGTCTGTTCTGTTGCTCATCCAAGTGTTGATGCTTTGAAGACATCTCTTCTGAGTGAATGGGCTAAAATACCTCAAGAAACGCTGCGTGCCTCGGTTGGTAACTCCAGACAGAGAATTGAACGTCTAATCGAAAGGAAGGGACATCACATTGAAAATAAATAATTTGAATTTATTCTTGGTTTCCTAACTTATAATTTTCATTCATGTTTAATTTATATTTTTGTAATTTTCTATTAATAAACCACTTTTGAATTGGTCCAAGGACTTTCTGTTCACCCTGTATATATATATATATATATATATATATATATATATATATATATTTTTTTGACAAGGAAAAATTAGTCAGAACCATCATGACGTCGCCATGTTGGCAATTTCCAGCTACGAAAAGGGGGGCGCCAAGGGGGGTAACTCCACTTAATTCTTGAAGTTTGTCAAAACGCATATGAAGTTCTCATAATTTTATTAATAAATTTTGAAACGACTTAAAAAAAAAAAAAATCTAAGAAAAAATGAATACCTGAAAACTGTAAAAATATATGTGTGTGTGTGTATGTATATGTGTGTATATATATATATGATGAAAATGATGGAAATAGTATTCCGACAAAATAGAGAAAATAAAAAGGAACAAACCGTATTATGTGTTCATCAACGTTTCGTCTTTATTTCATCCAGAGGAAGTCTCGAAATAAAGACGAAACATTGATGAACACATAATACGGTTTGTTCCTTTTTATTTTCTCTCTCTATATATGTATGTATGTAATTATGTGTGAATTTGTCAACATGATAATTATCATTATCATGTACTGCATATGTGTGAGTCTAAAACAAACATTTTATTTAAAAAAAAAAAAAGGAGGAAAAGATCAGGAAGGAAAAAGCACAAAAACGGTCCAGCCGCTGATCACTTACTATGTATGACTTTTGGAATGTTCCTTCATGTGTATTTTTACATGTATGTGTGTGTGTACGTATGTATAGGTATATGTATGTATGTGTGTATATTTGTGTGTGTGTATATGTGTATGGGGGTAGAGAGGGCTCCTGTAAGCCGTGGTGAAGGCAACCTTTCTAGGAGAAGCTAATCTCTGATTTAAAAAACCATAAAGCGGAAGATCAGTACCCGCATTAAGCTGGTCTGCAGTTTAATTTGTTGCTGGCTATCTTGCTCTTGCTTGTTGCTGGATCTCAACATTTTGAACCGAGAGAGAGACTTAGCTGTCGTACAAAGCTAAGATTCTGTAACATCATATTTGTATAGATACTCCCTCAGACATTTGGGCTCATGGATTTTAAATGTCTGAGGGAGTGGCACTCGTCTGACAAGACGTTGCAATCATCATGTATGTGCGTATTTGTGTGCCTCTACGTGATTATGGTTGCATGTGTGTGCACATGCATACGTATGTTGGCGTACATCTGTATGTAAGCATGTGTTTATTGTCATGTGTATGTGGGGTGGAGAGGGCTCCCATAAGCCGTGGTGAAGGCAACCCCTCTAGGAGAAGCAAATCTTAGATTAAAAAAAAAAAAACATAAAGCGGGAGACCAGTACCCGCATTAAGCTGGTCTGCAGTTTGACTTGTTGCTGGCTATCTTGCTCTTGCATGTTGCTGGATGTCAACATTTTGAACCGAGAGAGAGATTTAGCTGTCGTACAAAGCTAAAACTCTGTAACATCATCTGTGTATAGATACTCCCTCAGCCATGGAAAAGTTGTGACGCGTGTAGGGCTGAAATGCTGGAAGCATGTAATAATTGATTTGCAATCATTATATGTATATATGTATGTATGTTCATGTACGGGTGTATGTATATGTGTGTATATCTATGTGTATATGTATGTATATGTGTATATGTATGTATATATGTGTGTGTGTATATGTATATACGTATATATATTGTTTGTATGTATGTGTATATATGCATGTGTGTGTATGTGCATATATGCATGTGTGTGTATGTGCATATTTGCATATGTGCATGTATGTATATGTATGCATGTATATGTGTATGTATGTGCATGTTTGTGTATGAGTGCATATTCATGTATGTGTATGCATATATAGGTAAGTGTATGTATATATATGTGCATATGTGTACAAATGAGTATATGTATGTATATGTGTGTATGTATTTGTATATGTGTTCGTATTATGTACATGTGTATGTATGTGTGTGTATGTATATGTGTGTATGTGTATTATGCATTGTATATGTATATATGTATATATGTGTGTATGTGTATATATGTATATTTACATTTATATATATATATGTATGTATGCCATTGACCGTCTTGTGTATGTTTATGTATGTATATGTATGTGTATTATGTATTGTGTATGTATGTATGCATATATGTGTGTTATATGTGTGTGTATGTGTATGTATGTGTATATATGTATGTATGCGGGCATGTATATATATGTATGTATACTAATGACCGTCTTCAGTGTCATGTCTGTTTGAGCGTGTGAATTTTGCTGGCAGGACTAAAGTCATTTTCGGCTCATGGACTTTCAATGTCTAAGTGAGTGGCACTCGTCTGACAAGACGTTGCAATCATCATGTCTGTTTGTATGTATGTATATATATATATATATATATGTTGGGTATGTGGGTAACCTACTACCTCAGGGAGATGAACGCCTCTGCCTTGCATAGTTTCAGGTCACCCTTGGGCAAGGTGTAGTACCTGTTAGCCTCCCTCTCAAGTTCTGGAGGGTTACTATATTGTGAGAACTAGGGATATATATATATACATATGCATGTTTGCTTGCTTATGTGTATGTGTGTGTATATGTCCAGCTGCCGGAGAGGTTAAAACTCTGTGATAATAAAACATGCACACTATGCCACTGCTCAGTCATCTCACTATTTCAGTTTTTCACTGTGCAACCAGTGGTAGGGTGTGAGAGGGTACAATATGTGTAGCACAAGCATGTTGTGTTGCGATCGTTATGTGCAGATATCTTTCGAAGAAAGAAAGAAAAAAAAAAGTAAAAGTCCTAAGGCAATAGGTGAGTGGCGACGTACACAAGCTTAACGGGCTGGAAGTGCATAGCTGCAAATCTGCACATAGGCGGCCAGTGATTTATCTAACATCGTTGACTAAATCGCTTACAGGGTGGAAGCAACTTCAGTTGATGATCTAGCGGCTGAGCAGCCTTTTCTCGGGATACACTGCTCACCCATGAATTTGGGAAGGGTCTAGAAAAGGTGACCTAAAAATTGTCTACCCTTTTATTAGCTAGTCGGCTTCCTGCGGTCGGCGGCTGCTCTATATTTGCAGGAGAAACAAGATAAAGTTGAAGAAAAATAGTAAACAAGGAAAATCAAAATTTTATCAGGAGAGGAATAACCTAACGGTTGCTACGTGGAATGTGAGAACTTTGCTAGATGTCCTGGATAGTGAAAGACCTGAGCGTAGGAGAGCTATTGTTGCAAGAGAGCTCGCTAGGTACAGCATAGACATTGCGGCATTGTCTGAAACACGATTGAGTGGTGAGGATCAATTGGTGGAAGTGGGCTCGGGATACACCTTTTTTGGAAAGGAAAATCAGTGGGGCTGAGACGAGAGGGTGGAATTGGCTTTGCAGTGCGTTCTGATTTGTTGAAGAGCATTGAACAGCCAATCTGTGTAAGTGACAGAATTATGATGATGCGCTTCCCTCTTGCACACAGTAGGTATATGATGATTTTATCTGTGTATGCCCCTACCATGGGTCATGATGAAGACAGCATCACGGCGTTTTACCGAGATCTCAGTCGTACCATTTCCTCTATTCCTTTATCTGAGAATATCTTACTCATGGGTGATCTAAATGCAAGGGTTGGCAAGGATCATCACACCTGGGACTCACTCGGCCGGTTTGGTGTTGGTAGGGTCAACAGTAATGGTCGGCATCTTTTCCATCTATGCACTCAGTTTGACCTTGCTATCTGTAACACTTTCTTCAGCTACAAAGAGGTCCATAGGTTTACCTGGACCCATCCTCGTTCAAAACAAGGTCACTTGATTGATTACATTATTTCCATGAAGGCAGATTTGCGGGACGTCTGTAGTGTGCATGTTATGTGTGGAGCTGAATGTCGCACAGATCACTTTTTGGTACGCGGGAAGTTAAAAATCTGTATAAGGAGGAAATGTAGGTTGGGTGGTGTTGGGATTCCCAGGCGGGTTGATGTGTCCAGGCTGACGGATCCAAGTGTATGTGAAAAGCTTCGATCTGTAGTTAATTCTGCTGATTTTGATGGGTCGTGGCCGCATTTTAAAAATACAATCTATGAAACAAGTGTGGATGTTCTTGGCTTCCGCAAATCTAAACATCAGGATTGGTTTGATGATAATGATTCTGAAATTACTCTAAAGTGCTAAAAATGAGTCGCACCATAAGATGTTGTCTGCCTCTCATGGAGGTCGAGAGTCCTTCCGACAGTCACTTAAAGCAAACAAGGATATTCTCCAAAAGTGACTCCGCCAAATGAAGAATTTGTGGTGGGCTAAACTTGCCAACCAAATCCAGATGGCTTTTGATTGTAAAGACCTCAAACGCATGTACCATTTGCTTAAAAAAGCTTTTGGTCCTCAAACACTATCTACATCTCCCCTACTCTGATGGAATTGCCCTTATAAAGGATCCTAACAAGATTCTCCTTCGTTGGACCGAGCATTATTTTGATCTCTTTGACAACCCCTCTAATGTTGATGAGAACGTCATCAATGAATTTTTATCACAACAGAAGCTTATCCATGAAATGTCTGTGTTCCCATCTGAGAATGAAATTAGAGATGCAATCAAGGAAGTGAACGTTGGGAGGGCTCCAGGGCTTGATGGTATTCCTGTGGAAGTCCTCTTACATGGGGGTGATAAACTTGTTCATGAAATTCTTCATCTTATCACTGATGTCTGGAGGGGTGTTCCCGTCCATCAGGATTGGGTTGATGCAATTCTTATATCACTGTACAAGGGAAAGGGGCCCAGGACTGACTGTGGAAGTTATCGTTAAGTTTGTTGGAAGCAGTTGGCAAAGTATTTTCCAGAGTTCTACTCAATAGATTGTTAAAGTATATTTGTCCATCCGTCATTCCAGAAAGCCAAAGTGGCTTTCGTCTGGGCAGAGGAACCACAGACATGATCTTCTCTGCTCGGCAGTTGCAGGAGAAATGTACTGAACACCGTGTTCCGCTTTATCAGGTTTTTCTTGATTTGACTAAGGCTTTTGATACGGTGAACAGAAGTGCCCTATGGATAATTATGGGGAAGTTGGGATGCCCACCTCAGTTTCTACGATTACTCAGGGAGCTCCACACTGACTGAACTTCAACGGATGCCTGTCAGAACCCATATCGGTTGACAATGGTGTGAAGCAGGGTGATATCCTAGCACCTACACTTTTTTCAATTTATTTTGCAACAATGTTATCGTATGCCTTTGGGGAATGTTCTCTATGTGTTTATTTGCGTTTCAGAACCACAGGTAGGGTCTTTGATCTTCGTCGTTTTCATGCTTCTACAAGGACCTTTCAACACCTGGTTCATGAATTGCTTTATGCTGATGATGCCGATCTCGTGGCCCATGGTGAGAGGGATATGCAGGGTATCATGGATCTGTTTTCGGGGGCCTGTACGTCTTTTGGGCCTATTATTAGTCTTAAGAAGAGTAAGGTCATGTTCACACCTCCACCCGGTAGTTTGTATGTGAAACCAAATATTTTTGTCAACAACCAGAGACTTGCCGTGGTTGACACATTTGTGTATTTGGGTAGTACTCCTGCCAGAGATGGAACCCTGGATGCTGAGGTCAACTATAGGATACAGCGTGCCACTAAGGCTTTTGGTGGCTTAGAGAAAGCGAGTATGGTCTGACAGAGGTATAACTATTCATACAAAAATCAGTGTCTATCAATCTTGTATTTTACCATCCCTGCTTTACACTTCTGAGGCCTGGACAACTTATGGTAGACACATAAAAGTCATGGAGAGAGTGCACCAGAAATTCTTGAGACACATTCTGGGCATCAGGTGGAGCACTTTTATATCTGATGTGGACGTTCTCATGCGGGCTGATGTACCTTGTATCGAGAAGTTGATTATACGCAACCAAATGAGGTGGCTTGGACATCTGACAAGGATGGACAACAATAGATTGCCAAAGCGCCTGTTCTATGGTGAAATTATACAACATAAACCGAGGAAACACTTTAAGGATAACATCAAAGATAATCTTAAAGCTCTTGGTATTGAGGTGTTCAGTTGGGAAAGTGCTTCCAATGATCGTAAAGAGTGGCGCTCCTTGGTCTATGATGGCTGTGATAGTTTTGAGAAGAAAAAATATGAGCATGCAAAAATGAAGTGT
>NC_136497.1:134655903-134675903 GCF_053919585.1 Euprymna scolopes
TCATTACTTCCATGGCAAGTGCTCGTCTGAGCTCCAATCCATGGTCCCCCCCTAGTCAATCTTTCACAAAAACACCTGTCTAGCTGAATCCACTGTCAAAAATTTTCCCCACTCTTTATCTGTACCAAAACCAAAACGTAGATTCCATGAACAAAGCTTCTTTCTCAGAATTGCACGCTTGAGGAACTCTGCTCTGTTTGCCTGTTTTCCATCTGACTACAACCTGGAAGTCTTCAAGTTCAACATAAACAAATTCCTGATGAACCGCCCCCTTAAGTAAGGCACTTTATCAAATCTCAACACTAACGTACTGTACACGCAATAACGCTTATCCCTGAGTGGCTTCCGGACCTTGATAAGTGGTGAGCACCTTGAAACAAAAAAATATGTATAAAAATTATATATATATATATATATATATATATATATATATATATAGTAAGTTATGAAAATATATATTGCAATTAAGCTACACAGAATATTCCGTGTTTCATTCTCGTGAGAATTCGTCAGGCCTATGCCTATATAATAAAGAAGGCATAAGCCTGACGAATTCTCACGAGAATGAAACGCGGAATATTCTGTGTAGCTTAATTGCCATATATATTTTCATAATTTACTACCTAGCTCTACCTATATATATTGAGCACTGTTGAAGTAAATACTGAAAATTGTACGCGTAAATTCATATCTTCGTATATTAATTCATCTGATTAAATGAAGTAATCATATATATATATATATATATATATATATATATATATATATAGTCTCGTATCGTTAAATATGGCGTGAAATTGTTTCATCAGAAAACACACACATATACTGAAACAAACGTACGCCTACGCACACACACACACACACACACACACACACACACACACACACACACACACACATAAAAGACAAACACGCAAAAGCATGCAGAAACATACGAACAAGCATATGCGAAAATTAAAGCTCGGCAATGATGAAATATATCTCTGTAAACCGTTTCTTCTCTCGGCAGTTTGTTGATGAGCCAAGAACTTTGAAAGCTTTTGTCATGTGCTTCTTGGATTCGGTCCATTTAAAAGCTTCGGACAAAGTCATGGCCCCCTAAGAAACGAAGTGGACATTTCAATTAGAATTTTCAGGTTACAGGTCAATAGAACGTTAGTGATGACCCCTCATTGGCTAGGACGGCCAATTGTATAGTAGAGGAATGGTCAGTTAAGCCTTGGGCCGATTAAGTCAAGGAGGAAGTGGAAAGACCAACGATAAACTTAAGGAAAGAGGAAGAACACAAATAGATTGAATCAGCGCTGACGGAAAAGTGACCTTTTGACACGAGGTCAATTCAAATAAGAGAACAGACGATTCAGTCGAAGTAAACATATGATGATGCCAACGGCTGCATTTCTATGTATGTATGTATGTATGTATGTATGTATGTATGTATGTATGTATGTTTATGTGGATATGTATGTATGTTTATGTGGGTATGTATGTATGTGTGTGTGCATGTATGTGTGTATGTATATATGTTTATGTGAGTATGTATGTATGTTTGTGTGGGTATGTATGTATGTGTGTGCATGTATGTGTGTATGTATATATGTAGGTATGTATGTGTGTATGTATATATGTAGGTATGTATGTGTGTATGTATATGTATGTATGTATGTATGTATGTATGTATGTATGCATGTGTACGCCTGCACGCACATGTAATCAACTTTTTAACTACTTATCTATATGCGTATGCTAAATGTACAGTGTATATATTACAGTACACTCGTGTCTGTAGGTATCAATCAATAATTAATACTTAATTATAATTATCAAGCTCCTCTAAGGACTGGCATTGCCTGGGAAGTATAAATTAAGAGGCAGTCAACTAGCGTTTATGCAGCGTTCACGACTTCCGTTCGTTCGAACACTTTGGATTACCTAATATCTGTGCATGAATTGAGCGTTTATTAGTTATTAATTCCCTTCGTTCTCGTGGCAGTTGTTTGGTAGCCCGGGTGTAAAGACTTAGTAAATGGAGTCAAAGGTGGCTTCGTTGCTGGGTTCGAATCTCTCGACCGGCAGGGATTATCATCCTACACTGATGATTGTGTAAGCATGAAACACTGCTTTCTGTAGGTATCAATGAATAATCATTATTTAATTATATATATATATATATATATATATATATGATGAAAATAAAGGAAATAGTATTCCGACAAAATAGAGAAAATAAAAAGGAACAAACCGTATTATGTGTTCATCAACGTTTCGTCTTTATTTCGAGACTTCCTCTGGATGAATGAGATTAAGAAACAAAAAATACCAGTACAAAATATTTGAAAATGTTTCACGTGCACAGTGTGACGCAGTTCTATTTCAGAGAAACGGAAAAAGACGTTGGAAATTCAAAAAGGAGGGGGAGGGCTGGCGCTGTTAAAGAGAAGGAAATTTTAGTGACGTCATATAGTCGTTAATGTAATTTTAAAGCTATGAACGCAGTTAATATTCTTATTGGGAAAAAGATATATCTGTTGAAATTCAAATATAAGTTTGTAACACAAATGAAATGAGTGTTTTTTATGTAATTTATTGATTGAGATTATGTGTTAATTATTACAGGGGGTGTTTGAATGGTGTGAGAAAGTTAACCTGTGTCTACAGTTAAATAATGTTCTTTTAATAAAAGTTTACTTATTAATGGCGCTATGTTATAGAAACCTCCACGTTGTTTAATAGTGCTTGAAATTGCGATAAGCGCAGATTCAAGAAGTCTCCGGCGCGGTTTATTTGAAATAAATTTAACTACTTTTGCTTGTTTAAAGTCAAAGGTGTGGTTATGTTGCAATGAATGAGAGAATAATGCACTTAGAGAATTGTTATTTTTTTATATCTCTTTTATGTTGATTGAGCCTTTTTTCCAATTTACGCTGAGTTTCACCAACGTATTTATGATGGCAATTATGGCAAGGAATAGTGTATATACCTCCATTGGAAACTTGTTTGTTATGGAGATGTTTCGTAGTTTTTAATATATGTCTTATGGTTAGTGATGTGGTTTGTACGATAGGAATTTTTAGTTTGTTTAGCGTGTTACAGATTATTGTATTATTGGTGTGTGTAGGTAAAAGAAGATGTCTGTTTATGAGAGAAAGGTCTGGTGTGTATGATTTTTTATTATTATTTATTCTGGAAAATATTTGTGTGGCTTTTCTCTTAGCATTCAGTATGAAATATGTCGGATATTCCTTGCCATAATTGCCATCATCTCTGACTCATTCATAAATTCAGAAGTATTTGCACGAATTTTACAGTGGGATTGGTATTAGATGGTTTAAATTCTGTGCCCCTCTTTCCTCCAAAAATGGATGCGCATGTTTCTTTCAAAAAGCTCAATTTTTGTTTCTTCTGACCAAATAACTTGGTTCCAGAAGTCATCTGATTCACATTGATATTTATAAACAAATTTCAAACGATCTTTCACATGTCAAGAACTCAACAATGGCGTCTTTCTCGGTGATCTAGAATACAGGAATATATAAGATTCCATGATCTCTTGATGGTGTCCTTGCTTACATCAATACCTGTTCAAGCGAGGTGTACCTCACCATTTTATTTTAATTTTTTTCGTATTAAAAAGTCAAGTTAACGATAAAAGAAGAGGTACCATTTTCAATCGCCGCAAATCATTTCTTCGTTTACATATTTTAAAACTAAATATTAATTAGATGTGACTTTTCCAGGATATTCATCGTCAAGCCGAAATATCAGCTGGGCGTGGTATCGTAAACAAATGTAACCGGAATTTGATGAACGGCATTATTATTATTATTATTATTATTATTATTATTATTATTATTATTATTATTATTATTTATTTATTTATTTATTTATTTATTTATTCATTCATTCATTTATGTATTTATTTATTTATTTTATTTAAAAAATTTTTTTTTTTTACCGGGCAGATTATTCATCGTAATATATAATAATCAATAGAAGATTGATTCTATAGAAGTACATACGCAATCTGCATAAATTAAATTATCATGTTTAAGCGTATTGTACGACCAGGCAATATCGTGTGTGTGTGTGTATGTGTGTGTGTGTGTGAGTTATTAAAGAGCAGGGTCAATTCCTGTTTGTTTCTCTCGCAATCCATTTTTTTTTTTGCGGGCTACTGTTGAAACGTTCTGTTCGAGCGTAAAAAGAAATTAGCCGTAGTCGCGAACATTTTCAACTTCCATAAGTCGTCCTCAGGCGAATGTTGAATTAAAAATCGCGTTGGTGAATTTATTGAAAAGACGATAAAAATAAAATCATTAAAAGCACTTAAGCGTGCCTTCCTCTTCATATTGAACCTGATTGATGGTCGTTTTTTTTTTTCATACGGATTATTAGGGTTTCAAGTATTGGGAGGCGCAGATCACGTTGTAAGACGGTTAAAATGGCGGCGTTTTCAATTATTATATCCCTAAATTCAGTTTTAGGGGTGTCGTGTGCTGTAAGGTGTTGGTAAATGGAGCTATTTGGGGAAGATAGGTGGAATGTTAGTCAGCGAGAGATACTGGTTCTAGTCATACCGATGTAGATGTTATTTTTGGAGACACATTCGCGTACAGGGTATTTAAAACGTACACAGCATTTCTAGTTTACTTTACTTGTATAAAGTACTGGTATATAACTTTGCCAACAACGCTCTCTTCGTAGTCTAGAAAGATTTGTTCTTCACTTATGAGGAAAAAATAAAGTGCATTATCAGAAGAGGTACTACACTTTGCTATTAGTTAAAAGGCCAAGTAAATTCAAAATGATAGTCTGCTGGTTATTTAGAGTTCAATATACACCACAGGCGATAATAGGTGATAAAAATGGACATTCTTGGTTGGAACGAAAATAAAAATTATCTTAAGTCTAAAAAGATACCCCTTCTTACCTAGCCAAGATAGAATGAAGAAATATTAGAACAATTTGGATTAGTTTTTCGCCTCTGTGGCTTTTGCTAGATTGACGTGATTTCAAATCTGATTAATCTCTAACACTTGTTATAGTTTTGGTAGGTTTTTAGATTATCTTCTTATTCATCAAGATTTTGTGTTGAGAAAAAAATGGCGAATTTCTCCTCAAAAGAAGAGGCATCCAGGAAATATATCGTTACACACATTTACACACATACTCCCAACACGTTGTAGCAGAGTACTTCGCAAGGTACATAGAACAAATAATAACTCGACTTTTTTTTTTTTAAACTTTATTCGCCTAGCTTAAACCACTATCAATAATTTCCCCCACTCTTTATCTGTGCCTAAACCTAAATGTGGATTCCATAAACAAAGCTTCTTTCTTATAATTGCACGCTGCGGAACGTTGATCCGTTTGCCTGCTTTCCAGCTGACTATAATATAGTCGTCTTCAAGTCCAATGTAAACAAGTCATTGATGAGACATACCCTTAACTAATCCAAATTTCCACTACAAACGATTACTACGCTAGTGTACCAATGATTATCGTACACCTAGTAACACTTATCCTCGAGTGGTATCCGGGCCTTGATAAGAGGTAACTTCTTTGTATAAAAAACCTCGTCGTGAGTACGTACATCTTACAGATTTTTGTTTCTTTTTTTTTAATATAGGGGGAATTGTGAACAAATACCAAAAGCCCTTAATGTTACATGTGTGGAAGTGTATACACTCTTCTCTGTTTATAAGCTGTTCTACGGTGTGAATAGTGTTGTCCATAGCGTGTGTGATTGGCTGTATTGTTCGGACAATGTCTTAATCCGATTCGTGCAAGATTGACCAGATTGAACTGGGCAGAAAAAAGGGCGCTAACTACGAGAGACAAGATTAATGGAAGCCTAATCTGACATACGGGTCGAGTGAAATCGTAACCATCGTCATAGATGGCCTGTCAGCTGAAAAAATGACGTCATCACCATAGGTCCTAGCAAGCAAGATAAGTGGAACACAGACTGTCGATAATGAGCAGACATTTTTTACAGAAAGCATTAGAAAACTTCAAAATTGGATTAAAAAAGATAAACATGATACTTTGTACTGGAACTCATCCAATATTAATAATAAACAAATTATTAATAAAAAACGAATTGAAATGGAGAAAAGTTGTTAAAAAGTTTTAAAAGAAAAGGAATACGATTTGATTTGTATGAAACTGAAGTTTATTCAATAGAAATAAATAAAAATGAACAATAAATATTTTTTAAATCAAAATAACAATATTTTAAAAATCCAAACTGAAAAACAAACGATAAATTAGCATAACTGAAATACGAACAATAAATTAGTTTAACTGAAAACCGAACCATAAATTAGCTTAACTGACAAACGAACAATAAATTAGTTTAACTGAAAAACGAACAATAAATTGGTTTTACTGAATAACGAACAATAAATTGGTTTAACTGAATAACGAACAATAAATTAGTTTAACTGAATAACGAAGAATAAGTTAAAAATTAAACTCAAACAAATGTTAGTATAAACTAAGTTACTAAGGCAGAAATATTTCAAACATTGAATATTAAAACTTTTCAAGAATCTGTTGTAGAATTTAATTAAAAGTTTGAATTTTTCTTTTTCTGATATATTTTTTTACTAATATTGTCATTCTCTTTGCGACAAAACTTGTTTATAAGGGAATTCGATGAACTCCATACCAGCATTTTTTCAATTTGCTGAATAGTGTGACCTTCATCATAAGAGTCAACATAAAATAATCGATTTTGATCAGTCAAAATATTTAAAGTTATGTACATGGCTAATTTTCTGTGATGAATCGAATGTAAAAAAGAATCGCATTTTGTAAGTTTGTTTATAACTATATAATTATATAAGACAAAATTATTAGTTATATCGTTTGGGTATAGCAGAGAACCTCTGTTAATACCCAGAAAGTAGCTGTTTAATTCAGCTATTTCTTCAACAGCCTCTCTCCCGGATATTAAATTTTTGCAGCTATTGCATTTCAGTTTTTTGAAAACTGTATGACAGCAAGAACCTGCTAAGTATAATATAACAGGAAGTACTTCACTGCATTGATTACCATCATTTTCTGTTACATCTATGTTAAATTTATAAACATGTAACTCTTGCTCCCATGTCATTTCATCCTAGTTAGTTTCTTTTAAATTTTTCAATTCAATAGTTCGATTATTAATTGGTAAGCTCAATTTTAAAACTGACAACATTCTGAGTTTTTTTTCACATTCATACACCTGACGTATCGATATATTATACTGATCTCCACTAAGTTGTCGATACTAGCCAAACCTTGCCTCAAAGTTATCTGTCTGAAACTTTCCTGGTAATATATACACCATGTTCAGTACATTTATACAATATTTAGTCGGTAATTGTCTGTATTTTTGAGATGAGGTGTTTCCATTGATTGAGATTGTCGGACTGACTTCCCCATCTTGGTTGTTATTATCACAACGTTTCGACCGTCAGGTGTTTTGTATCGAACTGGGGAACCATGTCCAAAAGCCTAGCTGTTCGGATTCCAGCTAGGCTTTTGGACATGGTTCTCTGTTTTGAATGTTACTTTTGCACTGCCTTCGTTCAGGATTGAACTCAGCACCTTTGGGTAACTGTAAACTTTGATACAACGTCTAGGACCACTCGGCCATATGTCACTAGGACAATTCTTAGTTGGTTTTTGTTAATGTTAAACCTATGTTGTTATTCAAGGTTTTCTCTCTCCATCAGAGGTGTCCAAATTGCATTCAGCTCTATGCTTGGTTTGCTCAGTAGGTTGTTATGTCCGAGCATGTGAGCTGTTTCTTTAAGTTTTGTCACTTTCCAGTGGGTCTCTCTGTTTATTATTTTTACTTCATCCCATAAGGGGCGATGGTCCCCCCTCTCCCCATCCAGACATGGTTGGTTATACCCGATTTTTCCGTCTCCCCTTTAGTTACCGTTTTTCGGTGTTCTTCCATCCTTACTTTAAGGGGGCGGCATGTTTCACCCTTGTAAACCTTTCTGCAACTGCATGGGATGGAGTATATGTAGTTTTTGGTCATGTTCTCCTCCATGCGGGGCTTCACTCGTACCAGGTGTCGTCTGAGTGTTGACTCGCTCTTGAATACCGTCCTGATGTTGTAGGGGGCACATATTCTCTGAATCTTTTTCGGAGATGCCTCGTATGTATGGTAGGCAGACCGTTGGAGATTTTTGGGTTTCATTCTCCTCGCTTATACTATTAACACGTCTGGTGGATAGTATGCTATCGGGGTAGTTGTTACGACGGAGGGTATTCTTCAACCTGACCATTTCTTGGTGGTATGTAATGGTGTCGCTACTTATTGTCTCTGCTCGATGTTGTAAGCAGCGTGCGATTCCATGTTTGATACTGTATGTGGTGATGGACATGTCGAAGTACTATGAAAAAATGGCAGGCCTAATCGCAGATGGTAGCTGCGGTAAAATAAAGAAGGACCCAACTTTGAAAACCGAAAGAAAGCTGTTACAAATCCTTATCAAAAACAAAGAACACATCGCTCCGATGAGATATAGACAGCTGGTCCAGCATTACAGTAAGCTACCACATATGTACGGTTTCCACAAGATACACAAAGACGGTATTCCACTCAGACCCATAGTGAGCTGCCGAGGCTCAGCATGCTACCCACTGAGCAGGTACCTTGTGGATATAATAAACCCATTAGCAGGCAAGTCAGCAACACATGTAAAGAATTCTGCCCACTTCACGGAACTAATCAAGGGAGCACCCATCAGTACAAACCAAATGGAAAGCCTAGATGTGGTTAGCCTGTTCACTAAAGTCCCAACTAGTGAGGCACTTGCAGTAATTCAAGACAAACTAGCTGCGAACCTCTCCATAGAAGAGCGCACATGTGTACCATTGCCAAACTTAATGGAAATGCTGACATTCTGCATAGAAACAACCTACTTCAGAATGGGTACTGACCTATATCGACAAGAGGAGGGACTAGCTATGGGTTCGCCATTATCACCAGTGATGGCGAATATATACATGGAATACTTCGAAGACATAGCCTTAGGTTCAGCTCCCTTAAAGTCCACCATGTGGCTAAGATACGTTGATGACACCTTCATACTCTAGCCCCATCAGGAAGATATCCAGGCTCTCCTAGACCATGTGAACTCAATAAGACCATCGATACAGTTCACAATGGAGAAAGAAAAAGATAACCAACTGGCCTTCCTTGATATACTCATATCACGCACAGAGCATGGGTTTAAGACATCCGTATATCGCAAGCCTACCTTCACCGGACAATACCTAAACTTCAACTCCCATCACCCATACAGTATCAAACATGGAATCGCACGCTGCTTACAACATCGAGCAGAGACAATAAGTAGCGACACCATAACATACAAATGGTCAGGTTGAAGAATACCCCCCGTCGTAATAACTACCCCGATAGCATACTATCCACCAGACGTGTTAATAGTATAAGAGAGGAGAATGAAACCCAAAAATCTCCAACGGTCTGCCTACCATACATACGAGGCATCTCCGAAAAAGATTCAGAGAATATGTGCCCCCTACAACATCAGGACGGTATTCAAGAGCGAGTCAACACCCAGACGACACCTGGTACGAGTGAAGCCCCGCATGGAGGAGAACATGACCAAAAACTACATATACTCCATCCCATGCAGTTGCAGAAAGGTTTACAAGGGTGAAACATGCCGCCCCCTTAAAGTAAGGATGGAAGAACACCGAAAAACGGTAACTAAAGGGGAGACGGAAAAATCGGGTATAACCAACCATGTCTGGATGGGGAGAGGGGGGACCATCGCCCCTTATGGGATGAAGTAAAAATAATAAACAGAGAGACCCACTGGAAAGTGACAAAACTTAAAGAAACAGCTCACATGCTCGGACATAACAACCTACTGAGCAAACCAAGCATAGAGCTGAATGCAATTTGGACACCTCTGATGGAGAGAGAAAACCTTGAATAACAACATAGGTTTAACATTAACAAAAACCAACTAAGAATTGTCCTAGTGACATATGGCCGAGTGGTCCTAGACGTTGTATCAAAGTTTACAGTTACCCAAAGGTGCTGAGTTCAATCCTGCAAAAGTAGCATTCAAAACAGAGAATCAGCAACTATGATCCAAAGCCTAGCTGGAGTCCGAACACGGTACCCCCGTAATAATAATAAAGGGTTGGGTTCGAGACTCCTAACAAACGTTTCCCCAGTTCGATACAAAACACCTGACGAAGGCCGGAGGGCAAAACGGTCGAAACGTTGTGACAATAACGACCAAGATGAGGAAGTCAGTCCGACAATCTCAATCAATATTTAGTCAATTCTAAAATTGCTTAAGTAGTATGGTGCAAAGCAGTATATGTTTCCTTTGTTAACTTACCAGTTCTTCCAGGAATGCTATTCCGAGTTTCTAACCAGTCACAGAACACATTTAGGAAACTATAATTATCATTATTTAATGTAAGTGGATTAGCATATATATTACGAAGTGGACAACCTTTATATAGTGTTTTCACATTCAGTATTGTCCACCAAATATAAAATATTTGAATGTATTCTGCGATTTCTGCATAATTTGGCAAGCATTCATGTTTTCCTAAGGTTAACAAACCTTGAATAGTATATTCGTTGAAAATTTGCAAAACCAAATTAACATTTTGCCTTTAAAAAGTAGTCGGAGAAAGAGCTTTTGAAGTCAACTTATAGCAATATTTCACAAGTGATTGAGATTCTAGGGCATAAAGTTTATGTAAATCGCATTGAAATTTTGCAGAAATAAGTAGTTATCGAGATATAAAAAGTTGTTGTATGGATTGTATTCTTTGGCGGACATCTTTTTTTAGCGCGTACGCGCGCGCCATAAAGATGGCCGCCAAAGAATACAATGCATAAACAACTTTTATTCCGGATAGTCGAAAACCTTTAAAAGTAACCATTTAAAAGAAAATTATGGAGGTGGATCTAATCTAAAAATTTACCTATTTTTCTTTTATTAACTATTAATAGTTTACGCACTTGTTTGGCCATTAAATTATGAATTAATCAAAATTGTTATAAAGCTTTAATTTAATGGTAACCATCTTACAGCTGGAAACTTCAATATAACAATATAATTTGGTAAATAAATAAATCGGTATTTATGCAGTTTACGTAACTAATAACAGGTATTAGTGCAGTTTAACATCTACAAACAAATTGTTTTCATTTTAGGAGAGTTCCGTCCGCGCAACGTAAAAGTTAACAAAGCCTTACCTCCTCCATGTGCCGAAAGTGGCTTTTTAAATTTTCTTGCGAATGTTAAGCTGCAGAAGTGCCTAATAAAGTTATTTAGAAACCTATTCTTAATTTAAGGAGAGCGGTGGCTTACTTTATTCTCATCTAACAATTTAATAAGCAAAAGATGACATAAAAATTGGGAAATTTCTGTAAATTAACAAAAGTAAAAAAAAAAAAAAAAAGAGAAAAAAAAAAAAAAAAGATATTTTTTTACGACCTGACCCCAACCTTCCCATATTAAGAACGGCTTTCGGAATAAACACCCCCTGAATCTCCCGATGTTAAGAACGGCTTTCGAGGTTGGGGGTGTTTATTCCAAAAGCCGTTCTTTACATGGGGAGGTTGGGGTGTTTAGAATACGCTGGGGCACGTCGTAAAAATTTATGATTAAAAAAATAGCACGGATCACTCTGCATTAGTACCCCCACACACACACATACACACACGCGCACACACACACACACACACACACACACACATATATATATATATATACATAGTAAGTTATAAAATATATATTGCGATTAAGATACACTGAATATTCTGCGTGAGCACTGTTAGAGTAAATACTTAAAGTTTACGCATAAAATTATACTTTCGTATATTAATTTTAACGAAGTAATATATATATATATATACTAGCCATACCCGGCCACGCGTTGCTCTTAAAATGGAACACATTCCTCATAAAAAATTGCATTTTGTATTGTTTATTTATTTTATTATTTTTGCAATTTTTTTTTATCAATAAAAGTTGTTTTTTCCCAAGAAAATTATTATTTTTTTTTTTCAGGAATTTTTTTTTAAAAGAAAGTTGGCAGTAAACATTACTTTTTGAAAACAGAATTTTTATTATAAAAAGAAAATATGAATGTTTTATATGAACACTGTAAATAGTAGGTGAAAGTAGAGAAAAGTTAGATTTTTTTTTCAAGAGAATGTACAAATTTTTTTTGTTAATAGATGTTAAGAAAATAAACGAAAAAAAAAATTCCATCATTAATTAATTCTGCAAAAAAATTAATAAAATCTTAGTTTAGTGTTTCAACATTTGAACAACGCTCGGCTGAATCCGGTGATTGCCGGTCGAACCCTAAACTAATTGGAATCCGGTGCGGGGAGGTGGGTTAAATTTTGCATGAGTACCATTCTTTTTAATTTTGTCTTTTGTTCAATTTTTTGTGTGGGCTTTTAGCGCTAGCAAACTAACAAATTTAACCAAAATGCAAAAAATTCAACAATTAAATAATTTTAATAAGTGCCCAGCTCCTAATACAAATCCTAGTAAATCAATCCCCCTTATTGGAAAGACTGAAACAAAGGACGAAACCAAATTATTGCCAGTATGTTTGGGAGAGGTTCTATAGGTGTATCAGAAAGTGGCCATTAGAAATGATGATCAGAACCTTAATAATTCAACTTATTATTTTTTAAGCTTATAACTACTTGGAAATACAATTCAAACCCTAATTTTTTTTTCAATTAAAGGAGTAAAGACCAAATTTAAAAAAATAACAGGTTTAATAGCAAATTATGCAATATTTGTTTCTTTAAAGCGGTTTTCTTTTAAAAAAATATCAAGAAAATCAATATATTTTGACTTGCTTATAAATATATGTATATTATGCTAAAAAATCACTTACATAAAAAAATATTATTAAATGGGTCTTCATTGTAAGAATTTATCCATATTTATATTTTAAATTCCATGTATTTTTTAAATAAAAGGATTTTTTAAAGCGAGGGTCCTAGAAAATCGCATTTTTGTAACATGTTTTGCGCGAAGCGTTAAATAGCTGCTGCTGCTGCTGCTGCTAAAATGAAATTTATGAAGTATGGTTTCGTCCAAGGGCATAAATAATGTCTCTTTTTTATTGCGTGTGTTAACCAAAATTAGTATTTTTCATCCTCCGTAGTTAAAAAAGAAACGCACATTCACTCATAAGTTTTTCCCCTAGAACAAAAAATCCGCTTCATCGATTTTAAAAAAATTCTTTTAATGAAATACACGAGTTTTTGATTGATATATTTTAATACTTCTTCATCAACCAATTTTATTTTTGTTAATATCTAAAAAAAGAAAACATTCAATGAGATAGAAAAATTTGCCGTCAGCGTCTGGTATTTACTTGACGATGTAAGCATAACATTGTTGTATATATAGGTTTCATTTTATTATTATTATTATTATTATTATTATTATTATTATTATTATTATTATTATTATTATTGTTGTTCTTGTTGTTCTTGTTATTGTTCGTTGTTAGGAAGTCTTATTAAAAGTGAGTCTTATAGAGTCTTATTAAGAGAGATGTTGCGTTCTGTGTTCGTGTTATGAAGAGATTCATATATATAAAATGTTCATACTTAGAAGTGTAGTAGAAGCTCTTAGAGTGAGGAGACAGTGTTAAGACAGTCTTAGTGTTCACATTGTAGATATGAGATGTAGAGACATTGTGTACGTGAAGACATTTTAAAACACAGGATATATAAGATATATAATGACAATTTCACTTTACCTTTTGGTAGAATTACAACACAAAGACGACGTTTATAAAAACACATGATGCTACGTTTATTTCCATGGACCGGTCGGTGGTTTTCTTAGTCAGGAATTCAAAGTTTTACATTCTATGTTTCAAAGGTGACCGTCTCGCTTCCAGACGTTCGACTGTCCATCTCTGGACTCCAGACTGTCATCTGTCGTCCTCAGACTCTTTCTGCGTAACTCTAAAGTTTCTAGCTATATCGAGAACTTCCCATTTTCCATGACGTCATACCCATGTTAAAACATGTGTCTTCTTTCACGTGTTCTGAAAATGCGTGTCCAAACATTTTCCTTTGTTTACAAAAGGAATGTTAACCTATATTTCCAGTAACCTATATTTCCAATGAGTTAAAAACATGTTTATTAAATTATCCTATAGTTGCATTCCTCAATTCAATTTCATAACAGAATTCACAAATGCACATTCCTTTTCTTAAAACTATTTTATCTCTAAGTTAAACAATGGTTTGTTTTTACATTCCATTTTCTAATTCTCTCTCGTAATCTATTTCTGAACCTAAATTACGAGGTTCGAATTTCGTCTATTCTATTTCATTTTCATTTTAACTAAATCTCTTTATTTTTACTTACATGAAAAAGGGGACAGCCCTTATCATGTTACATATGAACTCGAAAAATGTTGGGTCAAATTTTTATGATATTTAACACGAAGATACTTTATGTGGCTGGCTATGTTCTTATATAGGTTTTGTATCGGAATGTCTTCGATAAGTTTTCATTTTAACTAAATCTCTTTATTTTTACTTACATTGTAAAAAGGGGACAGACCCTTTTTACAATGTAACAACATGAGCTTTCATTTAAAAAAAAATCAACGTGTTTAAAAAAAAAAAAAGGATTTTACACTTTGGATTTTACAGGTAAATTTCCCCCAAAACTATTTTTTTTGTTTTAAATTGAAATATTTTCTTTATTGATCTTTTATCTTCAATTTGTGAGATATAAAACTTTGACACATGAATTAATTATTACAATTTTAATAAACATTTCAAAATGCGGGTGTGAATTTGAAAAAAAAAAACGTTTGTCTAAAATATTATATTTGATTTATTGGAAAGAGAATAAAATTTCACATGACCCTGAAAATATCGTAAAAATTGAATTTTGATAGATTTTTAAAGTTTAAAAATAGAAAAATATTTAACTCGTAAAATTCTATTGATTTTATTACATAAAAAAAATGGCTGCATGAAGGCACGCCGGCATTTTGTAAACATTTTGTAAACATTTTGTAAACACTGTTTTTTAAAAAATAAAAAATGATATTTCTATTATTTTTTAAACAACTTTAATAGTTTATTTTGAAAGTATATTCCATATAGAAAATAAACAACTCACTTTAAAAAGAGAAATTACGGGTTTTTTATATTTTATTCGCAGTTTTCTGTTACGGGTGCCCAAAATTCCTCAAAATTTCCGATACATCTAGAGTTTCTATTTTTTCTTTCTTTTTTTCAATATTTTAAGCAGATTTGTCACTCAGCTAGTAGATTTGGTACTTCTACACTTTATTGCCGAAATTGGAGACGCCATTTTTTTTCACGCACTTGTTATCCAAATCTAGGGAAGATATCATTATAAGGCCGAACGATTGCTTCCGGAAAGGGAAAGAATAAATTTACCAAAATTTACATTTATTACTTCCGGAAACGATAAATTAAACTAAATAAATTTACCAAAATCAACATTTATTACTCCCTTAAACTAAAATTATGATTTATTATTTCCAGAAACTTGGTAAACCGATATTACTGGAGAAAATGAATCTTGACAATTCAAAAAAATATTTAAAATCATTTATTTGTTCGAAAAGACCCCCCCCCCAAAAAAAACAAAACACAAACGAAAAAATAAACAAACAAACAAAAAAAAACTAATAAATATTTTTGTTTTCAAATGACGCTCGCCCAGGTTAAACTATTATGAATATGTCATTTCAATTTTCTGTTTTTAATTAAAAAAAAATTGTTCCATGAAAAACTTTCCCGTTCTCATCAATTAAATCGAAACATTTCCAATTAAACAATTACGAATATATGTTCTCTTTCACTTTCTTTATTTACTTTTAAAGCAACATTGGACTTTTATAAAATATATATTTTTTTGTTTTTGTTTTTCGAACAAATAAATAATTTTAAACATTTTTATGAATTGTCAAGATTCATTTTCTCCAGTAATATCGGTTTACCAAGTTTCTTGAAGTAATAAATGATAATTTTAGTTTAATTTAACGTTTCCGGAAGTAATAAATGTTAATTTTGATAAATTTATTCTTTCCCTTTCCGGAAGCAATCGTTCGGCCATATAATGATGTCTTCCCTAGATTTGGATAGCAAGTGCGTGAAAAAAAATGGCGTCTCCAATTTCGGCAATAAAGTGTAGAAGCATCCCAGATTTTTATGGTCGCTATTTTTGCCATAAATTGTTAGGTGAAAGTTTTTTTTATTTTCAGGAAAACTTGCATTTTTTTTAAAAAAGAAAGTTGGTAGTAAACGTTTCTTTTTGAAAACAGTATTTTGTACTCCTTGGGCGTTGAGTTCCATGGTGACCAGCATTAAAAAAAAAAAAACACGCATCGCTCCCTTTCTGACGCAAACGCACGTAACACGTTTTTTTTTTATTTACTGACGTTGTCGTAGTAACTAAACGATTATTTGTCACATTTATTTTGAAAAAAGTTTTACTCTTTATGAATATTAAAAGAAAAATTACTAAACATTTATTAATGTCTCACTTTTACAGAGATTTGTTTTTAAATTTCTTTTTAAATGACGACTTTTATCGACTTTTTCTTAAATAGCATTTGCGGATGGGTATGCTGACATTTGTTTTTTTAATTTCTTTTTAAATGACTTTTATTTTAATAGCATTTGCGGATGGGTAAAAAACGAAAAAAATAACTAAGCCATTTACTGACAATTTCTCGGTATCTTGACTTTGATAAAATTTATTTGTTAAAAATATTTGTAAAAGTGAGAATTATCAGTAAATGGTTTAGTTATTTTTCGTTTTTTACCCATCCGCAAATGCTATTAAAAAAAAGAAAGTCATTTAAAAAGAAATTAAAACAAATGTCAGTATACCCATCCGCAAATGCTATTAAAAAAAGTCAATAAAAGTCGTCATTTAAGAAATTTAAAAACAAATGTCTGTAAAAGTGAGGCATTATTAATAAATGTTTAGTAATTTTTCTTTTAATATTCATAAAGAGTAAAAATGGAATGGAAATTTAAATTTCGCTCCGTTTTAATCTTTTTTTTTAATTGTGCTTCTCCCAAGCAAATATAATAAAGAAAATAACATTCAACAATTGTACTTTATATAAAACACGAAATATTAAAAAAAATATATATATTAACGAAAGAAAAATAATTCCATTTAAAAAAAAAACTCAATTTGGTATATAAAAGTTCCGTTTAGTGATGTCACGTGATGATACGCGGTGTGAAATAATTATCCCCAAATAAAAAAAAAGGCCCATCCGTACAAAGAAAACCAAATATTTATTATAGAAAAATTACGTATAATGTTATAATTACAAAGAGATATATAGAAACACGCATGCGTACCGTAAACATATTATACAAAAATGTGGAAGCCATCCGTCCAGTGGTTATTTAAACTATTAATTACGAACGAATTAAGAGTTTTATATATATATATATATATATATATATATATATATATATATATATATATATATATATATATATATATATATATATAGAGAGAGAGAGAGAGAGAGAGAGAGATAGATAGATAGATAGATAGATAGATAGAGAGAGAGATAGATAGATAGATAGATAGATAGATAGAGAGAGAGAGAGATAGATAGATAGAGATAGATAGATAGATAGATAGATAGATAGAGAGATATATAGATAGAGAGATAGATAGATAGATAGAGAGAGATAGAGAGAGAGAGAGAGAGAGAGAGAGAGAGAAAGAGAGATAGAGAGATAGATAGCAACCCAACATTATTGCTTCCATAAACGTCTACTATAAAAGATCAAAGAACTTTTAACTTTATATAAGTGACGTCATCGTAAAAGTACACCCGGCTTTTATTTGGGTTAGGTTAGGGTTATGTAATAAAACGTTGTTCAACAGGAAAGGCAGAGTTGTGTAAAACTGTTATCAAAGAATAAATCTTTAACAAAGCAAAACTTACGAAGATAAGAAAAACTCAACATTATGAAGATTATATATATATATACTAGCAAAAGTACCCGTCAAAAACAGCCTACAGAAAATGGACTCTGATTTATGAAAGTACTAGCGAGGGGTACCCGGCGTTGCCCGGGTGTTTGGAGGTGTGTGTGGGGGGGTTAAAAAAATAAGTATAAGGATCGAACCCGAACCGTTGAGGCAAAGTTGTAAATTAAAGTGTGAAAAAAAAGTGCGACGTTAACCATTGCCCCACCACGACATGCTAACAGAAACGCGTTTGAATTTATTTAATTACTTGGATTTAGCAGGTGCCCGTTGTAATGAGTTAATGACGTCAAGTTTGACTGCGGGATAGTACTCATTTACTGCTGAACGTTTCCCCCCCCCCAAGATGTTATAGGAAAAAGACTAACCCACATGCGGCGAGCGACAAATATTGAATATTTATCTTCCCGAAATCGAGCAAATTAAATAGACAGGCGAGCTTCGTTGTTAACTGTGAGATATTACGATTTATATGTGATATAAAAGGTTTAAAAAAGTTGTGAAACGACCGACCGCTTCTCTGAAAGAAGCCTTTTGTATACACACAGAAAAAGCGAACACACATACATACATACATACATACATTTTCGCTTTTATTTTTTATAGATGATTGGTTATGAAAAGGAAGGGTAGTAAATAGATGGCTTCGAAATTGGGTGTATCAAAACCAAAGCAAAATATGATGAAAGTAAAAATAAAATATATAAACCCCATAATTTATTATAGCATACCTGTTCACACTGAAACACTTATCACAATATTCTGTGGATCTATATTAAAAAACCTTGTTAAACTTTGTGATATAATTCCATTCTATGGAGGTCAGGCGTGAACGAACACCCAATAATTTTATTATACCATATTTCTTCAAACTTAAACATAATTATCAAAGTATACTTACGCAGATAGATATGAAAAGTTTTTATTAAAGTTTGTGCCTATTTGCATTCTATGGAGGCGAGGCGCGAACGCAGACCCCACAATTTTATTATACCATCCCTATTTAAGTTAAAACATACCTATCAAAGTATCATTATGTACATCTATATCAAAAACACTTGTAAACGTTCTTTTTTAAATTTTTAAATTTTTTATTTCCATACTTTGTGGACCAGGCATGAACGCAGACCCCCACAATTTTAATGAATCATCATTATGCCAGATCTAACATACCCATTCCTGTGTCTCGATACATCTTCTATCATTATATGTGATCAGTTTTCTATAATAGTCAGCCATATAGAAGCCTGTTCGTGACCAGACACACACACAAACGTTCAGCTTTATATTATATATATATATATATATATATATATATATATATATATATATAGAGAGAGAGAGAGAGAGAGAGAGAGAGATAAATGCAACTTTGTGTGTGCGTGTGAGTTCATTCCTTATAGACTCTGAAACAACTGAACGTATTTTCTTTAAAATTTACAGAACTTTAGTGTATGAGTCTGGGAGTGATCTTAATTAAGTTTTGTCTCAGAATACCCTGATAATTACCGATAATCGATAATTGAAACCGTTATTTTAATTTATCGATCTTTGGTAAAGCTATTTTTTCCTTGTCGTTGCTTACCAACAATAATAGAACAACGGGCTGTGAAAATTCTACTGTGAGTATGTTGATGGCGTTTTTTTTTTGTTTTTTGTTTTTTGCATGACGTGTTCTGTAGATTCAAACTCCGCATGTAAATTTCTTAATGTTTTTTTTTTCGTAAACTGGAAAGAAGTTTATATGAAATAAATTTATAAAAAAACAGTAGGTTATCCAGAGTGCAATGTAGAATAACATATATTTTGGACTAGGTTATTGCATGGAGGCATGTGAAGCTTCCTCCGGGTCGATTTCACGGATTTCGATGACAATAAAAATATAGGAGTGTGAAATATTCGTTGATCATCATTCAACCTCGGGCAACGTTG
>NC_136497.1:134680903-134713403 GCF_053919585.1 Euprymna scolopes
GTTACCCTTTCAATGTACATATTGTCTTACGTATACAGACGCACTGTTGCTACCACATCCGTTTGTCTATCCGACATTCTAGCTTCAAATGTACTAAACATTTCTGTCATTGTTTTTCTTTTCCTTTTGCAAAATTCAATTATGTTCTACAACCCCCAAACAAAAGCAGACAGCCAAACCAAACCCCATAAATGAATATTTGAAAATATAAATACTTGAAGCGTAAAAGCCTTTACTAAAGTTACCTGATTAAACATTAAATAACCCGAGAATAGTTGACATGCCATAAAACAAAACAACTAAACCAAACACTATGAATCAATATTTAAAGATATAAAGAACTTGAAGCCTAAACATTTTTACAAAATTGATCGCATTAGATATTAAGTAACCTGAAAAGATTTGATATGCCGTAAAATAAAACAAGTAAACCAAACACCATAAATAAATATTTGAAACATTGATACCACGTGCTACTCTGTCCCCAAGCCCTGTGTATCATCACTTTGTTCACCATCGTCTTGTCTTATGGCCATATCGCCATAGTCTCTCACACTGGTGGCTATTGAGCAGATGGGTTAGCAAGTATAAACACGGAGAAACATGATAAACACAGACTCCGATGCTTCACTCGATTGGACACTGTGTGTTTTTACATAGTAAGGTTCACACCAGCGTCCTGTCGAGGCTGTGTTCGTCTGTTGCCGTCAATCTATCTTGATCTCTCCAAGCTTTTCCAACTTGGTCCAAGCCACGATCTGCTTCCAACTGTAGTCAAAATCCAATTAAACTCTAAGCGTAAAGTCGTAAATTTTCAAATTGCGACTGTCGTAAAAACTCACTGTCTTTAAGTTCAGCTTTGTAGTTCCTATTGTTCCCCTGACTCACAGTAACCTTCCTTCCAAAATACCTACAGGCGCATTGTTCGATCCTTAGTCCATTGTGCTCTACCTGTCGGTCATTCAATCACCCGGTTACTCGTTACACCCAGAATTTAAACTTCACCCCTGATTCCTTTGTACGAGTCACCGTCTACTGTTTAAATAGATGCTATTTAATTTTTTCATAAACCGTTTGTCATTTCCTACCCCAGTACTCAACGACCCTATTCGAACATAATTCACACTGATTCGACATTAAATAATCCGAAATGGGTTGATATGCCGTAAAAAAAAAACACCCATTATTATTTTAACGTGTATTTATTACATCATTTGGTTGCAGTGATCTGGGTGAGACAGTTGAGCTTCCCTGGAAGTTAGACAACAGAGCATCTTACAAGATTTCCCATAATCTACAATCGTTTCCGCTAGCATTGAAATTCACTGTGTGTTCTCGCAACACCTGTTTATCGGATATTTCTTGCTAATAAACGTTAGTGTTTTTTTTCTCTCTAGAGCCCGAGTAACAGTAAACTTCCTCAAGATTCGAGTTTTTGTCCATACCATTAGGTATAGGTAGACATGAGTTTAGCATAGGATAAATTAGAATTCTATGTGCGAGACGAACAAGCCTAATAAGCTACCCCTTTTCTTTCTTTATTCGTTTGCCTTACTTTTCTTTCTTCTTCTCCTTTCACTTCTTTTAACGTTGGATGTTTACATCGATATGTGATTCGGACGAATACTAAAAATCAAACAGCTTTAATTGCAACCCCTTTTCTTTTTGGGTTTGAGGATAATTTAGAAACTTGATATGCAATAAAATGTCACGGAAATGTATAGAATGTTTTAGATAATAGACCATCTGGCATGAATCGAGCATCAGTTTTTTTTAGTGGCATTAGAGATTCAAAGAGGGCGGGGAGTCTGTGAGGGATGATGAGGTGTGGGACGATCAAGGAAGTCAGACACTAACAGGTAGAGGTAGACATGAGTTGAGCATAGGATAGATTAGAATGTTTACATCGATATGTGATTCGGACGAATACTAAAAAGCAAACAGCTTTAATTGCAACCCCTTTTCTTCTCCATTTCATTATGATTCGCTTTCTTCGTCAATCCCAAAAGCATGATGTTTTTATAGAAACATATGAATTGAAAATATTTTCAAACCAATGAAAATCATTTTAAACGCCAAACCAAACTGTTGTGGCTCTAAGAAAGGGCCATAAAGAAAAGACCCGAACAACGGCTTAAGGCAGAAAAGAATATATTGCGCAAAAAAGTGAATACAAAGAAAAGTTGTCAGCATTTTTCCACTATTATGCAGACTTTAGTCTAACGTTAGGTCGAGAGTATTAGATTCGGTGTTTTTATAATGATTTTAGAAGAATCCATTACGAGCGAATGGATAGGTCCCTATAACAGAACAGAAAGGCTAATCAGCACAGTAAGAGATACAGTCAAAATGAAAAATTTGGAGAACAGAGAAAACAACTACATGTGTAATGTTTACTTTTGTTTCGGGATTTTTCGAAGTTGTGAAAATTCGTATTGGATTATTTAAACTACTTTTCGCATCTCATTCATTTGTGTTAAACATAAGCAGCTTTATTATTGGAATTACTCTTGCATGCACAAGATTCTGGGCACAAATCGAGTTGCCGTCCTTCCCTCGTTTCTTATCGAATAGAAAGCATGCAAAGTAGAACAAACCAAACCAAACATAAAATGGCTTCCGGTAATTTGCACGTGCCAGCAGCATCCGGGCTCTGTGGGCAATTAAAGAAAAATATTAATTCACTCATTAAGAAAAGTAAATAATCAATTTCATAAAATATTATTTTTTGAAGATTTATAAAATAATAATTCAATATATATAGGCCTTGTCGGTGGGGCATTAGAATACGCCGACTGCCCCCCTGCAGAGAGTAAAAGTCCTTCAATGGGGGTCCTGGATATGACCTTAAACTATATCCAGTGGTGAGGTCCCAGCTTGTGAGCTTTGGGGAGTGTGGAGCCATCTTTTAATTACCATTGCTCCCAGGTCCACTCAGATCCGGAGTGGTAGTACCTGTTAGGGTCCCAACTATGGGTTAAATAGAAACCGACGTGAAAACAACAAATATATTCTATCAAAAAAAATTTTCTTCAAAATCTTTGGATTCGGCATTAAATAACCCGAAAAGGGTTGATATGCCGTAAAACCAAAAACAACCAACCAATATATATATATATATATATATATATATATATATATATATATATATATATATATATATATTGTTGTTGAAATTTTAATAAATTTTCTTGTAGAATTTTCTTGTGCATTGAAAGTATTGTGAGGGTAATTTTATATTTGAAAAATCATCATCATCATCATCACCATCATCATCATCATCATCGAGCTGACGGGTAACTAAGTGGTTACAACCTCGGTATGCAGAGTTCGAATCTGGTTCGTTCCAGAGATATCCTTTCACTGAGGGATGTTGACAACCTTCACGTGGTCCCTCTCGTAAGTACCCATGTCTGTCTAGAAAGAAGTCTAGCAACAAAGAAATTGGAGGAAACTAATGTTACCAAAAATTATCTGATTCATTCGATATGAATGAATGAACGGTACCCAACGACAACAACACCACCACCAGCACAAACACCACCACCATCATCCTCATCCTAGATAATAGCAAAAATATCTTCATGTAGAAATCTATATAATCCTGGAAAGTGATGCTGACAGTTGAAGACAACACCCGACAGAGATATATTGAGATGTAGTCAGGGTATTCTTCAATCCCTACGTTACACCCATTTCGTCAGTAGAAAGAGCTGGTCGAATTCTGTAGTCGCAGTGGTGATATGGCAGCCGAAGTTCCCATTTCTTCTCTGGATCATTGGAGATTTTTGTATCACTATCTATAATATAAAGGGCAAAAATTTGATTAAATGTATGTATGTATGTCTCGCAAAAACTTTCGACAGAGGTGACGGATTTTCACGAGATCCGTATCGTTTTGAAGTTCAACCTTTCGGGCGACAAATATCGAAGAATTGCCCAAAAGCATTAATTCCTTCACCCTCAACTGAGCACTTTTCTACAGGGAGGGGTAGCAAAAAATCGTTCCTTCATGACAATTTAGCCATACATGCATGAGCAAAAAACGTTCTTTCTTGAATTAGTTTAAATAATAAAAAATAGCCCAGTCGGTATAGTAGCAGCGTCATTATCTTTTGCACGTTCGAGCCGAGGTGTCAGATATTTGTTTTTTTCGATTTTGAAAGTTTTAATATTGAAACAAGATTATTTACGCCATTTTTCGTTCGTTTTTTTTTATTTTTCCATCACGTTCGCTGTTTTTTTTTTGGTTTTTGTTTTTCCTAATAATAATAATAATAATAATAATTGCCATTTTATTATCATTTTTTTATTATTATTATCATTATTAATAATTTTTTTACTATCATTACTAAGATAGTTATGATTATTAGTGATTTTATTATTATTATTATTATTATTATTATTATTATTATCATCATCTTCTTGTCATCATTATCACCATCGCCATTAAGATCATGACTTCGACAGCCTTATAATTACTAATAAGCTAAGATTCTGCCACGCTTAAAACTTTCTAATCCTCACTCTCCACCTTTTTAATATTTACAGAAAGAATTGTTTCAGTCTGTCTAAGCAATATCCGGTCAGAGTAATACAAACTTTCACGAGCTGATATTGTTTTCAGTCTGATCTTAATTATTTAAAATTTTGCCTGAAATCACTTTTTCTAATTTAGCCGACGATGAAAGATGACGTGCTGTTTTTCTTTTCTTTACATTTTTCGATCCCATTTGACTGGAGATCAACTTCTCTTTGGGCTACTGCACTATTCGAAAAAAACAATTTTCATTATTTCAGCTGCTTTGAAAACTTTCAAACAGCACTACATGAATCATCACACTGGATTTAATTTTGAACTCAACTCTCTCTAAAGAACTATTTTCGCCTTTTGGATTACCTTGAGAGAATTTTTATGCAAGCTGAAATATTATGCGCGGTTTGTTTTTATATTTTTCCCCCTTGTTTTTCTTAGCAATTTATGACTACAATAAATTGCGGTTTCGCTTAATGCCATAACTAGCAAATTCTAGCATTGCTACAAATATAATTTGCTGATTTCTTTCTGTCCTCTGATGAGAAGAATAGCAAGAATAGCATTCTTTGAAACTCCGCGGAATAAGGAATTTGCAAATTGTTTTTTGGAGTATTCAGTCACACAATACATTTTTATTGTAAATTTCAACTTACAGTTTTAAATTTTTTTCTCCTATAATAAGCTCTACTCTTTATTGCGTATTGAGCTTTTTTATTCTGTTGGGATTTAATTATCTATATATAAATACTGTTATTTATATTAGTTTGAAGTTTACCATTGCGTATATCAGGTAAACACTACATCTCTTTGATTTCATTAATATATATATATATATATATATATATATATATATATGTATATATATATATATATATATATATATATATATATTAGTGTTGGGACGATTACTCGGAATCGGAATCGACAATGGGAAAAATCGGAATGTTTTTTAGGTATCGGAATCGGTCTCTATTTTCCGATGCCAAAAACGATTCCTTTAATTATCATTTTTATTTGTTTTGGTTTAAAAGAAAATCTTCCACTGCGGATAATTATAAAATATTAAATCTTCATTGACTTTAAACTACCAGTAAAGCTAAAACCTAGAGATCACCAAATGTGTTTTTACGTTTGAAAAAAAAATATCTGCACCTATGATGTTTCATGATAATCAGGACAAAATAAAACAAAAAAAAAAAACAAATTTATAATTGAATGTTTAGAAATTTATATAGAATTAGAATCGGAATCGGTAATTGTATTGGATTCGGGAAGTTAATACGGAATCGGTAATTGTATCGGGCTCGGGAAAAATATTTAAATCGTGTCACCAATAATATATATATATATATATATATATATATATATATATATATATATATATATATATATATTAAGTAATGTGATTGATAATTTAAAATTTAAAAATCAAATTTTAATTAAATTAAAAATCCGTTTCATAAGAAGGAACAACAACAAAATCAATTATCTGTACGATCGTTTCGGAAAACAATGCTTTTTATTGTGGTATACATCAAGTTACGTACAATAATTACATATAGTTTTTTAATAAGCAAGGTCTCCTCGTCAGCAAATTTTGAAGGGTTTTTATTGAATTTAAAAGACACCATAAATAAACCTAGCATTAAAAGTGAGGCAGATGAATCTTTTAATTTTTCGCTTTTTGAAATCAGGAACTATGGTTAAAATACTCATTTAGATGTTTGCTATAATAAGATAAAAAGCTATAGCAAACATCTAAATGAGTATTTTAACCATAGTTCCTGATTTCAAAAAGCGAAAAATTAAAAGATTCATCTGCCTCACTTTTAATGCTAGGTTTATTTATGGTGTCTTTTAAATTCAATAAAAACCCTTCAAAATTTGCTGACGAGGAGACCTTGCTTATTAAAAAACTATATGTAATTATTGTACGTAACTTGATGTATACCACATTAAAAAGCATTGTTTTCCGAAACGATCGTACAGATAATTGATTTTGTTGTTGTTCCTTATGAAACGGATTTTTAATTTAATTATAATTTGATTTTTAAATTTTAAATTATCAATCACATTACTTAATATTGAATTAGCTCTAGGACATTTAACTATCGGGCTTATTATATATCTAAATTACAACGAGCACTTTCTCTTTCCTGTATTTTAATTAAACTAGTAATTTCACTGTTACATTAAAATACACTCAGCTCTTTAGACTATTGTTCTAATCTCCTTTAAATATATATATATATATATATATATATATATATATATATATATATATATATATATAGTCATCCACATACAATACTGTTCTGTTGTATCACAACTCATCAGTGTGGCTAGACTAGTACCTTCCCTAAGCCGAGAATTGAGCATACAACCACCACGTTGATCTTCGGCAGTTCTACTCACCGGTCCCTCGGATCTGTGCTCGAAAATGACTTCAACAAATGCTCATTTAGATAAACACTCGCCCATTGCTTTTACAGTGCTCCTCGAGCTCTTTGGTTATGTACAAACACACACACATATACATACACACACACACATATATATATATATATATATATATATATATATATATATATATATACTAGCCTGGGTACTCAGAGTTGCCTGGGTTGACATGAAGTTCTGTTTGAAACACACCTGTATACTTTTCAGAGTGGGCAACATGGATACCCTCACAACAAAAATAAAAGAACGGATGAAAATATGTAAATGTAATCACCCCAAAAAAGAAGTACGTGATACCATCTCCACCAGATATTTCAGCAGAAGGGTTACAAAGAGAAGAAACCATTCTCCAGATGTTGAGCACTGGAAAGACCCCCCCTGCTAAGAAAAGATAATTAAAAATAAATCATTACAACTTTTGTTTCAATAAAATAAAAATAGCAGCGAATGCCCGTGCGATCGAAAAAAGAAAGAAAAAAAAAGATCTACCAAAAATTAATTCCAAAAACAATTAAATGACATTTTTCGTCATTTTATATTTCTAATGTACTCCCCCCCCCTCCTCCAAAAATTTGAATTTGTCCTATTTTGGGGTTCGTTCTGTTTATAAAATTGTTAGGTGAAAATACAGAATGGTTTCATAAAAATTTATTAAATTTATCGTTATTTTATGTTTCAAATGTAATTCCTGCCCCCAACCACAAAAAACCCCTAAAAGTTTTTGTCTCTGTCATGTTTTGTCCCCCCCCCACCTCGATCGCCAAACTTGAAAAAATGCTAGAGATGACATGTATGGTTGAACGCTTTGTGGCCAAAAAGTGGGTGCTCATTTTACATTAAATTTATATGGAAAAGTTATCCCCCACGCTTAAATGTTAATTTTTTTTTCAAAATTTCTTTTTTCATATTATTTATAAAGACTGCTTAAACGTATTAGGCCACAAAAAAAACAGGTCTTAATATTTTTGGTCAATGTCAAGTTTCTTTCCAACTCCCCCAAAAACTTAAAAATGACGACTTTTAATGGGTTTCCGTGGTGCTGAAAACGAATATTACATTTACATTTGGAGCAGATAAGTAGTTTTCATGATAAGATGAAATTACTTTTTAAAAAATGGGGGATCACTTTCCCATGTAAATTTAACGTAAAATGAGCACCCACTTTCTGGTCACCTAGTAATTTCTTCATATAAAAACCAATTTAACTGTGATATTCGTTTGCAGCACTCCCGAAAATTGTCGCTGTTTCTTTTTTACTAAGAGATGCGTTCATTTTTTCATCTCATAATTTAGGACGCTAATTATGCTGTTAGTAAGTTTACAAAAGCATACTTTTGTTTTTCGTTCTTTTTCATTATAGAACTTGTATAGTTGTGAACAGGTGCTTCTGCAGTTTAACATTTCACAAAAATTCTATTTACATTAGGAGGCGGTTAAGTAAACTACAGGAGCACCTGGTAAAAACTATAAAATTCTGTAATTGAATACCCACCTCAAAAAAAATATATATATATTCTTGTAAACCGCTCGTGTAAGCTTACTGACAGCATTATTTACGTCCTAAATCATGAAAATATAAACGAATCTCTTAGTAAAAAAAAAACAGCGCCGGTTTTCGGTGGTGCTGAAAACGAATATCACAGTTAAATTTGTTTTATGATATGAAGAAATTATTAGGTGGTTAAGAAGTGGGTGCCCATTTTACGTTAAATTTATATAGGAAAATGATCACCCACTTTTTAAAAAGTAATTTTTCATATCATGAAAACTACTTATCTGCCCCAAATTTAAATATGATATTCGTTTTCAGCACCATCAAAAGCCATTAAAAGTTGTCATTTTCAAGTTTTTTTGAGGAGTTGGAAAGAAACTTGACATTGACTATTTTTTTTCTGGGGGTTAAATGACGCTGGGTCACGTCGTAAAAATCGAGCATTTTTAATTTAAGATATTAAATAAATTATAAAGAAAATCTGTTTCGCAGGCAATTAAACACACTTGCTATGGCATAATTATTATAACAAATCCTGGGCAACACCAATTAAATTTTATAAACAAAAAGAGCAGAGGATGATGGATTTTGTTCACATGTGTCTCTGACAAACTCCGTCCTCGTGAGGATGCAAGTAAATGAGGACATTAGTTTTAAGTTTTTTTCTCCAACACATAAAAAATGTTACTTAAAAAATTAAGAATAAGCGAAAAAAATTTCCTCCTAATAAAAATTAACAATAATAATTCAGCTTAGAATAATATTTCGAAATGAAAACAAATATTTAATAACGTGCTCCGTTTCAATCAAACTATCATATTTATTTCCCCTTTTGGTTTTCTGGTTTTTGGTTTGACAATAAAACGGTTTCAGATTTCAGATAAAATCAGTTAAGTCAAATATAACTTGAAATTTAAATAAACTAAATAATTAAAAAATGTTTATATATAGTTGAAACAAAATGTTATTTATAGCTGAAACAAAGCTATTATGTCGAATAAGTAATGTCATCGAGGAAATTATTTAAATAGATTTAATTTAATGTGATATGTTAAGGACCGTAGCTCAATAATGTAAATGTGGTTTGAAGAATGTTATATATTGAAAGTCCGTATACAATATAATGTCTCCTTTGACAGAAGTCTCCTCACATGGGCATTGATATTTCTTGACCAGAAGAGGTGTACACAAATTTGGCCTTTATATTTCTTTGGTTATTGGGAGTTGTACACAGACACACACGAACGCTACTACTTTATATATATATATATATATATATATATATATATATATATATATATAGTGCAAAATTTTGTTGAAAATTCAAAGACTCACGTTTTCTTTTTTATAACCTTCGTTTACTTCCTGGATTTTTTCATTACAGCTGTTTTATTCATGAGTTGGCAATTTTACGATTTATGTTTCCGTAAAAATATCCTGTCCCCACCAAATTCTTCAGATGTTTATCCATTAGATTTTTACAACAAATAGTATATTTTTAACATGCTGGAAATCGTATTCGGATAAAAAGATTTCCACAGCCATGCTTCCTCACTTCCTCTATCTTTTGGTGTTTTGTATGGTGTTATATATATATATATATATATATATATATATATATATATATATATATATATATGGCCTTGACCTTTGCACACTTGTATTTAAATTTAATCACATATTTTTCAAGAAGACATTTAATGAACAGCATACTTAGATAATTTATTGCCGGATACAAATGTGGAAACATAAGAGAAACAAATAATTAAAAAAAAACTCGTCTTAAACACGTGAATATTTGGTGACGTCATCACAAAGGTTGCTATCCCCCATTAACACTGAGATGGCACAGTGGATGGCGTAACGGAACTAAGACAGGGAAAGAAGAAGAAGAAGAAGAAGAAGAAGAAGAAGAAGAAGAAGAAGAAGAGAGCCCTAGCGTAGACGAGGTCAGGTGTCTCCATCTAGAGGAATGTCTAGACGTTTAGGTGGGGGAGAGTAAAAATCACAAAACTGTGATCCTTTCTTTGTAGTTCATTCCGAAGTTACGAGTCATAGAAATTTACACGAAATAAAAGCAATTATATGTAAGAATAAAAAAATATACGATCACTCAGGAGTTCTACTGATATGTAAAAGGTACTTTGTGTGTGTGTGTGTGTGTGTGTGTGTGTGTGTGTGTGTGTGTGTGTGTGTGTGTCAGTTCCTTCCATATTAACTCCGAAACGGCTGGGTCTATTTCTTTTTGGGAAATTACACACAAATGTACTGTAGGTGTCTACACACATATTCTAAGACCAGTATCGATGCCGTCGGTTTCACATTCAACAAAAACGCACAGCACATGACTGCCCCCTACAGCCGCTTCTCAGCCTCCATCGATGTCTGTTGCTTTAACAGAGACTAAAAAGAATCCATAAAAAGTGGTCACTTGTTGGATTTGAAACTGACAGTAGCGATGTTGGTCTGGTCTCCTGTAAATTAACATCCTTATACAGCCAAACATCACAAGTACATTTTAGAAGTTTATAACCGCACAAGCAGAAGAGATCGGCGTATAAAAATCAACATTAGGTTCTTTGATAAGATAGGGGCGCGTTTGAAATGAATATTTAAGTTTACAGCACAACTGGACAATGATACTGGATTTGTGGATTTAAAACTTTGATCCAAATCATTATATAAAATTTATACTCCCATAGGTTTGTGTTTATTGATATTCATATTAAACCCCCTTTTTTCTATTTATTTAAAAAGAAAATACAACTTTGTTATATTATGGCTCGTGGAATTGCATTTATCTGCAAAAGATCTAGCTAATTTGCATATTCTGTTAAACATTCATTTTAATTAATTCTCAAATAGTTTTTGAAAAGTTTTCTTATGGGATGATCATCTTTAGTTAACTGTTATGAGTAATTATATTAATGCAGATATTCTACATGATTTATACTTGTGTAATATTTGCGTAAAAAGGTTATAGTAAACACAAACCTTTATATATATATATATATATATATATATATATATATATATATATATATATATATGTAAATTTTGCATACGAAGAACCCATCTGTCAATTTTTGGCCTACAGAGATGAAACTGTATACATAGGGTATTCGAACCCATGTGAAAATTTATATTTGGGGTTTAGCCGGGCAAAATCGGCGCAAAAGTGTAAAAATTAAAAAATTAATGGAATTTGCCAGGTGAAGGTGGAACGACGGCATTACGAATATGCATGCATAACGTAATAGCTATTGGTTGATATTTTAATTTTTTACCTTGCAACAAACATGTCTTCACAGCTCAGGCATTAACGTCAAAGTAAAAAGTAAATCGTGAGCTAAACCTTTTTTTTTCAATTCTCGGTGGTGGCGCAGGAATTATTATTATATTTTTTAAAAACTTTTTATATCATTACTATATATTTGGTTCAATATAATAATAAATATGAAATCTGCATCAATTAAAATATCATATTTAAGCGTACTTTACGACCTGGCAATGCCGGGCAGCCTGCTAACAATGTTAAAATATCAAGAATAGGTTATCTTCAGTGCAATGTAGACTACAATGCCTTTGTGGACTGTCACTGCAGGAAGCATATGAATATTCCTCCCGGTGCACCAAGGTGGGCCCCCGACTAGAGCACATAATCGGTTTGATTGAAAAATAGACGATTTAACTGATTTCGAGGACAATAAAAGTAATGATACTGCGGAACATTTTTGGTTTTCATTCCATCCCGAGTAACGCCGGGTATCCTTATTAGTTATAGTATGTAGTTGTAAGTATAATAATGTATATAACGTGATATCGTTTCCGTGTTCTTATGTAAAAAAGTTACATTTTATAGTTGAGTCGTTGCGTGCTGTTCAAAAAAGAAAATGGCGGACGGTAGACAAGTGTCGTGTCTCGCTAGAGATTTTTTTTTTTTTAACATCAACTAACACATGCAATTATAAGTTCGAATGTTTTTCCACGTTTATTCTTCGTCTCATTTATTTTTTATTGTTTCGTTTCAATGTTTTCTTTTCTGTTTGCATTTTGTTTTTGTAATTTTCTTAGTTGATTTTTTATTCAGTCTTGCTGTTTCGGATTTTTTTTTTTCGAAACTCTTTCCTGTTTATTTGCGTCTGTGGCGATTCGCTATTTAGTATACGTGTACTTTTTTAGCTTTGGTTTGGTTGTTTTGTTTTACGGCATATCAGCCCTTTTTAGGTTATTTAATATCGAATCAAGTTATTTTGGAAACACTTTTTATGCTTCGAGTTCTTTATATCTTCGCATATTTATTTGTCGAGTTTGGTTTGGTTGTTTTGTTTTAAGGTGTATCAACCCTTTTTAGGCTATTTAATATCGAATCAAGTTATTTTGGAAACACTTTTTATGCTTCGAGTTCTTTATATCTTCGCATATTTATTTGTAGAGTTTGGTTTGGTTGTTTTGTTTTAAGGTGTATCAACCCTTTTTAGGTTATTTGATATCGAATCAAGTTATTTTGGAAACACTTTTAATGCTTCGAGTTCTTTATATCTTCGCATATTTATTTGTAGAGTTTGGTTTGGTTGTTTTTTTTACGGTGTATCAACCCTTTTTAGGTTATTTAATATCGAATCAAGTTATTTTGGAAACACTTTTTATGCTTCGAGTTCTTTATATCTTCGCATATTTATTTGTAGAGTTTGGTTTGGTTGTTTTTTTTTACGGTGTATCAACCCTTTTTAGGTTATTTAATATCGAATCAAGTTATTTTGGAAACACTTTTTATACTTCGAGTTCTTTATATCTTCGCATATTTATTTGTAGAGTTTGGTTTGGTTGTTTTGTTTTACGGTGTATCAACCCTTTTTAGGTTATTTAATATCGAATCAAGTGATTTTGGAAACACTTTTTATGCTTCGAGTTCTTTATATCTTCGCATATTTATTTGTAGAGTTTGGTTTGGTTGTTTTGTTTTACGGTGTATCAACCCTTTTTAGGTTATTTAATATCGAATCAAGTTATTTTGGAAACACTTTTTATACTTCGAGTTCTTTATATCTTCGCATATTTATTTGTAGAGTTTGGTTTGTTTTTTTTGTTTTACAGCATATCAGCCCTTTTAAGGTTATTTAATATCGAATCAAGTTATTTTGGAGACACTTTTTATGCTTCGAGTTCTTTATATCTTCGCATATTTCTTTGTAGAGTTTGGTTTGGTTGTTTTGTTTTACGGTGTATCAACCCTTTTTAGGCTATTTAATATCGAATCAAGTTATTTTGGAAACACTTTTTATGCTTCGAGTTCTTTATATCTTCGCATATTTACTTGTAGAGTTTGGTTTGGTTGTTTTTTTTTACGGTGTATCAACCCTTTTTAGGCTATTTAATATCGAATCAAGTTATTTTGGAAACACTTTTTATGCTTCGAGTTCTTTATATCTTTGCATATTTATTTGTAGAGTTTGGTTTGGTTGTTTTGTTTTACGGTGTATCAACAGTTTTTAGGTTATTTGATATCGAATCAAGTTATTTTGGAAACACTTTTTATGCTTCAAGTTCTTTATATCTTCGCATATTTATTTGTAGAGTTTGGTATGGTTGTTTTGTTTTACTGCATATCAACCATTTTTAGGTTATTTAATATCGAATCAAGTTATTTTGGAAACACTTTTTATGCTTCGAGTTCTTTATATCCTTGCATATTTATTTGTAGAGTTTGGTTTGGTTGTTTTGTTTTACGGCATATCAACCCTTTTTAGGCTATTTAATATCGAATCAAATTATTTTGGAAACACTTTTTATGCTTCGAGTTCTTTATATCTTCGCATATTTATTTGTAGAGTTTGGTTTGGTTGTTTTGTTTTACAGCATATCAACCATTTTTAGGTTATTTAATATCGAATCAAGTTATTTCGGAAACACTTTTTATGCTTCGAGTTCTTTATATCTTCGCATATTTATTTGTAGAGTTTGGTTTGGTTGTTTTGTTTTACGGTGTATCAACCCTTTTTAGTTATTTAATATCGAATCAAGCTATTTTGGAAACACTTTTTATGCTTCGAGTTCTTTATATCTTCGCATATTTATTTGTAGAGTTTGGTTTGGTTGTTTTGTTTTACGGTGTATCAACCCTTTTTAGGTTATTTAATATCGAATCAAGTTATTTTGGAAACACTTTTTATGCTTCAAGTTCTTTATATCTTCGCATATGTATTTGTAGAGTTTGGTTTGGTTGTTTTTTTTTACGGTGTATCAACCCTTTTCTCTGTTGTAAGATGGAAAAGAGTAACAATATTAATATTTGGTACATTTTCAGTTAGGAAACCAGTCAGGAGATGGAGGAGATAGAAAGAGGAAGAGGAAATGGGAAAAAAGAAAAGAAGGAAAAGATGGGTAGTTGTTTTTGTTTTTGGCTTTGCAGAACATAATTAAGTTTTGCAAAAAGAAGTAGAAAAGCAAAAAGCATCAATGTTAAGGTGAATTTCGTCTCAGGAAGCCAATATCTTTAGACAGTCTGATCTGGTTCTACCAGACTTTTTACCTACACACATATATACATGTACATTTACCTTCTCTCACTCTCTATCATACATCGATATAAATTTTCCTTTTTTAGTTGATTTCCCTTTTTGTAATTGTGAAATTTCTAGAGGTAATAATGGAAATTTATCCACGTTGCTTAGTTTTAATGCTTGAAGAGTTGACTCCCTTTGACGTTTATTTTCAGTGATGTGAAGACTTAGGCAACTTGGAATTGCGTCCCCTTGTCTGTTAAGTAATGACCTGTGCTTTGGGGTTTTGGTCACTTGGAGAAATGTTAAGTGTTAATTAATTTGTTTTCTTTTGTCATCGTCAATATAACTTCCAGTATGAAGTCATTTCAGGAATAAAAGTACGTTTTCTTTATTTACTTCATAATTAACTAAAAATGTTATTAATTAACCCAATATTAAGTTGTACAAATATTAAATCTGCGATATGTTATACTTAGTGGCACTGCATTCATTTTATTTTATGTTCGCAGACCGCCCGGCATCGCTCAGTCACAAAATATGCATAAATATTATATTTAATTCATACAGAAACTAAGACAATGCATGCAAGCATTATGTTTTCTAAATAGTCCAGTTTCTGTAAGTAAAAAAATACTCTAGCTGAGATCAAAACGAAAACCTAAAGATAGTGAGTCAAGTACAATAACCATTAGGCCAGTTTGTCACGATATTTAAAAATGTTTTTAAACCTACTTATCTTTAACATAAGTCATAAATAACTGGATATTAAATATGCCAGTTAAAAGAATGAATAATGCAAATTTTAGAAATAATGATTAAAAATAGGTAAGATATTAAACAATTAAAATTGTGAATTCTTTTTTTACCAAAAATGTGTTTGGACATACATAGGTAAAATCTACGTGAATAAATTTCACAAAGTGAAGCAGGCCTCTGACGTTATCAAAAAAGGAGATTCTCAATATATTGAGACAGGGTTCGAAAATGGGGTCAGACAGACGGTGAGAGACAGAGCCAGAGAGAGCTCGAGTCGGCCACACTGGGAGCTGATACCCTTTAGAAGCGAAGCGGTGAAGAGGAGGCAATGTAATCGTAAAGGCTTGAATCCCTGACCATCATCAATCATCCAGCTGGTATGAATCATCTGATATTTGTAAACTGTTGTCTTCGTCTGTTGTCATTCCACCCCAAAAAAGAAAAGGTAAATGTGTTTTATCTATCATCTTAAACGAACTTTGTATAACACCCTTCCAAGTAATGTCCCCTTCTCCACCATCAGTAATAATTCTCCCCCTCTGATGGTAAAGAACTGTATTATATGTATCTCAATATGTGTCCCGACTATTCAATGTATCTACATATGAGTCGCCTGCTACGTAACAAACCCAGATCATGTTTAACGGAACGAGAGCAACCTAACCTTATAATAAAATAAATAAAAAATGTATTCCGTTCGAAATTTCGTACAGAGTTTGACATATAAATTCCCAAGGTTGACGAAACACACTTGAAGAAGATCAGCGGTTACATCGAACGAAAAGTTGTGCCAATGGCATCCAAGCTGAGAACAGTAGCCCTAATAATGAAAATAATACAAATTGTCAATCCTTATTTGAAATATTCAGAAGCACGACATTAAATCGTCTTCATTTTCTATTTTGTTTTTCTTTTCTGTTTACTATTTATTTTATTTAAAGGTTTGCATATTGTGTTTTTTTTTTTTTTTTTTTTTACTACACACAGGGTCGGGATATGAAACGATAAAGACAATACAGGATGGAACGATGAAATTGTCGCCTAAGAAAAGACGATATGATTTCATTTACGTCCGAAGAAAAATGGGTTTCCCATCTTGTTGCAGACAATCTACTCGTTGGCCAGTTGTGTAAAGATCCCAAAGGCGATAGGAGCCTTCTATCATGCCTGAAAGTGAAACAATGTTCAACGAGCGCGATCGGAGATGCGCCGCTGTACAACTCATGCTCTTTACCGATTCAAGTTATGAAAAAATGACCACTGCTAGCATCCTCAAATTGCAAACCCGCACTGTTAAACGCAGTTCAACAAAATTTCCGACCACGGTTATGGTCTTTGGTGTGGTTTCAAGTGAGAGCCACATCATGCCATCTCACATCTTCGATGTTGGCTTGAAAGTCAACACTAAAGTGTACCTGGATGTGTTAAAGAGTGTGGTGATCCTGGTGCAATAAGGTGGCCGCTGGCAGACTCTGTGTGTGGCAGCAGGACTCACCGTCTCCCCACAAGTTCAAAGAGACCCAGGCTTGGGTTCAGAAGTGCTACGACTTTGTACTCTTCTATCATTAGTCCCTCCTTCCCCCATCCGAACCTGCTGGACTACTTTGCTTGGTCATACCTCGAGAACATCACCAGCATGACCTCCTACAACACCAAAGCCAACCTGATCACCGCCATCCGCCGAGTATTCGCCGAGTTCCAGCCGGCGCTTGTGGAAAAGGTATGCTCCAAGTTTCATACCTGTATAGAGACAGTGATTGAGGCTGAAGGCGGCTACATTGAATAGATGTAAGCCCGGCTACATAATCAAGTTACCTGAATTGATTTTTCCAATAACAGTTTTAAAATAAAGCTGTAGTGTTGTTTTCTTTAGGGCGACAATTTTATCGTTCCACCCTGTAATAAAAAAAACGCGCTTCAATTTAAATAAATATGTATACATTTATTTCTTACAAAGATGGTTTGGCAAGAGAGACGTAATAAAACATGTTATATAAAAGGGGAGTGAAAAATCACAGCTTTCTCATGAAAGTGTCTTTGTTAATAATCTGAAAAACAAACGGAGATGATATATTAAAAACGTCACTGAATGATAATATATTGAAAATTAATTAGGGATAAGTATAACATTGAACAACGTACGCAAATTGTAAGAATTGTTTTACCAAAATCAGGGATCAATTGTTTTCACTCAAAGAGCCTATCGACGGCATTTTCATTTTTCATGTAAGAGATAACCCAAGTCACAACACAATTCGAAACATTGCGTGCCGATTTGAAGACCAAGGAGCTAACAAACTCTGCAAGAATCGAAGGAAAACACCAGGAACGAAATAAGGGAGTTAAATCGCAATCCAGAGATTCTGCAATCTGTCATGAATAATGCTTTGGAAAGAGCGCAAATATGCGAAGCTGAAAATTAGCAACTTTTAAAAGATATTATTTTTTCATAAATAAAGATTGTTTGAATTTTGCATTTTTAAAATAATTTTTTAATGTCTTAGTTAGATTGTGTTAACATTACAGAAATATATAATCAAAAATAAGGAATCGATTTAAGTTCAAATCCCTTCAGTGACTTTTTGGACACTCTCTACTAGGATCGGTTAGTTAATGAGAGCTCTTGTTTCAGCCAAAAACGTTAGTTCTTCAGCTGCGGTATAATATTTAGGTTTGTTCTTATTTCAAGAATAGCTAATGTCATTGGTTGTTGATTAGTAAATATATTAAATATGACTGATGCCCTTTGTAATTATTCAAATGTTAAACAATTTGCTCGTCAGCCGGATATGATTTACCTTTTTAAATTCATGGCTGAAATAAATCGTTTCCGGTATTGTCGGTTCATTTCTCCGCCTTATAATCACGTGGAGCTTGTACAGCGTCATAACATTTTCAATTCTATAACACAGGTTTTAATGCGAACAAGGGAAGTATTAGATGCAAGGAATGGGAAATTGTCGTTGTTGAAAAAGTAAGACAAAAAACAGATAATCTATACATCTGTAAAAACTGTCCCATCGACGAAACGTTGCATCCCTATGACTATTCTACAAGTATTTTAATGGTGAATGCTCTGACGAACTGCAGACACTTGTGCCCCACGACGTAGACACCCTCGACAAATCCGACAGGCAGCTAAATCCCACCCCCACACAGTAGAGATCCTTAGATGTAAAAAGATCTTTCTACTCCAGTAGTTTCTTCCCCAGAACCGCTAGACTCTGGAATTCCATTCCAGGTTCCTGCTTCCCTAACTGTACTGATATGCAGAAGTTCAAGTGTAACGTGAACGGACATCTTTCTGCCCAAATCCCAACATAGTGCCCCAGTAGTTGCTGCCCCTGCTAGTAGCCCCCTACACCAAAGTGGCAATGCGCCTTGTTTGGGGTGAAAATGTAATAAAAAAATAAATAAATAAAAATAAAAGTGTGAATATGTGTGTGTGAAGACAACTCTCAACCTATATACTCCACAAATATTTCATCTACAGACTTGTACTTAGGTATATAGAGTATTCAGACACGTGGAAAACGTTTTAATCGGTTTTCATCCGAAAAACAAAAAACAAAAAACAAAACAGCTAAAAGGTCTACATTGAAAACTTGGCGGAGGGGAGGGTCATCGGATTTTTATCTGTTTGTCACCTATTTCAAGACTACGCATGCGCGAATCGTTCACATGAGAGCTTCCTTATGTTAAGAATAAGTAGGTTTGAAGACACTTTTTAAAGATCGTGGCAAGCTGGCTGTGTATGACAAATTGACATCGGAAATATGTATTGGTTTGGTTTGGTTGTTTTACGGCATATCAACCTTTTTCGGATGATTTGATGCCAAATCCAATTACTTTTTAAACAGTTTTTAGGCTTCAAGTTCTTTACATCTTTAAATATTTATTTGTAGAGTTTGGTTTGGTTGTTTTGTTTTACGACGTATCAACCGTTTTCGAGTTATTTTATGCCGATTCCAGGTATTTTGAAAACAGTTTTTATGTTTCATGTTCTTTATATCTTTAAATATTTATTTGTAGAGTTTGGTTTGGTTTGGTTGTTTTGTTTTACGGCGTATCAACCGTTTTCGAGTTATTTTATGCCGATTCCAGGTATTTTGAAAACAGTTTTTATGTTTCAAGTTCTTTATTACTTTAAATATTTATTTGTAGAGTTTGGTTTGGTTGCTTTGTTTTACGGCGTATCAACCGTTTTCGAGTTATTTTATGCCGATTCCAGGTATTTTGAAAACAGTTTTTATGTTTCATGTTCTTTATATCTTTAAATATTTATTCGTCGAGTTTGGTTTGGTTGCTTTGTTTTACGGTGTATCAACCGTTTTCGAGTTATTTTATGCCGAATCCAGGTATTTTGAAAACAGTTTTTATGTTTCATGTTCTTTATATCTTTAAATATTTATTTGTAGAGTTTGGTTTGGTTGTTTTGTTTTACGGCGTATCAACCATTTTCGAGTTATTTTATGCCGATTCCAGGTATTTTGAAAACAGTTTTTATGTTTCATGTTCTTTATATCTTTAAATATTTATTTGTAGAGTTTGGTTTGGTTGTTTTGTTTTACGGCGTATCAACCATTTTCGAGTTATTTTATGCCGATTCCAGGTATTTTGAAAACAGTTTTTATGTTTCGTGTTCTTTATATCTTTAAATATTTATTTGTAGAGTTTGGTTTGGTTGTTTTGTTTTACGGCGTATCAACCCTTTTCGAGTTATTTTATGCCGATTCCAGGTATTTTGACAACAATTTTTATGTTTCATGTTCTTTATATCTTTAAATATTTATTTGTAGAGTTTGGTTTGGTTGTTTTGTTTTACGGCGTATCAACCGTTTTCGAGTTATTTTATGCCGAATCCAGGTATTTTGAGAACAGTTTTTATGTTTCATGTTCTTTCTATCTTTAAATATTTATTTGTAGAGTTTGGTTTGGTTGTTTTGTTTTACGGCGTATCAACCGTTTTCGAGTTATTTTATGCCGATTCCAGGTATTTTGAAAACAGTTGTTTATGTTTCAAGTTCTTTATATCTTTAAATACTTATTTGTAGAGTTTGGTTTGGTTGTTTTGTTTTACGGCGTATCAACCGTTTTCGAGTTATTTTACGCCGATTCCAGGTATTTTGAAAACAGTTTTTATGTTTCGTGTTCTTTATAACTTTAAATATTTATTTGTAGAGTTTGGTTTGGTTGCTTTGTTTTACGGCGTATCAACCGTTTTCGCGTTATTTTATGCCGATTCCAGGTATTTTGACAACAGTTTTTATGTTTCATGTTCTTTATATCTTTAAATATTTATTTGTAGAGTTTTGTTTGGTTATTTTGTTTTACGGCGTATCAACCCTTTTCGAGTTATTTTATGCCGATTCCAGGTATTTTGAAAACAGTTTTTATGTTTCAAGTTCTTTATATCTTTAAATACTTATTTGTAGAGTTTGGTTTGGTTGTTTTGTTTTACGGCGTATCAACCGTTTTCGAGTTATTTTACGCCGATTCCAGGTATTTTGAAAACAGTTTTTATGTTTCGTGTTCTTTATATCTTTAAATATTTATTTGTAGAGTTTGGTTTGGTTGTTTCGTTTTGCGGCGTATAAACCGTTTTCGAGTTATTTTATGCCGATTCCAGGTATTTTGAAAACAGTTTTTTATGTTTCAAGTTCTTTATATCTTTAAATATTTATTTGTAGAGTTTGGTTTGGTTGTTTTGTTTTACGGCGTATCAACCGTTTTCAAGTTATTTTATGCCGATTCCAGGTATTTTGAGAACAGTTTTTATGTTTCATGTTCTTTCTATCTTTAAATATTTATTTGTAGAGTTTGGTTTGGTTGTTTTGTTTTACGGCGTATCAACCGTTTTCGAGTTATTTTATGCCGATTCCAGGTATTTTGAAAACAGTTGTTTATGTTTCAAGTTCTTTATATCTTTAAATATTTATTTGTAGAGTTTGGTTTGGTTGTTTTGTTTTACGGCGTATCAACCGTTTTCGAGTTATTTTACGCCGATTCCAGGTATTTTGAAAACAGTTTTTATGTTTCGTGTTCTTTATAACTTTAAATATTTATTTGTAGAGTTTGGTTTGGTTGCTTTGTTTTACGGCTTATCAACCGTTTTCGCGTTATTTTATGCCGATTCCAGGTATTTTGACAACAGTTTTTATGTTTCATGTTCTTTATATCTTTAAATATTTATTTGTAGAGTTTTGTTTGGTTATTTTGTTTTACGGCGTATCAACCCTTTTCGAGTTATTTTATGCCGATTCCAGGTATTTTGAAAACAGTTTTTATGTTTCAAGTTCTTTATATCTTTAAATACTTATTTGTAGAGTTTGGTTTGGTTGTTTTGTTTTACGGCGTATCAACCGTTTTCGAGTTATTTTACGCCGATTCCAGGTATTTTGAAAACAGTTTTTATGTTTCGTGTTCTTTATATCTTTAAATATTTATTTGTAGAGTTTGGTTTGGTTGTTTCGTTTTGCGGCGTATAAACCGTTTTCGAGTTATTTTATGCCGATTCCAGGTATTTTGAAAACAGTTTTTTATGTTTCAAGTTCTTTATATCTTTAAATATTTATTTGTAGAGTTTGGTTTGGTTGTTTTGTTTTACGGCGTATCAACCGTTTTCGAGTTATTTTATGCCGATTCCAGGTATTTTGAAAACAGTTTTTATGTTTCAAGTTCTTTATATCTTTAAATACTTATTTGTAGAGTTTGGTTTGGTTGTTTTGTTTTACGGCTTATCAACCGTTTTCGAGTTATTTAACACCGATTCCAGGTATTTTTAAAACAGATTTTATGTTTCATGTTCTTTCTATCTTTAAATATGTATTTGTAGAGTTTTGTTTGGTTATTTTGTTTTACGGCGTATCAACCCTTTTCGAGTTATTTTATGCCGATTCCAGGTATTTTGAAAACAGATTTTATGTTTCATGTTCTTTATATCTTTAAATATTTATTTGTAGAGTTTGGTTTGGTTGTTTTGTTTTACGGCTTATCAACCGTGTTCGAGTTATTTAACGCCGATTCCAGGTATTTTTAAAACAGATTTTATGTTTCATGTTCTTTATATCTTTAAATATTTATTTGTAGAGTTTGGTTTGGTTGTTTTGTTTTACGGCGTATCAACCGTTTTCGAGTTATTTTATGCCGATTCCAGGTATTTTGAAAACAGTTTTTATGTTTCATGTTCTTTATATCTTTAAATATTTATTTGTAGAGTTTGGTTTGGTTGTTTTGTTTTACGGCGTATCAACCGTTTTCGAGTTATTTTATGCCAAATCCAGGTATTTTGAGAACAGTTTTTATGTTTCATGTTCTTTCTATCTTTAAATATTTATTTGTAGAGTTTGGTTTGGTTGTTTTGTTTTACGGCGTATCAACCGCTTTCGAGTTATTTTATGCCAAATCCAGGTATTTTGAGAACAGTTTTTATGTTTCATGTTCTTTATATCTTTAAATATTTATTTGTAGAGTTTGGTTTGGTTGTTTTGTTTTACGGCGTATCAACCGTTTTCGAGTTATTTTATGCCGAATCCAGGTATTTTGAGAACAGTTTTTATGTTTCATGTTCTTTATATCTTTAAATATTTATTTGTAGAGTTTGGTTTGGTTGTTTTGTTTTACGGCGTATCAACCGTTTTCGAGTTATTTTATGCCGATTCCAGGTATTTTGAAAACAGTTTTTTATGTTTCAAGTTCTTTATATCTTTTAATATTTATTTGTAGAGTTTGGTTTGGTTGTTTTGTTTTACGGCGTATCAACCGTTTTCGAGTTATTTTACGCCGATTCCAGGTATTTTGAAAACAGTTTTTATGTTTCATGTTCTTTATATCTTTAAATATTTATTTGTAGAGTTTGGTTTGGTTGTTTTGTTTTACGGCGTATCAACCGTTTTCAAGTTATTTTATGCCGATTCCAGGTATTTTGAAAACAGTTTTTATGTTTCAGGTTCTTTATATCTTTAAATATTTATTTGTAGAGTTTGGTTTGGTTGTTTTGTTTTATGACATATCAGATTATTTAATGCCGAATCCAGTTATTCTGAAAATGGTATTCATGTTGCATTCAGTTATTTTGTAGAAGGTTTTTTGTATCGTCAATCGCTAGTTTGTAGTGTTTAGTTGTTTAATCGTGGATTTTCTCGTTCTTGATAGAAAGAGAAAGGGGAAATGGGAAGAAGAAAAAAGGTGGGTTGTTGTTCTTTTGGTTTTGCAGAAAATAATTAAGTTTTGCAAAAGGAAATAGAAAAACAAAAAGCATCAATTTTAGATGCATTTCGTCTCAGGAAACCAATATCTTCAGACAGCCTCATCTGGTAGCGCCAGTGACATATGTACTAAATTCAGTTCTTTTCTTTTCATATCTGTACCACACCCACAAAAATGGTTCCTCTTAAATTGAAATTTGAAATACGTCAACATTTAATTTTAGTGCTTTTTTATGTAGCTGCCACAAAGACACGAGAAATTTAACGTTTGAAATTCTGATTTTATGTACGTCAAAATTCAATTTTAGTGCTTTCTCTGTGATCATCACCTAGAAAAAAGATATATAATTTTTGAAATTTAAATGTGAAATATGTCAAAATTAAGTTTGAGTGCTTTATTTGTAGGCGTAATCTAGACATGAGAAATATAATACAGGGTGTCCGCAAAAAAGTTTGATGTCATTTTAAATGGCAATATCTCGGAAACTATTAAGTGTATCTTAATGAAACTGCGCAAACTTTATGTTGAACATCATAAGTTTTATTTGTTAACATTTCATTAAAAAAAAAACCAAAGATTTGTAGATTCTATGACGAGTGCCATGTCTAAATTTGTTTACTAGGTGCATTTTTGACAAATTTTGCAAAGAAGGCACGCTGCAGGGCCTTAGGTGACTTTGTCCAGTCAAATTCCAACACGCAAAACGATTTTTCTTTTGAATTGAATGGCATTTCTCAACCTGAAAAGAGATAAATGTCAAACATTAAACATAAAATTACAAGCTTTGAAAATTTGAGGTCATTGTACGACCGGGCAACGCCGGATAGCGGACTGACAAAAGCCAAAACGTTGAAGAGCTGCTAAGACGGAAGTGGTACAATAAAATCAAGGGATCTTTTGTGCTCCAGAATTCGTTTTTCTACATAGTCCTTACCATTCACAATGCACTTTCGCCAGCAATGAGATGGTGACTGTGCATGGCCATCCGGAGCGCTTTGTTATTCAAATCTCTGTCGCCACTCTGAAATCGACGAACCAATATCCTAGATGTGCTAACATCTCAGTACCCGGTATTTCAAATTTCGAGTCTATAGACTAAAAATTGACAGAGTTATTGCGTAGGGAAATGTACACAGACAGACAGACACACAGACACACAGACAGACAGACAGACACACAGACACGTTCAATTTTATAGATATATAGATAGATTATATCTTGTATATATAGCACTATTCTATCTTATATATAGCATTATTAAATCTTGTATGTATAGCACTAATAAATATTGAATATATAGCACTATTATATCTTGTATATATAGCACTATTAGATCTTGTATATATATAGCACTATTATATCTTGTATATGTAGCACTATTATATATTGTATATATAGAACTATTATATCTCCGATAAATAGCACTATTAGATCTTGTATATATATAGCACTATTATATATTGTATATATAGCACTATTATATCTCGGATAAATAGCACTATTAGATCTTGTATATATATAGCACTATTAGATCTTGTATATATAGCACTGTTATATCTTGTATATATAGCAATGTTATATCTTGTATATATAGATCTATTATATATTGTATATATAGCACTATTAAATCTTGTATATATAGCACTATTAGATCGGGTATATATATATATATATAGCACAATTTTATCTTGTATATATAGCACTATTATATCTTGTATATATAGCACTATTAGATCTTGTATATATATATAGCACTATTATATCTCGTATATATAGCACTATTATATATTGTATACATAACACTATCATATCTCGTATATATAGCACTATTATATCTTGTATATATAGCACTATTATATCTTGTATATATAGCACTATTTGATATTCTATGTATAGCACTATTAGATCTTGTATATATATATAGCACTATTAGATCTTGTATACATAGCACTATTATATCTTGTATATATAGCACTATTTGATATTGTATGTATAGCACTATTAGATCTTATATATATATATATACATATATATATATATATTAAGCACTATAATATCTTGTATACATAGCACTATTATATCTTGTATATATAGCACTATTTGATATTGTATGTATAGCACTATTAGATCTTGTATACATAGCACTATTATATCTTGTATATATAGCATTATTTGACATTGTATGTATAGCACTATTAGATCTTGTATATATAGCATTATTTGATATTGTATACATAGCACTATTATATCTTGTATATATAGCACTATTATATATTGTATATATAGCACTATTATATCTTGTATATATAGCACTATTATATCTTGTATATATAGCACTATTATATCTTGTGCCGATGATTCAATGGACAGATGATCTGACTGTAAAAAGAATTTGTATTTACTTCCAGCTTAAAATACTTGGGCATCTAGCCAAACTGAACAACTATGATACAGCGCAACAGTTTGTATTTGGACGACTAGCCTTTGAGTAGTTAAACACGTATATTTATCTGGCGATTCCTTACGGGGATTTAAAACGGAAGACTCCGCGAGGCTTAACAGGAATTCCATGCCTTTTCTCCCAACGATTCCTTACAGGATTAAAAGCAGAAGTCTCTTTGTACCTTAACAGCCATAAATCTGTTTTGATAACTTACAGGCACCTTCAGTCTTTGACAGACTATGGATACCAACGAAGGGATACCTGCACGTGAAATGTTTGTGGCAGGAGGTGTGCAATCTCCAACCACATCCCTCCTGACTCGACATTGTTAAATGCCAGTGTAAAAGTGAAGTGTATGTACAGGACGACTTGAAACAAATGCCGAGATAAGCGGAGAGCACGTACAGCGTAGAAAATTCCCAAATGGTCACCCATCTGGTACTATCCAAGCTCAACGTTGCTTAACTTTGGTGATCTGACGAGAACTGGTGTGTCAACACGATCATGCTGTATCCATTTCATAACTTACTATATATATATATATATATATATATATATATATATATATATATATATATATATATATATATATATATATATATATATATATATATATATATATATATAAAAGTGAACGTGTCTGTGTGTCTGTGTGTCTGTCTGTCTGTGTACATTTCCCTACGCAATAACTCTGTCAATTTTTAGTCTATAGACTCGAAATTTGAAATACCGGGTACTGAGATTTGGGAAAATCGATGTGACGGGTGTCAGCCAGAAATTTGGCTGTTAAGGGGTCAAATTTCAACGATTTGACCTTTAAGAACTCTACCAAACTCCTCCGACAATTTTGGGTCTAGACACTTGAAATTTTAGATATAGGTTCCCTGAACCTGGATCTAACTTAATAAAGTGATTTGAGCCCGAAACAATAAATTTTAAGGGGTCATAATAGGGGTCAAACTTTTAAAAAATTAACCATTTTTTTTGTTTTTTTTGCTTTTTTTGCACAGCATACACCTCCAAACACCCGAGCAACGCCGGGCACCCCTGCTAGTATATATATATATATATATATATATATATATATATATATATATATATATATATAACATATACATATAACATATATATATATATATAACATATGCATATAACATATATATATATATATATATATATATATAGTTAGTTCTGAAAACATATTTATTACTATTAAGGTAAGATGTAAACACACACACGCACACATATGCATAAGTACGTTTCACAAAGACGTTATATTTAATTTAGTTGAACGCCTCTGTACAGCTTACTTGTCCTAGTGATATTTTCACACTATATAAGCAATGAAAACCACTTTTGTAATCCAGTATCGATTGTTTGCCATAAGGTATGACTGTATCGTTCCTTGATTCCTTGTAAACGTCACCGATGAGTAAACCATGTTTGTTTGAGTGTTTCATGATGATAATGATGATGATGATGATTTTTTGGGTGTTGTAATGGCTGCGGTGGTGGAGTAAACTAGCACAGAAGAGGCAAGGCGTAAGACAGATGGAAGGGATGATGGCAGGGAAAAGGTGTGCCCAACCAGCTGCTGATAAATGACCAACTAACGCGACGGTGTTTGCAGGTGAATGTGGTCAGCAATCAATTTTATAATAATTCTCTTTCACCGCCTCTTTAAACGCGATCTGGAGACGACGGCGAAACGGAAAGGAAAACTGACAGTTGATACGAAAACTCATTCTAAGGATCATGAGAAAGAAGTCAGTGGGCTGTGATAACATATTACGTACTTATCATCAAACTCTAGTATAAGATTCAGTTCCATATTACCTAGTCATACAAACACGATGTTTATATATATATATATATATATATATATATATATATATATATATATATATATATATATATATACTAGCATTTCAGCTCGGCGTTGCCCGGGTGTTTGGAGGTGTATGTTGAGCAAAAGAAAAAAAAAGCGAGCAATTTTTTAAAACTTTGACCCCTATTATGACCCCGTAACATTTATTGTTTGGGGGGCAAATCTAGTTATGAAGTAAGATCCATGTCCCAGGAACTCATATCTAAAATTTCAAGTCTTTAGACCCAAAATTGGCGGAGGAGTTTGGTAGAGTTCTCAAAGGTCAAATCGTTGAACTTTGACCCTTTAACAGCCAAATTTCTGCCCGAAAATGGATTTTTCCCAAATCTCAGTAATCTGTATATCAAATTTCGAGTCCGTAAGACTTAAAAGTGACAGAGTTATTGCGTAGGGAAATGCACACACACAAACACACAGACACACAGACACGTTCTCTTTTATAGATATACTAGTATTTCAGTCCGGCGTTGCCCAGGTGTTTGGATCGAACCCATACCGCGAAAGAGGAAAAGAAGGGGAAAAACCTGACGTCTTTGCTGTTAACGACCACCGCCAAACCGGAAGTGACTTATGTTTAAATTAAGGCTAGACAATCGAAAGGAGAGGATGATATTTGTCGTCTGAAAGGTCGAACTTCAAAACGATACTGATCTTGAGAAAATCCGTCGTCTCTGTCGAAAGTTTTAGGCAGACATGCAAACATACATACATACATACATACATACATACATATATTTATATATTGGTAACTAAAAGTTTTCGACCCAAACCGATTAAAAGCTTGCCCCATCTCTGAATACTCTTTATGTAAAATTTCAAATGTTTAGACCAGAAATTGTCTGAGTAATTTGGTAGAGACCGCAAAGGTCAATTTTTTAAAGTTGGACCCCTATTATGATCCCTTAACATTTTTTTTTTGGGGGGGGGGGGCTCAAATCAAGTTATTAAGTTAGATCCATGTCCAAAAAACCTATATCTAAAATTTAAAGTTTTTAGACCCCAAATTGTCGGAGGAGTTTTGTAGAGTTCTACAAGGTCAAATCGTTGAACTTTGACCCCTTAACAGCCAAATTTCTGGCCGAAAACGGATCACATAGATTTTCCCAAATCTCAGTACCTTGTATATCAAATTTCGAGTCTGTATACTAAAAATTGACAGAGTTATTGCGTAGGGAAATGTACACAGACATACATACAGACAGACAGACACACACACAGACAGACACACAGACACGTTCACTTTTATAGATAGACTAGTATTTCGACCCGGCGTTGCCCGGGTGTTTGGAGGTTTATGCTGAGCAAAAAAAAAAAAAAAAAGGTCAATTTTGTTTAACTTTCACCCCTATTATGACCTCTAAAAATTTATTGTTTTGGGCTCGAATCAAGTTATTAAGTTTGATCCATGTCCAAGGAACCTATATATAAAGTTTTAAGTGTTTAGACCAAAAATTTTCGGAGGAGTTTGGTAGAGTTCTCAAAGGTCAAATCGTTAGACTTCGACCCGTTAAGGGTCAAATTTCTTACCGAACACCAATCACATCGATTTTCCCCAATCTCAGTACATTGTATATCAAATTTCGAGTCTGTAGACTAAAAATTGACAGAATTATTGCGTAGGGAAATGTACACAGACAAACACAGACACACAGACACGTAAACGTGTGTCTGTGTACATTTCCCTACGCAATAATTCTGTCAATTTTTAGTCTACAGACTTGAAATTCGATATACAGGGTACTGAGATTTGGGAAAATCTATGTGATCGGTTTTCCGCCAAAAATTTGGCTGTTAAAGGGTCAAAGTTCAACGATTCGACCTTTGAGAACTCTACCAAACTCCTCCGGCAATTTAGGGTCTAAACACTTGAAATTTTAGATATAGGTTCCTTGGACATGGATCTAACTTAATAACTCAATTTGAGCCCAAAACAATAAATGTTAAGGGTTAATAATAGGGGTCAAATTAAAAAAATTGGCCGTTTTTTTTTTGTTGCTCAACATACACCTCCAAACACCCGGGCAACAGCGGGCACCCATGCTAGTATATATATATATATATATATATATATATATATATATATATATATATATATAAAATTGTACAGGAGGTCAGGAAAACATTCTTATCGTCTATTCAAGCCTAACATAAAGGGAACCATTTAATGGTAAATAATGTTAGGCTCTCGTCAGCCATGTTTTTTTCTAACAACTTAATTTTTTGCACGTAGTAATTATTAATTAATAATTACTAAATAATATTTAAATAAAATAAAAAAGTAATTACGTCCTAAAATGTGGGCGAAGAAAAATGTAAACAAAAAGCAAATAACTTCTTTCTTATAATAAAAAAACGCTCAGGGAGTGAAAAAAAAGAAAGAAATTAATTCCTTATAAAAAATAAATAAAAAATCAACAATCTTATATATATATATATATATATATATATATATATATATATATAGTCATCCACATACAATACTGTTTCCCTGTATCACAGCTCATCAGTGCGGCTAGACAGGCAACTACCTCAAGCCAGGATCGAAACCCGACCGCCCGGTACGACACTCCAGGCTTCTAACCATTACGCTAATTTGCTGCTGCTGTGCGGACTGTGAATTAATCGTGTTTTACATCCATATATATTAGTATTGAGACGATTAATCGGAGTCGGAATCGGGAATCAGAAAATCGGAACTTTCGGGGCTATCAGAATCGGAAAAAAATGTGCCTGTTTTCGGATGCCAAATAACTTTTCAATTATCTTATTTTAATTTGATTTGTTTCAAAACAAAATCTTCCACTGCTGGCACTACTAATAAAATAATGCATATTTATTAATTTAAAGCAACCTATAAAACTAGAATCTATAAATCAGCCTCTTCCCCAAGTGTGTTTTTACGTTTGAGAAAACAGATGCACATTTTATGTGTGTGCGTGTGTGTGTGTGTGTGTGTGTTGTTTTTTACGGTAATTCGGAAAAACTACAATTTTATAGTTAACTATTTAGAGATTTATAAGGAATAGTAATAGTAATTAGTAAATGTATCAGAATCGGGAAAAATATTGTAATTGTTCAATTACTAAAACATTAATATATGGTATATTTTTTCAATAAATATTAATAATTTTCATAACAACAGACAATACTGTTTCATGCTTTCGCAATCATCAGTGCAAAAAATGAGCATAATTGTAAATGTATTCAACCAACATTTTGGTATGAAATATTCATTTTAAGTCAACAACTATACCTTTCCTCATTTGAAACTGGCTACAAAGTAGAGCATCTTTATTTATTCCACCCTCTCTCTCTCTCTCGATATATATATATATATATATATATATATATATATATATATATATATATATATATATATATGAGAGAGGGGGGAAGAGCATCTTTATTTATTCCCCCCTCCCTCTCGATATATATATATATATATATACATATATATATATATATATATATATATATATATATATATATATTAAGAGAGAGAGGGGGAATAAATAAAGATGCTCTACTTTGTAGCCAGTTTCAAATGAGGAAAGGTAAAATGTTAACTTAAATTCAAAAATCCCACACCTTTTTCGGCGCTGACTTTACTTTATTAAAAGTACGTACTTCAAACCACACATATTCTTTTAATAATTAACATGTTGATAATAAGCAAAGGCCATCTTTAATAACTTAAATAAGAAATTTTAGGTCAAATAGCATTCTTTTCTCCATTACATGAGCTATATTTAGACTTCAAATCTTGTCATCTTTGCATTTCAGGGGCTGTAAGATTAATTATTTCCCCTCAGAATATAATGAACACGAAATATGTACTTATTTCTCAATGCAAACATAAAAAAATTCAAATACAACCAGTTCAATATCACTTAGTCAACTAATGTACACCGTAAACTACAAAAAACACCAATTATAAATGATTCCCCTCCTTCTGTGAAGATTAGATATTTTCAGAATTATTCATCCTTAATTCTCCCTCGGAACTTTCCAATATTTTAAAAGTGTATCTATTTCCATAGAAAATCCGTTTGCTGATTCTTATACCATTTCTGGATTAATACTCACCCATTACTGCTCTTTCCAATTGCTACTCCGTTCCCCATCTTCTAGACTTGATTATTACCCCTTGCCAACGTAGTATTTTCCTCAATTTTCCTAATTTGTTACCGGTTATCCAGTTATAATAGCC